>NC_087135.1:9375000-10000000 GCF_030705265.1 Helicoverpa armigera | reverse complement strand
CCGTGTCATCCTCACTGGGGTCTTTTCTTGCAACCTTCTTGGTGCCATCGGCTTCAGTCTTCACGTAGTACTGGAAGGACCCTGGGCCTCCGGTACCGTAGGATAGAGTTGTGTAGTTCACGCCGTCGTAACTGGATGGTTGGGCGATACCTGGAGTTTTTTTAAAGATTTAAAAAATGTTCTTGAATCAATTTGCAGTTTTGTAGGAAAAACATTTTCGAATTCCATTAAGGCCTGGTTACTGATAAAGTGTCAGTTAATTATTTGATAGTTAATGTTATCTGCCAGATAAGATTGCTTATAATTTCTGCTAGATACTGCTATCTATGTATTTGTTCTCGATAACATGTACCCATATAACATATCGATAACACAAAAACAAAATATTGATTTTGGTATGCGAGTATCAATCCACTTTTCCTACTTAGCCCTTAAACTGTTCGCGCACCCAATGGGCCATTCTTTACATAATCAGTTTTGTGTAACTAAGTAAATCAGGGCTACCAAAAGTCGATGAAGGATATCTGTCATGCCAAAGAAACATACCGAAAATACTAGACCCCCTATCCGGGTACCCATTAATAGACAGCGAGTGCGTATGGTCACTGGTGACGATAAGCAGGGTATCTCTCTCATCGGTCATGTCGGCAGCCACCTTCACAGCTTCCTCCATGGCTGCGGCCTCGTTCACGGCTATCTTGGCCCAGCCGCGGTGGTGGGCCATGTCTATGTTACCACCTTCCACCTGAAATTGTTAAAGAAATTTATATTGAGTAATTAGAGGGAAGGGATGGTACCTTCAACGAAGCTCTGCAGACATAAATTTGCTTTAAGGGAAATCTGTACAAGTCTCAGTTTCAAGTAGACCTGACAATATCACGTCAGCTACATAACCTTAGGCTCATATGTATTTTTTCTAGGTACTCTTCCTTTAGTTAGACTTTCACTCAGCGAATATATGGAGTTCAAAAAATTACAAAGGTTTGGACGTACTGTAGGAGTACGAAACTGACGGAAATAATAGAGGACAGTTGAATACTAAGGTTCTTTTACTAACCATAAGGAAGTATCCGTTCTTATTCTTCTGTAACACCTTGATAGCGGCTGTGACCATCTCGGATATTGACGGCATTCCTTCAGGAGACTTGTTTCTCAAATGCTCGTAGCTCAGGTGCTCGTTCGAGAATATTCCTGAAAACATGAAGTCAGTTGATATAGTGTATTGTTATGGTTTGGTTTTTGCATCAGAAAACAGCTTACTTGTTTGCTGAGCTCTTTGATTTTTTTTCAGCTTTTCTTTATAGTGATCAGATTCTATATACGACACAAGTTTTGAGTTTCCCCTGTTCTTTCTGAACATTCTGATAACTTTTTGTCTATCAAACATCAAAAATTCAATTATTATTCAATACATTTCATCATCAACCTTTTTACTGCCCCCTCTGGCCCAGGCCTCTTGTCATATAGAGAAAGATTGAGCGGTACTTACCAAGCAAATAATCAGTTTCATCAAAGTCCACCTCGTTCAGCTCCTTATTATTCATGACAACTTCATGCTTCAGGTTCCTAGTCTTCTTGTCGATCATATAGGTCTTGATGAGGTTCCGCCCGTCCTGCCTGTAGCACGTCCATGGAGATGTGCTGATGGGGTCTATGTCGGTGCCTGTGGCGTTGGAGATCAGCTGCTGACGGCCACCTCCCATTATAACCTGGAATTTGGAAAAAATAGCCGGTCAATCACTAAGATTACACAGGATCTGGTAAAATAAATTATGTCTGGAAATTTATTCTAGGGATTTTATGTTTTTTTTTCAGCTTATGCCGACTTTCTAGCGTTCTTATAAAAGTGACTCTTGTTGGACTGGTATCCTTGCCGCTAAGAGCTCCATGTTTCTTCTATCACTGTCGTACCTTACCCTATAATATCAAAGTACCTACTTGGAAGTCCCTTCCAGGCCAGTCTTCTATCAGTTGCCTAGCAATGTCCTTGCAGGAAGTCCCTGCTGGCATGAGGGCCTCACACTCCCACCTACGACTCGCACTGTGCGCGTACAAAGGACTGGGGGTCGCGTGAGTCACACGCATTGTTGTTACAAAACCTGGAAAAGATAAACTTTCATGTAAGAAGTGGTGGCACTCGAATTAGATTAGGAGCCATTTGTTGAAATCATTGTAAAAATTCTTGAACTTCCAAATTCTATACGTTTTTTGCGGATAAGAAGTATCAGTCCCATTATCAAGAACGTCCGTTTGAAGAACATAGTTTCTGCTGACAATGGCACTTATGTGTCTGGCTTACCTGTACTTTTACCAGCTTTTAAAGCTAGAGCAGCGAGCGACTCCAATCTTGCATGGGGCCTAAGGCTTGTCATGCAGTCTTGGTGCTGCACCGTAGCGTCTACACCAACCGTGTCCTGATTGGTCTTTACACCACTGAACATAGCGGTGGCTGTGCAAGCAGAGTCGGGCACCATTTTGTTCGCTGAGTATGTCTGGAAACCGTGACAAGCTGTATTTTAGCTTATGTTTAATAAGATAGTATTGTCCTTTTTTAAATGAGCAAATAGAGGATAAGTACCGACATGTGTGAAGTGTGAATAAATACGCCTAAAGCAAAGAAACTGGTTTACCACGGAATCAGTTTTTACCAACTATACCTATATTTGTGGAGAAAAAACAAGACTAAGCGCTTTTAAATTAAACATAGCACGCATAGGTTTCAAACGGTCTAAATTAAATCTTCTCAAGTGTCCAGAATGAGTAGAGTAAAAAAGTAACAAAGTAAATAGGCAGGTAGACCTCCTTGTGTTACAATGGATATAGGTGTGTTGAAACTTGTACCTTCAAAAGTCCCATATGTGGGAACTTCTCAAACACCAGCCTGTGACTCTCCCCGCCCTTGTGTATCCGCAAGGAGGTGACGGTGTTGGGTCCCATGCCATCTCCTATGAACAGGATCACGTTCTTCGCAGGGTTGAGGTTCCACTGCATCTTGAGAGCCTCCTCCAGCTCATTGTGGGCGAGGTCATTCCAATACTGCTGATCTGGTGATGGAATACGTATTTGTCAGCTTTTTCTTACACATAAGACAAGTTTTCTCCTGTAGGTATTTGATAGGTAAGAAAGTGCGTACTTCGATGTCAAATATACACAATTCGAAAAATATGGGTGTGTTAGTTTGCTTAATTGATATTTAATGTACCTAACTTAAGCGAAAAAAAGTCCCGTCATGTTTCTAGGTTACTATAATCACGGAATTCGTAAAAAATAATCGTAATACTAAAGATAACGATATTAATCATTTAGGCTATAACATAGACGTGCGCATTTATTTGGTGCAGTCTGACCTAGTCTGAAATTCTTCGACGTCACATTTCAGAAAACACATTATTTCTGACATTGAAGTAAACCCCCTTCACAAAAGGTTAGCAGTTAGGTAGCCATACATCATAGATGTGGTAGGTAAATATTGAATAATAACTGCAAGGATTATGCTGCAAAATATTCCGGATTAATTGTAAGATTAAGATAGTTATCTTCTGATATTATATTAGTCTATAATATCAGAAGATAAAGGCAGAAGTTTGCATACGACTTATGGACCCACGATTAGGTTTACTGACCAAATAATCAAGACTGATAAATGAAACATCCAAACATTTGAAAGTAAGATTATCATTGCACTCAGGTCCTGGAAATCTTATCGGCTTTTAATATTTGCTATTACAAATTAAACAAAACAATTTAAGTAGGTAAATACTTTCTTACCTGAGTAGTTACAGAAATAACGTTATGGAATAATTTGTGTGTTTATTCTAGACTAAGGCATCGTTCACACCAAACGTATTGTCCGCCGCTGACTGTGAGCGCGCGTTACGCAGTTTATTGCTTTTCCATATATATTGAAATTGTCGTTCACACCGAACCGACTATACGCTGTTACGTCGTCTGTTGTAGCTGACTCTCAGTAGCCGATTATTTTACTACGCGACTATGCACGGCGGACGCGGATTGGCTACGCGGACGCAGTTGCCGAATAGCGCCGCTCCGCCGCGTATGCACCGCCGCTCCGCCGCGCTTCAAATACTGAGCTCTTTTATGTGTAGAATAGTCGGCCGCTCAGCGTACGCATCTAGTGTGAACCTACACGAGCGTATTCTTTTGTTCACACATGTAGCGCATCGTACGCTATAGCCTATTGTCGGCTTGGTGAGTACGCGTACTGCAGATTGAGTCGACGTTCACACTGAGGCCGACTGTGAGTATACTCACAGTCAGCGGCGGACAATACGTTTGGTGTGAACAATCCCTAAGCGTCTAGAATAATACTTAGGTAACGAATGATTGTTTGTAAACTTTTTGAAACAAAACTATTTTAGACGCATTTTAAAACAAATATTAGTACCTAATTAGTCATTAGTAGGTATATAAGCTTAGTAATTAGTTTTTGTTCACGGTGTATACCTAATGGACGATGTCTGAAAAAGATTTTTGTACACTTCAGGTGAAAGTAAAAAGACTGATGGTCTATCTACCAATAGGAAGGTTCTAGTAGTATAAAGCTGAAGAGTTTGTGTTTACTTGAAAGCGACTCGGGAACTGCTGAAAAATGTTTCAGTTTTAGAGTTATCGAACAAGGCTATATCCGGATGCGTAAAGTATATAGGTACGTTCCCACAGGACGCCGGGATAACCGCTAGCGCAAGCCAGTTAAACCTCATAAATGATATTCTACACGAGGTTTCTAGAAGTTAAAAAAAATGCATCTGTGTTCATAGATTCCAGAATCGTCATTCCAATTTGGTACCTATAAGATTTAATGATAGGTAGGTTACTCAGTTACCGTAAAATTCATACCTAGGTAGGTACATCCATTGCTTAAAACTACGTCTGCAGTTATGCAAAATTGTTTTGTAATTAATTTAGCTTAATAGCATAAATATTTATCCTAGGTATTTGCTGAATTCTGGTTGTGATTACCTACACCTTTTCCTCCTCGAGAGGAAAACTTGGTTAACCTTGGCATTGTTTCGTACATCTGCATTCACTTTAAATTAACAAAACTAAGCACCGGTATCTAGAAAAAGAATATTACTGGAGAACGTTCTAACACCAATTAGATAATAACAATAAATGGATGCATTATGAGTATCTTATCAACAATAACTCATTCAGCCCGACAATAATAAAACAACGGTAAATAGACGCTAACCTTGAAAACATATTCCCCAAATTAAAAACTAAGCAACGAAACGACGAAACAGTTTGTCAAACTCAACTGGGTTACACAATTAATATGATATTATTGTTTATTTTTATAAATTGTAGTTTATTTACTATTTAATAAAGGAAAATAAACATACCGCTTCGTAAGGTAGATCGCGCGACGGCGACGAGCGCGCAGAACGCGAGCACCGTGCGCGAGCGCATGATTGTTACTACGTCATTACATCACCGCGGCCACTGTGTAAATATACTGACAGAACGGAAACTCAGCCATTTTTTTTCTTAGATACAGCTGTGTATGATTAAAGAATTTTTCTGTATTTTAATCCTAATCCTAATTGGTATTCGATCACTTAGTTTGTTTTATCACGCTATCAAGGTTAACCATCTGAATCAGTTGGAACCACTTGGAACACAATGTGGTATGAAGATAGGCGGGATTCTAGATACAGTTGCAGTCAGTAGCAGAGCGTAGACTTATACTGTACGAGGGCAAGGACATTATTTGCGAAGCCCCTTTTCTTTTTTTTCTAACTGACAAAAAGGTTTGCAGGCTCCTAGATTTGTTTTGCGCATCTGACACACAATCCTGTAATTACTATTTTCAACATTTTGAGAGACTCCTTGGGGCCAATTTAAACGTGGGGGTGTGGTCGAGGGCTAGAGACAAAATCGAAAATGCCTAGCTTAGCCTAGCTTTGCCATCGTTTATGGGCTATCTGGGTTTAGTTACTCTGTAGAAGTTATTGAAAGAAGATATCATATCGTTTATTGCATTAAGTTCTTCCTAGGCACGATAAACGGGAGACTGTTAGAGGATTATATTAATATCCTGAATAACTAGCAATAAGTAAATTAACAATGTCCTGTCTAGGTGTCTATACTGCAACATTAGATCGTCGTTTAGAGTTGACTTTCTGCTATTTTACATGTATGTGTAACCGGTAGAAGATAATACAGCAAATGATTGGGCCAGACTTGTCCGATTGCAGATAATTCGGGCTTTAAATAAAAATGTTTCGTTTATAATAAAAATGGGATTGCTTATCCAGACGATAGGTTGAACAGTTTCTCTTTTGGGTCAGTAGGTCAGCATTATGGAATCGATGATTTTCGAATTTGTTATTTTCGTTATTATTCTATGCTCTACTATAAGCAATGAGTTAATTATAATGCAAATGTATCAAGATCCTATGACCTAAGTAGTTAGGCAAGAACCCTATACACTCCATTACTTATTTGTCATTTCACATTCTTAAGAATAATAGTTAAAAATAAAATTTAGGCGAACAGAATTTTAGAGGCAGTAAATAATGCTAAACCTTCAAGATACTTTAATCAAAAGACAAGATAAAATTATCTTACGATGCAACTAGAAACTACTAAAAACAGATACTTAAATTACATGTTAACAGCGTATATATCCACGGAAACCTCATCAGACTCCTTAAACGGCCATTTGACGAAGCCATTGAACGGAGCGAACATTAGGTGGTAAACGCCAAACATTACAAGTGACACACAAACGTACAGGCGTGTATATCGTCAGGATATTGGAAGTAGGGAGGAATGATATCGATCGCCAGTCCCTATCGCACTGCGCAGGGTCCGTACAGCCTCCTTTAAGGCGATGATTGCTCTGAATATTTCTGAGAAGATATATTTTGTAAGAGGTGTAAATATAGTCTCTATTCTAATATTATAAAGAGGAAAAAAATTATTTTTGTTTGTTTGTTGTGGATAAACTCAAAAACTACTGGACCGTTTTTAACATTTTTTCACTATTAGAAAACTAAACTCTTCCTCAGTATCTACATAGTAGTACATAGAGTACATAGTACATAGTAGTACATAGTAAGTCCTAAATAGTTTCGGAGTTATAAGCTTTATCTAAAAAAAACTCGTGTAAACCTATGTTGTAATTTTTTTTTGTTATTTTTATAGGTACCAACTAGCTTCCGCCCGCGATCTGACCTGCATCCCGAGATAACTGCTTCCCGTAGCTGGATGGTGACAAAATAATATGTCCTATGTCCTTCTCCCGGGTCTAGGTCACTTCCCACATGGAGCGTTGCCATCGAGCTAAAGTTCAGAAAAAATATAGTATATACGTAGGTGCTTATTTAATAGGAATAAATCATATTGATGTGGACATACTTTAACGACGGAATCTTTTTATTAACAATGTACACGTAGGTTTCTTATGTCAACGATTTATATAGTCTACCTTTTGAACTTTATTTAACAAGGCATTACTAGATGCATCCGTAAGATAGACGTAGACATACAATTGGCACTCATTCATACCTAAACCCTTTTGCAAAAAAGCGGGCACCTATGCGAAATCTAGGTTTTAAGGACTTTACGTATATTTCAAAGGGTTTTAATAACTGTAGTAGGTTACTAGCATCAAAAGGGCCAAGCTACGGCAAAACAAATTTTGAAAAGAAGAAACTTTACAAGATGCATTTTCCAAAATTAACTGTAGGTTTATTTTCCTTAACTAAGCTTCGCCTTAACCAGCGCGGTGACTTCAATCAGAGCCGCCTTGCAAAGTGAAGTTGTCGCTCGCGGAATACTATAGTGATTCTATTAAAATGTTATACCCCTGTGCAAACTCATTGTGAAAGCCAGACGTTCTGTGTTCCAAATCTAACCCGTTATCAGATAATGGTATGTATTTATTTGATTATAGATATTCGTGACCGATATTAAGTTAATTGAGAAAGATGATTATGTTTTCGGATAATACGTGACATCCTTTATTTTTTAAACAGTGAATGAATAATTAGGTACTTAGTTATTTGTGAATTACAATACATGTTGATTTGAATTCTTTAAGCTTTTTAGTCATTGAAGATTCTTTATCTTTACAAGAAACACAAAACCTACACGCAAAGGTTAGACTAGACTACTGCAACTACTAAGGTAATAAGAACACTTTAGTGTAGTTTTAAAGACCAAAAATTTTATAGTATTTGTGTCCTTGGGGTTGACCTACCAACCTATTTATTAGGGCAATAAATAAGGGAGAAGGCACTAGTCATGGTCACCACCTTTACCTCGTGGATTGGCGATGATCCGACTTTTAAAGACTAATAGGTTACCTCTTCCTCAATATATTTCACTTTATCGTGAGTCAGTGGTGCTTAAGATACCTAAGAACTAAGTAATTAGCGGAAGAGGTGTATTATCTTCTCTTAAAAGGACACTTACATCTTTTACGACTTTGTTACAACCTTATACATTATACAAGTACCTACCAATATTATAAGCCCTTGCTTCTCTATATATAATGTATATTTAAGCAACATTTATAACTGTTTAGTAGTTAAGTAGGTACTAAATTATTTTATGCTCTTCCATTTGCATTTGAAATCGAGTGCAAACGTTAATCGCCAGTGAAAAGACAGCGTCTCATGAATATTTGAATATATATCACTTTATTTTTACTTTACAAGCTTTACTGGGAATAAAAGAAAACAATTAAAAGGTACCTATACATTTTTAACATGAATAACAATAATTACGGGACACAATGCATTTGTCTCATAGTCCTGTTGTATGATCCTGTGGTTTGGTCTCCATTTTGGTTGAATTGTAAATTACATCGGCATCTTCTATCGATATGTGTCCCGTGGTTTTTATATCCATGATACTTACTTACGTCTCTTTGAAGGCTTCTTATCACGCTCACAGTCCGCTCTTCATTAACTCATTACACATTTCCTTCACAAGAATTGTACATACATCTACTACATTGCAACCTAGGACCAATCCCTATCACAGATTACCCATAGAAACACAGTGGTTGTTAGTTGAAGTCAAGCCGTCAAGCCATGGCATCAATTAATGAATGAAGAGTGACGTCTTGCTTATTATTTTCAATAGCCAATAAATATACTTAGGCGAAAAAGCACGTTACTAAAGTTCCAATGTAAAATATGCATAACTGTATTTTTCAGGCAAGGATGGAGCTTCCAGTGTTAGACAAGTTCTGTTTCATCTTCGATCTGCGGACAGGATGCATTGTCATGGGGATTATCAATTCCGTAAGTAATTACTCTAGAGTTTAGACAAAGAAATTATTAGACAGGTAAACTTAATTTGATGCCTGCAAAAGGCTGAAGGCAGAATTTGGACGTCATGTTGAGAATTTAGTGAAATGAATATTGCATTGCCACAGTGGGGACCTATGCATGTAGGTATGATAATGAAGTCATAATATTAATAAACACTACATCTGGATTCCTTCAACTGAGGGCTAGTCAGGGTGTGGCTTTCGAATACCACAAAGATATAAAAAACAGCTTCCTAGTTTGAGTAACTTTAGCTTCCGGACCAGTTTTAGGAGATTCCTCTGCATTTTTATTTGTTTTTATTGAAGTTTGATAAATTCAAGCTTTTCAAAATCCCTACACATTTCATCCTACATACTGACTCTACCTGTATCTTTCTCCTCAGATCCTGACGTTCATCCTAGCAGTGCTTCTCATCACGTTCGCAGTAGACATCCGTGATGCTTCAGAGATGAAACGCGATGACATTGACTCGGGCATGTCGTCTGTGGTGTATACCATTGTGGTGCTGCTGGTGGTACTGCTGTTTGTCAAGTTCCTGCTGGATTTGGTGTTTGCGTATGCTGTTTATAAGGTGGGTGTGGTACTTCCTTTAATTGTTATTTTTTTGATTTATCAAATAGGAAAAGGTTAGGATCGAATATGGTGTTTAATGTTTACGGTTCCTTTTGTCGGTCATATGACTTTTTAAAGTCTTGTCTTATAGGTACGGGATGAAAGCGCCATTCAACCAAAATCAGTCCCAAGATGGAAGCTTAGCTTTCAATTTATTAATGGATAATACCGATAACAGTTTATACAATTTGGCAAATTAATGCAAATTGCATATGCAATGTCACTACTTAGATATCATCTAATGAAGCGGTCTTTTTATTCGATGATTTGTGTTTTCCAGGAAAAATGCGGCATCATGAAGAAGTACTGCATCTTCTGGATCATTTTCCTGGTGCTGTTCATCATCGGCTTCCTCAAGACCCTGTTCCACATGGACGCTGGATATGTCATCGCGCAGATATTATTTTTGGGTAAGTTGAAAATTAGCTTTGTAGACGGATTATACTGGTCCATCAAACATCATCATGTCATGTGGGTCAAAAAGCAGCAGTTACACATTAGCTAAATTATTTTGACAGGATATGATAAAATAGATGCAATATTGTCACCCACTGCGTACCCAAGACGCAGACTCTGTATAGACGGGTCGCCCTAGACGCGTCTGCCATAGAAAAGAAACTGGTAGAAACCAAACGGCTACTCCAACAGTGGCACAAGAGAGCCTGGAAATTAAGACCATTATTTAATTAATTAATATTTCTATGAGAACACAACTGATAAGTAATTGCCGAGAGTCATTTTGAGTTATTAGTTGCAAATTGGCGTCTGTCAGAATATGCTAATAGGCTACCATTAGGCGCTGAAATAAATAATTGGTTTTCGTGTAATTTTACTTTTGTTTTAAATTTGCTTCTTTCAATATCACTTAGGTACTTAGGTAATGATCTGTGATACTAAACAGTACTATACGAATTTTATATCAAATTACCATCTACGTTGCAAATGTTAGCTTTTAGTAATGTTTAATTGGTCAAACTTTCAGCTGAAAACTTTTACTACATCGTGGTGATAAGGAGCTACTTGATATCAATCAACGAAGACGGAGTCCTGTAAATAGTTCCTTTTATTATTAATAATAATATTACCTAATAGAAATATTATTATCTCCTCTATTATTGAACAGAATGAAACAGAGTTGTGGATGGTTATTTTTACATACATATGTATATTTTTGTTGTGAATTACATATTTAAAACTGCATGCTCTTAGGGCTCTGAATAGTGTCCTAGACAAAAATAATATTTTAAATACTGCCGATGAATGTAAGAGCAGTGCTTAGCAGATGTACCAATAGATGGCGTTACTTGTATGTAGAAAAACAAACATTGTATCGAATATTATATTGTTGATATATACCTCTAGATAGAATTATACATATCAGGAAATATCTTTCTCAATCCATATGTTTTGCTTACTCAAAATTAAAATCAATATTCTTTGTTTCGGGAAAGATGGAATAAAATGTGAGTGAAATTGGTTGTATAAGATGTTTGTAAGTGGGTATCGATGGAACAGAGTAAAAGGACCAAAGTATACAGATGTACTTACCTATCACTTTATAATAAATACATCATCCGTAAATATAACGCATCAGTCCATAACATTATTTTTATACTAGATGGCGCTGAAAGTGGTTTTAGTGACAATTCTTCAGTTGTGAAAACCGTGAGGAGAGGATTTAAAAAGTTATTATTTTGTCGACTATGGGATATGAAAAAATTTTTTTTTTCTTGTAAATTACCTATATACCCTTATGTGTTTACGTCCTGCACTCAGCGCCATTTAATAAAAGTAACTTATATTTTTTTCATGATTAAAATATTTTTAGTTAATTATTATTACGTGTATAATTGGTATAGGTATACCTGGGAAATGAAAGCAACTATTCTTTTTAAATCAATTATTCCGTTTGCTATAAAATAAAAAAAAGCTTCTATTACAAAAAATATGTATAATCACAAGATTTACCTGAAGAGTGAACTATTCACGTTTACTCTGGTTGTGATAATCTCCTGCTGAAGAAATTTTTGTATAATTATAAATACCTTTGTATAAAATGTATAGTAACGTTGTTTTATATCATTTTGATATGAAGATTTGTCTTCCATTTAGTAGGTTTAAGTGATTATAATTATTTGTGAAGTTTGAAATATTATCTGTTAAGGCTAACTCGGTTGTCGACGAGATTGAAATTTATTATGAGAGATTTAAGCCAAGTAAAAATATGTTTGTTTTTTTTCGTTACAAGGAAACAAGTTACTTTTCGGTTTAAGTTTTTCAATCATTACTTTTGGTGGGTTAGGTCCCCAGTGGTCGATACCCCCGATTCAGTTAATTTAACTAAAAGCATATCTCGGGGGCGTCGGCCACAGGTTCTTCGACTACTGGGGGCCTAAGCCACTGAACTCTTTTGCTTATAAGTAGGTAAACAGTTTTCCTCTTGATAAAAAAAATCTTGTCAACAACCGATTTACGTTGTTCACGTTCATATATTGCATTTTCTTCATATTATACCTCTACATTACTTACTTATAGAGTTTATTCAAGTTAACTAGTTATGCCAATCATTATCATTACATTTTTTTATATACATACAACGGAAATACAAATCTGAATAATTATACAGCATATAAAATATAAATATATTCAGTTTTATATATCTACCAGTTTTGTGAAATCTGTGTATTTATTGTGAATTTTTAATAACACATATTTTAAAAACTTTCTATATAATATTGTATACATACTTACTGTAAATCTACATATCTTTTGTATAATTTACGCATTTGGACATGTATTACGGGTATAGGGTCAGTTAAAATGGAGCTTAACATTTTTATATTGCACTGATCTTTACTACATATCTTAAGCTACCACAGCTAACTTATATAAGTTTATATATTACATTATATATATAATGGAAAGGTCTCGATACGAATATTAGAAAAAGAAGGTTCTCAAACAAATAAAACAGCAGAATTACCAACCTCATTGGAGGATAAAAGAAAATAGTTTCCCGTTTATTAAAAAATATCACTGGACTTTGAAAGCATAAATCACTTGAGACCTTACTTGCTTTATTTCAGATTGCATAATTATTTGTTTAGTTACCTAATTAATTAATCTATTTAAAAATATACCTATAAACTCTTACAACGATTGTTAAATTATCTGTCTAGATCCTTTTATCTCTAAACTAATAAATAGAATAGCGGATGATATAGAAATGTATTTATGTATTTATATAGCTGTGATTGTTCTAGTATCCATGTACGCCATAGTTATAAATGAAGGGAACATACGAATCGGTTGTAAACATATTATTATATTATATTGATATGATTAATTTTGCAGATTAAAGAGCGCAAAGAGAGCCTTTACAATAAGCGACTTACGGATCGTGTTTTACATCTTTAACTTATCGTAAATTACTAACGTAAGCTAATTACACTAGTGTGAAACGTACAAGCGTAAAGGCGGCTTGATCTTATAAACCAGAATCCTACACCAGCCAATGTCTCATTGTTTCCTATAATAATTGATATGAAATGGTAAAATACAGTATTTTAAAAATGATTTGAGGCCTGAATGTTAAGCCAGAAAATCTTCACATTCATAAAAATATTGAATGCATCTCGGATTTTTTTTTTTGCCTTTTTACATCCTATTTAAAATTGAAATATATACTGCTCTATTATAATTATTTTAAGTTGAACATACAATATACAGATGGAATAGAGATGAAGCCTCATACTGCACACATTGAATGATTTGACTGACTATACCCATCTATACAACTAGGCCCAATTTCACCGGCAACATAAACGTCCGTTTTCTTCAAACAACCGTTTACTTTAAAAATCTAACAAAAATGTATGGTAAACAATTGTTTAAAGAAAAATGGACGGTAACGTTGTCGGACTAAGCTTTTTAATGAGATTTCAATGGTATCAAAATCGCTTAGTTCTGTATAAATTAGTGAATTGGATGTGTATTTAATGTGTGTAGGTACCAAATAACTAAATAACGACAATAATACGTCCTTCGCTTTAATTAGCTAATAGATTATTGTGTCCATGTCTGTACCTGTCCACTGTTGGGAAGCTAATAGATAGACCTACTACACATAATTTCATAAACTTTTTAGTTATTTAACTTTGATTAAAGGAAATACAATATACATTATATGATTTGTTTCCAGTTGTTATACATTGCTTTTATAAATAATTTGTATTAATATCTATTTTTAAATTATAACCAGTTATATTTATATCGAATATATAGTTTAATATAAATATATGAATTTATTTTAAAGTAATTAATTTTGAAATCTATTGGCTTCCCTTAAAACCAAAAATATGAGAATCCCCTGAAAGTTCAGTATTTTATTTTTGATTATTCAGTATTACAGAGTCGAAGGAGTAAAAAGGGTTTTCTTATATTTTGTACTAAAATCTTTACGAATATTTACCTACATAATATAACTTGTACTTCCCCTTTACAGTGTACTCAGATTATTTGTTAGTAATGTTTTATAATAAATGTATATTATTAATGTAGTGTGGGCTTATTTACATTGAAATTATTATGTCATTTTTATTAAAATATATTTATTTGAAGTATATTGACCCTTTGTAGTCATAGGCATATTACGTGGTTACAGTGTCTATAAAGCTTCTTAATTATCAAATAATTTTCATACGGTGACTAACTGTCAAAGTCTCTTAGTAATTTTATAAGGATAATAATAAAATACAAAAGATTACCATACTGAAATAACACCTTTTATGTCATCCAGGAAAATTTTGTATGTTATGTGTCTGGGAGGAAGCAATTATATAGGAAAATAGTGTCTTTATGACGTTACGTTTGTTATTACAAAGTCCCTGACCTGTTTACGTTATAGCTAGTTATGGTATACAGATGTCGGCAAATAACTTTGCCTCTTTGGTTGGCAGCGTGAGGGAGTGTCAGACTCTGACTGACTAAAACCCTTCTTGTTCCGTCGTAGGCCTTATATGTACCAGGGCCACGGTAACTCTTTCGAACAAGCCGGCAGTCCCGGGTAACTTTGCCTCTTAGGGCGAATTTCACTGACAGTTGTTTTTATAATCGGTCGCTTAAACGACAACGTTTTTTTATGTTTTGCGAATTAGTTTCCTTTACTTAAACCTTCTTCTTCTTCTTATTTAGAGTTCCAAATATTTGTTTACCTCCATCGTATAGGTTAATTGTGTTAATGCAGCGTTTAAATTATTTTTTAAATGATCTCAATGTAAATAGGCCCATTATAAATGTTTGCACAACTATCGATCAATTATAAACGCTTTAAATGTTGTAACAATTATTTACAATTGTGAATTGAATTTAATTTTATAGAAATTTTGATGTTTGTGACTGTTGTACAACGCTTTGTTAAATGCATTGGGTATTTAAAAAAATAAATGAAAAGTTATAGTATAATGAGGTGTTTCTTTGTTTAACCCCTTTCAAATATGATGGCACTAGCTTAGGCTCAGCCTAAATTCACCGTCAAGTCACGTCAGTTTTCTTAATCCAACTATGAATGCTCATGAATGGGTTATGTGATGCGGAGGAATGAAAGTCATGTTGTGAGGAAGGTGATGAGTATGAACGTGGACGGATATAGTGGAAGAGGAAGACCAGAGAAACGATGGATGGATTGTGTGAAAGTAGATATGGGAAGAAAGAATAATACTTGTGAGATGACGGTAGGTAGAAGAGTATGGAAGGAGAAAACATGCTGCGTCGACCCCAAATAAAATTTGGAAAAGGGAAGGAGGATGATGATGAACTATGAATGGTCATGTTCAGTTTTCAAAATAAACAGCTGTTTAAAGAAAAAACTTTAGAAAAACTAATGTTAATATTGTCGGTAACTTGGGCCTTAGTGATTGTGCAATTGACAGCTATTCTACTTACATATTGCGTGTTTACAGATTGATTGAATGATGGAGTGAAACAGGAAAAAGTAAATTGACCGGCACTGTATTTTTGTGCGTGTGCATAAACAATGTTTTTTCTAATAATACGAATGATAATTGTAACTGCTGGTTTTCAAGTAGGTAGGTAAACGGTTTTTTACTGAACTCAAGGATACGCTTTGGACTACGCTATTATGTACTGTCTGCATTCTTAATATACTAGGTACCTACTGTTTGTTTTCCAAAATAAATAAAATAAATAGGTACCTGACAATTAAGCCAAAAGGGGTTGTAACACAGGTTTATTAACTCCTTGTATGTATGTCGCTAATTATAAAACAATACAAAATCATTTGTGCCACGCGTAGGTATATATCTGCGCTCCGACATATAACAGGTTAACATAGGTACCACTACCGTTTGGTTTGGGAAACAGCGAAAATGATACAATTGATAGCAAACTGTTACTCGTATATTTTTTCATTCATTTCATTATTTAAACAACATTTATTACAAGGCAGTCTCCATTGTATTACATTCCTAATAGTTAAGCAGTCGAAGACTTCACAAGCTATACACTATACAGTATTATAAAAACAATAAATATTTTTAATTCTAGTTACATTCGATTTGATTTTGTCATTACAAAAGTATGAATATATAGGTTCATAATCAGTTAAGACTCAGCTATACATTTACATTACGTATATACACAAATAAAATACTAAAGCAAAACTTGCAGGGCTTGCTTACTAAATTAGAAATAAAGAAACCTATTTTATATTTCACTACACACCATTTTTTCAACAATTCGAGTTTGACAGAAGATTAGAAGAAGTCTCAGCGGGTTTTCACAACAGCGAATTTTCAAAAAAAATCGCATACAAAATAGCTAAACAAAGAAACTCTTTCAGCCCTTAATAATCAAAGTCAGTTAATTGGAATTTCCAATTACTGTCTAAAAATACCTAGTTTTCAAACGTGTATTTCACACAAATTATGCAGAATTGTAGATATACTTACAGAAATGTTTAAAATACCGTAAATAAAACAAAGTCAAAGTAAAAAAAAAAAAATCAAATAGGCCTATGAAAGCTCTTTCGAAACGTCAAACTAGTCGCACCTGCTTAGATACCCAAGTATTTGTATGTTTTCTAGCCTCTTTCGGATAAAACTGACGGTGGGCACCATTTAACTATAACGATAACCGAACCACTTTCAGTAGTGAAATCGCTGATTTGACCAAAGGGTGGCAAGTATACGGCTTTCTATTATAGTTTGGTCATTGTTACAATTAAATGGTGCAACTCAGCCTAAATTAAGGAAGAAGTACTTATGCACTATTTTCAAAAGTTGTTATTCCCCAAAGTCAGTTACTGAATGAATCATTCATTCATGTACAGAAATTAACACAAAGGGATAGTGTTATTGATACTCGTTCCTGTTGTCATTACCCTGTAGAAATACCAGTACTGACGCACGCGCAGTAAAGTGGTAGAAGATAAAAATATATATGAATGATAAATATATATGGAGCGGATATTTACAATAAGTTAGGTATAGGTACATATTTCGTCTTCCATTAAGTTTATCTTGCTCATAATTATAGCTTAGTAGTATGTAGTTTTAAGTTCACTGATAACATAACCGTCACTTTTTTAAATTAAAACAACTGTTTAGTGTCAGTTTTCAAAGTAAACCGTTGCTTAAAGAACAACGGGCGAAAATGGGCTTAGAACTGTTAGAAGAAAAGTGTAGGTTTTTGAAAAGAAATAAATAGGTTCTTGAAAGAAACCTATTTCTTTAAGAGTGAACGGATGATTGCTATGTAACTTATGTTTACATAAACAGATAAACATGTGTCAGTAAATATCGATTCCACATTGTAACGGTTTGTAATAACATAGTAAGTTCTTAGGTTATCTACAGTTTTACAACATTGAAGGCACGAGTTTTGCACATAATTTCATATCAATATTTTATCTACCCATGTAATTATTTTGAATACTCACATATCTTATTTTTTTAGGTACTAATGAATAGGAAAGAAGAAAGCAAATACCTAATGTGTCTACAGAATTCATTTCGTTAATGATTAAATGCACTAGCTACGTAAAAGAAAACAGTTTTTTTAATACTTTCTATATAATTACATACGTATTCCTACTATATTTAGGAACTATACCCAACTTGTATCAATTACGTGATCTACAAATAATATTATCAATATAAAAAAACAGTTCGAAATATTTGGATATAAAAGATTTTTCTTTAATCATTGGGTTAGGTCTGCAAATTTTCGATTCGTCAAATAAACTTTCCTACAAAGTTAAAACTTAGTGGTTTCGAGGTAACACAGGTCTTTATTTTTCTGACAAAATGTCCCTAGAATCTAAATTGTTTCGTTACATTTTAAATCATTCTAAATACATTTCAAAAGAAAATAAAATACTGCAAGTTCTTAATATTTGCCTCATCATATCAAACTGGAACTACACTACCAATCCATTTAAACACAGCATCTTTCAACACTCTTCTTAAAAGAAATCTACTTTTCAGGAACCACAGTTACAAGCAATTGCGAAATCAGGAAGTATTTTCCTTCGAAGACTTTGAGATTCTTAATACATGATGTTAACTTCAATAAATAACAACAAAATACTGGCAAGTTGATACTCCTTCAGACGGGGATAGCGCTCTCTCCGTACGCCATCTTCATTATCCTGTATAGACTGTTGATCATCGTCAGGTAGTACAGGGAATATACTGGAAACAATAACATAATGATTAATGACAGTTTTATCAGTAGGAAACTAACTAGCCCGAGGCAATATTTAACAGACTTCCCAAAAAGGGGAGGGGATCTGAATTCAGATGTTTGTGTTTTTTTTTATATTTCACTAGCTTCCTCGCAGCTGTTTTACCAGTTCCTCGTACAAAATATCGAACTTATAGTTTTTCGGTTTTATACAATTAGTATGTCTGTACTATATTTAACTAAACCTCGTAATCTTAATTGCTTCCATGTGATTTAATATGCGTCCTCAAAAATGTTACAAAATGCTTTCCTCTGATGATTGGGATTCGTGATGTAAGTGTTCAGGAAGATTTCTCCATTCAATTAAATGATGGTTAAATGAATATGCGGGCTCCATTATCACTAATAACTTGATATTTTTCTAAATACTGACCAGCCCCCGCAATCAATAGGAACAAGATAAGCACGATGTTCCCGGGAACCCGGAGGAAGTCGTCCAGTCTAAACAGACACGTCACTATGGCGACCAGGAATATGCAGAATATGAACACTGAGTTGAACACCAGCGATAACTGCAGCTTTGACGGACGTTTCTGGAAGTAAAAGCGGCAATTTTTAGGGATCGTGTATATGTATGTCACGTTGGTTAAAAGCACCAGCCTTTCAACTCATTCGTGAAAAGGAACAGTTTGTGGGTTTGATTCCAGGTCATGCAAGTAACGAAAGTGAGTTTTCTAAGTTAAACGTATATCTTGCACACCAATGACTAGGTAAAGCCGAAGGAAATTATCTTGAAGAAACCTAACGACAATTACTTAAGTAACATATTTGGTGGTTATTTAAACAATAGGTGCTAATGAAGAATATTATTTGCATAAATTCTTGGCAGGCCGGTAACATGCAGATTCATCATCATCATCATCATGTACCTACACACACAAATAGCTGATACAGAAGGCTTAAGAAGAATTTAGTTAAAAATGAAAGTATAAACCTCACCAGTATAATCCCAAACAGCGCAATAAGATTGCTGATAGCCGACAGTGTGGAGAACATCACCATGCTCATAGATATAAGATTATCCTCTGGCTCCCTCTCTCTGTGACGAGGCAGGTTCCAGGCCCCGGCTGCTATGTTCGCGGCACAGGCCATCTGGGAAGGATAATATCATCATAATTTAGTCTAACCCTTTACTTATTTCACTGTCATTTTGTTTTTTTTGTGTGTTCTTCTAGTATCACCAGATGCACCTGTTTACCAGTGTGTTATATAGAGCGACGCCAGTCTGCCTAACTGATATCCTCAACCCAGACACCCGTACAAAATACCCCATGGTAACACTGGTTGTCTGAGTTTTAGCTTCTGACTATCCGTAACGACTGATACTTAATGATGAAGAAGTAACAGTCCCGAATACGGATAAACTTGCAATAATGTATGACCACTCATCCCCAAACGTAATGCGTCAAGCGTTTTGTTAGCTAAGTATAAGGATCTGCCTTATTCTTCATTTTCGATGAGGAAATAGTTCTATATAACGAGACGGGATTACCACACAGCATTTTGCAGGTCAAAGTTGAAAGTTGATAAGAGTTTTGCGGTTGATTTATTTTTAGTATCGCGATGATAAGTTTTAGGTAATTCATTTTTTAAATAATTGGTAACTTTTCCTGTTATATTTACTTATTTGTATTTTCCGATAGTGCGATTACACTAATTGTGTCGAAATTATCATATTTCCTATTCTTTGAGGAAATACTTATAATATTCCCTTAACAATAGTGGCGCAATGTGATGCACGCAAATCTTTCTTCTTGTCTACTCACTTCAACACTTCCAAAATGTATGCAAACACCAAAATAGGAAGTGGAATGGTACCAAACGCTGATATGTACACACTTTTGGTCGCGCCAACAATTTTGATAGAATCTTGCCATTAAGATGAAATTGCACCAACATGCCTACTACTAGAACTAAGAATTAAAACAGTTAAAGTGTATTGCACCAATCAACCTATTTAAGTTAACTGAAGCAACCCAATTTTACGAGTCGTTGATGAATTCCTAGAGGAGGACAAGTGTTACGATCACTCAGTCTCATACTGTGAATTCGCTGAATGAGTGTGTTAATGACTGTACCTACGTAAGCGCCATTATTTCAACAGAACATTTTATTTAGAGGCAAGGGTAAATCAAATAAAGATTAACCAAAACTTGGCGCGGTCAATCCGTGGATAGGTTATTACAAGTACCTCAGTGTTTCGGAAGACACGTTGAATTGGGGTTCCCAGTCCCGAGTACAGCTTACGCATTCGTAGCGGGTAATCAGAAGCCGGAAAGTTTGACATCAACTTACAAAGCCCACCTATTGTGAACTCTGGATAAAAATAACATTGTATTGGACTGTAAATACCCACGTTACTCAGATACTAAGTTGTTTTGCTCTCGGCTTATGATTCATTGAATACTCGATCAACAATGAGAGGATGCTACTTTATGCACATCACGTTATATCGTAATCGCTTCACGCCTACTTTTTTAATGCGTGTGCAACCGCAATCAATTATGCATTTACATTGCATACTGAGAGAAAAATGTAATCAGGATAAACCAACAATACAATTATCATTATTTTATGAGAGTAATGAAGAGGTTACGAATTAATATTCGTAATTACCTAGCAGTACCTATTCCCGCGGTTTCGGTCCCATCCCGTGAGAACTACTGGCCGTACGGGGATAAAATACAAAATATAGCCTTTGTTGCTCGGTAAGTGTAGCTTTCGCACAGTGACAGAATTTTTCAAATCAGTTTAGAAACTTCGGAGCCTTTAAAGTACAAACAAAGAAAACAAATGTCTTCTTTATTAATGATGCATATAGAGGTAGATTGCATTAGGTACTGATGGGAATATGTAAAATGGATCCCACCAAAAACATTAAATGTAAAAAAAGCCAATCCTCTACGCAATTCCTCCACCGTAAAAAGTTTTGAGATCGCATAGAAGCCAAGTCCTGTTCAACTTTATTTGTAATAATAAATCAATATTTTGTGACGATATCAATAGTTTCGTTCACTTTACAATAATATTGACTTGGCCATGAGCACAATAAACTACAAATATAATACAGCATATCTTGGAGAGGTGAAAGTCAATCATGAAGTTTAATATCACAGAATTAAATACTTTTAGTTTTTTCAATTGTTACTAAATGACCGACAGTCAGTATCATCCAAAATCATGAACTGCACATTTACTATGGCGCATGTTTGGTCCATGGTGATCTCAAATTCCAATCAGTCCAATCGTAAAATCATGTCCATATAGAATGTATCAATTCAATGGTATTTACACATTATTTCAGGGAGCGACTATTAACATTTTTACGTAAACAACATTTTTTTAAAATAAATTAAACAACTTCGAAATTGTCGAATTTTTTAATCGAATATCTTTTAGAATAAAAGAGATTTATTTCAGAGGTAGATGGCGCTATCACATGAAATTGTTTTTTTTTTTAACTAAAAACCGTAGCGCGATTTTGACCAGGACAACGCCATCTATCGAGCGACCATGCAGTATTTATCGCACTGCATTAATATGAAAGATTTTATCATTATTCATTTTATTTTAACCTAGCTTTTTTATTAACCCCCGACGCAAAAACGACGGGGTGTTATAAGTTTGACGTGTCTGTGTGTGTGTGTGTGTGTGTGTGTGTGTGTGTGTGTGTGTGTGTGTGTGTGTGTGTGTGTATGTGGCATCGTAGCTCCCAAACGGATGATCCGATTGTAATGCGGTTTTTTTTGTTTAAAAGGTATGTCAGTCGGGAGTGTTCTTAGCTATGTTTGGTGGAAATCGGTTCAGGTCTTCAAGGTCATCAGCTCGTTTGCGAGATGTGATAGGAATGTTACACGCTCAGTTTACTTGCAAGTATATGGGGGATCTGAAATTTGAAACACTAATGTCTTTTGGAACCACTGAGCTGGTCTGCTGTTAGGGCACGAAGGTAGGAGACGTAACCCTGAACTGCCTTTCAGTAAACCCATCGAGTTTGGGCTCGTTGAATTTGTCTTGACGAGTTCTCTTCATGTTTCTGATTGACGAGAACCTAATGCTGAAAATGGGATGTGGCGGATGAAACCCTGAAATGCCGGAATGAAACGGATAAACCGATTTATATTTTTACTGAAAATCTAGGATGTCCAAAGGTTAATCTTTATTGTTTCTCAATCTGTGCAATTCTCCCAGAGCCAGTTTGTCATGAGGATTGTTAAACAGCTTCCTTTGGCCGAGATCGCATATAGCGACCCCATCTTAAGATAAAATAAATTAAATGAAAGAAGGAAAAATTAAGGAGCTCCTTCAAAAAGCATGAAATAAAATTAAATTATAAATTTAAAAAAACCCCCGACCCAAAAAAGTACGCAATAATTATGACAAAATTTAAACGCTAAACCCTATAAAAAGGAAAAAATAACTTTTAACACTACGTAAACTAAATTTTGACGTGTCGGGGGACCGCTTTTTACCTTCATAAATACTTACATAAATCAAATGATACCTACTTAATTACAACATTCGTTTAAAAAAAATACGTATCTAAAGTAATAAAGTAGAGCGGTCCCCCGACACGACAAAATTTAGTTTACGTAGTGTTAAAAGTTATTTTTTCCTTTTTATAGGGTTTAGCGTTTAAATTTTGTCATAATTATTGCGTACTTTTTTGGGTCGGGGGTTTTTTTAAATTTATAATTTAATTTTATTCATATGTATGTATATTTAATACATAATAACAATATACCACACTACGTAACAATAAAACAAATAGTAACATTTTGTACCTACATAAATAAAAAACAAAGTTATCAATGCAGTCAAAATTCATACACAATGTTCTTGAAAAACCGCAAATATAAATTTGTTTCCTATTTTTTTATTAAGTTTTAAGGTTTTTATAATTTTCCCTTTATATGTAGCTAATAACCTATCTTGGTGCCAAATTTGAAGGTTCTAAGTTTGCTAGAAGTACCTTAGACTTTTGATGATCGGTCAGTGAGTGAGTCAGTGACAAAATGGTGTAACTTTGACCGCTCATAACTCGTAAACTATTTATTCAAATGTCTTGTAATTTTGGGACTGAGCTTGTTCTAATACTTACTCTTGGTCATCGAAAACCTAAACTCCTAGCTTTGTTCACATGGAAGATACAGGGGGCTGAAATAGCCGCGAAACGCTTCGAGAAAAGATGGTACGGCCGTGCCCGCTTTGCTCGAGTCTTGGCTGGGGCACTGCCGTGCCCTCAGATAATCCAACAATACAATTATTTTTTAAACAGTAATTAAGAGGTTTTAGAGGTCACGAATATTAATGAATGTACCTAAATAACATACTACATGTATTTCTGAACTGTAGGAATAACTGTGACTCATCGAATGACGTCATGCCACAGATTCAAAGGAGGGCGAAAACAAAATATTATATTTGGGAGCGCCCTGTTAGGCTCTCTTCATAATGAAGGCGTGAGTTGGCGCCCGATTGGGACTAGTTTTCACTAATCGCTGGTAAGTCGTCTATGTATAAAAATTGATAAATACTTAACAATAATCTTGAAAGGGGTATATTTTACTTCTAATTGGATAGGATTAAGATCAATCCCATTGAAAATTAATATCGATTTTCTTTTTGTAAGCCTAACCCAAAGAAACCTCCTAGGAAACTTTAATCTCTTTTGACCTGACCTAACCCGAATGACCTAAGTATGTACCAAATACACTGGTACTCCTCCATCCCGTTAAACACCAAGCCTAGGCCAGGCAGATTATACAGGTACTTTCATTGACACACACTTTCATAATATTTTTTCCTTTGTTATTTAATTAATCACCTTTAAAACAAGCACAAGCTGCTAATTCGCTTACGTCATTTACGCCATTTATGTGTTTCTGACGTATGCTTGTATCACACTGACGTCCATTCATTAATACGATTACTATTATTATCTAATGAAAATCGAAACGCTATTAAAATCCGCGGGCCATTTGACTACAGCCTAAACGCAAGAAAATTCGCTAATGCATATAAATCACCTACTTATTGTTAGTTTATATTGATTTATCTGTACTGATAACATAGTGTAACCTTCGCAATATGATACAGTAGTGTAACAGGAAGGTAGATCGTATTTCTTATAAGAAGTTTCTATAGCACGGAATTAACTGGCCCATTATAATGTATGAATATACTTGTGTGAGACATATGTACAATTAATTTATCGTTGAGGCTGTTAGGATAATCTGTTTCTCTCCTTTTGGGCTGGAACTACGGGATCGAGAGAAAGAGTTACTGCGGTACCCTGGTACACAAAGAGCTTCAAAAGAAACAAAGATATGTATTTCTTCTGGTGTACTTTTCCTGTATACCCTATATAAATTATTAAGTCAGTAAAATTCGAAGCGGTACTGAAAATCTGCAGATTCTACCCTAGGCATTATTTAGTGACGTATACTTACAGTGGACATAATACACAGTATGAAGCAGCCGGTGCGCAGTGAGAGGCAACCGCAGCATCTCCTTAACAACGGCAGAGGCATCTCGGTGCTGCAAACCAAACAATCTTTATATCAATATCAAAGTTTACATATAAAGTTTATTAAAAGCTATGGCTGTAGAAAAATAATTATGTTTGTAGGTATCCCAACAAACTAAATTAATAAATCTATCAGGAATTTCTCGACGCCATTTCTTTTTTATGTAAATATAGGTTGAGGTATATTTAGCTAATGTAAATAATTGATGCGATCCATCAGGAAATTAAAAACTTTTGCATGTTGAGTAGTTTTCCTCAAATGCATTATAGTCTGACCATGTACTTCCATCGATTACTTATTTTCTTTGTGTGTGCAGTAAATAAGGACACTCATCCCGGATGAACCACCTTCCTATAAAAAGTACCATTCAGCAATTTTGGCTTGAAAGAGCGATAGAAAAAGTTAGCTACTTTCATATCTACTCTATTAGTACCTAAAGATATTTGTCCGTCGTAAGAAATGACGTCAACTCCCAATTTTCCCCTTTAACCAGTAACCATGGCGCCAGACATGATAGTACCATTTAGTTATATTACTTTATGAAGCCTTCTTGTAAGATGACGGCAGATAGAAGAGTATGGATGAAGAAAACATGTCTGTCGCTTGTGTTCCTGTTCCACGCAAAAGTACTGAATGGATTTTGATGTAACTTGGAATATTTAAATACTTACCTATATATAGTATCTATTATATTATTTCCAAGTTAAGGTTTTCTTGGAAAAGGAAGAAACATCTACACAGTCATACACATATTTATACCTACATACAAACAGTGGCGTTTATGATATTAATAAATAGGACATATTATAAATAGTTTTGTACCAATTTTACCTTTATTTTCCTGCAGTTTAATCTCTTTCTGCAGCTAATAGCGTCATAATTTAGCTAAACCACAATGTTTGTTACGTTTCATAAGCGTCTTATTATGGTACAATTTAATATGTAACCACATAAGTATATTACTTAATCAGTAAACTTATGATGGGATTAAGGAAAAACAAAAACAATTAGTCAATGAAGGTTTTCACGATTTTAATAAATATATGTAGTTAGGTGCTATAACCTACGTAAACAAACAAACATCACTGAAAGTTTTGGTTTGATTTATTTTCCTCCTCGCAATTTTAATGGTGCTCAAATAAATAATGGGTAAACCATGCCCCATTCTTATCTTCTAACTAAATTAAATACATACACTTATATACTTTTTACAAGGTTTTGAATAAACATAAAGTATAAAGTGCTAGAAAATATAGAATAGATATTCCTCCGCTTTGCTGTCGACAAAGAGGTTTGCTCAAGAGGTTGGCAGCATTACCAAATATGATAGCAAAGCTTATCCTTTATCCAAAATATACAGATTAGAATTTTCTTAAAATCTGAAGTATATGAAAAGCCATATAAAAGACCACAATTCTGAAAACGAAGCGACCAACAAGGTCAGAGACTATTTTATACGTACTACATATCATACTAGAACAGTCAAATCTATTTACGTTCACGGGCACGCGTAGATTAACACGAAACGCAGAAACTATGAGTAACCAAATATTCATATTGCAGACAAGTTGATGTCAAATATTATGACTTATATATCAAAGAATATTAGACTTTATGCCTTTGAGATAAAGGAAGTTTTTCGCGTAGTGTTTGTTGGCGAGAAGTTTTTTTATTTGAGAATTCTTTGCGGTTAATGGGAGTATTAGAGGTCAATCTAGTCATGGCTAGAGAACGGAAGCGTGTCTATAATTTTCTGGTGGTATTAGTGGTCAAAGTTCGAAGTTGTTTATGGTTTTTGCTTTGCCAAACTATATGCTATATTACCGGTTTGGACGGTGACTTTTTTGTACAAAAGGTTATATTTTTGCAGCTTTTTTATTTTTATAAATAATTTATTTATTATTATATTTAATTATTTCTGGTCGCGATGGTTGATGAATTATGCGGTTATGGTTATTACCTTCATGATGATTCTACACTCAACACTTTTTGATGAAAAAGTGACAATCCTAATAAACGATCGTCAATTTTTTCCGTCTATAGGAACAAAAGAAACTAATCTATCATAGTTTCACACATCGTTATGTTCCACTAATGACTATGTCTTAATTATTATTAATTTGTCATTGCTTAATAGGTTTGTCTGTGAAGACATTGTTTGTTACGAATGACTTTGATTCAATTTTATATTGATATCATCATTTTTTTTGTAAATCCTGACCACTACGCCTGGAGCTTGACTTAAGGCTCTAAAAATTAAAAAATAATCCTGAAAGGATTTTCCTTGGAGGGATCGGGTTGGAATTGAAGTTTCTTGATTTTTTTGAAGGGACTTCCTATTTTAAAAAGGCGCAACAACAAGGGCCCAAATTCACGGACAACATACTTAAACGTCAGTTCTTTAGAACAACTGTTTACCAAAATTTTTTACGTTAAAATTTTATAGTACTTAAACAGTCGTTTTAAGAATACTCACGTATATGACCAGGGACAGAAAGACAAGTGTGACTTTTAAGAGAATGACCTCTACACTTCAGCTGATATTAAGATAGACCCTATATCCCTAATTAGGAGTTAGGTAAGATAAGTTAGACAGATTGACAAGAACTTCGTGAGTGCCCATTTTGAGTTTAGGCTGTAATTCCAGTTAAGGCAAACCTGATCTTAGCTGAGTGGGTTAATAATTAATGGGGTTGAAGGGTTCTAGGCATATGCTAAACCTAGTAATTACATTAAAGTTATTGGGTATCTAGTAGGTACTATTAAGTTAGCTATTCTAATTTTATTATGGAAACTGATTCTTCTTCCTCCTGCCCTGTTCCCAATTTTATTTGGGGTAGGCGCAATATGTCATCCTCTTTATTGTGTCACTATGGAAACTGATTACTGCTGATGAAAAAAATATATTGTTTTGTATTTTATTATCTTTAGATTTCATGAATTATAATAAAATTATATGCAATGGGATGATATCCTACGTTGCTTATTTCTCAAAGTAATCTGGCCCGCGCATTCGGCCGAGTTTTCGCAACTGTTGCTACTCCGTGTAATCTGGGCCGAGACCCAGAGGCGAGTTTCCCCAAAAATCTTAGTGTAAAGTTTTAAAATAATTTCTCAGTAAGTATGTATTTTCAACTGTTTCAAATCTTGTTGTAATCTTGTATTTAAATAGCAAACTCAACACCTACCTAAAATATAGGTAATTCTTGTTTTTATCAAGACCGGTTTAATGAGCGCTTATATGTATGTCTATCGCCGAATAACAAAGCAACAGACCATTTTTTACTTAAAATACAATTTTTATAAAACCTTATTTCTTGTACTCTATGATATAAATAATGTTTAGGAAAGTATCAATTAATTCCATTAAGTATACTTATTTGTAATAACAATAATACTCGATGAGCCTAGAAACTGCATCTACCAATCTAGCCACATTTACGCATGACTGCAAGCGTATTAATATCACAAACACAACACAAGCAAAGTTATTTATTCGATATCAACAAAACACTTACCGTTTCATTTAATAAGCAGTTACAAAAATGCTGAACAAAAATAACTCAGGATTCGTGTCACCACACAAGCGGACGAAACTATAAATATTTCGCGAAAACGCAACGTCATAACATTCAAACAACTATTTTTCACACTTATTTCAAAAACGTTCTTAAAAAAAACAAACGATAAATAAATAAAATGTTAAAAATAAATATACACACACGCAAGTGTAAACTCCAAAGTGTACTCAAGTGTGCTTGGTTCCATTCGGTCTCATTCGTTCGTTCACTGGTCTATTTACATACACTTTAATTATAACGAATTGATGCATTTGTGAAGTCTATTTTTATTTACAGACGCTTCCAACTGCCCAACGAATGTAATATTTGATTTAATTGCTGTTTTAAACGAGTCTTATCACACTGAATCATTTTCTTGACTGTCCGCATTGAGTATTTTTGCGCTTCAAATTCATTTTTATTTTACATTTTCCATACTGTTTTTAAATTATAACACTGTAATTTAATTACTTCATTTTAAAATAATTAATAATAAAAAAAATATTGCATAATCACATCGCGCTCGCGTCAAAATAATACGTAAAAAGCCGCGAAAATCGAATATGGAACGCGTGTTTTTTTTTAATTACGTAAGACGATAAAGACCGTGCGACGTCTAGTGAGCAACTAGCCATGTGGCGCTTCCTACATCCGTTCAGTAATGGACGGCCCTGGCCTTGCCGCCGGCAGACAATGCTGCAGCGCTTCATTTTATTAACTAATTGTACGGTTGATTGCTTCCGATTGGTCAATGGGTTAGGGAATATCGGATACTCGTTTAAATCTGCCTGGATGGCCAGCATTTTTACGAATAAAACCTTTTTGACATCTACGTTGGTAGTTTATTTCAGTATTATAAGTGTTAATAGCAGATTATTTTTGCCGTTAAAGCTAAAAAATACGTATATTAAGAAGCTTTTGGCCCTTTGCACTGCCCAAATTCGTAATTCGATTCGATTATTAGATATAGACATTAAAAAGTACCTACTTTCGGGCCCTTAATTACATCTGTACAAAAATTGCGCTGAAAAAGACTCTTGTAGGTATGTAGGTAACAAATCTCCTCCGTACCAGTTATTCTTAGTTACAGGAATAATTAGTACTAAATAAACCGATCCTTCTCTAACTTACGTAGTATTTAATACTTAAGAATTTGGAAAGCTATTTTACAAAAAAAAAAAAACATTTCATGACCAACTTTTTTACAACATCGATTGCTAAGTATGCTCATTTTCACTATGAAAACTTTCCCCTAAAATAAAGCCTCTGGCCTCTATAGTCATCGACATAAAAAATATTTATTACGGAGATATAGAAACTTTTTCTCGACGGTTTCTTACCAAAGAGTTTTTATCCAACTGGCAATGTCCTACTTCAAAGATATTTTGTTCTCATTCCACATGAGTGTTGGGGAATGTTTGCCATAATGCATACTAATGAATATAATATACGTTTATTTTCTTACCCGACAGCAAACGTAACGGGAATACTAATTTTCATAAGCTGGTAGATCCTTCTGAAAAAGTTTTGTAATCCTTGTAATATAACATTTAATTTTAGCCTTTGTAACTCACTTTTACTTAAGCTTTGTAGATACTAAACTGTCAAACAGTAGTCATTCTACTTTATGACAAATTGTTACTAGTTTTTTTTTTCATTTATTTGTTTCACAACATATTTTCTACATTTTAAAATAATAAATATGAAAAAGAAATATGGTAGTTTATTAATTTATGCGATAAATATTAACAAAACAACAACTTAATAACAAAATGCTCACTCTAATTTGTAACTCACTTAAAATAAAGTTGACATCATGTTAATTCATTCCGTGACTAAGATTCAATACTTGTTAGAAATAAAATTTGGAGCAGAAATGACGCGAAATACAATTAATTAATATTAAAACCAAAAATAATTACCTAACTAGGTTTTCCTTGTGGAAACGTAGTTTTATCTCAAACGAAAATAGCAATTACGAGTTGTGTAACATGTCATGGCAAGCATGACAGCGCTTTCAGACTAGCGTTTTTACCGCTCGGTTTTCCGCACAGCAACGATTGGTTCCCACGAGAGGTGGCACGCGTATGTTAGCGACAAAAAAACAATTGACAGCTATCGATGACACTTGAAGCCAAGCGACAGAATTTTTGCCACGCGGTATGAAACGCACTTTGAAAAACCGAGACAAAAGCCGCTAGTGTAAGACCGCTGTTTGTTTCCAGGAAGGTAATTCAACAATTTAATATGATTAAGCTTATAAATTGTGATAGTAGGTACGTAGAACGTATTCGGTGACCAACCGAATGAAACTTAATTGAGAGTTCAAAATTTTCCCTGCTACTCAAATATGGACATCAATGAGATTTCCTTGAACAGTGAATAACATTATTATTCACATTTTGTTGTATTGGTGGCCTAGTGGTTATAGCATCGCCTGAATATGAAAAAAAATAAAATTATGTACGTAATATATTTTAAAAAATAAAATAAAAAATAAGAAGGCATAGGATTCACCGTAGGTGAAGGCTTGGATTCACCGTCGGTAAACAGTGTTCATGCTAGTAAGATAAGCTGTTGCCATTTAACCCCTTGTATGCCGATGCGCAGATCTACGCGAGACAATGGATTTTCTATTTTTCTCTAATAAGCGGTATTCAAGAGGTTAAGGCACACACCAAAAAAATGGAAAGGAAAAGAGTTAAAATTTACTTTTTTCCCCACATTGCTTTTCACTCCTTACATTTCTTTTCCGCTGAAACAAAAAACATAAATGTAGCTGCATAATATATTTTTTCTATCAAAGTTCTCAACCTCAGAATGCAAGTCTGTCATTAGTATACTTTGTCATAGGTACTTTTTGAGTTAAACCTTTTGGTCAAGTATCCAGGGGCTATCGTGCCCGATAACCCTGGGTATTCCCAATTCGCAAAAAGATAAGAAAGTTTTCCTCTTGATAATAATATGTAAATTAGCTAAACTAGAACTAGGTATATCCCGCACCCGGATAAATATATTAACTCGTATTTTATTTCAATTTTTGGGAACTACGTAAAGGGATAATGGTGACCAGGGGCTTAATTCTGCTTATTTTACTTAGCGAAATACAATTGATATCCAACTAAGATTCAATCATGACTCAATTACGAATGAAGCATATGTAACATTCCGCAATTTTTGGTGTAAAAAATAAACGTTTTTATCCTTTTCTGTGATTCAATAATGAATCGTATTATCTGCAAATGATTTACGATTGTACAGCAGCCTACCCTAAAGACCCAAGGCAAACCAATGTAATCTCATTGGGAAACGATTGGTCTTATATTAGTAGCAGAATTCCCGCTAAGTTAAAAACTGCTTTTGACATTCAATTGATATCCAATTGACACATTATTAAATTAGCAGAATTGTGCCCGGGTCCAAGTTCGGTCACTTTTCTCGAGCTTAAAGAAATCAGTCAGATGCCGGGCATATTATTATTATATGGTACACAAGCGTTTGCGCACACGTATAAGTCCTACGGGAAGGCAGTCTCACTCATGTGGAGAGACATCAGGGGCCCGATTCTTCTAAGTTAAGCCAAAATTGAATAAAAATTGAATCGGAATGGCAGTTTTAACCGGGCATTCTGCTACTTATGAGACCAATCGTATTAAAATGACATTTCTTTGGTATGAGATTGGTCTGCTATTTGCTCAATCATATTGCATCGTAAATAATTTCCAGACAATATGATTCATTATTAAATGACAGAAAAGGATAAAAACGTTTATTTCAAAGAAAAAATAGCGGAATGTGAGTTGTGATTGGATCTCAGTCGGATATGAATTGAATTAAATTAGCAGAATCGAGCCCCAGGCGTAACACCAACATTAAATTAACGTGCTCGTCAAGGTACGGGTGCATTACTAACATCTTCTAAACTTCGGGCTGCATTGTGTGGGTTCGAGTCTGGGACCCTGAGTCGACCTCTCACAATCTCATGATTATAATATTATTACGTATTACAGTGATAAACTTGCATGTGCTCTAAAAACGGTTAATAGTTCGACTTATCTTTCGTTTAAAAGCGTTTTAATTTAAAGATAACCTTTATAAATATAAGCAAATACTATATTAACTTTAGTGACAGTTTATCGTCTTGTTAATATATCTTAAAGTTGTCTGTCTGTGTTATGCTTCCATGCTTACTTACTTAACTATTCGGTAAATGGTAAATGGTCAGGAGATAGCTTGAACTTAGAAGAAGCCCTCATCAGGGTTTCTTCTTCCTCAGAGAAGGAATGAGCACTGTTCATTCATCCCCGCTTGGAAAAGCGGGTTGACTATTTTGGACTTTTAAGTCAAGATTTTGATGACATCGATGTTTTCCTTCACCGTTTACCAGTGATGTTCTTGGAAACTAAAAGGCAGTATGACTTTTAAAGAGAAAAGTTCAATTAAAGAAGAAAAAATTAAAAACACAAAAGATCGGGATAAGTGCATTTGGATGATGATTATGACATAAATTAAAGGAAAAGGACGAAAAGGACAAGTACTTCATAAACATAGAATTTTGGTGAATTAATTTTTATTATAATATTTAACAATAAGATGGCGCTATAGGAACACTAATATAACAATACTTTCATTTCTTAAACACAGCTTTATCACAATAGGCTTAAAGCATTTCCTTTAGATCAAATAATGTTTCACGTACCTTCTACGTAAGTTCTACGATGATATTTGCTACTGTGGGCAAAACCAGCAAATTTTCGCGTTCATGATTCAGGTTTTAGAGTTCATGGAAAGCATTACAAATAAAATAGTAGCTACCAACGGTTGATATGAATTTATAATGAAAAAAACATCTGTCGCTGACTGAACATTAAAAACGGACAAAATATCGTTGACCAGAACTTGCAAAATTGTTAGAAAAACAAATAACAAAGTGATCACAATTGTTTTGATGATATCACTTACGTTCCTTTCACAGACTCTACTCCGTGAAACCATAACGTGTAATATTCTACAAAAAAATACAATATTTGCTGCCAAAACGATGAATTTTAAACCAGCACACAGATTGTAGTATTGTTGAAAATAACCTAACATCAGTGAAATGGGACATAATACTCCAAACGGAATCATAATGGTCCAAATGAGCACAGACAATAAAATGAAATTCCACTTGTGCAACGTGAACACTAACACTACCTTTTCATACAAGTGCCTCGTGTATACGAACATCCAGCATATCATGACCAGGTCTGTCTGCAGGTACAACGCGAACGTCACATCCAGTGTGTACTGGTTCATTATCATATTGGATATCAGGAACTCCATAATGTTGTTGATCAGCCGAGCTGCTGTCAGCTGAGTGAGGATCTTCTGGTCCATCTTCCTCACCCGCGGCAGACCCGCGAACAGAAGCACTTGTATTATGAGGCATTGCACTGACAGACCGAGCCCAACTATCCATATACAATTCTCTATGTTACTTGGCCATCTGAAAGATTCAGAAATAGCTTCAGTTTCTTGAGATGTGTTAGACATGACTTCGACAAACGAACTGCTTTATCACGGATCGACTCTCGACTTTTTATATGGTACCAACATGTGGTTTACAATGTTAATATCAGTTTTATGTTCATTCATACATATAGTATTTGACCTTACTTATCGTATCGGGAAATCGGTGTTGAGTCATTTAATTAGGTTGGATTTCATTCAAGTTTTTCATAGAGTTTTATTACCAAATTGCCCCCGAACCATGCCAACGCTAGTTGCATTCTTGTTCTGAACGGTTTTTCGTTGCATTTCTATTCAGACCAACAAAGTTTCATTGGTACCCAAACGGTACTTCCATTGCCCATTTTGTAGCAACAATGGCGGTTTTTATGAAACTAAATTATTTTTTGTGCAATTTAATCCGAATCTAGAACCTTTTTTAATAGTTTATTTTAATTATAGCAAACTAAACAATTAATTCTATGATGTCGTGGTGGCCTAGTGGGCAACGAACCAACCTCTCGAGTATGAGGGCGCGGGTTCGATTCCTGGTCAGGCAAGTACCAATGCAACTTTTCTAAGTTTGTATGTACTTTCTGAGTATATCTTAGACACCAATGACTGTGTTTCGGACGGCACGTTAAACTGTAGGTCCCGGCTGTCATTGAACATCCTTGGCAGACGTTACGGGTAGTCAGAAGCCAGTAAGTCTGACACCAGTCTAACCAAGAGGTATCGGGTTGCCCAGGTAACTGGGTTGAGGAGGTCAGACAGGCAGTCGCTTCTTGTAAAGCACTGGTACTCAGCTGAATCTGGTTAGACTGGAAGCCGACCCCAACGTAGTTTGGGAAGAAGGCTCGGAGGATGATGATGATGTAAAGATAACTATATTTTTGAACCATTTGAGGTTGAAACCCCCGGGGCGTGGGGTCCGAATGCCCACATTCTATTTAAAGATATTTCCAGGCGGCTGGTTGACGAAGGCTGGCTATCACCTCGGACAAAGGATCAGCATGGCGTACCTAATGCTGCCAGCCTCTTGGACACGCTCCCAGACGACAGCGATGGGGACAACTTTTTTGATGCTTTTTAGGTTTAGGTTTTTGACTAGAATAGGTCCAATTAGAATGTAAATAATTCAGAAAGTTTGTTGAATAAAGGTATAAAACTTACTAATATTCATCTAGAAATATGGAAATCAATGCGAGAAAATCTTGAGTCTCTCCTGTAAGGTTTTAAAATGTGCCGTCGTTGCACCACCCGGGCGTGATTAATAAGAACTGAATTATTAACTTACGTAAGTACTCATAACTGGAGGATAAAAATGACGAAATATGTACAAGGAAAATGCCTAATAATTAATGTTGATGACTTACTTTTTGAAACTTATTCGTTTGATTCAACGATATTTTATGTCGTCATACGATCATAAGGGACAGTCCCAGTTAATTGCAGCTAAACGACAATTATTTTATTAAATTTTCCAGTTTATCAAGTAGGAATTCTACATGTGACTAACATACATAGTACCTACACAGTTATTACAAATACGGTCAAACGTAGGTAATAAATACCAAAAGTGATAAAATTACGTGAGAGGGAAATGTGCGTTTAATTAGTAAAGTTGTGGCCAGCGACAGAGCTGCACGCGAAACACCATGTCTAACTCAACTGAGGATGTAGATATTAAACAAGCAGAACACTACCCGCCGCCGAACGACATAGAAAATGCTATATGGTCCATTGGAATCGGCCTTTCAGTGCAATGCCTGATATTACAATTAGCGCTTTTCGTGCTCCTGCCGCGGGTGAGGAAGATGGACCAGAAGATCCTCACACAGCTGACAGCAGCTCGGCTGATCAACAACATCATGGAGTTCCTGATAGCCAATCTGTTATTGAACCAGTACACACTGGATGTGACGTACGCGCTGTACATGCAGACAGACCTCGCGATGGTATGCTGGATGTTCGTATACACGAGACACTTGTATGACAAAGTAGTGTTAGTGTTCACGTTGCACAAGTGGAATTTCATTGTACTGTCCGTGCTCATCTGGACTCTGACGATCCCGTTTGGAGTGTTGTGTCCTGTTTTACTTTTCTTCGATTATTTTGAAAAATACTACTATATGTGTGCTTGTTTAAAATTCATCGTCTTGGCAGCAAATATGATATTTTTCTGCAGAATATTATACGTTACTCTCACGATGAAAAGCGTGACCTCTCAAAAGAATTTTAGTGAAATCGTCAAAACTTTTGTGGTGATTTTCTTATTATTTAGTTTGACGAGTTTGCAAGTTTTGCTGAACGATCTTTTTTCAGCATCGAACGTAAAGTCAGCGACAAATGTATTTTTTATTATGAATTCATTTCAACCTTTAGTGGCTACTATTTTATTTCTGATTCTCACTAAGAACAGCAAGTAGGTATTCTAACATTAAATACCTACAGGATTTAGACTAGAATAGCTCACTTATTGAGATGGATATTATCAAATATACGCCTTATTTAACAGAACTAAAGACATTATTTACAAAGGTATTAATTGCATTGAAAGATGGAATATTGTTAGGTATGCGTATTTTTAAAGGATTTTTTTTTACTTGATTTGACATTATTATTTTAGTAGGTATAAATGTAGTCACTAGAGTTATATGTGGAATTTTGGAAGTGGAATATAGAATATTGAAAATAACCGCTAGACGAAAATAAATAGTTGTAGGTAAGCTCAGATCAAAGAAGGTTGTAAGCTCAGATCAAAGAAGGTTGTAAGCTAAGGTTGTAAGCTCAGATCAAAGAAGGTTGTAAGCTCGATCAAAGAAATAGGTTTAAAGTATTTGTAATATTGTTAGACTTAGCGTAAAGCCAAGTGTAAGATTACGGCACTTAATATGGTGACATTAGAGAAAATATAAATCCAGTTATCATTTTAATAAATGTGTGATTAAAAATACGTTGTTTTATTTAAAAAGGTGTTGATAGGTAAATAGGTTTCTTCTGTGCTGACTGCTGACTATAGGCTGTTACTTGAGGTACCTAAATACCAGTCCGTGCTGCCCGATCCAGTATTCAAGTTAGCTTGCCTCAAATAACTATCTTATCAAATAGGTACTACCAGCTCCCCAGCTAATTAGGTATTTGCTTAAAACCTGTTACGATACTAACGGTGAGTTGTAACATTTACCCCCGCACTCAGAGACATGAATGATTACCTACTTAAGTCACTCCTTAGTGACAGATTCTCATAGAAATTCTGCGCTAAGGAACGGCTTAAGTAATCATTAAATGTCTCTGAGTGTGTCCATTAATTAAGTATCTATAGCAATAACCGCACCATTTTCAGTTGTCAATCGAAATCGACCAATGGGCGGCAATTTCACAGCTGGTTATCACCAAGTACTTAACGTGAAAGCGCCCCATATTGTTTTTTTTATTTCATAAAGGCGATGTGATTTAAAAAAAAAATTACTTTATTGAAATAATTTTATTCTGTCAAAAGTATTTAACGCTCCAATGTTGTCGGTGCTGCCATCTATTGGTAATATTTTTGCCTAACTTCACGACCTCGATGGCGCTATGGTCACTATGCCACTGAGGCCCCAGGTTCGATTCCCGGTTCGGTCGACATTTGTGTGATGAGCATGCTTGTTGGCCGTGGTATGGGTGTTATATGTATTTTATAAATAAGTATATAAATGTAGTTATATGTATTTTATTATTTATGTTAGCTCAAAATTGACACTCGTTTTCGGTCGTTCGGCATTCTCATTCATCATCCTCCTGCCCTTATCCCAATTTTATTTGGGGTCGGCGCAGCATGTTTTCTTCTTCCATACACTTCTATCTGCCGTCATCTCACAAGTAACATTCTTTCTTACCATATCTACTTTCACACAATCCATCCATCGTTTCTTTGGTCTTCCTCTTTCACTATATCCGTCCACGTTCATACTCATCACCTTCCTCACAACATGACTCTCATTCCTCCGCATCACATGCCCATACCACGACAGCCGGTTTCCACGCAGTTTTTCTGATACCGGCGCTCATTATGATGACATTAATGGTGATCAACGCTCAATTAATCAACAATGGTGACGCTTGCACATTGCGGGTAGGTGATTTCAGACTTTGCAAGTTCAGGTTTCCTCGAGATGTTTTCCTTTACCTTTAAAGTCAGTGGTGTCCAAGATATACTTAGAAAGTTCATACAAAATTATAAAAGTTGCATTGATAGGTACTTGCCTGACCTGGAATCTAACCTACACACTCAACGGTACTTGAACGGTTGGTGCTTTACCCACTCGAGTCATAGGTGTTACAGGTCACCACGACTTAGACCCAGGATTTTCGACCACATAGACATCCCTTTTTCTTAGAGCAACTGTTAACTTTGAAGATTGTACCTACCTAAAAAAATGTATTTGTTGTCAGTGAACTTAGGCCTTATTATATTATACTTGACTAAATTTAGTAGCCTAATTAGGTTTCTAAATGATTTAGTGAAACCTACCTTCCTAAATGCTATTAGATTTGACTGAATTTAGTAACTGCATCCTTTAAACGACTGAATTTAGTGTAATAAGCCCTTTAGTCGTAATTCGACGTCAAAGTCTGTCAGGAGGATTTGAGGAAATTCAGCCAGTAGTGTTTACGAAGTGACTCAATTTGCAGCTCACTCGATTAGAAGTGAAAAATATGGCTGAATAATAAAGCTCTAACTGACACAATATTGGTTAAAACTAATGTATTGCGATATTTATATTATTACCGCACATTGTGCACAAAGATAGCAATTTTAACGATATCATTGTTCATTGTTTGTTTATTTATAGTACACCTATGTTATTGGATATGCAGTTACATCATGCAGGTCACATAGGTAATGATGTTCGTTACTAATCAGTTACTTTAGGGCTCTAAAGGGCACTGTTATATCAGAATAACTACTTATTGTTTAAAATAGAAATTAAAAATTGTTGAGTTTCCCATTGCATTGACTTCAATGCAAGAACAATGACTATTTTCATGAGTGATACTAATTAGTTTTCCTTCAGGTTGGATTGGACCTCCGTAGGGCATACTAATTCGTGATACGTGTCTTAATTTCATTCTTGTATGTAATGCACTAACATATTAAATATATTTTTTGGGAACAAATATAATGACCACCATAAAATGCTACGATACCCTAAGTTTTGTAACCAGAAATATCTACTGAACATCAGAAAAATAAAGTCTAAAAATGTAATAGGACCAGTTATTTTAGTCACGGCTTCACTTTAAATTGTATTCGACCACCAAATTTAGTAAATGATCACCAACTCTTGACGACCAAATTAATGTATTATTTTGGCCTAAATAAGTCACTGTGATTGCCATAAAATGTAGGCTTATGACCAAATAAAGTATTATGATGCCATATTAAGGTATGTGTCCGGCTTGCAATGCATGCGTGAGTGTCAGTATGACGAGTGACAGGGGAAAATGGAAGAAAATGACATATTGCGCCGACGCTAAGTAAAATTGGGAACAGGGCAGGAGAAAAAAGAAGAAGAATCTGTTTCTCAATACACTCTTATCGCACTGTTTAGAGGCATGCAATAGACAATTTTCCACGCTAGTGCAGGAAAAGGGTCCCCATAATGTTATTACATTTATTTTATCAGGCCGAACTTATTTTTTTGGAGCCAGTTTACTTAAACAGGATAGCAAGATGTAAACATTTTTTTGATGATCATTTACTACTTTTGGTGATCATTTACTACTTTTGGGATAACAATGATTTATTTGGACTCATTTTGCTTAAATAGGATAGCAGAATTTAAAAACTTTGGTTATAATCTTACTTTAAAATGGTGGTTTAATTTTGGTGATCATTTACTATTTTTGGCTTACGCATGATTTATTTTGGAGTAATTTCACTTAAATAGGATAGCAAAGTGTTAAAACTTTGGTGATAGTTTTACATTAAAATGCGAGTTTCATTTTGGTGATCATTTACTATTTTTGTCTGCTGTTTGTTACTACATATATCTGGTGATCAGTTAAACATAAGCCATATTTTTTTACCATTTTCTGACCCACTCCGTAACAGTACTGTATTAACTGGTTAGTGGGATGTGGAAGTCAGATAGGCATTCGCTACATCAAAAAAACTGGTGCCTACCCAGCTGCATTTGATAAGACAGGAAGTTCCCTTCAATATAAATGCGAAAAACCCAGATGACGCTCATTCCTCCTTCCAAAATTATTATTTTTGTTTAATATGTAAATAAATTCTACCATTACTAATGTTCTATGCTTAACCAAATTTCGAAAAATTTGCAATCAAGTCCATTACCAGTTTCACAGGTTTTGTAGGTACCCTTTTTGAATATAATAATATGACAGTATCAAGGTAAATGAAGTGGTTAATTCAGATTAAGAGTACACACTGCAAACTTTTAGTCGGCCGATAGTTGGTTTGGGCTCATAAATTAGTAAACACTGGTACTCAGCCGAGTACCAGTGTTTGAAGCTACATCCGGTTAGACTGGAAGCCGACCCCAACATAGTTGGGAAAAAGGCTTGGAGGATGATGAATGTAAGAAAGCACATTACAACGATCAGATATTAAGTCAGCATTAGACGGACTAGAAACTTTGAACAGATTCAAGATTTTCATTAAAATTAAAATTGCCTACAATCGGAACGACTGTCGGCCTACTGTTTAATCTCCAGTGTACGGATACTCTAAGTGTATTCCTATTTACCATAATCATTGGTATTTCCTTGACGTCTTCAAAGTGTTTCCTTGGTATTTCTAACCAAGGCTGAGTGACAGGCTGAGTGACTGTGGTTTAACCCAGGTAAGTACCGCTCACTTCAGAAACTAGTAAGTACTGCGAACAGGATAAACTGGTACATGTACCAACGTGGTACATACCAACGTGGTACATGTACCAACGTGGTTCATGTACCAACTTATATTGGTATTGCAAGTAGGTCTCCTAGCTCCTAGATAATCATTTAAATACCTACTAGCAATTTTCCGTATATATCGCAATCAGGTAAAAACTACACTGAACTAGTTTCAAAGTGCATCATTATCTACTCGTGTTACATAATTGAATCTTATATGCGTAGGCGCTTGAACAAGTAATCATCAATTAATTATCAATTGTAGTGTAAACTGTTTTAATATGAGTGACTTAATTTATACTGGATCGATTTTAAAAATACTTTTACCATTAGAAAGCTACACTATCTGCCAGTAAGATTGGCTATATTTTATCCGCGGTAAAAAAACCAAGTGTCGTATAACTTAATACGGCTAAACAACGGGATTGCGGAAAAATATTTAAAAACATCAGGTAACCTGTTTTGGCACTTAAGTGTTAATGTAACCTTTTACACTAATCTTCATAATTATATAACTGCATAAGTAGTTGTTGTTTATCCAATGCAGCGGAGCATAAAATTAATAAAACCATTAAATTCTTTATGAAAATTGTATAATTTTCATTTATTTACATTGAAAAAAATCATGTTCGGTAGACTGCACATCAGTGGTAACTGTGATACACCTTAACTCAATAGTAATAAGTACGATTTTCCTATAAAACTGTTACCACTGACCTGTAGTTGACTGTTGGTAGTGGATCTGTGTCATTCGGCTCTCAAAAACAAAAATACATTTAATTAACCCTAGTCAGTGTGCTGTATAACTTTTAACAATATTGAGGTACATTTTTAGAATACAATAGTAAAGACAATAAGGAAAATACAGCAAACGTAAAGGAAGTACTTACCGTGTTCTTTCAAATCAGAAAATGCAACGAGTTATAGAATAATAAAATAATATTTAAAATAAGTCTCCTTATTTAAGTCTCTCCTTAAGTACAAATATCTTACTCTTAAATGGCACTTAATGTACTAACTTACTTAAGTACATACTTACATATAAATACCTGCGTTCATATGGAAACGCTAACACAATACAATTATTATACATATACCACTTAAATGAAGTCTTTTTCTAATCAGATTAGAACTCATTGGCGAATGTTATTCTTAGCCAAAATCAGGAATATGATCGTAGCAGCGACAGGTTGAAAGGAATTTAAAACACAAAAACTGTCGGTCGCTGCGTCGATTTCAAAATATGACAAAATATCATTGATAAAAACCTGTAAACTCGTCAAACAAACCAGTATGAAGGAGATGACACAGGTTTTTATGATCTCAGTGAAATTCCTGCTAGAGTTCTTGTTTCTCGTCATAATGACGTAGAATATCCTACCGAAGAATAAAATGTTCACTGTAAGCACCACGAACTTGCACCACGCGTACACATGGTAATACTCGATGAACTTTTGCAAATTAAGAAACACTGGGCACATCACTCCTATCGGTATCGTGAGGATCCAAATGAGGGCAGACATGAGGATGAAGTTGAGCTTCTGTAAGGCGAACACTAACACAACTTTGTCGTACAAGCTCTTCGTGTACACGAACATCCAACAGATCATTGCGGCGTCAGTTTGGATGTAAAGGGCAAATGTCAAATCCAACGTGTACTCGTTCATTAAATTGTGACTCATGAGCAACTCAAACACAGAGTTCAAGAGTCTCGCCACCGTCAGCTGTGTGAGGATCTTCTGGTCCATTTTTCTTATCTTTGGTCGGATTTTGAACAGCACCAGTTGTAACAGGAGGCATATCGTTGATATTGCTAATCCAATGATCCAGATGTATAGAACAGCTGGATTACTTGCTGGTTCTGGTTCCCATAGCAAGTCGTCCAAAGTGAGATTAAACGATTCATTGTAGGCAAAGGATTCATTGGAGGCAAATGACTCGTTAGAGGCAAACGATTCGCTAGACATAGTGATGTGTGCTGCTTCGGCAGTGGTCACCACGATACTATGCTCTAAGCGTGCGTTGTCCCAACATGAGTAATACAATAAACTAAATATATATTGCGTTTACATTTTGCATTTACACACCTAATTTTTTTTATAACAGTTTTGAATAATACCTACTCAGATAGCGGATTTTTATCATATTTATGTTATACAACATTGTCAAATAACAAAATAAACTGTACAATTATTGTGTTTGATATACTTTATACAAAGGAATGACTCACGGAAAGGATAACTGCCCTTAGGGTATTTACATGTTTGTTGTATTTTGTTGCACATCTTCATATCTTTGTGTCATTTCCCCATGTAAATAGCTACCATAATAACAAATTAATGTCACAGGATAAAATTAAAGAAAATAGGTACATTAAAAATAAAATAAGACTAAGTAAGAAAAACTTGGCACACGTCTATTACCTTTTTTTTTTTACTTCTCCTTTCAGTCTTTATTAGTAAACAATGATGCTCAATGGCAATGGTAAAAGGGATTGGATTTTACAGATTAGTTAAAAAAGAAAACACACTCCTTTTCAAAATTAGGCAAAGAATCTACACACTTAAAAAAAACATTTGAGTATATGAACACACTTGAGATTATCAGATATTGATACTGTAGATGCGATACTGATATCTATAATAAGAAATCACCAGCGAGATCGCGAAGCCTCTATAAATGGGTCGCAAAGCCCCTATTTATATGCTGGCAAGATTACAGCTTCACCATAAAAAAACTAATTTAAAAATAAGTAAATATTGGAAAATTCGACACACATAAATTAAAAGTAATTTATATTCAGTAAATACATCCTAAATAATCTATGAGATCTATCTTAATTAATTAATAAATCTATCAAATTAATTAATAGTAAATTACATTGGACATTAAACGTGTAGGCGGATATTTTTTTTTTCTAGTAAAGTAGGTTGAGTCATGCAAAAGGTTGATACACACTGCTCTGGTGTCCATTTTATATACCATCTCGTACTTGTTTATCTAGTTAAACCTGTACTGTATACTTACAGGTGCTTAGCTAGCTATGGAAAGTGGGATACGAGCTGCTTACCCGCGGTTTTACCCGCTGCCTGAGGGCACTTCTGCACACACTGAAGAAAAAAACTTTAAAAGTCCACTACAACTAGTTTTCCTTTTGAATTGCGACGTATGTATTTGTTACAGCGCAAAATGAGTGTAAAAGCTTATCGAACACATAATTATTGACATAAATAATTGAATGTGATATTAGTAACGACAACGACACAACAGAACAATAGTTGAGATTAGGTACGTAATTGTGTACCAGTGTATGTAATAAATTCTTCAGGGTACTTTCAGTCTTATAACATGTTATGAAATATGTATTCCCAACCTGGTCTGGGATTCTTCAATTTGTATTATTTTTGGCCAGAATCAGGAATATAATCGTAGCAGCTATTGGTTGAAAAGAATTTAAAATACAAAAAGTATTAGACACTTCATTGACATCTAAGTACGACAAAATATCAGTAACAAAAACTTGTAAGCTCGTCAAACAAACTAATATGAAGGAGATGACACAAGTTCTAATAATTTCCGTGAAATTTCTATCTAAATTTGCGTTTCTCTTGATAATGACGTAGAAGATTCTGCCGAAAAGCGAAATGTTCACTATTAGCACCACGAATTTAATCCACGCGTATGCCTGGTACAACACATAAAACTTTTTCATCATGAGGAACACTGGGCACATCACTCCTATTGGTATCGTGAGGAGCCAAATGAGGGCAGACATGAGGATGAAGTTGAGCTTCTGTAAGGCGAACACTAACACAACTTTGTCATACAAGCTCTTCGTGTACACGAACATCCAACAGATCATCGCTGCATCAGTCTGAAGGTATAAGGCAAACGTCAACTCCAAGGTATACTCATTCATTAGATTATGGTTCACGAGGAATTCGGCCACGGAGTTGGACAGCCTGGCCACTGTCAGCTGTGTGAGTATCTTCGGATCCATTTTCCTGATATTTGGTTGGACTTTGAACAAAAACAGTTGGAGGAGAAGACATAGCGTCGATATCCCTATTCCAGTCAGCCAGATGTATTTCACCACTAAACTGTTTTCTGGTGTTATTGTCACGTTTTGTGCACTAATTGTGTAAGTTTCATTAGACATTGTAGCGATAATGTCCAGTTGCGGCGACTGTCACTACGATACTGGGTGCGACTGTGGTCCACAGGACCGGTAAATAAAATGTTATTTATCAGGTACCTGTGGAATGTGGATTCAAGTTAATTAAGTACCATTTTTGTTTTTACTTTTTATATCGGTTACTGTAAGGCCATCATCCATGCTTAAAATTATACCTATGAAGTAGGAAGGTAAGTTTTTTTAAGGGTTTTTTTCCTACTGATTTTGTTTTTTTAATGTTTTTGAATGGCACGTGTATTTATGAATCACAGTAGAAAAAATTGTAATAACTGAATTTCCAAGGACATTTTCATAGATATAAATAATATTCAGCTCGATAAGATAAAGCAGGTTCAATCGAATAAAAAGCTATGCCAAAATTTGTAAACGTATTTATTAATTTAATTATGGGCTAATAATAAAATATCTTTGGGAAAAGGAGGTTAACTCGAATAAAAGGTATGTCATAAAAGTATTTATTTAATTACGGGCTTATAATAAAATAAATTAGGCTGAAAACTGGTTTTGAATATCTTTCTGAGTACGAAGACAGTCTTGAAGTGCCCTTTTGGACTACAAATCTTATGAAAATAAAATACGAACTACATTTAGGTTTATTTAAGTATGGAAATAAAATGAACCATTTTCCTTATTTATCTGCAAAAATATTATTTATCATCAGCATTTTCTATACGGCTCTTCCTATACGGAGTAGGAATGAGCGTGGTAGGAATGAGCGAATGAGCGATTTGTGATTTCAGGTTTTCAGGTTTCCACAAGAGGTTTTCCTTAACAACAAGTTTAGTCATTGGTGTCTAAGGTACAGTTAGAACTTTTAAAAAGTTACATTGGTCTCTTGTCTGACTGGAATCCAACTCGCATAGCACCACTCGAGCGGTCGGTCTAGGCCACCACTTCAATATTTTTTAACTCAAGTCAAAATATTCTTTTTATTAATAAGCAATACAGAAATATGCTTTAAGAATTGAACTACGACTACTTTCGTGAATGCCAAACATAAAATAAGAACCAGTAACAATTCATAAATACGAATTAAGCAATGACATTAAAAGATTTTTGGTTTTATTATTTATAGTATGGTAAAATCGCAGCACCTAAATGAAAAATCTGGAACACCCATTATAATATTAATCATAAAATATAACTATTTAAATAGAAACTCTTCTAAACGCACATCTGCTGACAAGACATTTGCAGCGAGGGTAAACGGACCATCTGTAATTAAGAATAAAACAATTAAAATACACTTAGGTAACTGGGTTTCATAACATAGCAAAACCATGACCTTCCTTAGCGATCGGTTAAACTTCCCTCACCATTGTAGACATATGTGTAATAATTATGACGGGAAAAAACCATTTTAGTACCGGTTTTTTCCTGGACCTGCTGAACCAGTGTTGAACGAAACTACATAATTATAAAAAAACTTTCCATTGGAGCATACTGCAAACTTTTTATGGACTGTTGGTTTAATCAGGCTCATAAACCAGTATGGAGATGACAGTCGTTAGGTGGACTTGAAAGAGTTTTTACAGGTAGGATTGTTAGAATCTGGTTTATCAACCTAGTATACCGACAAAATATACTCACTTAACTGTGGACACTTTTATATGGCAACTATCTTTTTACCGCGGAAAAAGTACATTTTCGCCAAATTAGGTTATGGGGTTTTACCACGAAAACATTACCAACGAAGCGGTAAGGTCCTTGTATAATACAAGTATTGTGAACTAATATTACTTAGCAATAAGTTGGTGACTCAGTTATGACAATACAGACATGCTGGTGTTTAAACTTACCAAAATTTCCTTATAATTTTTCCTTATATCATGAAGTAGAAAGATTTGTTGTTTGCAGAGTGATTTCCGTTCTTTCGAAGATTTGTCATAGGCCTTTGATTAATTACATTATCAGTTTTTCCGTAGGCTAACAATAACTTAGCACTAAGACCATCCTTAAGCACTCTTAAGGCTGGTCTTCAGGCCGTCTTCAGTTCTATTGTGAAAACTTTGTCACAATCTTGCCCCTAAATAGGAAAAGAGACTTACCAATCCAGCAAAAAACAACAATAAGGTGATATTGACTTCTATGCGGTTCTTACCTACTTTAAACCATTTGTTTCTGGGATAACCGGTATTTTCCCTCGATGAAGCGATGGCTTCGCGCAGAGCAAAAGCCACACAAATGGCTAGGCACGTTGGAGGCTCGGCCACCGCTGAAATGAGTCATCAAAGTTAAGCTAAGCTGACACGGGTACAGTCAACTTCAGGTCAGTGGTAACAGTTTTATAGGAAAATCGTACTTATTACTATTGAGTTAAGGTACATGACAGTTACCACTGATGTGCGGTCTACGGTACCTACCTACGGCATCAACCTACCTCAATCAATCATATTTATACATAAGACTTTTAACCTTATTACGATAGCGGAAGGTTAATGTTCGATTGATAAAGTCTGTATGTGTTTTATTGCTGTTGATTGCAGTACGCGATCTGACGATTTGTCTTAGTAGGTAATAGGTGACCGGAATGAGGACTTGTACCTAATTTTAATTAAATTAAGGCAAATATGTCATCATTGAGATCAATAAGCAGGAAGATATTATAAATAATGCATAAATTAATTCGACTGCAAACGTAATCGTATACATAATTACATCGTCTCACATAGAGACGCATATCATGCGCTTAAAGAAACCTAATTTACGAGAGCTTAATTATTTAAATCGTTTAAAGAAGAAACAAACTAGAAGTTTCTCACGGTTTCACCTCTGTCCTCAGTAAACTTTACATACGACGATAAAAAAAAAAACGTATGTATTCAGCGATTCCACAGTAAAAACTAAGAGATAAAAATATATACTTTCAACAAAAATCGTCGGTTTTACTCACCTCTAGCTCCTAAGGTCCCCAAAGGATTATAGGAGTTCCTCCTGAGCTGAACTCTGAAGTCAATAGGTATGTCCTTAGTCAGTGGTACTTTGTAGTACCAGCTACGGTCGGTGAGCAGTTCTCCAGTCTTCTTGTCGTAGATTAGCTCCTCATGGGTCCAGTAGCCGACTCCCATCATGAAGGCACCTTCAACCTGGATAAGGAAGAAAACTTTGTATCAAATAAAACCGGCCAAGTGCGAGTCGGACTCGCGCACCGAGGGTTCCGTACAAATCCTGTACAGATAAAAAGTGAGTCTCGCGCCAACCGTTCAGTTTAGAATAATCATAGTTATGGTAATTTCGTAAGAGTCAAAATAGTTAATATTTTTTATTTTATAATATAACTAAAATAGTAGGCCAGTACCTTGTAAAAGTTATTTTATTAAAGTTATTTATATACAACATTTTATAGTCATCATTCAGAACTTTGATTAAAAATAACTAATTATCTCTTAAAGGTCATTGGGCATATCTGACCCGCTTTGTAAAAAGTGACGGACATGAATCAAAGTAGTTTTAAATCGTGGAGAATGGTATGACGTTTCTTTGAATATAAATATTTTATTAAAATTCCATGGAGACGAATGTCCAGGATCGTTTGAAAAATATAAAAGACAAGCAGTTTCAGAGGATTGTACAGGTTGCAATGCTAGTTTTTATTGTAAAAGACTTTTCATAAATAAGGAAGATGCCAATTCGGATGACCAGGATCTGATGAGGATCTGGAAACCCTGAGAAATCGAGGTCAACTCTTGAATATTGTAGGCACGCATCGAGTCAAAACCAGACATGTGAGTGTATTTTTGAGGGTACTGGTAAACGGTGAAGGTTTGGAGCTGATTTGATTATGGAGACCACAGAGAGTCGAGGGAACTCCTGAACGGTATGTTACAACTACCACGTGCTTGGGCTTATTTTATTCGTATTGGCGAAGACTTTCCACATAGATAGGTTTGACTGCCATTGTGTGATCGATAGCAAAGATCAGATATAGTTATGGGAACTCCTTTACATTTTATAACGTAACCTTGTGTTGGAGCTTATTTTATTTTAGGTGATGAGAATTCACTACTAACTTGGGTTAAAGGAGCCATTGCAGGAATGGGATCTTTTATTTTTGAGGGATTTATCACCTAACGAGCCCCAGTTTCAGGTTTTTTTCGAAACCGCCTGACGACTTGTAGCTGTCGAATTGTAACAACGACTTCTAGAGAGTAGGATTCGGGGCTGCTGGCTTTACGTTTCTAGAGCCTTGACAAAAGTGTAATTCTGTCCCTTTCTTTGTTTTATAAAGTCGGCTTTATTTTATTTTGTAGCATTTTACACACAAATCCAACTTCAAACATATAAAAAAGCAACAAGAAAACAAAAGCAAGAAAGATGTTAGGTGCATCGGTCTAGAAGTCGGTGTCTAGAGGATGTATCTATATTTACCTACGAGATCTAGACCGATGCATATAAACAGTTTTCTTGTTGTTTTTAGAGGTTGTTTTTTTTTTTGTAAAAAGTTTTTATTTTTAACCTTTGTGAAAAGTTCTCGTCAATACGAATAATATAAGCGCAAACACGACGTAACTAAAACATACCGTTAAGGAGTTCTCTCGACTTTCTCACGTCTCCATCATCAGGTAAGCTCTAAACCTTCACTGTTTGATAGTATCGACAGACATACATCTGAGAATCACGTTTTAATCCTATGCATGCCTACAATTTCTGATAGTTGCCCTCGATTTCTCAGGATTTCCATCACCAGATCCTGACCTGATGACAATGGAAATAAATGGTGAGTATACTCTTTCACTTCAAAGAAATGATTTCTCAATTACGTCAAACGTGGTCGTTTAAATTCTCCATTGAAATGAGGAAAATATTTGATGTTTACACCTGATTTGCTCTAGATTCCCATGGTTCACATTGATGCGACTAATGCCATAGTAAATCAGAGCCTTATATCATTATACTGTGCTACATTTCGTTCGAGTCCGCCGTGGGTATGGTTTCCATACTAAGGTGCCAAATGACCTTTGAATGATTTAAAAATTTTCACAGTTTAGAGGCAATTATATTTAAGAAGTGTTTGTTATGAATTTCACTTTTTATTCAAAACTTTAATATCTCTACGCGTTCATGTGAAAAAGGGTAGGTAGTAAGTTTATAATCATTAAAAAAATATTTTATGTCATGTAAGCAAAAATAATATTTTAATATTTTATGCAACTTCAAATTTATCATTTTCGCAATTTTTCCTTTATCTGTACTATATAACGTTGCTTCGTGCCGAATTTCAAGTTTCTGAGTTCACGGGAAGTACCTTGTAGGTTTTGATTCCCTAGCGTGTGACGGAAATTCGTTTAAGGTGTCGGTAAAACTGCTGTATTTTTTGATTGCTTTAACTTAGAAGTTTGATTTTTTCATTGCTTAAAGGGACAATAGACCTAGGTATTTGGTATAAATTCAAATTGGTACCTTTATTCGTTCGTGAGAAATAAGGTAGTAAGTTTCATTTTATTAAAATATTATTATTAATATTATTTAACTATAAATGTGATTTTCGCAATTTTTCCTATATTTACATTATATGACAATGCTTCATGCCAAATTTCAAGATTCTGAGTTTACGGGAAGTACCCTGTAGGTTTTGATTCCTTTGCGAGTGTCGAAAATTTGTTGAAAATATCGACATAATCGGTTGTATCTTTTGATTGGCTTGGCGTAGAAGTTTGATATTTTCACAGCTTAAAGGGGCAATAGACTCGAGTATTTCATGTGAATTTCAGCTTGATACGTCCACGCGTTCTTAAGATGAAGGGTCTTGACAGACAGACAGACAGACAGACAGACAGACGGACAACAAAGTGATCCTATAAGGGTTCCGTTTTTTCCTTTCGAGGTACGGAACCCTAAAAAGGAAGTGTTTGAGCTGCGGCAGCTTTTCAATTGGTGGGTGTGATTGAATGCATCTCAATCACGATCTCAATCCAAGTATAAGTCAAGTATCAAAGACAGTTTTAAAAAGAAACACAAAATAAAGCAATGTACATAATTTACCTGTCCAATATCCAATTCTGGATTCGTACTCGTACCAACATCTTCAACAATATCAACCCGCAGTATTTCATGTTCGCCCGTCAGTATATCAAGTTCCACCTCAGCCAAGGCCACTCCTGCAGACCTATACGGCACTTGATCATTGGGAGTCACTCTGTAACTCGACTGAAGATTAATGCCCCTATTATATGCAGTTTCAACCAAAAGCTCCCACGTAGGATCAACTAAAGTTTCCCTAACAGTGTCCAAACGGTCTAAAATAATCTGACAGCATTTTATAGCAGCAAAGCAAACAGCTTCTGTAGTCCTACTTGCACCAGTCGTAAAGTTGTTAGGGTTCGTCGCAGCAGTCGGAGGCTTGCACTTGACCTTATCTATAGAAATGTTCAGAGTATACGCCACTGTTTGAATGACTTTCGTATTTATGCCTTGTCCAATTTCTATGCCGCCGTGGTGTACTATAACTGTTGCATCTGCGTGATATACTGAGAGAAGTACGTGAAAATCAAGTAAAGTAGCTGCGGGCCAATTCATGAACGCCACTCTCAATCCTCGTTTCTTCCATCTGTTCTGTTTATTGAATTTCGCAACTTCTTCTTTACGCTTCTCGTACTCGCCGTCTCTCAGCAGTGTTCCAATGATCTCTTGTACGTCAACGTACGACGGTTCAATGTTAGTGAGTCTCACTTGCGTTGGGTCTCTATCTAGTTCGTATGATATTCTCTCCATTATTTGCTCTGTCATGCATATTGTCTCCAACGAACCTAGAAATTAAAATGTTGTTGAGTTTCACTCATATCTCCAATTGCTCCCTCTATCAAATTAAATTCATATATTTAATAAGCTCTCTATTTAACTATGGTACCTTACCCGGTGCTCTAGCATACGTATTAGATGCCGTGTCTGTAGTCACATTGAATATCTTGGTAGACCAACGTCTATTGTCGTAACAATTCCTGACTCCGGGTAACAGGGTAGGTCCCAGGGGGTCACTGACCACATAGCCATTGTCCTCATACAAATGGTACTCCAGATACTGGATTTCACCCGAACTACTGACGCCAGCCTGTTTTTACAGAAACAAATGACGTTAATTCTTTTATCCTTATAATGACACTACCTACTTAATATTTAAAATATAAAAATATTATTTAAACCATTCAAAGAATTTTTCCAATAGTATGTAATGTTAGGTTAGTTTAGGTACCCAGCAACATATGTGTTGCACTTGCTCATAATGTGTGACATATTCACATATTGATAGTGACGAGCTACGCTTGTTGGCCACAGCTTACTTCAAACTCCCGTTGGCTGGGGAATCGCTTGCCGATACACCGCAAGCTGGCTTGGATGCTCAACACAAACCGACAGGGTCGGTCCATCAGGTGAGTGACGAGAGCGCACGCGGCTCCCACGTGGTTCGTGCGAGATATCTTCAACCCGTATGCACCACCACATCTTGGCACTGTCACATTTATTCTGGGGGCAATAAAAGCTTCCTTTAAAGTTTTCGTAAATAAATAAAGGAAACGAAAAGCTTACAATCATTTTTATGTCTTTTGTTTTCGAAAACAAAAGATACTATGGTGAAAGAATTTCAGATTATGGGTTGAAATAATTGTTACCGATTCTGGGGAATATCCAGTACTTCAGACAGACCAACTTGAAAAGAGTCTATCCACTGCGTAGCGGCCCACACATCGATCCCATCTTCACTTGGCCTGGTGACTGTAGTGAGCGTTTCCATTGAATAATGATACTGAGCAAAGATATCATCGGTTCCTTTCAGAATTCTCTGAACATTAGCGCCCCGTTCTCTAGCAGGGAAGACTACAAACAACGTAATACGGCTAGGATCCTTCTCTCTTACATCTTGAAGGGTTAAGAGAGGCTTCCTTTTATCCACCTTGTAGTTCACTTTGACCAGTAAAGAAGCTCTGTGGGCCAGTCTTTCATTTTCCGCAACAATGACTCCAATCGGCTGGTCGTAATATTTTATTTCCTTTGCCGCGAAGACTTCTTCTGGCGTCAATTGGGTAGGTACTCTTTGGGATAAGAAAGAGTTTTTCCCTGGAATGTCTTTGGCGGAAAAGAAGGCTAAAACTCCTGGTATTTTCTGTAAGATAATAATAGTATTAGAAGCAAATGTGAAAATTATTAGAACTGGTGTTGACAATGTCGAATGGAAAACGCTTCTAAATAACAATATTTATTAAATCTTACCAAAGCTGGTGAAGCATCAATACTCTCAATTTCACCAGTGCAAATATCTGACGTCACAAAGGCACAAAAAACTTCCTTAGGCTGAGTAGGCAAGTCATTGCTATATGTAGCCTCCCCGGCACATTGTATCAACGCGTCAAGCTTTGGCATAGCTTCATTGACTGGCCATATTTTAGGATTCGTGTCATATACTTCGGAACCTTTAGACAGAGGTCGAGTCTTCCTGAAGTCTCGGGCTCCCGAGCGATACCAAGGCTTTAGATACTGTTTTGGAATCAGTACCAATAAACTCTGAAAGTAAAGATTTACTTTTAATTTCTGATTCTCAATTTTAAACATATTTTGGTTTAGCGCTTACTTTGTAGAACAATCCAAGAGCACATTTCTTCCTGTACTCTGGTTTCATTTCTCCAGCTATTTCTTCGACAATCAGCTCCCCTTCTAAGACCTTCAAGGCTTGCTGTAGAACTTCGTTAGTGAATATCTTTTTCATATGTAGAAAAGCTTCAGTTTCGTGTGCATGAACAAATTTTCCTGAAAGGCCACCGATCACAATTCTAGCTGATACCACCATATCTTTGTCATGTTCGTGAAACTCGTACAAAAATCCTGCGTTGACTTGAGCGTGCGCATTTTGAGCTCGAGGCATGATCTTAAAAGAAAGATAACATTGCTTCAAAGTTTTTTTAGGGCTACGAGAATATCAATAGGTATATTGTATGGTACATTAAAACATTTAAAGCAAACATTATTTTGTGATAGGTACTCTTTTTAACCTACCTTGAATGACACGAACTGGTAATGCTGTGAGTAAGGAGGTATTTTGATTTGAGTGATTACTCGTCCTGTCATATCTAATGATAAAAACTGCTCAGGGGTTACTTCCTCTACCGAACCTTTATGAACTGAAAAGAGAAAATGAAGTCAAGAAAACAATTCCAAAGCAAAGTTTTAAATGGAAGGTGCAACGGTCTTACCAATAACTAAATAAGCTCTGACAGTTTCAAGCAACAGGAAAATGTCAGATGAAAATGTTGGTAGACGATGTTTAGACATCAAATTCCCAGCTATACTTCCGATCTGGAATAAATAAGTAAAAGTTGAGGAACACAACAATTCATCGTAGATCTACTTTTGAGGAGAAGGTGGATCAGGAGTTATCAATACAAAAGCTTATAAATAAATACTAACGTTTCTAACAGGTATATGAGCAACAAGATCTAAATGTTCGTAAAGCCTGTGAAGATAATGGAATTGTTCGTGTTCCTTTGAGACGCTTTTGAAGATTTCCATAAGATCAGTCAGTGTTGTGCCAGCGCCGACAACCAGGTTCTGATCTAGGAAGAACCCTGTCAGATCTTTTATGGGTTTGATATCTATCAAGACTCTTGGGAAGACCAAAATTGGAACAGCACCTGAAAGGAGATTGATTACGGTTAATGTTATTTTCACATCTCATAATACATTTTTATGATCCAACGTGATGCAGTAACTAACAGTCACAGTAAGATTTAGTATTTTGCGTTTACACTCACCTCTGCCTGTATTACCGTTAACCAACATATAAGACTCATAGCCTTCAGCATCCAAAACAGTGAATATGTCATTAATTTCATGTACTCTATACCATACATGACCATCTTTAAGATTAATTTTCTTTATATGTGGAGGTTCCGCATCACTTTGGTTGACCACACACCAATTTTTATCACATTTATGACAATCTCCTTTACCGTGGCAAATCTTCAGGTCTTCTATATCTTCAATCTTCGGTGGTGGTTTGGGAGCATCTTTAGCAAAGCTTTTGAATGCATCTAGTATAGGTCTGCTTCCAGTACATCGGCAAGTGTTACTCCCGAATGCATTTTCTATCTCGTACATTGTTAGATCGTAATGATTTGCTTCTAGGAGACTGGAATATATATACGAATCGTTAGCTCCCTATATCTAAGCGTTACAATTGACTATATTCCTACAAGTTTCGGGGTTGCACAGTGCCTGTATTTGAAACTTCATGGGCATCACAGTATGTTATTATATTATACCTATCAAATTTCTTTTTATTACCTACGTTCTCAAATAATATATGCTTGTCGGAGACTGTCATTAGTACGGACACTAAACGTCACGCAAGCGCGCCCTCTGGTGGCGGTTCCGGTGAAACAACATTTTGGCGCGCTTGGCAGAGTCGTGGTGGTCGGTGTGGCGTCCGCGGAGCTCAGTCTTGGTCGAGTCGTCGAGCTGCGCACATCTCGAAACTGCCTATCGTTACGTGTAGTGTACCTAGTGTTATTGCCAAGCGTTGTAGTACCTAAACCAAGTGTCTTGTGATTTTTGTATTGTAATGGTTCTTCTAACCTAACAGACAGACATGTGTTGCTGGGGAGTTTGTTCCGCCACTTCTTCTCCCCAGCCAAAACACATAGGAAGTGGCGAAGGGCGGGCGTTTTGGGGGCTGTCTTTTGTTCTGACTAATTTAAATAAACGTTTGAGTTTTGAGTTTCTTTGACTTATCTCTTTGTACGATTACCCTAACTGATGTCGGAAGATAGTGCCATCCTGATGACGCCTCCGACATGATTAACTATCTTCACTAGCTGATAATTGCCTTCTTTCATTCCTTTCTTACGTTGCACCTATCCTGCACTAACCTGTACATGCTCATGACGAATCCTGGGCTGCAGTAACCGCACTGGGTACCGTTGTACTCTGCTAGGGTCTTCTGCACCGGGTGGTACCCCTTCCCTCGACCCCCAATCCCTTCTATCGTTGTTATCTCCCAGTCTTGGCATTGTGTTACCAATACTAGGCACTGTTAACAGAAATCATTGACATCATCATTCAACTGTTACTGAAATGCACGCATTTTCTGGTAAGAAAATGTAGACATAGGTTTGTATTCACCAATTCAGCTAGAGCTGTGGTGATCAATAGTCAAATGGTGACTGTTATATCATGATTTCAGTCAATGTGGCAGGATAAAGCTTGGCTAACGTCATCAACGACCTTACAGCTTACTATAGAAAACGTCTGATTTGGAGAAACTACCTGAATAATATATTGCCTTGACTTGATTGACCAAATCTAAAATCCGATCTATAATATATTCATAATTTATAATCATTAATATCTTTATAATTATAAACTGATAAATATCAGTTTTAAGGTACGATTTGATTGCTAACTGCCGACTGCAACTGCCGATCTTACATGCCGCGGCTGCATGAAAACTATTGATAATCTAAGAGCGATCTAAGGGGTACCTTTATATAAGCAGGTAATAATAGTAGGTGTTATCTACTTATTAATTGCTCACATCGACACACTTTTCTTTTGCATACCGACTAATTATATGCCCAGCTCTGCAATTAATATCTCAAAATGTGCCTCAATTACGTCTTTAGTTCTCGATTGCACCTAATTAGATGGGTACGAAGAGTTAATGTGCACCTAGGCGGGTATATCCTGTTATATTGCAAAGTTTCCACACGTATGGAAATCAAGTGCTCATGTAAATTATGTCCATAAATCAGTGTTAAAGTAATACTTAATTAAGACATTAGCCACTTTGTACCAATTAATAATCAATAGAAGATTATTCTGCGTCAAAGAATATTTATGTATGTTTAACACACGTTAAATGGATGGTTTAGGAGTCTATACCTACTAGGTACCTACTGGCACAAAATTGCGAACTGCGACTTTTTTTAAATATTATATGTTTTGTAGGTAATTCGTACAAATGTCATTAATAGGGGGTTGAACCTGTCACATACATGGATATGGATACATAACAGAAGGTACACAATCTCTTGTCTAGTGATTTGGTGCGCTATTTTGAAAGACCCTGACCACAACCATTCTTTATTTATACTCGGAGAAGATGGCAGAACTACCAGGAGACCATATTTGGCAAGAATGTGTAATGTTTAGCAAAATGCTGGACTACCAACCTCAATGAATTCTTCATCCAAATTCTTCACTGAGGATGGCTTAATAGGTGCGGACCTATTAAGCCATCCTCAGTGAAGAATTTCTTTGACAATCCGTCACTGAGTGCGGGGTTAAATATTATATTGTTTGTATATTACATTATAATTAAAATTAGAGATGACGCCTGCGTAACTTGAATGAGCAATGTAAAACATATGTGGGGGAGCCTTTTGTCCCTATATTTTACCAGGAAACGGGCTTAGTGCTCGCGGGTTGAATTCGCTAATAACTAATGTAACGTTTCTAAATAATAATTGTAATACGACTTTCGAAAGAAAACTGAATATATTTTTGAAGCCACCATGTTCTTTCTTAACCCGGAATTTGCGAGGACCATAGCCCCGGTAGACTTTGGCCCTGGTAGGCCCTATTGGGGTATTAAGGTACTCACAGAATTAACAGAGAATGTTCTTCGATGAGGATCAGAGACGGTGACGGCGACCATGCAGGAGCCACACCCCCCCTCCTTGCACATGAACTTCGTGCCGCGAAGGTTCAGGTGGTTGCGGATGTAGTCGTTCAGGGTCGTGTCTGTGTCCACCTCTGAACCCACTGGAAGACCAAGAAATAAGATAGTTACATAACACCTAATACTAATCACGTTGTAAATAAAAATAATGCAGTTTTTGAATTTGCAAGATCAAAGGAACTCTTGATTTTTAGAGGAAGCTGTCTGTGCTGAGTTAGTTAGTATATATATATATATATACTAGCTGTTGCCCGCGACTTCGTCTGCGTGGTCGAGATAGAATTTTATATAGCCTATGGAATGTCACTATCACAAAGGATGGCCAAAGTAAAGAAAGTTCTCGCGCACGTAGCCACAAAGATAGAAGGATGCACTCATAGATATCGTAACTTGTAACACGTGCTCTGAAATGCGACAGGATGGATTGACATATTAGTTGGTTGTCAAATCTAATGTCAAATATTATGATTGCATCCTGAAATTTAACTTAAGATTTATAATTTAATTTGTGACAAAACTTAAGATTTATCTTTCGATTTCTATAAAGTCTTATTAAAAAAATAATCGGACAGATTAACAACTGAAGTTAGTTAAAATTGAGTTTCTCGAAGCCGACCACTATTTATGTACTATATATTTTGAGACTATGCAGTTATGTCGCGTTTGTTGAGTTTCAGAACGCGATATTAGATCCTCAAGCGCGCACGCGAATTTGAACTTTATGCAGCGGTAATAAATTACAAATTGACTCTCCATTTTATTTAGAAAACGTTTGTATGGGAAATAGAAAAATGCTGTTTTGAAGATTTTCCCGGCAATTATTAGAATTTAAACCTTTTAAACCTTCCCTGGACCTCTACAAACATTTTAAAACCAAAATCAGCTCAATCGGCCCAGCCGTTCTCGAGTTTTAGCGAGACTAACGAACAGCAATTCATTTTTATATATATAGAGATATCCACTTTAATTTAGGAATTTAAAAATTTCTGAACTAGTGGAAAAATTGTGTGGAGCGTTTTGTAAAGATTTCATAAATGCTTCACGCTTTCTTTAGTCAAACTAGATGTCCGAATTATTTTGTAATTGTTAATGCGTGCTAAAAGCGTGTGTTTCAGAAAGTCCGATAAACCGCAGGTTCCGGCTATTATTGGAACATCTTTGGTAGGCATTAGGGTAGCCAGAAGCCAGAAAGTCTGACAACCAGTCTTACCAAGAGGTATTTGGTTTTCCGGGAAACTGGGTTGAGGAAGTCAGGTAGGCAGTCGCTCCTTGTAACACACTGGTAATCAGCTGCATCCCGTTAGACTGGAAGCCGACACCAACATAATTGGGAAAAGGCTAGACAGATGATGACGCTTTAATTTTAATTTTGTGGGGAAAAGCTACACCTACTATGGTTACAGGAACAGGGATGCCTATTTTTTTTTTTTAAATTAAATACATTAATAAATCTTACCGGAGCACTTCTCATTATTCACACTAAACGTTATCCTATCCATGACGATTAGTTAGAAATCCATTCGCGTGGAACAACTAACCAATTTAAACCAAGCGGTTTTACACAAATCTTCAGCTATTTGTAATTATAACGCACGCGGTACACTTGGATGCAACGTTATTTCTTGATGTACCAAGTGATGATGATGATGTCCTCCTAGCCGATTATCGGCTACGGCGGCTGTTCTCATGTAAGGAGATTAGCCAACTGCGCAGGACATATTATAGTGCACAAGCATTTGCGTAGACACAGGTGCACTCCCTATTCCTTCACTCTCATAACCCGATGGGACGGCAATCCGACACGACCGGAGAGAGATCAGGCGCAGGACCGACATTTACGTGCTCTCCGATGCACGGGTGTATCAATCACCAACTTCCAGGCTCCGGGCTGCTTTGTGAAAGTCTTCTAAAACCCACAAAGCGATTTCGGCCCGACTCGGGAATCGAACCCGAGACCTCGTGCTCACCAGCCGCACTTGCGACAACTAGACCAACGAGGCAGTTAAAAAGTTAAAAAGTTTGTACCAAGTACCTACTATTCTAGTGCATATAATTTTTTATAATTATTAACCGACTTCCCAAAAAGGAGGAGGTTCTCAATTCGTCGGGATCTTTTTTTTTTTTTTATTTTTTATGTATGTTCACCGATTACTCGGAGACGCCTGGACCGATTTGCAAAATTTTTTTTTTGTTTAATAGGGTTTACCTCCCAGGTGGTCCCATAGTCACCAGGTCAGGATCTGATGATGGAAACCCTGAGAAATCGAGGGCAACTTTCGAAAATTGTAGGCATACGTAGGGTAAAAGCTTGACACTAAGGCGTATGTCAGATAACACTATGCAGTGGTGAAGGTTTGAAGCTGACCTGATGATGAAGTCCAGAGAAGGTTGAGGGAACTTGAACAATGAATGTGTAAACTACCTCGTGTTTGGGCTTATTTTGTTCGTATTGACAAGACCTTTGCAACAGTGTAGGTTTGAAGCTGACCTGATGATGGAGACCAGAGAAGGTCGAGGGAACTCGACAATTGAATATGTAAACTACCTCGTGTTTGGGCTTATATTGTTCGTATTGATAAGAACTTTACACTTCTGCGGATAGTGACAACTATGCTTGTCACTGAAAAGCTAAAAATAAAAAACTTTTTACAAAAAAATAAAACCGACTCCCAAAAACACTGAAAAGCAAAAAAAAACTATTCTTAGGTGCATCGGCCTAGAAGTCGGTGGCGAAATAAACTTAGTTACATCCATTAGACACTGACTTCTAGGCCGATGCACCTAAGAATAGTTTTTTTTTTGCTTTTCAGTGTTTTTGGGAGTCGGTTTTATTTTTTTGTAAAAAGTTTTTTTAAAAATAACTAATTAAATTATTATACCTGTAAGTAAAAATATTAGTAGGTATGCCAGTTTAGGCAGAATATATCTTATACCTCGTAAAAACTGGTACCACCTATGTTCTATATAAATAAATGTTTCTTTCTTTCTTACTTAGATCTAAAGAGTTGCTGGGGCCCTGTATCTAATACATAGGAACCGAAAAGGAACTTAATTATGTCTACATTAAAAAAGAATCTAATTTAAATTGTGTAATTTTCCATTTTGTTTAAAAAAATATAATAAGGTATTGTTTTTTTTAATTGACAAGTTTATTACGCAAATGTTTTTATAATATATAAAAAAATTAAAATAAATGCCTACCTATTTATCTATAGGCCTTTCCTAATAAGTATGTGAATAATAACAATTTTATCATAAGGGAATTCAATAAGACAGTAAAAACACCCAAATCTTAGAAATAATTGTTATCTCAGAACATGTAAACAGGAAACTTTTTCTTAGTATTTTGACAATATGACGCACATTATAAAGCTTGCACCTATTTCTATTGAGTGTACCATATCATTATAATTCATAAATCATTATTAATGCAGGTAAGTAGCCATGTCATTGTAATAGTTTATTTTACTTAAATAAAAATAAGACCGCATCCACAAACGTAAAAAAGTCTTTTTTATAAGTACTCAAGAACAGGCTGACGTACAAAATAGATTATTCTAACCTACCTCACTACCATTTAAAGAAATAATCTAGATTTAATTGGGATTTGTATTTATTTATTCAAATGTTACTGAATTGAAAGAACTTTTTAAAGACTTCGATTTTCGGCTACTGAGGTAGCTGCACAGGACATACTACATTTGCGCAGACTATTCCTTCACTCACTATTCCACCAACTTCCAGAGACCGGGCTGCTTTGTAAAAGTACCAAGTCCGTGTAGGTAACAATAAAACCCAAAACATATAACAATAAACCTCGGAAGATCCTCCGTTTTCTGCGAGGCATGATCAGCTTTACTTTCTGTTCTGTTCTCATACCTCCACACCTGCTACAAGGTTTATTTATTACGAATGATATCTGATGTTAGCTTAGGTTAAATAAAACATACAAAAAAAACAAACATTTTGGGTGGGTATCTTTGAATTTCCCGCTCCATTCGTTGCATGCTCGAAAAGGAGGCAGACAGTTATCATTCATGTAAGAATTGTTTAGGTACGCTCCCTTTAGAAGGTCCGGATACGGGCAATTTCTGTTATCCTCAAAGTGCTATAATAATAACATCCGACAGGGGCATTTTGTACCTACGTTTACCTAATACGCTTGAAGCAGTTCATTGGCCTTATCTAAGGCCAATTCTACACATGGCATAGAGTTCATGCACTTTAGTGCACTTCTCGAACTAAATAACGCTATTTCTCCTTGAAAACTGACAGCTGTCAAGTGCATAAAACTTTCGGTACCTCTCTGAAGTTGAATGCTAGTGATAGTGCCTGTATAACGTTGCAATACTGTGTGTGAACAAGGCATGAGTGAATTCAAAGCTGTAAAGTAGTTTGATTTGAGCTGTAGTGTTTTGTTTCATATTTTTTTATGAATTTTACTTTATGATGAGTCATAATGTGACTGGGAAGTCGTGGTGGCCTAGTGGGCAAAGAACCAACCACTCGAGTGTGAGGGCGCGGGTTCGATTCCAGGTCAGGCAAGTACCAATGCAACTTTTCTAAGTTTGTATGTACTTTCTAAGTATATCTTAGACACCAATGACTGTGTTTCGGAGGGCACGTTAAACTGTAGGTTGTCATTGAACATCCTTGGCAGTCGTTACGGGTAGTCAGAAGCCAGTAAGTCTGACACCAGTCTAACTAAGGGGTATCGGGTTGCCCGGGTAACTGGGTTGAGGAGGTCAGATAGGCAGTCGCTTCTTGTAAAGCACTGGTACTCAGCTGAATCTGGTTAGACTGGAAGCCGACCCCAACATAGTTTGGGAAAAAGGCTCGGAGGATGATGAGTCATAATGTGGATGGAAGAAGAAGAAGGTGTCCAAAGAAACGATGCATGGATTGTGTAAAGACGATATTGCTGGAAAGTGACTTCAGAGATGACTGAGAAAAAGAACACATGCTTCGCCGACCTCAAATAATAAATTAGGATAAGAGCAGAGGAATATGATGATCGATATTCAAAATAGATGTAAAAACCACCTAATATTGTTTCCGACATCGACTCTGAAATTGCATATTATGAAGACAAATGGGTATATTTTTTTTATAAGAAATACATGTAACACAAATAACGGGATATTGTTAATACTCACTTAATATTCAGTGTTTTATGTACTTTGCATGTTAAGTGGCAATTTGTATTCATATGTAATTATATAGCAAATACAATACAATAAGTACAATGTGTCAGTAAGTAAGATTGAACGCTGAAGCCGAATTAATCAAAGTATTTCAATAGATTTACTAATCGCTTTTATTAACATTATCTTTTCACACAAATTATTAAATTACAAAATATCATCCAAAAAAATTTTTTAGATCATCCAAATCTTCTTTTAAAAATTAAACATTTTACAAATGGTTTCGATTACTTGTTTCATTATTTTTTAATTCTTACAATTATTGTTGTAGCAATAAACAGAATTGTATAAAATATTTGCAACAAACCTGTTTATGAAAAAAAAAGTAAAAATCTTCCCGTTTCAATGTGTATATGGTCTTAACGAAACGTTTCATAAAAGCGTATCTTAAAACTAACGTATAACAACTTAAAAGATAATAACAATCTTTATACAGCAACACTTTTGTCATGTTTATAGAAATAAACACAGCCGAGCAAACACAACATTTAAAAATATTCTAAAAAGATGGTACAATCCAAGAAAAAATGATAATACAAAATACCTACAATTTCTAAATGATCGTTATGATAAAAAAAAAAATAATAAAAAACGCTACCTATAACAATTGATTGTTTTATCAATATCACAGTTCACAATCATATAACATTTTTTTTTACAATTGGGTTACAATTCAAGTTAAATTGGTTCGAAATAAGTCGCTTCCTCAGGATTGTCCATCACGAGGTAGAAACTTCTTATTACCATCCAGAAGTAAATTTGAACCACTGGAATAAATAAATAATCAACTTATAATATTAATCATTTTAATCTCCCTGCCCTGTTCCCAAATTTTATTTGGGGTTCGCGAATATGTTTTCCGCTTTCCCTGTCACTCGTCATACTGACACTCACTCCCTTCTTATTCATGCCATCTTTCAGGATTAGTAATATTTTTTAGTACTAAATCCTTTAATACCTATAATGTGACGTAAAAGGTTAATAAAGAGGTACTAGGACCTAAGAAAAGGAATTGCTCCTGATATGCAATTATAATGCAAATATCCTTCTAGAGTATTTGATATGAGTATGCTTGTTGGAGCACAACCAGTCTTTCCAAAGGGGTAACAGTTTGTCCCGTTGAAGCCGACCCTAATATGACTAGGAAAGGCTAGGCAGATAAGATGGTAGGTACAACAGAAAAAATAAATTAGTTACCAATAGAGACGATATCTTTGACAATGTTGAGCGGCTCGACTGCGACCATAAGGTTGGCGAAGAACATGATGATGGAGAGCACAATGAAGGCCAGAGCGTAGATCAGGTAGACTTTTACGAGAGTTCGCTTGTGCTGGAACAAATACATTCTCATTAGAAACGGCGAAAAGATGACGAATTTGATAAGTTTATGATGCCAGATGAAGTTAGGTGTACTGGTAATCGCTAGAGATGTTTGTCTCTTTAGTTAATATCGTATAATTAGTAACTTGCTTCCGACATCGGTTACACCCGCGTTCCGTTCCATTAACTGTAACTAATGTTCACACTGAATGCCAACATAGCAAACGCTGAGCAATACTAATATAATTTCACTCAGTTCTAATAGAAAAGTACAGAGAATATTACAGTTATGGGTCCTACAAGTGATATTATTGTTGTAAAACCCACGCTAATGTTTAGTTTACTAGAATAGATCCCTTATCTATATTAACATAACATTCGCCTATGTGTTGTTTGCTATCGTCTTTTTACAAGGAGATCACTGAATTATTTACAATTATATTTTTTACGTAAAAAGCACAATTTTACGTAATAACTAAATAAGTGAAATGCACGAGGTGTTGCAGAATTTTCTCTGATCAGGCAAATGCCCACGTATATGCACGACATATAGTCACGTCATCACCATGCATGGCAAGATGGATCTATCATTGAAGTAGACCTAGCATAAAGACAATCAAACATTTTACTCCAAAGTTTCGCTTACCTGATGCAATCCCAACAGCAGAATTATAGTAAACGCCAGAAACACTAGTAAGAGTATAAGCATGACCATACACACGACGAACATGGCCGCTCCTAGATTTTGTTCCTCTTCATCCTTGCCTATGATCATCAGCACGGACGCGGCCGCCAGTCCGATGACCGATAGCAAAATCATTAAGAGGTTGCCAACCTGGAATTGGAGCTTTAGGGGTAAAATCTTCATTATTTTAAAATTGTGTTCCACTTTGCACTTGTTGTGGTTCCGAAAAAAAGACTCCGTCCCTTTTTCATTTCTTGATACTGCAAAAACAATAAAGCTTTTTCTTTTTTGGTGGGAAATCCTAAGATGACCTCTCCCGCAGTGGGTGAAGCGTGAGGGAGTGTCAGATTTTTACTAATTAAAACTCATTTTTCTTCTTGAGCACTTGTGTGCCAGGACCGGGGTAACTCTTCCGAAAATTCCCGCAGGCGTTGAACCCATAAAAGAGCAAGCTTTAGTGCTAGGTTTAAATTAGAGGATCTTACCAGGTTTAAGTACCCGATGATCAGGCATCCCTTTCTGAGTGGTACGAAGAAACAACACTTATCCATTACCAACGGCATTTTGTTACTGCAACAAAAAGATGCTTAATAAGTTCTTATCTATAAGGGGTGTCAACAAATTGAAGGGATCCACGAGCCTATTAAGATCAGACAGAGAATATTTAAGGATGATAGCTTCTTTCATTTGGGTTTAGTTTTTTGTTTCGCCTTGAACCCTTTCATCACGTTGCCGGAGGGTTCAAAACTGAGCTATCCTTTGCGGAGAGTGGACTCTAGTTTATAGAATCTTGGATTATAGGATTGAATTACCTATAAATACCTATATTACCTGATATCTTACTTACATTTCTTTGATCAACTCATTTCATATTTTGGAACTTTATACTTTGTGTTGCTTTTCTCTCACTATTTGATTTAAGTTTAAGCCACTTTATTCTTCCTTTCTTTGGCCAACCGTTATAGGAATACTGCTCTTTGCGTATTGTTACTTTTGGACACAGCGTATGTGTACTGTTAATTTGCAATAAATGTTTGTATTCCACAAAAGTTTTTGTTTACTTTACAATGTTTTTATTTACCCCAAAAGATTTGTCAAAATGTTTGACAGCAATTCCATAGATTTTGTAAATTGTAGCGTGTATATTATATATAGAGGTCAGTGTTCTATATTAATAGGGTACTCTTTTGATTTGTTCTCTAAAGGTTCCGGAACTACTAGATTGATTTGGATAATTCCTTTGGGTTTTGGTCCTTAGTAGCCCAGTAGAAACATGGCAGGAGAACTTGCAACGTGTTTATATGCAATTTATTATTACTCAACTTCCCAACAATCCTGCATGTTCAAAAGAATTTGGCATTCAAAAAATCCTTGAACACACAAATTAATGATTTAATTAATATCCCAATTATTGTGTGTAACGTTTGTACGTTAGTAATGTTTCCGCCAAAGATGATTTCGATACCTACTAAATTACTGATAGCAGGATCAATAAACATGTATTCGGGTAGCATTCTTCATCGGAATCCAAGATTAGCGAAGGCACAAGTGAAGATGAAATATGTGTTACAGCGAAGTTTCTCTCCAGAAGTCAGTTGATGGCACTAGATTCCAAAGTTCTGTTAGGTAGCCATTATTATCGATATATTTGATCGATAACTTCTACCAATGTTAACCATGTTTCGGACAGGAATAAATGAACAAAACTCCGAATTAATTAAAGTATTTTAATAGATTTATTAATCACTTAATTAACATTATCTTTTAGACATTCAAGCACATTTTATAAAATTACAAAGATCGTAAAGCCGCACTATTAAAAATATTTTTCCAAAAATGTTTGGAACAAATCTTTCCAAGGCCTTCTTTAGAATTACGTTTTTGGATGGTAAGAAGCAGAATCAATGCATAAAGAGATCGAAAACATATACAAACTTTTTGAATGAGATGTACTTCGTAAATGCACATCATTGAATTGAATGCTTGATTATTCTATGCCTATGAGATTTTTACGATTCATAAGTAGATGTTTTGTTAAAAGGGTCGTAATTGTATGACAAACAAATGTAACTTACGACCTTTACCACACACTATACCTTATGAGGTAAATGCAACAATAAAGAGAAATTATAATAACTTCTAAAATAATAACTTTTTCTGATGGCACTATTTCTATAAAAAATGAGATAGCTAATATTTTTTATAGTTTATACAAAAATATGAATAACATTTTGTTACTTAGAAAAATAATAAGTTTTTATTAACATAATAATTATATTGTATTTGATTTTGTGAAATATCAACAATATTTGGTACAAAAAATAATAGCAATTGTGTTCTTGTTACTTTTTATTTGGATAACCTACAGTAAAACGGTTTTACAAAACATATTATATTATCACAAATATCCATAAAAATCGGTGGTGATATATTTTTTCATTCATATAAAATTGCTTCGTAAAAAAGTTTTGATTCACTGGTTCATAAAACTTATTATATTGTGTCTTTTGCAAAACTTAAATTGTAGTAACAAAATACGGAATTACAAAAAAAGAAACAGAATTATTTCCAACATATTCATATAAAACATATCTAAAATCTATATTTTATTACGAACAAATTATTATAAACAATATCTGTTTCAATTAATAAGGTAAAAAGGTTCATAAAATTGTATCTGTTTGCATTGATAAAAACGTAACTGCAACTGAAAACTTAAAAAAAAGACTCAAATCTTAAAACTAAACGTACAAGAAAAAACTTAAACGACTAAAATGTAATAACAATGTTTTTACATCAACACTTTTGTCATGCACAGTATTATAGAAATAAGCATAGACGGCAAAACGATTGATTCAAACATTGATGCTAGTCAAGTGATTGATTCGAAGCAATTAAACTCACCACGACGTATGACAACATTTAAAAATATTCTTAATTAGCAAACATTTAATTAACAGCGCATACCTGCAGAATTTTAATAGTTTTAAGTAGTAAAAGAAAAAAAATAGATTCACAAAATCAATTTTTTAAACACAATAATGAATGAAAATTTTATAAAAAAATTGCAAAAAAATCATTATATTTTTTTCAAAATTAAAACATAAATGCTACGCGTCTGATAATTAATTGTTTAATCAATATCATAGATATTTAATTACAATTAGGTAACTTAAGCCGTGTTGTAGACCGCGGGCTTGTTGGCAGGGTCGTCCATCTTCAGGTAGTAGCTTCTGATCACCAGCAAGAAGTAAATGCTCAACACTGGAAATAATAATTAAACAATTAATATAACATTGTTTATTTTAGTAATAATATTGAAGAACTGTGAAGGTAATAAATGGTTGATGTTTTGGTAAAAACAGAAAATCAAAAAAAGAAGTAAGCGTTTCGAGTTGTCTTTAAGAGGTTTTGCTATGAGTATTCTTGTTTTATTTTGCAGTTGTTAGAATTATTATTATATTGTTTTTTTAATCCTATTTCATGTATATATTTTTATAATTTGTATCCTACAAAACATCCGTAAAACTGACATCGAATTTATAACACTCCTTCAAATTAGCCAAGTGGTTTTCTAAAAATATAAATCTAAGTACCTAGTTTCCTTCAAAATCTGTATTGAAAATCATATTATGACCAAATTATAGCTTGCTTATATAGAGCAATACGGTTAGATAGGTTATAGAAATCCAACGATAAAATAACAAAATACTTACAGATAGAGATGAGATCTCTGACGATGTTGCCGGCGACGATGTGCTCAGACGCGAAGCTCGCGAAGAACATGATGATGTACAGCACAATGAAGATCAGAGCGTAGATCAGGTAGGCCTTTATGTGTCCTCGTTTATACTGGAACAAATACATTCTCATTAGAACTTCATATAATATCATATCGTTTATTGAATTCCATAATGTTGGTTCATTAGGTGGAAAAGTATTTAAACGATTGTCACAATTATGGTCCCTGATGGGCAGAGAAGAGAGAAATACTGGGTCTTTAAAATTCAAGACTGATTGCCATCGAGTCACCGAGAAGGAAATTAGAACCGGTGAAAAAAAGGATATTTGTATGATATTGTATGTACCTATAAGCTATACTACTACCAGGTTTCATCAAAATCTGTTCTGGTTTAAAATAACTTTTGCTTTTTTTAAAAATTGGTTACCAAAACTGCTCAGCTGAAAGTCCCAAACTTCAATTGAGATATTTGAGTGGAAACATTCTGTAATTGTTCCAATTAATTGTAAGCAATATAATTGAAAGCACTCACTGCCCACTTGGGCCACATACCGAGTGCTGACAAACTTTTTAACCGTTAAATATTTTATGAGCTCAAGAGTTACAGTATCGTTCAATTGATGTATTTATAGTGTTTACTGTGAGTCAGTTGTTACGGGGAAGTACAGGGAACCGTTCTGGGTCCTACCTAAAACCCACGCTGATGTTTAGTTTACTTACTACAATACCCTTATCTGTACTGACAGGACATTCGCATTCCTCTGTTATGAGACTTTAAAAGAACAAAACACAACAACACTTGTGTTGATTGAGATTTATAAGGAAAATGCTGATTTATATCCCATGATAAAAATAAGGAACGAAAAATTAAATTATAAATTTAAAAAAACCCCCGACCCAAAAAAAGTACGCAATAATTATGACAAAAGGTTAAAAACGCTTAACCCTATAAAAAGCAAAAAATAACTTTTAACACTACGTAAACTAAATTTTGTCGTGTCGGGGGACCGCTCTAATTCATTACTTTAGATACGTGTTTTTTTTAAAAACGAATGTTGTGATTAGGTAGGTATCATTAGATTTATGTAAGTATTTATGAAGGTAAAAAGCGGTCCCCCGACACGTCAAAATTTAGTTTACGTAGTGTTAAAAGTTATTTTTTGCTTTTTATAGGGTTAAGCGTTTTTAACCTTTTGTCATAATTATTGCGTACTTTTTTTGGGTCGGGGGTTTTTTTAAATTTATAATTTAATTTTATTTCATGCTTTTTAAAGGAGCTCCTTAATTTTTCCTTCTTTCATTTAATTTATTTTATCTTAAGATGGGGTCGCTATATGCGATCTCGGCCAAAGGAAGCTGTTTAATAATCCTCATGACAAACTGGCTCTGGGAGAATTGCACAGATTGAGAAACAATAAAGATTAACCTTTGGATATTCTAGATTGTCAGCAAAATTGTAAATCGGTTTATCCGTTTCATTCCGGCATTCCAGGGTTTCATCCGCCACATCCCATTTCCAGCATCAGTTTCTCGTCAATCAGAAACATGAAGAGAACTCGTCAAGACAAATTCAACGAGCCCAAACTCGATGGGTTTACTAAAAGGCAGTTCAGGGTTACGTCTCCTACCTTCGTGCCCTAATAGCAGACCAGCTCAGTGGTTCCAGAAGACATTAGTGTTTCAAATTTCAGATCCCACATATACTTGCAAGTAAACTGAGCGTGTAACATTCCTATCACATCTATCAAACGAGCTGATGACCTTGAAGACCTGAACCGATTTCCACCAAACATAGCTAAGAACACTCCCGACTAACATACCTTTTAAACAAAAAAAACCGCATTACAATCGGATCATCCGTTTGGGAGCTACGATGCCACATACACACACACACACACACACACACAGACACGTCAAACTTATAACACCCCGTCGTTTTTGCGTCGGGGGTTAAAAATCAACGATACTAGGAAAGTTTCAAGGAAAAAAATACACAAAATGTTTCAGAATGGTATGGGATCTAATATTCAATGATCGGGCATGCATGTTTTTGACTGGTAGTTAAATAGACGTTTTACCTACAAAAAATAAAGTAGGCAATACCCCGTATTCTGGATTTGTGTTCCGTTTACAATTGACATACACACAGACCTTAAATGAGGGCAATAAGACAATAAGACATGTTCCTACAAAATTAAAAAAAGATCCCTTCTGAACAAAGGCCTCCCCAAGCTAGGGTATTTTTCCATACACTATGCAATAGACATAAGTACGTCTTATGAGAGCAGAATATTTTTAAGTTGGGAGCCGCAGCCCAACCCAGAGCATTTAACATCCCACTTGGTGCTATACGCTGCTTACCTGATGCAATCCGACCAGTAGCACTATAGTGAACGCGAGGAACAGTATGAGGAAGACGAGCATGATCGCAACGACGGCGAACATGACGGCTCCCACTGCCTGCACATCCTCATCCTTGCCTTGCGCCGTCACCACGCCTGCGGCTGCCAGACCCAGGATCGACAGCAAGATCATTACGATGTTGCCGATCTGAAAGTGGAAAATTATTTGAGGTTTATTCATCTAGCCATCTTTACTATAACAAAGAGGATTTTTTTGTTTGTTTGGAAAACCTCGGGGGTAAAAAATCTTTCATTGTTGAGAAGATCAACTTTCCACGAGTAACATAAAAAATATTTGGTCAACAACGCAGTTGAAACCACTGGAAACATATAGTTATTTATACTTTATTGCCCTAAGATACTCTTTGACATACATATTTTGGAAAAAATGATGTATAAAGGCGGGCTTAATCGAACAATAGTTACTCTTAAGCAAATCTTAGATTGATAGTGTAATTTGATAGCGAAGGAAATAAAAATAGGGTTCAGTCAAATCTCTGCTTCAAATATTGTTGTATTGGAAGAATAAAATTACTTTTGGTCCATGTATCTTGTACAATAACGACTATTTAAGTTGGGTTAATAATAAATCATTAGTTTATTCTATTTTGACATCTGATAATATGATTGCAAGTTCTTGGTTTAGGAACTTACCAGGTTCAGGTAACCGATGATCAGACATCCCGTTCTCAGCTCTATGCAGAAGCAACACTTATTGAATTCCAACGCCATTTTTTAGCTGTAACAAAAAGATAAATTTGATTAATAAATAATTTTGACATCGTAACGTACGTAACTATATAGATTTTGTCCAAATACATATAGGTAACGAATAGAGGTATAGACAAAGTCAAATATTACCAACTCTTTTACGGACTATCCAAAAAAGAAGAGGACGGGTTTTCTTACGTTTTTCAGATAAAAAATTATGGCTTAATAATTTCGCATAATAGTCGAAGAAAAATTACCCAAGTTGAGTAATTATTATCACTGTATTTTTTCAGGATATTTTATAAGATTAGGCTTAGGTTATTATGCTTATTTTAGCTTAAGGTTTATCATTTCATTCGTTTTGTATGTTTATGTTCATTTTACTGCTTTGGTACTAATTGTCTATTAGTACACATAAACGAACTGACAGTCACAATTAAGAAGTTAAAATTAGTGTCTGTGTTATCTCATAAATATTTGCGACCCAAACAAAATTATTAAACTAAACCAATTAATCATAAAACTGTAGCATGTTAATGAAACATATAGCTAATAGCTACAATGCGTGCTTCATGAAATCTAACTACATGAATACTTATGTTTCATTTATATCAATTAGCATATAAATTCAGCACAACTTTTTATATGTAGGTAATATTACTAAGAGTAACGAACTATATGTCACCATTTATCACGGACATAATAAAACGTATTAAAAAATTAGGCCGACATGTTACTAAGCCCGTCTTTTAAAGTATCATGGCCCCATTGCTTCTCCCATGGGAAGCCCCGATTCCTGAGTGGTGAGGCTATGTCTATTTATAGATATAGCCACTAGGAATGTAGGCAATAACGTACGGAACATCTGTGAGATTAGCTACTCTATAAAATGCGTGTTTTTGTAGGTATAAATACCAGTCAACCAGTCAGGCTGGGTTATGCTGATAATAGAAATAAAAGTTAATTTTTGTGGGACCATAAGCTTGACTTTTATGGTATACTTATGCCTAAAAATAAAAAAAAAAAACGAGTGCATTTAGGAAATCGAATTAACCACTTTATCAAAATCTGGGGTGTGCAGACCAAATCCCTCTTATTATAAAAACTGCCGCAAGTAGTGGTTTAAACCCGACTGAAGACGTCTTGGTTTGTTACGGTACTTACGATAGTCTTTACATCCTTATTACAAAACGTAGACTAAGAGAAGACTGTTTAGTACTTCGATTTGTCTATGGTTCAAATAATATCCACAGATTATAAGCAACAAATATTTAAATCATTCGTTCAATCGTTCCGAATTCTATGCGCCGTCCCTTTTTACATTATTTTGTTAAGTCTATTTTGATGAAAAATAAGTAACTATGATAATAAAAAAAATATGTCTGCAGTTGAAAATATTACTTTTTATTATTTAAAGGTAATTTTATATTTCTAGTATCTTTTAACGATATACATGATCCAATTATTCTCTTTTAAACAACTATCGAGTTTGCGCGTATAACGGAACGTCAGCGCGCGTATCCGAGTTTTGTTTTGTTTTTAGGTTAGAAATAATTTGGATTATTTTCATCCCGATTTAAATGATTAAATAAGACGTTGTGCATCTAATTAGAACCTCTTCAAAATTAAGGGCACAATAACTTACACACAGAATATCGTGTGCATTAAATGACCAAAAGAAAATGAAACATTTGAAACAACATATAAGTAGAAAATTATATTTTATTCCGATGTCTATTTATACAGTCAAATGCACTGATACATGTTGGACACTGTTCTTCATCACACAATCTTGTTCCCTTTCTCATCTAGGCATTTTTGTACATTTTAGCAAGCTTCCAGTCTTTTACAAACATTGCATATTACTGGCAGAGATACGGCGTGCAAAACGCCAAAATAGTCTTGAATCTGTAAATAAACAGTAGACTGCATGATAATCTGATATATTTTCGGAGTTTCATCAAAATCTGTTTATGCGTGGAACATAAACAAACATCCATAATAAAAACTTTGACTCTTATACAATTAATTAGGATGTTTTGGCAACCTACTTGCACTGTAAAGGCTACTTACTTTATGGCGAGCCCAGTTGAGCATCATAGGATCATCCTGGATTATCATCATGCATTCAATTGACTATTATTTCGAAAAACGTAAATCGATATTTATATCGAAAATTGTCGTCAGGTAATTTGAAGAGATTTTGTCGATGACGCATTCTGTTGGGTCCCCGGACACTCTCAATAGTATTCTAATACATCCAAGTATTCCAAATCACACATATTTATATCCACTTTCGTTTTTTTCATCACAGAACAAATAACCTCAAAAGTAAATAATGTCGGAATTTGACGTTTGTCGACTAAGTACTGCAGTTAAACTAGGGGGCTCGATGGTTTATCTTTTGTACTACAGATAGTAATAGGACTTGCGATAAACTGCGTTTTGTAATAACGTTTTTTCAAGGTCGTACTTAAAGGTGGATTAAAGGTAGTACAAAAGCCGATACTTATTTGATACCGCGTTTTATAATAAGAGGGAATAAGACTACATTACGACCCTAACTTCGAATATAAACAGCGAATTGTCGATAAACCAACGTCAGACTGTCCAGATTATTTCGAGCTATCTTTAATTTACGTCTGTCACAGCTTCTGAAATTCTAATCTAATCTAGGTCAATAATAAAGGCCAGTAGCAGTATTCAAAATAAACATTCGTAATACTAAAAACGTGACCACTATCAAACTCGTGACCTGACCAAATTATCATATTCAGTACATATGGACATATCCGTTTTTTTTTTGTTATGAGGGAAATCATTAAAATGCCTCCATTCTGCTGTTGTAGCGTGAGGGAGTGTCAGACTCGTACTGACTAAACTCATCATGTTCCTTCTCAAGCCCTATATGTACCAAGGCCGCGGTAACTCTTTCGAACTATCCCGCAGCATTTAGAATTACGGATGCATCTCAAGACAAGAATTAGCGTATTCTTATGAGAATAAGTAACTATGCTTAAAATAGGTTGCAATAGGTATAAGCGGTTTGGCTATTTATCAAATCGTCAATGTCAAAAGTTTAGTGTTCGTCTCACTGGATGATCTCATCCGACTTTGAATTATACTAACTAATTCATAAGTTAAATAAATGTTGCTAAATATTCATCACTTTTCTTATTTTAATAGCAAAATTTTTGGTAAGCAACAATCCGGTTCTTCAGAGCGGCGGCAATTGTACCTAAGTCTTATAATGACTTATTTTATGTAATGTAAGTAAGTATGTTAATTAATTAAGTTTATATGATTCTCGGTAATTATTATCTATTGTAAAAATATGTAGGTATGTGAGTGTTTGTTTTTTTAGGCGTGGTTCTTTTAATTGTATATGGACGACAAAATTGACGACGTGCAATTTACATTCGGACTTTTTGGTAAAGTCAAATTAAAATGGCGTAATATAAACTCCCACAAGATTGCTTAAAGAGAATCTCAGCAAAAAAAAAAAAATAGATGCCTCCTTCTGTTAATTTTTTGCAAAAACGTGCTTCCTATCTGGCACTGGCACTCTCGCCAAAACTGAGTCACTTATTGAAAGTGAAAAGTACAAGAGAATTTTCTTAGTTTCAACAAAGTTTGGTTCAAATCAATGTTTTGATATTCTTTAGAGATTCACTAAAACTCTGTTCTCGAGTGCGATGATCCGTGTTTAGATAAAAAATTGGCTAAACTCCAACAAAGCGCCCGTTGAAATAAAATGGGATTTTATGATTCACTCTATTTCGTAATGTTGATAGCAAAAATGGAACCGATAAGTTGTTCTATAACGGATGTTGTGGTTAAATAGTGACAAATATTATCATTTACCTACAGGATAAAGAGTTTAAAAATATATATAATTAGGTATAACGAAATTCAGTTTTCCTTAGGATTGGTGGTGTACCTACGAGTATTTAGCTCTGATAACTACTTACAGTTCATTATCTTAATCGCAATACAAATTGTTGAATACCTTCCGCATGAATCCGGTCATTTCTGAGTTGTTAATTTAAAACTCTTTAAAAAAGTAATTTTATTAGAGGTTGAATGTTGCCATTCGCTCCATATTATATCAAACGATAAAAATCTCCAGTTAGTAACAGTTTTTGTATGGCCAAGCCCTTACAACGGCCACAAGGTGGGCGCGGAAACTCTTTCAACCAAGATTTATTTATTGTACCAGCTCGCTCGCTATAAATAATGAAGATTCAGCATTCCTGAAAACACGCGAGGATCGACTGACTAAAAACATCTGTTTCTGATTTTATCTAGAGCAACGCAGTTTTACAGAAATTTTACTAAAATAAAAGCTATCAAAACTTGCTAAAAAAACCTTTTGGAATAGTCTCGTGAATTCATCATTAACGCATTTTTTATTCTCCGTTTGAAAAGATAAACGCGGTTTATCAATTTGAATCACGTTTCTCCGAAAATAAATGATACACTTGAGGTTAAGGTCATTTTGATAGAACAGTGGCACGTTTAACTTTTAGTTAATCACGTTTTACAATTACTATTCACTTTTTGATTGCCTTTGACTGACATAAGCAGTGGTCACCCGGGGCGCTGAATTGATGCGGCGCCAGTTTGAAGGCACCAGATAATATCTACTTTCGGATAAACTGACAAACTGACTGTTTTTTTTTGTTCTTTAAAAGCTAGTTACATAGAGTCTGCAGAATAGATAATTATGTCACTGTTTGTGTAAGCATAAAGCGAAGAACATGGATCACGTCTGAGCTTTAGTCTGCAAAATTCTAACTTCATGACAGGAGGAATTATTTGATGTTTTGCCATACTAAAAAGAAGGCGGCAAGTTAGAATAAGTCTTTATACTTTAACTGCACGAGCAACCATACTGGGAAGTGTGCATCCTTGAAACAATGTGATGGTACTAACATAGCCTATTTAGTACTTATAACATCTGGCTTTTATGGTACGAATGAAGCAACGATATTATGTGAACACAAATGCCAATGAAAAGCTAATGGACCATTAAAATATAATAGTTATCTACATTTCATGGCGGTTAGTGCCTCTAAGAAACTTAATAGTGACATTGTATTTAAATCCTGAACAGTTGCATTGTTGTTCATTATTGTTTCTGTGATAAATAGTTAAAACTCTATAGCGTTCCTAAAGTTTTCAGGTCTAAGAACAGAGACAAAGATTGTTTATCGTAGTTATTCTGTAGGTACATTTGAAGATTAATTTTGTATCAATAATTTTAAACAAAATAATGTTTACAAAACATACAAGTTAATCTTCTTTTAATCGTTCTTGAATGCGCTACTCAGCCTTAACTATAGCTTTTTATTAACTTCGCCTTATTTTTTTTTTTTAAGAACTGGATTTTATTATTCAAACAGTACTTAGGAGAGTTTGAAATAATTAGCAAGTTCAAAGTTAACTTTTTGGCTACTAAATAGTGTTGTCAAACAGTTGTCGTGGCAAAATGTGCTACTATTCACACTTATGTGTTGACCAAGTTAGTAGGTGATGTCATATAGGGGCGTGCGATACTGAACGAATTAAGCGGATTAATTACCCGTGTCCCAGTCCTTGGATAGATTAATGAAAGCGGTATTCACTGACTGATTCTTTAATGGGCATCATCACTTTTTAAATGAACTGGCCATTTGGGACAATTGTGTTGTTCAATGTACATTTTAGTTAAGTATTCAACCATTAAGTAGGTACTGACATATTTTCTCCGCATGAAAAGTCGTTACACAAGAAATGTCAGTACGCATTTGAGAAAATGCTCTAAGAATGTATCCAATAAAAATAGTATTTTAATAATTTTGACGCACTCGCGTTATGATTCAGAAATTAAAAATATAACAGACTTTTCCGGAGGACAGCAATGCGGAGGAGTACTTCGACGCCTGGATATTCAGTTATTTATTTTATTATTTGCTTTATTCTTTTTATTATAGTTTGTTGACTTTAAGTAATAGAAAGTTATATTAAGTTTGTAAATAAAGTTTGTACCTATTATTTATTTAATTGAATAAATTACGTGCCAGATTTAGCCAATATACAGTATAAAAATGTGCTAGCAAAAAAACATACGAAGCACCAACATTTTTATGGTTCTGACATATTGCTATGAACAAGTAGATACCCAATAAAAAAAAGACTTTCCCTCTTTTATATTAAAAAAATATTACCGTGGTTCAAAAATAAATAGTTTTCAGCGAAAGGGGCATGAAACTTCATATTTAAAAAACCTTAAGGGTGAAGCCTGATTAATATTCCTTTGCAGAAACTAGCTAACTAATTAGTTAACTTTAATTACCTCAACATCAGTAACTGTAACAATAAACTTAGCTACCACTTGTAACACCCACAACGTCAAAGTATGCCAATTAAAAATTAATGAGTCGACCACCAACATATAGATATAGCAACCAGACCAACATATAGGAAAAACCGATCTATTGTCTGATGATTAAATACCTGATTTTAACCAATTAGGTTGTTTATTAAACTAAAACAGGCACAACGGTATATATTAATTAACCTAATCAGAAATAAACAAGGTAAAATATGAATCTTATGTTTGCCTATGATTGCATGGAAATAACAATATAATAGGTTTGTTATAATTTGTGGAATTAAAATAAACATATTTGCGTCAACCCATATCCATAGGTAGCCTACCTATTAAATCATGCCAAAATGCTTATGCACTGTCATATATCCTACGCAGCTGGCTGATCTCCTTATGTGAGAATAGTCGCCGTGTCCGACAATCGGCTAGACATAATAATAAATCGATATACCTATGTAGTGGAATTACAACAGAACACACCTCCCGATTCATAGATTACGTTATCTTCAAGTACTACTGAACTTTATAATTGCCACCTTTATTTGCCCAGAGATAAAATCAAACGTCATGAGTCATTTTATGCAATTTTCAGTCTAGCGAAGCTTCGGAACTGACACGACCAACTTATTTATATAAAAATCTAGTTTTAAAATAGCCGTCTAAGACGTTGGGAATACAGTAATAAATATAATATTTTCTAGGAAGAAGCTCTGCAATATATCTAGCGACAACTATCGCTTGGGTACATTTACATCGCCTGTGCCAAGATGTGTTAGTAATATGTAGTAATACGAACAATGTTGTGGACACTTATTACACTAGACTAGGGTGGCCATAAAGTAGGAATTCATTGGATAATGTCTTAGTTCGAAGATGACTAGAAGAACTACTGTTTAGAGTAAAGTTTTACGATTAAATACCATATTTTCAGCTATTTTTTTCGCCCAATCATCTAAAAAAAAAGTTGCACCATTTAATTATAATGACAACCGAACTATTTTCAGCTGACATCGGCGATTTGACCATTGGGGGGCAATTTGACGGCTGGTTATGGTTTGGTTAACAGTATAGTTAAAACGTTTTTTTGAGGAGATTAGACGAAAAAAATAGCTGAAAATATGAAACTAAGGAGCTAATGCAGTTTTTCTTACGTTATCACAACGTAACAAAACATAGACATCTCAAAACACGAGTAGTGTGTGCAATTTGCTACTGAGTAAACACATGTCAAACGTCTGTACAACTTTTTTGCAATAAAACTAAACATATTTGGGTGACCCAAATGTATGTAAATACTATGTAAATGTTCCAAGAACAAATGTGTCATCATTCTAAATAGATACTTGAAATTACAGTAAATTGGTGCTTCAGACTTAGAGAGTGAGGGAATAGAAAGTGCAAATGCTTTTGCGCTATACAAAACATGACTTATCTTGGCAGACGAGCCTACCACTACTAAGTATATAATTTATTTATTTTGTTTTAAAGAAAGCTTACAGACTAATTACACCAATTATGTAACAAAGTATAAAAAAAATTGCTAATGCCAAGCTTCCACATATATACAGAATGATAATATATAAAGTATATATAACATCCGTTTTTCTTAAAACAAAAGTTTACTTTGAAAACTGAACGTGAAAATTATAGTCGGTAGACTTGGGCTCTGCTTTGACTATTACGGCAGTCTGAAAATAACTGTCATTTTTATCACTTTACACAATGTTTTTTTTTCCATTATAAGGTACATTTTTTTTATAAAATATTAAATTTTAGAGTATGTGATAATAATCATGACTGAAATACAAGGTCTTTATTTCCGCTACGAATCGTTTGTCAAGGACAGATTCTGATACTAGCATGAACATACAAACATGATAAGTATTTGTTGACATTCAATACACAATTGCTCAATTATAATCATGCACAAACATGCAATATATTTTTTTATCTATTGATACTAATATTATAAAGCAGAAAAGTTTGTTTGTTTGAACGCGCTTATCTCGGGAAGATCTAATATATCTAATTAAATCTATTCTATTCTATCCATCGATTTCCAGTCTTAAAATAAATATGCTAAAACTCAGTTATGTAATTATAATGATATCAAACACTTATTGTGAATCATTATTTTAAGAAGTGTATTTGTTAAATATTTACCAACCTATTTGTGCAAAAAGTCCCATTCAGATTGTTTACCTCTAGTTAAGTGCCTACTCAAATGGAGTAGGTACTTATTCTTAGATGAAAGTGAAAACTATCGGCTTTATCTGCTTTATCCTGTTTCACACACAAGCAGATGTATTTCCAAAAATGCTGAAGACATAAATAACAAATCAAAATGTTTTGCAACACAGCATGCTTTGCTTAGAGACGTCAAACATTTATAATGTTGATCCTTACATAATTAATACTTATTATGATGCGAAACAAACTCTCACTCTAAACTTTCTGTCAGTCTGTCAGGCGTTTATACAAAAAACGGCATACCTATCCGATTAAAATAAAATTTGGCAAACAGATGCCTGAAAGCCTGGAAAATAGTTTCCTGGATTGCGGAAAATAGTTCTGCCGGGACCTGGGTGTAACCGTGGGGAACAGCCTATAACATTCCCGCGTAAATACCTCACAAAAGCCTCCCTCTGTGTATAAATATGTCTGCGCTACAGTACGCATAAATATAATCAAATCCCAGTAAACAAAAGCCTGCACCCCAGCATGACATCATTGAGGCCTATCGGGGTCACTGCCACCCCTAACTGACATTCGTGTAAATCTTGTCCCAAATTACTGCTCAACATGAAACATGAAATATATATCCATATAAAATCGCCACTTCCTGCTACCTACTGTTTTACACGAACGTGTAAACCTAACCTTGGGAAAGTAATTAAGCCTTATTAGAGTGAATTTTCATTGAAAAACTATTATTTTAAACACTAGTATGTAAATGTACTCAGGTAATTATAGTAACGCTCTAGCTTCTACCAGCGGCTTCACCCGCATCCCGTGGGAACCTCTGCACGAACTAGGGTAAAAAGTAGCCTAAATAGGCTATCTAACACTACTCATTTATTAACACTTAAGTACTATGAGATCTCTTGACATGGGTAATGGCGACATAATGTTTTAGTTCAAACAAGCAAAAAATATATAATACTAATTAATTAGATTCCCAGCATATTTTCCTTATCGTTAAAATCAAATTAAATATACCTATACATCAGTTAGGATTATAATATATTTGAGGAAAACAGAAAGGTCGCAATTTAATTAGGAAATATAAAAAAGCCGGTTAAGTACTCTTATCTGTTAATCTATGAATGCACTAAGCTAACATATGTAATGGCACAGTTTAAAATTACCTATAAGTACTTCATTTGAGTATCTATGCACTTCAGTAAGGATAAATAATCTTGATTATGACTCTCCATCAGTTTCAAACAGCAAAAATCAATTAAAATATATTTTAAAAACATTAACGATCAAGTTAAGAAATTAATCGATTGAATCATTATTTTACGCAGTATTTATTTGTGTGAAAAGTCCTTTACGTAGGTATATTTTGCCGTCCACTGTTTAACGTAGGCTATGGCGCAGTGAAATTAAAAAATATAATTACAACGTAACAAGCACTATAAATATCTTCTCTTGTTTATTCAACTACGCCATAACAACGAAGTATAACCGTTGCAAATGCCATTACACTGCACTTATACTCGAGTAACTTAATATTATAATATTACATACGTTACAAGATGCTACACAACACTGATAACGCTTCTAAGAATATTCACACTAAGCTTGAAATGCAAACGAGGAGATTAAACTGACCTTGTGTAGAGGTATGAAGCCCTATATACCTACGTATGTACCTAAAAGATATTTTTATAGTATATATTTCTAAGCGCAACATATACCTGTACTACTTCTCGACAGTTCTACATAGATATGTCCCAAGTGAAGCTTTTAGAATTCGGATAAAGCCTACGTCCTTTATGAAACTCTAGACTGATATATCCTCCCCTGCGTGACAAATCACGAGAAAACATACGAATAAGACTAAATATACTTGGAAATAGCTTAAACGGTGAAAATGAGTTAATTCTTATTAAATTCATAAAGATTGCCGGAGGACGCTAGATGCAGGTCGCCTCCAACAGGTATCTGTGGAGATGTAAGGGGGAGGCCATGTTCAGCAGTGGACGTCCTATGGCTGAGATGACGATAATGATGATAAAGAAATTCAGTTCTTCTGTTTCAGTTTTCCTAAGCTCGTAAGCGAATCCACGGGTAACTATTAGCCTTAAAATAAGTGAAACATATTATCTTTTTTACATGATTTGTTTAGTTAAAAATGTCGCTGATGACATTAGGTTTCCCTTTCATGAACTATTGACCTTAATATAATTATGAACTCCGGCGCAACCGGATGAGTCCTGTTGATAAATTTTTATGTAGGTACAATAGACGGAAACCGTTAGAGAACCTAAAAATGGAAAAAAACCTATATTATCCAGCAATATATAGCAAGCTATAAACTAGTCACCTATACGAATTTACCTATGCCTAAACTACCTTACCTGTTATTTTTCCAAATAAATTAATTATAAATTAAATTAGGTACAATTTTAGGAAATATTTAAAAGGAAAACAATGATTGATTCATCGACAGAATGAAAGCTCTATTGTGAAACCAACCTAACAAAATTTTCTTTCTAGTCGCTGAAAGATAAAATATTAAAACTATCAAGATGATCGTATTATCATCATAAAGCCGAACAAACGTTAATAAACTCGCATTAAAAACGACAACAAAGAAATCTTCATCTTAAATCAATGTGCGGAACGTAAAAGCTTCTAATGGCTAGTGACGTCATATTCTATGTCCAAAATGGCGGCGCCACGACGAAATGGCGCGCCCTCTGTTAAAGACTTCTTTACGAGTTCGTTAAAATCAAGCTTGACCTATTTAGCGTTTGGTAATTTCCTACTTATTTTTGGCTGGGCTTGGCGCCACTATTAGTGAGTAGAGTGGGAAAAGTGTATTTAGAAACTACAGGTAGATAGGTATCTAATATCATCCTCCGAGCCTTTTTCCCAAACTATGTTGGGGTCGGCTTCCAGATAGGTATCTAATATCGTGTTTGGCAAATATCTAGATGTACAGATTTAAAACCTCATAACTTCCTGGTCCCATGAGTTAGTCCCATTTTACACACCGATTGTTTAACTATTGTGTTTGCATGCATCATGGGCATGCAGTGAAGTGGTTCAAATCAAATTATTAAGCAGATACAGAACTCTAAGTTTCTTAACGTTTTCTTAAATTAAAATTTAAAGTTTTCCTACTCCCTAATTTATCATTTGTAGAACATACATGGTAATAAATTATGCTTCAGTAACAGACAAACTGTTCCTAATCCTAAACAAGGCAAAGTGACCGGGTCACACGAATGTCAGATAAACTCCTGCATGATGCCAACGATATTTTATCCTTCAAACCGGTTTATAAGGTTATCCGGACGTCAGGAAGTGCTGGATACGGGAGTTTATTTTCAGCGCGATGTTTTTCTCCAGTCTTTTTTCTCGCACGTGTACCGTGCACAGTGCACTTATTTCAGATTTAAGACAACAAAAAATATTAGTAATAGGTCAAATTAACTATGATGTGAATGATTTGGTTGTGAATCTCAACAGGTACCTATCTGTGAAGATCAAAGGGGGAGGCCTATGTTCAGCAGTTTACGTCCTATGGCTGAGATGATGATGATGAATGATTTAAAAAGTAGTAGTGATGAACCTATGTATAATTATTTTTGGTAGTCAAAACTTCGAGTTAATGTTTAGCATTTTGTTCTGATAAAGCAAGATACGTTCTGGCTAACCGTCTGAGAATCCACATAAATTGTACTTAGAAGATAAGTATGTAGGTATGTATACCTAAATGTTTGCATGCAGTCTGAGATTCACTTTCGTTTGCGTATTGTAAATAAAGACAGACGAAACATTGCTAATAAACAAAGTTAAGAAGTTTTTTGTTGATATTATGAGTCATGGAATCATTGCGTATTTTTGCGAATGCTGCGTATTTTTGCGTAATTGGACGAATATGTAACAAATCAATATTTAAATAATACAGTTCAGAACCCGGTACCCGGGAACTACTTCGCGGATACGGTAAAAGTAGCCTGTAGCCTGCCTTGATAAGTTCAAAACTAAAATAGTTTTTCAAATCGGTCGATTAGTTCCTGATATTACCGCGTTCCAACAAACCAACCCTTCAGCTTTTTAATATTAGTATATCTTATATTATTTAGTATAGATTATCCCTCAATAACCTTCACAGTTTTCTGGCGCCAGTTTATCCATGGAAATATTAGGAAAATAATGTCATCAGGAACCCCGCTGTTAAATGAATGACCGTCCAATATAGTCAGTCTATCCAGGGTCAATATTAGTAGGTGTATCTTGTATGCGGGTATAGTCCCTGAACACCATTTGTTTATTGTATCCCGTTATGATGACGTCATCAGTCACACTGGGGGACGCTGATAGGGTATAATTTAGGTGGTCACCAAAAATATTTTTAAGACTAAGCTGAGGCACCAAATAAAATAAACAACTCCAAAAAAAAATAAATTGACTTTATTAAAAGGGCACTAAAGTATATAATATTATGATCCAAAAAAAAAAAAATAACATCAGAAAAATCGCAAATCTCGCACAAATATTATTTTTGGTTCCCAAAATGGATTAATGGTCACCAAATTCTATCCAACTAAAAGATTAATATTACAACCAAAAATCAAAGTTAGTGACGAAAACGAATCGCTGCAAAACCGACTCCACGTAGTCTTGTCTGCCCTACCCCTAGAGTGCAATTCAAAACCGCGTAGGCGCGGAGGGGCGAGGCGGCCTGCGAGAGCTGCGGTGAGCGTGAAAACCATCTGCGACGATAAGCTCGCATGGGACCGCCGGAGCCCCGCAGCGCCGGAGCCGTGACAGAAGCCATGCTTGCTGCATGTTGCGTGCTTACATTTTAAACGTACTGAGTTACACACAAATTCATATAACAATAAATAAGCGACGTACGTTTGGGAACCCCAGTATATTAATTGGTATTTGGGAAATATTCTAGCGATCGTTAGCTTTTTTTAGGGTTCCGTAGCCAAAATGGCAAAAACGGAACCCTTATAGTTTCGTCATGTCCGTCTGTCCGTCTGTCCGTCTGTCCGTCTGTCACAGCCGATTTACTCGGAAACTATAAGTACTACAGTGATGAAATTTGATGGGAATATGTGTTGTATGAACCGCTACAAAAATATGACACTAAATAGTAAAAAGAATTGGGGTGGGCCCCCATACATGTAACTGAGGGATGAAATTTTTTTTTTCGATGTACATACCCGTGTGGGGTATCAATGGAAAGGTCTTTTAAAATGATATAAAGTTTTCTAAAAAACATTTTTCTTAAAGTGAACGGTTTTTGAGATATCAGCTCTCAAAGTCGTAAAAAGTATGTCCCCCCCCCTCTATTTTTATAACTACGGGGTATAAAATTCTAAAAAAAATAGAGGTGATGCATGCTAATTAACTCTTTCAACGATTTTTGGTTTGATCAAAGTATCTCTTATAGTTTTTGAGATAGGTTGATTTAACTGTAATTTACGGAACCCTTCGTGCACGAGTCCGACTCGCACTTGGCCGGTTTTAGTCTAACAAAAATGACCAAATTAGGAGTCATGGTATTACATAATTGGTAACATCTAAGTAGTGACAATATATAATATTTGGTCTGAAGTGTATTTTAAAGGCGTCCATATATTTTTTTAGTAGTCAATAATACGAATAAATGGTTTTATCTAATAATATTTTTGGAAACGTTATTTGGTGACCATTTATCCATTTTGGTAACCGTTTAGAATTTTTTTGGTAGTAAAATAGGTACTTTTTTGGGTGGTGTTTAAACACAAGCCACGCTGATATACATTTAATTTTATACTATACTAATATTATAAAGCTGAAGAATTGGTTTGTTTGAACGTACTGATAGCAGAACTAGATACTAGACTATTTTGAAAAAGTATTTCAGTGTTTAACAGCCCATCCATCGAGGACGGTTTATGCTATTACACTTTTTGTCCAAATGCGCCGAGTATTCCACGGGACGAGCGTGAAACCGCTCAAGCAGGAATTACCTAGTAGGATGTCCTTAATAGAATACCAATGTATGTAGACAATATCAGAAGGAAAATTCAGGCATACAAGGATAGGAAGACTTAACTAACTAAAAAAAATTAGCAATTAATTAAATACAGGATATAAATATTGATAATACAGGATATGTTCATCCCGTCGCGTTAAAATTTTTTGAATTGTTTTTTATCTCGCTTGCTGATAAACTGTATTTCGACCACCTAGCAAAAGCTTAACAACTAACATTTGAAAAATAAAATTATCATATAACCTTATTACTTTATTCAACATTTATAGTTTTCCCGCGGTTTCACCCGCGTCCCGTGATAATGTAGCTTTCTAACGGTGAAAGAATTTTTAAAATCGGTCAGTTAACTGCCGTCATTTGGTGTAATTAAAATCCTAGAAGGAACTAATGTTTGAAAATAAATGATTCACTCCTTTTATTTGACACACTGAATACGTCTACGTATCTCGAGATACACAACTCTTATATAAGTATGCCATGGGATGAATCAACTAATTCTATATGTTTGCTAAGGGTAATAAACTCGTAAATAACCATGATTGCTTGGAGAGTAAACAGAGTTATGGGGTGACCTTGCATGATGCCACTTGTTATAAGCACTTTATTATTTTACAACTAGTTATCTGAAGATGAAATAGTAAATATATACTTATCTATACTAGAAATGAATGAAGACAAATTATTGTTACGATATTTTCTATCTGAAAACTATGACGTTTCCAATATTGTTTTTGGTAAGTTAAGAGAACCTACAAGAAATAGAAATTGACATAACTCTTATGGGGCTAATGCCACCATTCTATCTCTAGAAAGAAAAACAACAGATATACCTATAGAATTTTGGGAACGGCTGTAAGATACCTATGACCTAGTTGTCGCATGACACCAAAAATCCAGCTGTTCCAATATTTGAATTCATCGAAATCGGGTCAGTTGTTTGTAGGCAAAGCAAACACTGGTTCTGAATTTAATAGCCAAAGTTACGATTCCCGTCATAATGCAACAAGCATTATACCTATATTATAACAGTCTATAAATAAACCTCTTTTTGTACACCACGTAATTTTTTCCCATAATCCTCCAACAACAGACCGTGCACAGTGGTATTTTTTCTGCCTAACTCAGGCAAAAAAAGAGTTACCCAGAACAAAAGACCTGTCAAAGATCAGACTGATAAATGCATACCTGCCATTATAAGTTAACTAATCTACCTCGGTATGCTTCCGTGATATTTTTGAAAGGACTGATTCTGCGCAGTTTAGTGATATGTTAATATTAACAATAACTAACTACAAATGTGCAAAGTTAATTGGCGCAAACTATGCTAGTGGCATGGTAGGTGCCTCGTGGGTTTCAATGTCATAAAATATATCCCGATACGGACTATGTCTATGAAATGGAAAACAAACAAATCGTTTTGATAAGACACCAATGAATGATTAAAGGTTAAGGAAAACATTTCGCGGAAACCTGGACTGTAATGTCTGAAATGAGCAAGCGTGGTGATTCACGCTTAATCCTTCTCCGTGTGAGAGGAGGCCTGTACCCAGCAGTGGGACGAGAAAGAGGCTGATGATGAGGATAGGTAGAGTCCGCTACTATAAACTAATTAACGCTGCAATACGATGGTCAAGACAGTAAAACAATAATAAACTAACCCAAAATAACACTGGAATGGAATTTGTTGGGTTTGTCTCGCCATGTGGTAATTTCGACACAAGAAGAAAAAATGTCCAAAAGCTTTTATTATTCCCAGAATCACAATTCGAAGCCTTTTCACGTCGTAAAAAAACTGTTTCGGTTACTATTTCAATGGTATACGTTTCTCTTCACGTGGTCATTTTGAAACCAGAAGAATATAAGTCCAAAAGTTTATGTTATTCAAAGAATTATGTTTCGAAGCCTTTTCAAGTCATCTAAAAAAATATGTTTCAGTTTTTGTGTGGATACATATTTAGGTTAGTTTAATAAACAGTTATAATCTTAAATGGTACAACTCAATTGCTTAGTGACTCCTTCATAATCATGTAATCAGTTGACATCTTAACTACGAGTATCATTATCATATTAGTAGGTACAATGACCTATAGGACGGTGTGTCTGTATACACATTTGATCATCAGCCCACATAATGTTAACAAACCTTGACTGATAACAAATATTTATTGTTTTTGCTATGTTTTTTATTGGTTAGTGACAGTATTTTATAAAATATTTTAATAACATTATGTATGCAGCTTATAGATTCTATTAAATTCATGTGACCTTTCATTTGTGTTTCTTTTATTTAGTTAAGAAGAAATAATTATTTCAGTATATATTTTATGTTGCTGGTTATATAAGTTGTATATTAAGCTTTGTACCTTTAATGATATGCACAACTGATTATAATATTGTATGTATTCCTAGTGCATCTTAATTGAATAAATAAATAACAGTTGCTATAGCAACTAAACAAAATGTTTTAGTACCACGGTGCGGCTCAAAATTGCCCGCCTACCACTCCCAGTTTTTTGCTATGACCTTGGCTCGCATAGGCGCCGCGACGACGCCACGCACAAATGTAAATCCACATCTATTTGGACAAAAGATTTTTTTGTACCACCATTGTTTTATTTGTACCTCAAATATGCGGAAACGGATGATTTTTTTTGGGTATTTAAACAAGGGAAGTTCAGTAAAAAATGTCTGGCTATTGGCGTACTTTTAGTACCTATATTGTCATTATTATCTTCGCTGTTTTTAACAATTTAACCGCATCACTCTCAGTAATACAGGATATACGCAGTTCTTAGCTTAAAATAAATTTTGGAAAAAAAATAAAGATACTTCTAACTTCCATATTTTTCTAAAAAATATTCTAAATCCGCACGCACCGGCAATATAAAATCCTATTAATATCTACGCTAACAGATTTAAAAATTTTGTTTAGTTTTCTTTCTAAAGTCTGCCAAGATACTGCGCACTGTGCCTCAACACGTGCAGCGGTACGAAAATGAATTCACGTGAAACAAAAATAAACACTTTATCGCTTGTATAAATCACAGCTTTTGGAGGAAATGTTTTATATAAAAAGAAGTTGAAATTATGATTAACGTCAGATCGTTATTAAAGGCGGAAAACATAGTCATGGAAAACCGCAATAATTAAGTTTAATAAGGGCTCCTAAAGCTTTAGTATCATGTTTAGAAAATTTTATTCAATAGGTCCAGTAGTTTTATATTTTTTATGTATAAAGAAAAAATCTCTTGTTTTACTTATCCGCAGCTGAAATTATTAGTACGCCTGTTCAACAACATGATTTATGTCAGATTATTTTGGTAACGGAACAGTCTGTAATGAGACTAGATAATCTGTATTATAATTCCCAGTTTAATTTTTCCATTTAACTATAATCCTACAGTTTATTTAATTTATTTTAATAACAATCTTCATTTAAATTCATACATGCAGACAGTTAATTTTATTAGTCCGAATTAATTGGTTTTCAACCACTACTCACATTTATTTTATTACTCTATTGGCTGTAGAGTCATAAAAATACCTGTTTTTATTTTTCTGTATAGTTTGTAAGCAATTGTGTGGAGTCTAGTTTCTTCAAAAGTTGCGTATCTATAAATCTACTTGTTTCAATCATAACTGTTGAAATAACATCTATGACCGTTCATGTTTTGAAAGATTATCCGAAAAGATACAAGAGCATGAAAATAAAAATAAATAAATTATAAAATTCTTTCAAACAATCACAAAATGGCGGGTAACTGCCATTTCCCACTGAAAAGAAAATGGCAGGCGTGCTTTAAGCTTCTCATTACATCCCGCCAAAATAAAATCCTGCTATTTATTCAACAATTAAAAATAACTATTATGATATTTATATTTTTGAAATTCATTGAAAAAAAATGAAAATAATATTAATTACAAAAAAAAAAGTTTAAAAAATGAAAAAAAAAAAACACTAGTACTCACTTTGTAAGTTGACAACTGGATCAACAGTCACTTATTATTATATTTATGTAAAAATACAAAAATGCAACTATTTGGAAAATAATCGCTAGTTGGCGTCTGTCCCGTGGACCCTGCCGATTCAGACTGGCGGGTTTCGGCTTCCAAGCGGGTTTGCAATACAAGCCGGTGAAAAAAACAACGACGGCACTTGTTGATATCGTATACAGCCTTTATGTAACTAAAGAGTTGCGCTTACAACTCAAGCACGATGGAGGTTTTAAAGTATTTTCATTGAATTTAAGACTGACAATGAATAAACTAAGGATATGAATCAATATGGGTGCGTATTAAATTCTGTACGTTATTTGTCAATTACTTACATAAAAGAAAAAAAAAATATTGTAATGATATCTGCAGAAAGTAATAAAATATCAATGTGTAATAAAAATATTCTAGTGTTATTTTTGTTTCTTTACGGCAATTAACTGTTCAGTTAGTTTTCTTCTAATCATTTTCCACATTTCTGTGAACTTTTAATTGTTATTTTTCAGTCCTTACAATTAACATTTTGCAAAAAGAACATACCAAGGTACCTAAACTGTTTTTATATATTTTTTCACTTAATTAACTAACACGTCTTACATACGAATTACTTAATGCGGGGCGAAAAAAATGCATTCAAAAGCAAGTTTTTTTTCACTCTCTGTTTGTCAACATTCTACAATATCAAGGTGACATAGTGTTTATCAGCATGCAAGTCAAACCATTGTGGACGAACTTATTAATGTAAGATCTACACATGTGCACCAAAATGTCATTGACATTCAACGGGAAGAAAACATGGTTTTTGGTTTCTGTAATACTACTAGCTTCTGCCAGCGGTTTCAGTCGCATCTCGTAGTAGCTTCTGCAAGAACATGGATAAAAAGGAGGCTATAGCCTTCTTCAATAAATGGGCTATCTAACGCTGAAAGTTTTTTTCAAATCTGACAAGTACTTCTGGGGGCTTAGTAAGCTAACAAACAAACATACTTTTTACCTTTATGATATTTAGCCATAGTATCTATTTCAGTAATTATCTCGTTTCCCTAAATAAATTGGGGTCACCTTTCAGTCCAAAATTAGTGAGAACGTTTTTAGTAATTTAAAATAGCGTTGCATAATTGTGTCTCTGTTACTACCTATTTACCTATTGTATAATATAATGTACATGTTTTATTTTTTTGCTCTCCTGAAAACCTCGGTTTTGTCACATAAGTTATTTCATAATAACAGTATTTTACGGTATTTGGAAAACGTCGATGCCGTGCTATGATTATCGAATTAATTAAGTATTTACTAGTCATTTATTTATTTTTAAACATATAATTTACATTTTTAAACATTAAATATAAAAATAAAAAACATTTAAAAATATAAAAAATAGGTTGCCACCGATATCGGGCACAGGGTCCAAGGTACCGGTGGTTAGGGTCCCAGAGACAGAAACCTCCTCACAATACGTGCCGTATCAAGGAGTACTGCCTTCTGAATCAGTCCCTTGATCCAGCCGCCCAACGAGAGCCTCAAGTATATTATTATCTGAAAAAAATATGGTGAGGTTACCCACTTCAAATATCTAGGTTTCATGTTAGAATCCTTGATTGAATCATCCAAATTAGATAAGATAACCGTCAATAGGTATTTCCCCGAAAATTATTTGAGTGAATGTAGGTCGAATCTGTAACTATCATATTATTACTGAGCATTGTGATATTATTTACTTATCCATTAAATTACATTGGGTAAGTGGAAAGTACTTTTATTGCAAAACTTCTGAAACGGGGACTTCTTTGTACTCCTCAGTTAATTAATATATAACAAAACGTAGGTCATATCTCTAAAACTGGAGAACTGCTGTAACTATGAAAGATTAGCTAAGATAACGACTTATATGTAGGTACCTAATTATAACAGACTGCATGACATAATATTACCCAACATATGACCTCTACTTCACGAAATTATATACCTACAGCGACAACTAACTAAGCACCATAACACATGATCATTAAGGTTGATTTTGACAAAATTCTAATGCTCAAACTGAACACAGTAAACATATAGATAACCCCTTATCGGTCGAAACATATTTTTGTAGGAACTCAGACCTATTTTTAAATTATGGCAGCCCGGATTTTTTTGGATTTGTCCTAGTTTAAGGCATCCGGCTGACGTACAGGGTTTCATTTGGAGTCCGAGTTCAGTTTTTTATGAATAAGGGAAAATTGAATTTAAGGAAAAAGGGAATGGGTGCAGAATACACAACATAGCCTATTTACAGCCTGTCTAGCCTTTTCCAGCTACCAACCTACTAACCTACCAGCCATATGGCGTGTAGTTCCAGCGCGGCTAATAGACACACTCAGAGACATTTAATGGTTACTTAAGCCGTTCCTTAGTGAAGGATTTCTATAAGAATCTGTCACTAAGGAGCATAGCTAAGGAGTGACTTAAGTTATCATTACATATCTCTGAGTGTGGGGGTATGACTGCAAATCCACGTCTGATACCTAACGGAGACCGGCACTGGGTTCACATACTTACCTTATTTTATTTCACAAAACATCACACTTTATAAAAAAATGTGCGCAGTATAAATATGCTCCTATATCCCGGAGTACCTATAATAAGTTAAACCCCATAGTTACTTACAATGCCGTTTATATTTCCACTTACTTTCTTAATTGGATCATTCAGTCCCAGGTTACCATGTGATATGCTGATATAGGGCTGATTTTATCGTTCACGTAGTGCAGGCCATTCCCACTTAACGTGGGTGAATCCGCGGAGGACAACTAGTTAAATATTTAACGATGGCAAGGAAAAACGATGGTGTCTATTGGAAGGAAGCCATGAGGTAAATAAAACCCACATAAGTAGCAGTCACAAGTTACACAAATATGTGCGTAGTAAAACCCATGAACGCAAAAATCGCATGCCTTAGAAACTTGTAATATTTACCAGTTTTTCCTTGTAATAATATATTTGTTTACTCATAGTACCCTAAGGATGATAACAATATTTATTACGATGGTCATAAATGTGTAATAATCAAGCCTACTTATTAATTGCATATATGCTTTGAAAATGTGACGCAAGCGTGAGAAATATTGATTGCAAATTAAATGCAATCGTGAGTTTACGATTAGTGCTTAGGTACGAGTTTATAGGGTCGCCTTTTTATGCACCCTATAATTATAAAGAAGTACCTTCGAATGTAACTGACCTGTAGACTGAAAATACAGAAAAAGATGCGGTTTCAATAGTATCGCTTTTTGCATCTTCATCGCTTTTGTAAGTTGTAGTTAAAAGCCACGATACGCATTACAAGCTAAATTATCTATTTGGAAAGGCAGAATGTTTGCGTTATGAATGAACTAGAAATAAGGTGTGGAAAGGACTAATTTAAAATAATGCAATAACAATGTGCTCACTACTAACTTAACATAACACTCAAATTGTACATAATCATCTCTTACCTATAATTTTACACCCATGCAGCCGTGGGTAAAAGTTTAGGGAATTTTGTGTACCTATTACAAAGTTAGAGTTTAGTATTTTAACAATACCAGATTGACAGTGTCCTATTTATAACATGCCTTTACAATACAAATAAAAGTGTTTTATTACAAAACATATCAGTTATCGTATCATATACTTATGTAAGAGCGTAACCTTGCAGGTGCAAGCTTTTTGCCTCAGCACATCCACGGCTATATAAAGAATGCGCCGTTTCTTGAGAACACCCACATGGCCACGCTATGGCGTCCATTCATACACAGCTGTGATAAAAATATGTACTTATCGAAGTTTCAATATATAGGTATATGAAGGTACTCGTATTATGACATGGTCTCAAAAACGGTTTAGTAGGGCAATACCACTACCCCAAGTTAGCTGTTTGATTTTAAATAATCTTTACTTGTAATACCTGTATTAAGTTAAACTATGTATGATAGACCTAATAGGAAACATTTTTTTGTTTGTACCTATTCAGAAAGCTTTGAATCTATTGAACAGATTTGTAAAATTCTGTCATTGTTTTGAAGCTGATGTAAGCAGTAATCAATGAGTAACATAAATTAGGTACATTTTATCCGGGTACAGGATGTAGTTCTCACCAAAATTGGTATTATAAATGGTAAAAAAAATCATAAAACTTGATTCTGTAAAATTAACAATTATGCACAATAATTGCTCACAAAAAGTCACCTTGCATAATAACTTATCATTACCTACTTTTATTTTTAGCAATCATATCGAATGCTTCAAAACCAGATACAGCATATTATCAAAACATAACCCACATCTTTTTAAGTGCAAATAAATAAAACAAAAATCGTATTATTACAAAAAAACTTAAACAAAAGGAAAAATAACACGTGTCAAAAGTCTGTTTATGTTTTTTGTAATACCATAAGTGTCTGTATTAAAATCTACCTTTTTTTAAAACTAACGTTTAATTAACTTTCAATGTTAACACGAATTTACCTCTGGGCTTTGCCTGAAAAAAGTATTTGTCCATTTATCTGTTTCTTTCGGACGATCTTGAAAACTAAACGATCCTTTACTAACTGGGAAAAAAATATCTAGGTAGGTAGATGATGTTTAAACTTATTCACTACCTAGGTATTTTAAGGGAAATATTTTTTAAACCATAAACTTTTTAAATTCTTTTACAGCTTACTTCCTTTCAAAAGTTATCTTTAAAAAATTGCTTTCTAGCGATAAGGTCGCCTATTGTAGGTACTTATCTATACATATTGCTTTGTAACGTTCCCATATTGTTCTTGTCCCAATGGTATACCAGTAAAAAATATACCATTCTTCTAACATATGGACTCCAAAGGACAAGTATAGAACCGCTTAAGTTCTTAAAACAATAAGCCCCCTATAGATTTCAAGGTTAAAAGCTCCAAGCAAGTCCAAAACCAAAAACAGGTTTTGTAACTCACTGGCCTTGTAAATTTGAAGATGCGGTGTTGCCAATCTTCCGCTTAAGTTTAACACCTAGATAATCTGACAAACTGGAGAAGCCATTTGCTGTGCGGTATCCCATCCGCACAAAAGTTCCTTCTATTAGGGTATCAAGTAGGTAGGTATATGATAACATGTGTAGGTCAAGTTTGCGCTTGTGTTTGTCAATTTTCTCATGAGTGTGTGTTTTCTGCGCTGCCTCACCTCACGCGCGCTTTTTCGCATAGAGCTTTAGCTCGTCCGGTTGGTTAAATGGTCTCAGATTTTCACAAAAATAACTAACATTTATATGCCTTGTTCGTATACATGTGTGGGCGAATTATGAGCTTATAGAATGCAGTAACAGCTATGTTTTCAAAATAGAATAGTCTCTATACAATACCTAGGTACCTATTTTTCAGTTTTTCACTTTTGTTCTTATGATCTCAGGTTCGGTGAGATTTCGTTATCAAGTCTTGCTGAAATAAATAAAGGTTATAGGTAATTATTATGTTCAGTGACAATTTATGGTTGTTGATAGAGCCTGCAAAAAGGCCCCACACGTCATATTTTTATTATCGTTCTATTGTTTCTATTACATTTTTATATTCCACATAATAATGGAATATAAAAATGTTTGCCTATTTAGCATGACCTGTTTACGATTCACGCAATGATTACAGGAAAGATCAAAACACCCATCAATAAATAAAACCAGTTATAATAAATTAAACTACCTTAATGGTTTTATTATTCATACATAGCTATTAAAATTAAAAGCAGAATTGTACCCAAACATTGAACTAGTTGGCCGAATATGGATCTAGTTTTAACGTGTGATATTCGTCAAGTTAGTTGCACGGTTCCCAGTCGGTCTCATGGAGAAGAGCCGGCAAGAATTTCCATAGACATTCTTTTCAATTTTCCTATGTACGGGATCATGGCTTCCATTACTGGGTCGGGCCGAAACACCTAGGTGTATAATCAATAATCATTCCTTGTTCATAGAAACCGGGTATAATGGCCTAATCAGGAAATCACAAGAAAACTTCTGCAATAAGTACATAGAGTGAAGTAGATTTACAACCACGCAACCAAAACAACCAAAGATTGGAGATGATTTCTGTATGTCGAACATCAATTTTATTCACAAATCGCCTACATTTTTGCGTGGGGAATGAACTAATCAGTAAAAAAAAACTGTCTGTGTTTATTTAAAAGCTTTATCACGTTTTTGTTCAACACGTGAGCGTCTGTTTTATTATTATATGTGTACTTGTTTTTAGGCATTGATAAAAAGGTTGACGATTCGGGGCGTCTGTCTCCGTGACTTTAACGTGTTGCTATTGTTTTAGTTAAAACAATGCTTTGGTATTTTAACCAACTTTGAAAATTTCGGTTTTGCTAGATTTTTAACATGCTTTTATTAGGTCGACCTGTGATTGTGTCTATCTAGGGTAAAGTCATTTTACCGTTTTCCAAGGGTTGTAGCCTCCTGAAAATTGGGTAGCTAATGATAATGAAAAAGATATGAACTGGAAATTACTTAATGACGAAACATAGCTGTGTTTCGATTTGTTAGAAAAGTCTTGTAATGATTGACATGCACTTATAAAAGCGTGTATTAAAACTATGTAAAGTACCTAATTCTTATTGACACTTTCGTGATCATTTACTGACCTCTACACATGCTTTTTGAAAACTAAATAGCAAATCGATAAGTTTAGGGTAAACGCTCAAGGTCTACGCGGTGCAATGACTTTAAGACCCATGGAGAAGGTCAAGGTGACTTTACGATACATCGACAATGGTTTTTATACTAAAGGGTCAAAATTACCTATGTTATTATCAAAATACTCACCCGGTAAGGGGTTAAAGTTATGTTGTAGGTCCTTTGCTGACCTACTTAGGTCTTTTACGATGAGATGATCTATCTTTCTGATAGTTCTCAATCATAATAAGACACTGACACAAGTCTGTTAGAGTTGGAGTCCAAACAAAATACGGTATTTTTCTTTTGACTTTAACAAAGGAGAAGAAATACTGCCCTTTAGAACTTTGATACCATCCCGGAAATTAGGCCATCAATCATCAAATTTTCAGAAACACAACAAATTAATTCTAATAAATAGATCAATGACGATTTATGACGTACTTGCATTGCGGTGCGTTTGCGGTTTCTAAGTCATTCATCCAAAGTAAATAATACGTAAAATCCTGCATACTTAGGTAATGAATAATTAATTGGGCTAGGTAAGTCACCTGCTTTTTGAGGTCGAATTTATTGATGCCAGTTAAGTCATCTCAATTTAAAAAGGTAAATATTTTTTATGTGAATTACCGTCAATTAAATTTCCCAGACTATGTTTCATCGTCCACTTGCCCTTATTTAATTTGCTTTTCCATTATCTGCCGTCATTGCACAAATAACATTCTATCATACAGTATCGAGTTTCATACAATCCATTCATCGTTTTTTTTGGTTATCATTTTCCTCTATGCCTCCATTCACAATTCACATTCATGCTCAAAAAAATCCTCGCAATTTTTTTCCTTATTTTTCGGTATTTCCATACCATGACTGCTGATTTCCACATAGTTTTCGCTTACCGGTGTATCTCTCAAACTTCCTCTTCTGTGTACACAGTCAATCCCAGACAAAAAAATTACCAAAAAACAACAATAAATGATGAACGTTTCAATCTGTTTCCTTCACCATAAATACTCTTTACTTACGAAGCTACAAATAAATTTTATCTCAAAGGCACACATCCTATTTATAATGCCATGTGGTATAAAGGACCTCACCTCTCAGTGTTGCCATATACACCACAGTAGTTCACCATGAATGAGCGAACTCCATGAATACAGCCTGTTGCATCGACTACTTATAGAAGGTTACGGGTTCATATAGAACATAGCATCTATTTATATAGATTTAGGTTATCACCAATGTAGTTGAAAAAAGTTGTGGTATCGTGAAGTACTATGACAATTGATATTTATAGGTGATTCACACACGGTACAAAACCGTTCGAATATTTCATACGAACTGTATGCACGATAAGGAATCCGTTATCCTACTATCATGTATAAAGTTTTTTTACATATACAGATTATAATGATGAAAGATTTTAATACTATTTCACTGACAAGGAAAAACAAAAAGTTGCTAAGCCCTTGCCAACTAAAATAAAATTCGGCTTGGCTGTTTATAACGTTATTCTCAAGGGGTTCATTAAACTGGAAATAAATAAAAATGGCCACTTCAAACACATTAGGTTTGCTATTTGCCATCAATGAATTTATATAGCTTTGCGGCTAAACACGAGCGTATTCGTGAATAAGACTAGTTTTGTGGGAAAGACATAAACTTAATTTTATGTGAAAGATTTAATTAGTTTTATAAGTCCCTGTAGAGGTTTAGGTGGCTACGAAATAAAGTAAATACATAAACGAAAGAAGAAGAAGAACTGCTTATCAAACAATAATTTGTCTTACAACTACTTAGTTATTTTTCGCCCGCATTACGCAAGAACTACATTGCTACAAAAATTAATCGCTTTCCTCGATTCTATCGAATAAAGTTGAAGAAATTAAAAAAATCAGCAGTTCCTGGACTTTATTCGATACAAATATTTAATCAATTTTAAAAAGTCCTTGTAATCCTGAACGTTTAGGCTTCTACAGATAGTTACTACGTGAAAAATGTACACTTTAAATAGGTCGTTAACTTTTTATTCAGCAATAGGTTTATCTAACAATTAGCCTTCATTGCTGAGTATGCTCAATTGGTTGATTGATAGGGACCTACAAATTCGTTAAGCCAACTCGTTTCTAGATATTAGAGTGCTTCATCTAATTGAGTCTAACTGGCCAAAAAGTCTTGCTAGATAAACTAGACCAAAATAAATATCTTAGTATTTTGTCTACTAGTTCTTAAATCTTTTAGTGTTTTGTTAATATTTCGCATGTCTTTAAAAAAACTGGATTCATGATGGGCTTAATTTAAAATGCATTTTTTTCTAAATTATTTTATCATCCGGGCAATGACCGCTAATAATGTAATGAGCTGTGATAAGTTGTATAAAAAATGGTTTTTCAAACTGCCTGCGGAATTTCTGCAGTAGAGTCATGACCATCTTGGGATAAATGTAGAAAAATGACTCATTGAAAAACATGATAAGAAAATTCCGATATAGATGCTTTATTGCTCTTACTAGGAACAAAATCTTATCACTTAAAGGAACGAACGATGACTGCATGCTTTTTCAAAACAAGCAGTCGCTGTTAAACAACCTATTCTCTTTCTTTAGCAAAGATGATTAACGAGGTATTAAATTAAATATTAACTGAACTAATATTTGTACTTGTTTGTTACACATATTACAAAAAAACAACTATTTACTATCAATTTTCAGAGTAAACAGTAATCTTAAGAAAAACTGACGTTTATGCTGTCGGTTACCTTGATGGTCGAAATGATTTTGATATCCATTATTTTAACTAGGTAATGCCTAGTTTCTACAAAAAATAAGCTATTGGTTTTGTTTACAGACAGTAACTTTGACGTTTTTCCTATGAGGCTTAAGTCAAAAAACGATCATTCGTAAGTAAAACTTATCGTTACTTATAGGAATATATTGGGACGGACATCACATATCTCCCCCACACAACTAGCAAGGTTATTCAGCTCAAACCGTGACACGGGTGAACACAGACAGCGAAATAAGTATTCAAAAACTATATCTACATAATCGTATGTCGGTCGTAAAGGGCAATTTACATGGCGACTGTTTAACGCGCGTTTCAAACTACGCGTTGAAATCTTACGAAAAAATATTTTTTTAAATTACAATTACAATGTTCTCATTTAAGGAGATAGGCCAACTGCCCAGGGCATGTTATAGTGCACGAGCATTTGCTTGGACACAGGTGCACTCACTATTCCTTTTACTCTCATAGCCCGATGGGTTGGACGATCCAACGCGACCGGAGAGAGATCAGGCGCAGGGCCGACATGACTTACTGAATTCCACCATTAAATATATATAGGCATATCATGGTGGTTAACCTTCTTCGTAAAGATGTTTCGATCATTCATCATTCGATCATTGGTAAGTATAAAACCTTGTTAAAAATTTACCATGGCCATACTTAACATAACTCTACATGCTTAGAGATCGTCTGAGCTGAAATGACTCCCTCCACTTAAAATCAATTACAAATTCTAGGCTTGATATAAAATTGCTATACTACTATAGTTTCCAAAAAATAGTTTACACGTGTCATTCCCATATAAAACGCGCGTTGTGCAAACGGCCTATTGCCACGGCGTTCTGCCTCAGTCGATCCCAAGGTCAGACAGCCATGCTTATGATGTCATTTTATTGTGCCAACTATTTTGGGAGCTCCAACGCAGAATGCTAAGTATTAAAGTAATAAAAACGCTATATTAATTAAAACATTTAGGCGTTACTAGCTTCCAGAGGCGGTTTTGCTCGCGTCCCATAAGAATTGCTTTACGAATCCTGATAAAAATTTGCCTATAACATTTTTGATACATTGGGCTATGTAATTGGAGTTTTTTTTTTAAATTGGACTGGTAGTTCCCAAGATTTGCGTGTTCAAACAAACACACTTTTCTAGCTTTGAATATGTTAGTTTTAGTAGAGATAACGTGAGCTGCCTTCCAACTTCATAGTTCTCTAAACGTGATTATATTCGGCTTGTTTGGTACCGGCTGCGTTTTGTACGAATAAATTAGAGCCTAAACGAGACTTTATTTGCATAGAATTGGGCCTATGTTAGGTGCCATCCTTACATAACATTAAAATAAATGCGAAAATATATCTTTTTGTATATTTATTAAAACTTGCACACTGCAGACTAAATAGTCGGCCGACAGTTGACCCGATCGTTTTTTTAAAGAAATTCTTGATTCCAGTCAAAGTTTTCAGTCGCTCTGATACCGGCTAAATACTAGATCTTTGTAATGTGCGTATTAACTTTCATCTTCATAATGATTTTCGAGTTCAAAACTATCGGCCGACAGGAAGAATATCCGGGACGCGGGTTAAACCACGAGAAACAGACAATATTTAATTATATAGCGTATGATTCAACCATAGTGACTGATAAGAGTAAATTCCTACTATCACTTCCTTTCATGATCGTATGTGTCATTACAGGACTTTTCAGTCTTCAAACAAATGACAGAGCACACCACTTGAAGTTATTTCGACATAATGAAACGAAAACAAAGCGGGGTTTTTATATATTTCCTTGAATTTGTTTCATATAGGTATGATTTGTTTGATGTCTTTGTTGACAAATATTGCACAATAAGGTTCGAAGTTTAATATGAGTCAGGGCTTTGTGGGAACTCCCCGATAGGGCACAATAAATTAGGGATGATAATGAAAAATTATTTTATAAAGAGTGCACACAATAAATGCTTAATTAGCTATCTCTACATTTATTAATAAACTAGCTCTTTCTCGCGGTTTGACTTAGGTTCTCGGGGCATTATTTTCGGCTCCTTTATTAAAAAACAGCTGATGTCCTGTTCTAGGCTAGTGTACTTTAACCTGGTTTTCAGTAACTTTTACTTGCAGCCAGATATATAATTATTTATTATCTTTTATGATTTTTACTAGAATAGATAGTACATAATTGTTTTTTTTTTTCAAGTATGTTTTTGTATCTCCATGTTTCGTTATTCACAAATCATTTATTGAACAATTTCCTACTTTGATTTAAGTAAATCAAAGATCTATGGGGTAAATATTGCAATAAACATATTACAGTCTGTTTATCAAAATTTTGCGCCTACATATTGTCCTGAAAGCAATAAAAGTTAAATAATGTCGGGACAATAATAATGTCGGGACACCTTTTCACACACGGTTGGTTAGCCCCATGGTAAGTTATTAATTAACTTGTGTTATGGGTGCTAAACGTTAAAGCTACTGATAAACTACATATAGCTACATATATACATATTTATAAATACACTAGCTGTTGCCCGCAACTTCGTCTGCGTGGGCAAGTTTCATACAAACTTTCATCCCCTATTTTATCCCCTTGGGGGTAGAATTGATCAAAATCCTTTCTTAGCGGATGCCTACGTCATAACATCTACCTGCATGCCAAATTTCAGCCCGATCCGTCCAGTGGTTTCAGCTGTGCGTTGATAGATCACTATGTCAGTCAGTCAGTCACCTTTTATATTTAGATATTGTATCGATGGCAAAAAGTTATTTATTATCAAGCTTTACCTGATAAGGTAATACATCAATGGGACTTGTATTTTGTTGTATCTACTAGCATTAAACAAACTGATTTAGCCTAAAGCCTATATTCAAGATAAACTTTTGTTTTATCGATGGCAAAAATCATCAAATGACCCCTCCCGCTACTTATGGGCTAGCAGCGTTGAGGGAGTGTCAGACTTTCGGTTAAAGAATATACGTAATTATCGTATGTTTACCTACATGAATTTAATAGCACAGATTATTAATAAGTTGCATTTGTACGTCAACAAACAACACGATTCTAACCGGTCCTGTCATTAGTAAATCATATCCAGCATGCACAACAACTTATTATGTACGCCTGCTATTAAACTAGCCGGTAACTCAATCTAGTATAATTTATATAGGTAAAAAACTTCTCAAGGTCATTCACAATGTTAATTGCAGGAACACTTTGCACTAGGATATCGAAAAAAGAGTAATCTGCGAAAACAGCAAAACCTGTACCTAATCTGCGTTTGTGAATAGCCAAAACAGCAAAACCTGAACCCATAAAAAGAGATAACAAAACAATTAAATAAATTAGTCATGATGTCACTCTTCAAAAGACAGCTTCGGAAGAGTGGATTGGAGTGGTCTAGCCTTTCACCCCATTATCGCAACATGGTCTAAAATTAAATCCTGGAAGGTAACAAGTAGCTTGGTGCTTTTGGTTAAAAAATCTCATTTCGTCAAAGTTTCTTGACACTGGTTGTCTGTTGTCATCTTTAAAAGATGACTAGATATTTTCAGGATTTTTGGATGAAGGCAGCAATTGGTAGCCCCTTATATAGTAGCTGGTATCAACTCTCTGTAATGTACATACATATTTCGAGGGATATGGGAAGTGACGGCCATACTGATGCATACAAAATACATAAGTATTCCTTATATCTTGGAAGATGAAAATAATATATTTTCCCAGAAATACGTAATTGGTTGTATTATTAATCTATTGATGGCACAGGCACACAGCAATCACCCCAAACCAAACGCTTTGATTAAAATCACTCACGGTCTGCGTAAACATGATGTCAATCAAATCATTGCCATTCGCCCACGCTAAACACTTTTATGGGAAACCATGGCAACACTGATCGATAGGCACACCCATGTACACCCTGGTTTTTGTTACCGAGTGGGGTGAGTGAAAGCCATGTGTTTTTTGGCGAGAAAGAAAGAAAAACAACGGATGGATTCCGTGAAAGTCGATATCGACTTTATAGCCATATTGCTTGAAGGAAGGTTACTTGTGAGATGATGGCAAACAGAAGAGTATGGAAGAAGAAAACATGCTGCGCCGACAATAAGTAAGTACGCAAAACTGGGATGATGATGATGAACAATTCTATATCAGCTAAGCTTTGTGCATATTGTGCATGAATGCCATGTAAGTTGTAAGCAATCATCAAGCTATAGTCATTTGCCATTGCTAGCATACGTATGTATAAGATTTTGAAATAAAATGTTCGCGGTTTCAGGCCTAAGAAGTTTGATGGTGCTACAATCATGTAGGACAAGTGACAAGAGACACATCCTAGCGTTTATTCCTCTTATTATGGTCACAGGATATGATGAGATATGATGATATGATGAGCACATAGGTACCGGCAGTCGTCACGCATCATCTCATTAACATAACTAATCACATTAAATTACATACATTGCAATTTTCTGATTTATCTTCATATTGCGTGGCTTTGATTCACATAAATTATATCTCACGTGTTTGGGTCATGTGATACGGAAAAGTAGGCATCAAATAGTTTAGATGCCGATGCCTTGGTAGGTACATGTACATTAGTTGATTTCTGCCAATAATATATAGATAGTCTATATCTTGAGATTCCTACCTCACACATTACTTAAATAAGTTACATTTCATTGGCCATCGAATAAAATCATGAGCTTAATGAGCTTTGTACCTACTACGCATTATTCCTACATACTTAAAACTCATCATCTGCCGAGCCTTTTCTCAACTACGTTGAAGTCGGCTTCCAGTCTAACCGAATCCACCTGAGTACCAGAGTTTTACAAGGAGCGACTGCCTATCTGACTTCCTCAACTCAGTTATCCGGGAAACCCATTACCCCTAGGATTGTAACAAAAGAATTTAGGTGCTTAGGTGGTTAAAATAAATATTGTGAGTGGACGGCTATGGTATCAGACCTAGGAAGGATTTTGACATTGCCTTGAATACTTACAACTATTCTGGTCCTCTTGGAATCTATTAACCTTTCCAATATTCTATCTATCCTTTGTTATTATGTTTACTAGAGATAGTTTAATTTTACTTGTACGAAGCTAATGCGAAAATTCTATCTCTAGTAGGTAACGACCGCAAATGTCGTAGGTATAGCTAAAGCGGTAATTAAATAGGCTGTGATGAACCATTTTAAGACTAAGTCATAAACTATACAATTCTCTGAGTTTCAATGTTGCCGACACTTTATCCTAACGAGTGGCTTAATTAATCAATTACCACGTTAATTTATTTTAGGATTAGAGTCTGGGAGCCAATTTGCATTCTTGCTTTCAAGCCCTCAAGATTTTCTTCGCAGATCTTAAATGCTCATAAAATGTATTCAAACTATTCGCAGTTTAAATTCTAAATAAATATACATTTAAGCAAATTTATTAATTGATCAGGAAAATATGCAAATAGTATCTACCTGCGATATTAACTTTAAGGCATAAGACTTATTAAAAAAAATTAAAACCTGATGTTAAGATAAGATATTTTTAAATTGTAATGTTAAGATAAGCATATTTTATAATTATAATACTTTCAATTCACCGAATGCAAAGCACTAAAAAGTTATTTACATATTATTATCATCATCTGCTTGCATGCTTGCTCATAGTGTTTTTCCGATTTCACACTTTACTGTCCAGATTTCCTCAAAATGATTTTATTCTTTACTCAGTCATTGGTATCCAAAATACACTTAAAAAGTGCATATAACTAGAGAAAAATATTAGTAAGTATAACTTGCCTAAACTGGAATCGAATCTGCGCCGTCCATTTGAAAGACCGATGCTTTAATTAACCTTTTTTTTTTAGCGACGTAAAATCATCAAATGACCCCTCCCGCTGTGGGTTAGCAGCGGTGAGGGAGTGTCAGACTCTTACTGACTAAAATCGTCGTGTTCCGTCATAGGCCTTTTATGTACCAGGGCCGCGGTATCTCTTTCGAACAACCCGCAGCCCCGGCAGGCCTTGGCCCTGCTGGGCCCCGCTGGGGTTGCTGACATCTCTTTGAGGAGCGCGTGGAACAACGCGCGCCGTCGACACGGGTCTGTCGTCTAGAAAGACAGAGGGACGATGAGCCACCCGAACTCACCGCCCACAGACCCACGCCTACGGTGGCCGGGAGTCATCTCGCGACACCCGGCGCCCATGGTGTCTACCTGGTCCAGCGCGGCGGCCGGGATGAGAGGTGCGAACTCTCTGGCGTTCCGCCTCCTCCTTCTCGAGCATGACCGCTTCGCAGAAGGAGGCGACGGCATCCCATTCCCTCTCGCCCGGACCATGGCCTGAACCAGGGCCGGACGCGAGGTCGCCGCCGCCCAAAGCCTCGACGAGGACCCGGCGGTGCCCTTCCCATGCGGGGCACACCTGGACTGTGTGGTCCACCGTGTCCTCGGGGCTGTCCGCACAATGGTGACACCCGGGCGCCTCCTCACGACCGATGCGGTGCAGGTACCTCCCGAAACAACCGTGTCCGGTGAGGACCTGCGTCATGCGGTACGTGAGGGCGCCGTGACTCCTCCCGAGCCACTCCTCAAAGAGGGGACTTACCGCCACGATGGTGGCGTGCCCTGCACTGGGTTGCGACAGTCGCTCCCTCCAGGCCACCATGAGATCGCGCCGGAGCTCCGCCCGCTGCGCGACAACTTGCCGCGGCAACGGGGTTTCTCCCCGGCGCTGAGCCTCCTCGCGCCAGTCGTACAGGCGCAAGAAGACCCTCGCCTCCAGATCCCACGGTGGCAGTCCAGCAAGTAGGCCAGCTGCTTCGCGGGAAATCGTGCGGTACCCCCGGATTAGCCTAATGGCTATCACCCTTTGCTTTAATTAACCTCCAAGCTATACTAAGTGAACAAACGACGAACGAAACTATTACAGGTAACAAAATTATCAACCATCCCCATTCATTACTCAAAAGGGTTAACGGATCATCATAATTCAGACAACCCGCTGAATAATCCCTTAAAAGGCAGACTATCCCGTCTGACCTTTAACCTTAATAATATTATAATAAAAAACAATTGCCCAGCATCCATGTCTGGTACAAAATATTGATTTAATTTTCAGACATAACGGCGCCTGGTGGCCACAGATTATACATGTGTCGCTCGCAGATGCGTCACGTTGTTATTTTTTTGAGTATAGGCGAAGATTGTTATGTACCTATTTTTTTTTTGCTTATTTGAACCAACCAGCAACAAACAGGTTTAAGATTATTAAATAAGTGAAGGTTTTTTACCGATTTAAATTAAACAGAAAGTTTCATGTTAACTATACTTAGTCGAAAAGTTTATTTTAACCGACATTACTGTATAAGGAAATGTGTTTATTTCTCGGTCAAAAGGTACTGACGAATAAGTAGGTACCTATAACGATTATTGAATACACAATGTATAAATATAGACTTACAATATTTCCCTACTGTCGCATGAAGAGTTAACCTGGGGAATTACTCCCAGTAAGACATGCCTAAAAACAATCAAATTTATAAAAGGAAAATAACATACTTCAAATTTATAAATATAGACACACTCATAGGTACCTATTGTACCTACGTTAAATAAAACTCAACCTAATTTATAAATGTCAATGCCAGTTTGTTTCATTTTTCATATTTTTTATTGTACATAGAATCTCCGCTTATAGTTTGTAGTTTAGACCTGTGCTTGATTTCCCATTTTATTAGTACCTACATCATACATCACCTGGACTAAGACATTCGGTGTTTTTATTCAGGACATAACAATCCTCTCTGAGGCAAGACTCAGCTATTTTACCTACCACCCTATCTGTCTATATCTTTCCCTATTTATTACTCTTTGTCAAACCGCCATAGAGACCCCGTCTGTAAGGGTAGCACTACCAACTGACACAGTAACTACTGAGCTTCTTAGTACGCAAACGTAGGCAAGGTACGTGCTATATTATGTGTGGTTATATATTGTGCACTTCTGTTATTGATTATTTAATCTATGTTGTTTTTTAGGGCTGTGTTTAATCGTGTGTGTTGAGTAACTTGTGTTGTTGGATTAATTTTTTATAAGTTGGGTTCTATAATATAGGTTGTTCGAAAGCTACTCAAATGTTTGACTATTGATTGAGCAAAGGGTTGTAAGTTCATACCAATCCAAAAAGTTAAAAAGTTTTGTGCGTAAATTGAAACGCAGGTAAACTCATGTCTTTTCCGGCCTAAAGTATCCAAATTAATACAATATTTTGAAAACCGTTACTAAAACTGTCCTACTTCTAATAAGCTTGCTGTAACATTGCTAATTGCAAAGCTAAAACTTACAAGCATTTAAAATTCCTGTAACCTCATTTTTGAAGATGGAAAACCAAATGATCCTTTCGTCGGAATTTGACTGACCTGACGCTATTTTTTGTGCCCTTTATGTATCTTTAACTCTTTCAAACTATCCCACAGCCTTGCTTGCGTGTTAGACATTTGGTTCGAAATGCTTAAGAGAATCTAGTATTCCGCTGCATTTGTTCATATATCGAGTAGGTACTAGATACAGGTATTCTTGTTCACCTTGGCATAATGAATATTTGGCAAAATTCTAGCCGCTACAAAATGCGTGAACTTTAAATATAAATACTTACCTACGTTTTTCAATAGATGTAAATCGAAATTGATTTAGAACTTCCGCCTGCGCTCATTTCGGTAACAATTTGCATATTATTAAGTATTTATATAATAGAAATAACATTTTATTTCTATTATATAAATACTTAAGTTGCCATTTATGTTTTTTATGTTGATTCCCATAAATTGATGTTGGTTTTACTAACGTCAGTCAACCTACTTACGTCAGATTTATTGTTCTGAAAAAAATTTGCTAAATTAGTTTTCCCACAGTTTTTCCTGTATTTTTGAGTCGGTTTCGGGTTCGTTTTTTTTTATAATTTGCACGCTTTTTTACGTGAAATAAAGATCATTATCCAAATTGGATAATCCAATGTACCCGCATACACAGATTTAGACTTTGTCCTACTTGTCGTCTTTAAACATGTCGATTACTTGTAAGTTTAGTCGACTTTAAACAATTGGTTCATCACCCTGCCTTTATCCTAATTTATTATTTGGGGTCGGTGCGGCATTCTTTCTTTTGCGATAAGTAACAATCTGACGTCGACATCTCACAAGTAAAACTGTTACTAAGTAGCTTAAATTCGACCTTATTTTTTGTGTGTTTTTAAATCATTATAACGCCTAATTAAAAAGCAAAGGCATTGAATACTATTAAGCAACTACTGAGTCATGGAATACGGAAACTGAATACCAACATTTTCTTATTAGGCTAATGTTGTATTATGCAACGTTTCAGGACAAAATGGGGCTCCCACAGCTGACAACATGTTGCTTCGTCTTCGACTTGAAGACTGGGTGTATCATCATGGGCAGTATCAATGCTGTGAGTTTTCTACGACTATTTTTGTAGGCGTTAAAATACTGCGCGACACAAATTGTGCCATTATTTTTAAATATGTATTTTCGATCTCAGAGCAAACGTCTTATATAAGACTGTAGTGAATATTGCTAGGCACCTACTAAATTATAGCTGAAAAAACTTTGTTTTAAAAGACGCAAGACATACGGCTCAAAAATGAGTCCGAATTAACCACGGAATTAACCTACACATAACGCAGTAAATGCAGCGTTTTTTTTTCTAAACTCCATCATTTGATAAAAACTGCAATGTCTCCAACAAGTAGCTAGTGTATAAGGTTCTGTAGAAAATCCATTATACCCGAAGCCTCAGAAACATGACTGCGTTAATTGCTAAAATAAGACCCAAAGCCTTGAAAAACCCACTAAAGACTAAAATGTGCAATTGCCCCACAGGTCCTATCATTCACCATGCTAACACTAATGATAGTGCTCGCAGCAGAGGTAGGAGCGATCGACTTGGAAGTGCAATATGCAGGAGACATAGAGATGCAAGCGGGCATGACTGGCCTGTATGCCATGACCATCATACTGGTCATCATGTTCCTGGTTAAGTTCCTCATCGATATAGCTTTTGTTTATGGAGTTTCTACGGTAAGATCATTAACCTTGTCGTCTGCTTTCAGGCTTCCAATATTTTTAAATTGCCACGTCATTAAGCGCTTGGTGATCCATTTCAGTCTTATTAATAAACACGGATTAAAGTTACAGCCTGGAAATAACAGATAAGAAATCGTACTATTTCATAGGTTTGAACTTTGATTAACTTTGCTCTGTATTTATTAATTAGAGGGATTAAGCTTAGTATTTAGATTGTATCAATCGTGGCCTCAAAGCTTTTTCAGAAGATTGTAAAAATAAGTCAGCGGTTTTGACTTAGATTTAATAGAAGTATGTAATCAGTAAGAGTGTTAATGTACCTTCTTAAATGTTCATAGCAATAGTGCTACGATTGAAAAAAACTTAAACTCTCGAAAAATATGCGTCCCTACTTTTTCTATAACCAGCCATTTAGAATACCTCCTTGGAAAGAAACTTTTAAAGTAAGTTAATGTACCTATATTAACACCTTGTTAAATCATTTCTAGGAGCGGCAAGGCATCATCAAGGCATACATGATCATGTGGATCGTGTTCTTCATTCTCTCCATGTTCATATTCTTCCTCAATTCTCCAAACATCAGCGTCGGGACTATCTTCACTGAACTCATTTATATTGGTAAGGTACTTGGACATTTTGTGGTAGGCATGTTCAACACCGTCAATGACTGTATGCTTTGATACAAATCATTATTACCATTTGCTTAGCCTTTTCCCTGCTATGTTGGGGTCGGCTTAAAGTCTAACCAGATGCAACTGAGTACCAGTGTTTTACAAGGAGAGACTGCGTATCTGACGTCCTCAACGCAGTTACGCAGCAACCGGCTTAGCTACAAATTGATGCTAAGATGAAATGCTAAGGCGCTTAAAAGTTATAAACATCGGCGTAATTTACAAGAGCAGTAAAAAGGGTCAAACCAATTTAATACTATATTTATGAGAAAAAAACACGAATTGAGATCTGCCCGTTTTCTTTCAGTTGGTTAAAAAATATACATTATGACTCATTCTTTATAATCTATACTGATATTATAAAGCTGAAGAGTTTGTTTGTTTGTTTGAACGCGCTAATCTCATGAACTACGGGTCCGATTTGAAAAATTCTTTCAGTGTTAGATAGCCCATTTATCGAGGAAGGCTATACATTATATAGGTAGGCACCTAATATAATTTACTTTTTCACATTTTTCAGCTCACAACGTGTACACCATACTGCTCTGCAACAGTTTCTACAAGCAACTCAACAGCAGAGAAGAGGTATAAACCACCACAGCCTGTCATATGACGTCACAAACCATGTAGCATTGAATGCAATACCAATTTACTTACTTAGTATTAGGTACGTTCCACGTTTTTATGTAATTGGGTGTAATGAAGTAACACTGCCAAATATTGTTTTGAGACTCGCTGTAATCTTATAAGGGATTTACACTGGAAAGTAAATAATTTAGGTCAGTAACAAAATTGATTGAAAATATGTATGTGTCATGACAATAAAAAATATGTTGATACTATAAAATATGCACGACACTATAAAGTATATATTTGTGTCATTGTAACCCACCTACAATTCATTTAACTTACATCAAATTATGAATGATCATCATTGAATAGATCAATAGTCCAACAGCCTTAGGTGTTACGTAAACCAGTTGCTTTATGATTACCAGTTGTATGACGATTGATGCCAACGCTATGTCATAAAAGTATTAAATAATATTGTTGCAAGATGTAATATAAATGACATAAGTCATGCAGAAGAAAAAGGACGACAATGGCAGTCACAGCTTGCGTTAGATTTAAGTAGATATAAATATGTTTTCTTGCGATGTAAACTTTATGAATTTTTAAACGCCTACTTCGTGCCAAATTGTGTCAAATTATTAATTAAGCTATTTATTAGATTAATACGTGTTAATTTTTTTGTAAATAATATAACGTTTAATTACAAAAAAGTTTATTCATAAAATGCTAGTCATTAAGTTTGTTACAGTTGTCACTATACGTCTATTTATAATAAAAAAAATATATAATACTGTTATAAAGTCATACGTAGTTTCTTTTCCATCCATTTTTAGGTTTTTTATTGAACAAATGACTGAATTTTACTTTGTCGAGACTTTTTTTTTAATCTACATAATTACTTATTATATACTTAACTTATCTTCTAAATATGTAAGGCACTTTGTACTCTTAGTGAGGATAATCTGCCGTATACTCCTTATTCTATCTATAGGTACATATTTCTTAATGTTATCGGTCTGGTTAGTTGGTAATCACCTGTTATATATATCTTTGGTATCCGATCAATGGTTTACCTGTACTTATGAATAGGCTGAAATAGGAACCTTTGCCGTAAGCTTCTTTCAAACGTGGGGTCATTGTATGGCCATATTTTATCCACCGTAGTGAGATCCAAGAAAGAATTATTGAAAAGATACTCACAAACTTCTTATAAGTATTAAACAGATCAATTTTTTCATCGTCATCGTTCATCAATTACTGTGATATTAAAAAGAGGAAATAGTTATTTGTTATACAAGAGTGCGAAGTTGCTTTTAACCGCGGAATCGATTTTGAGGACCGAACAAGCGAAGGATTCTAAAATGGAAACGCAAGTGCAACGAGTGTTGCAAAAATAAGAATCCTCAGCGATAATAAGAGCCGGCGGTGAAAAATCTTTGCACTCGAGTGCAACACGTAACTTCTCATCAGCAATACAGCCAACATGATATCCACAAACACATGATGCAGATTTTTTTTAGATGGGTTTTGACGAAACTTATCGAATTCTTATCCGAAGGCTACCTGTATTCGAATATTTTTAACAGCTATGTACAAATCTAGAAAATATCTTATAAGTCTTAAAATAAATGACTAAAGAATATTCTAGAGAGTCTCAGTGTCTTCGTCGAAGCAATCAGCAAGGGGATCTACATCGTCGGCTTGCTGGTGGAATCTGAAGTCTTTGCCCCTCAACATAAGCTCGTAAACCGTGTGCACGACCACCAGGAAGTGTATGTGGAACACTGTAATGAGAAAAAAACATAGTTAATCTCTCTAATATTGTAGAGCTGAAGAGTTTGTTAGTTTGAACACGCTCATTTCATGCAGCACTGGACAAATTTGAAAATGAGTTGTCTTGCGAAGCCCATGTATCGAGTAACCTGTAAACTACACCCCAGTGGAACCTATCAAGCCAAAGCCTGCCGGGGCTGCGGGATTGTTCGACAGAGTTGTCGCTGCCCTGGGACATAAAAGACTTCAGATAGAACATAAATGGATTTGAGTCAGTAAGAGTCTGATTCTCCCTCACGCTGCTAACCCACAGCGATAGGAGTCATTTGATGATTTCTCATTTAAAAAGGCAAAGGATACTTATAGACTATATTTTATCCGGGTGTGTGTGTGAATTGGTTCCCACGGGACGTGAGTGGAACCATCATTTGAACTTTTGGTGGTAATATGACAGAGTATTATGCAAAAAGACATGACACACACGTGAGACAATAATAAAGCTGTCTGTATACTTACACGACACGATGAAGAGGCTGAGAGCCAGGATCCAGCAGTTTTCCAGCAGCACCAGCAGAGCGCATAGCTGGCACACGATCGTGATGATGATGCCGAACGCGAAGTAGCATAGCACGAAGCTTGGTTTGTTCTGAAAACAACAGTAGTTCATTAGTGGTAATTCTATAAAAAAACATTTATTATTAAGCTGATAGTCAGCAAAAGATAACATCCAGATATAGGAAATTTAATGACGCCTTTTTAAAAAAGAACTTTTCTTTCATAAAGAAAAATACTTTTCCTTTCAAAGATTTTGTTGCTAAGTATTGCGCTACAAAAAATAACAGATCTGTGGATGCACATTTATATAATTTGAGAAGTATCTACTGAAGATTCATTTGAAATCAAATCAAAATAAAAAATTGTTAATGCCCAGTTTCTATTATAAAAATTGTCTTACTTACGCATGGTACCTACATTTTTGACATGACTATGAAACCTTATTGAAATTGTATTTATATTTATATCAAAAACACAGCTAATTTAATCTTTACAGGTAGGTACTTAGCCTAATACGACAAAATTAGTTACATTAAAATTAATGGGCAATAAAACTTTGTGGAATGAGTTATCATCCAATACGCAAAAGTTATTCATAGAAACGGACAAAAGTCACAGATCATCGTCTTTTATTAAAACAGACTACAGTCTACTCACCTTTAGAATACCAACAACCAGCATGACAGAAAATATCATTCCGAATAAAGCGACGACAATGGCTATAACCATCAGGATGCGAACTGAAGTCATCGATAGATGCAGCCCGAAGGTATGCATGTACTGGACTTGAGGAGTAGCCATCTGCCTGGTCTCTTCATCCTTGATGATGAGCCAAGCGATGGACCCTGATAGCATGAAGAGGGAAACTAGCTGGAAGATGAAAAAAAAATATTATAGGTGATGCCAAATTGCCATATTTAAGAGTGCGATTAAACCAAGCTTTTTTTAACGGCCTTTTTTTGGCGTTGCAAATGATGTTATGTGTAAAGTATGTGTGCGGCAGTTACATTATTAGTACAGGAAAAAACATAAACAGTATCCTGACAGCTCAATTCAAAGTATTTAAAGGTATTCCTTCTTTTTGACTCAGTTTAGAGAACTTCTTTATAAAAATAGCCTTGTAACCACATTTAAAAAAGTTGCCAGACTAAAAAAAATACGTGTTACAAACAAACTTTAAATAAATTGGCAACACAGCTGCCTCTCCAAGGGGAACTCCCTAACAATATAGCAACCGACATTCAAGAAGAAAAGGATAGCATTATATACCCTTATCCCAAAGTGTGAGGAGAGCAGAACAACCAAAACGCAATGTGTCTCAGTACGAGGTAAATTATGAACACAGCACGTATTACAGAATGCAATACAAACATTGTGGTTATATATTACATGGGTATTTAATTTCTCAACACCTTTATGTACAAAGGCGTACTTGGCTGATAAAAATAAACCACTAATAATAAGTAGCTTTTTAAACGACTGCTGAACGATTGAACTTTTCGCGAAGCTTTTTCGCTAACTTAGTTAAGTTTAGATATCTACCTATATCAATTTGTTTTTTTAACCTACTATAGACCCGTTAGGAACGACCGTTTTTCCGCGGATTCACCCGCATGCATACTACTACCCATACCGGGATAAAATATAGCCTATGTTACTCGGGAAGAGTGTAGCTTTCTACAAACAAACTTCTAAAAAATGAGGTTAAAAACCGACATGAAACTTAATTTCAAACTGAATTCGTTCACTAATATCAACAAAGCTCAAGTAATTCAGGCAAGTTATTTCTAGAAATCTAAGACCTACCTACTCCTTAAAATGTAAGGGAACAAGCGGGAGAGAAGCCACGCCCTACCCCAATTTAACTATGATTAGACGACCGAAAAGATTACGGATAGAGTTGTAGCTGCATACTGCAAACTTTAAGTCGGCCGATAGTTTGTTTTTGCTCATAAAACAGTATGAAGATGAAACGTAGTAAGCACATTACAAAGATCAGGTATTTAGCCGGTATCAGACCAACTGACACCTTTGATTGGAATTAAGATTGCTAAAAGCAAAAGATTGATTTGCTCAGCGTAATTAGTTTGTAGTCAATAAAGATTATAAAACAATGCAAATGGCTTTATTTACAGTACATACATAGTTAATTACTAGTAGGTACAGGAAATATAATAATAGCTACGAAGGTACCTAGACTCTGAAAGGGTACTGTTACACAGCCACCTATGCGCGTGCGTCTGAAATCTTACGGTACATTTCTATAACCTATCCATCCATTGATTTCCAATCAGAGCTTGACTTTTAATATAAGCTCTCTATATGAATTATGTCAAATAATGTCTAATAGCAAAACAACGGAAGGAATAAAAAAAATATAATTGGATGTAGGTCTTTATAAATTCAGTATGTAATATAAACGTTTTGAACCTCCTAAAATTATATTATCCATACTAGGATATACTTTAAAGTTAAAAACTTTTTACAAGAAAATGGTATTCAGTAATACTTAAACATAAAAACCTCCAAGCTTGACTGACGAAAGCTAGGTAAGTATACCTACTGAAATCCGCAACAAAATAGGTAAGAGCTATATTTCGGCTCTACCACACACCACACACTATCAATAATAAAAAATTAACAATTTTCTTAAGAAAAAACATAAGAAAAAACTACTAACAAAACTACAAATCCCCATCAGCACACATCCAACGTTCGCCGGTATCACATAACAGCATTTTTGGGACCAACACATTTTGCCACCCCTTTTAAAATCACAACGCGAAAACAAATTTACTCAACCGCGCTACAGCGTTTAAAAGGCAACACTACCATGAAATATGGGGAATGGCCGAGTGGCTTACAGGATAATGAAGTACTTCATTCCCTTCCCCTCCCCTCCCCTACTCTCCTCTCTAAGCCAAATAAATATTATAAACACAGCGTTCCTTGAAACTGAATCTACGACTGTTTTGATTAGTGTGACAAAAATTCTACAGAGAGGCACTCAGGATTCTGTCTTTTGTATCAAAATATTTGTGTCACTTGTAAGTCCATTAAGACATAACAAATAATTAGAGCTAGCAAATAAATAATTAAATTATTACATGTAAACAGATGCAGAACATAACTTGTACTATTCTACAAATATTATGAACTAGCTTCTGCCAGCGACTTCGTCCGCGTTAGAGTCGGACTTCGTGCAAAGAGAGAAAGAAATAATAAACACCAGCCCCTCCAATTATCTAAATCTATACTACTTAAACTAAAATATAATGTAAACTATTAATAATTTGTAATTTGAACGAATATTTAAACACTACCAAAATAACTAATAGGTACCAACCTATTTTATAAAATAACAACAAAAGAAAGTTAAAAATAAATTATTTAAAACCTAGAAGTCGCGCAATAAGGTTGAACACTCTGAACGCCTATTCGCATCAATCGCACCAAGAGCCAAATATTGTATGAAACTCGCGCAGCCACCGCGCCGCGAGCCGCGTCGAGCGCGGCGACAGATGCACAAAAATGATCCTTATAGCGTGATTCAGTATTCACGCGCGATGGCTTATCCGTTTTTCGTGTATAACTTTGGTGTTTCTTCACCGATTTATATGAATCTTTTTTTAATGAATAGGTAATACTATTAACTATTTTTAATTCGTGTGAGTGAGAGTGTTATAAACGTAATAGTAGACAAATATAATCAGAAAACTCCGAACTGCTAAGCTACCGAGAGAGTTTTACGTGTTATTGTGAGTCAACCATAAAAGATAGATATATACTGTCATGGGATATTTTTTACATAATTTTATGAAGAACATTTCCGTCATACATGGTTTCTGTGTAGCTGTAACCATTAGGGTTGCACACGCGACGGAATCTTAAAAAATGGAGTAACTTCTCCCGTTTTCCCAACATTTACCTTCACTGCTCTGCTCCTATTAATCGTAGCGTGATGCAAAGTATCCTATAACCTGCCCAGGAGTATGAAGAATCATTGTACCAAGTTTCATTGAAATCCGTCAAGTAGTTTTTGTTTCCATAACGAATATACAGACTGACAGACAGACAGACAGACAGACAGACAGACAGACAAAAAATTTTCTGATTGCATTTTTGGCATCAGTATCGATCACTAATCACCCCCTAATAGTTATTTTGGAAATATATTCAATGTACAGAATTGACCTCTCTACAGATTTATTATAAGTATAGATGTGAAAAGAAATTGGAGTATTATTTTTGGACGTTCATCCGAACTTTTGAGAGAATTTTGACACTCGACAGTAATATAAGTACCTTAAAAAATAAGGATACTTGCAACCTGTAGGTACTTAACTGTTTATCGATTTTAGTATCTATGTCCCCAAGTTTTAACTAAATTTTCCTTTGTTCCTTTTGCGTCATCCATTTGACATCAATATATTAACATTTTCCTAAATTTTAAATACGTATGAGGAAAAAATATGATGCTGAAATTCCGTATTAGAAAATAGATATTTTACTACTATTATTGGTTCTGTTGTTACAACTTTTTTTACCGTCGCACTGCTGGGCACAGGCCTCCTCGCACACAGAGAAGGTTTATTGGTACCTACTTACTTACTACACAAAAAATATTTTAGGAACTAATAACAAGGGGACCTAGTTTGACCCTGCACTGTCAAGTATACTTATTATAGGTCGGCATGCTAAAAATTATGTGCCACTTAAAATAAACAAAGATTGTTTCAGATAAACAAATCTGCTAGTCCTTCAAACACTTAATGGTCGCTGCACACAGCGCACAGTGATTCACTCTAAGGCCATAAATCGAAAAATGTCATCGGCTTATCCCCATTAGATCTACTTACTAAGTGATTAACAAGTTAAGAAGCTTCCGAAAACTCTAAATACCAGTGTCATAAGGTCAACTTATTATTCACTTTTGTGCATCGGAAGTTAGCGCATCTCGAGTCTAATTATCGCAACGTGAGAGTCATCAAAACTTAACACATTGTTTTTGAGTGTCACTATTCCAAATCAAGTGTTTACGTATGGTGACAGTATGGAGGTCCAAGACCAAGATATGTACTTCTATTATCAATTACTTTTTTATTTATTTTTATGCGTTTAATATTTTATTTTATTTTTTTATTGAAGGTAGCGTTTTTGTAGATTTGTTTGGTATACTTTGATTTCTTTTGGACCTATAACTTTTTGCTGCTCAGTGCTGCACTTGAGGCAAATGTTTTTCGAATAAAGAGGATGTTCTTATAAAACCATATAAGTTTCATCTGCATCTTTCTGCCCCTTCTTGGGTTAAAGGAGTGTCAAAGCATGCATGTCCATAGTAAAGAAAAAAACTTTATATTTTAAGTTCAGCTTTCATGTTGTTTTAGGTAAAGTTTTCAAATGTTCTGTTTCGAGGACGACTATTTTTGACATTTGGCACTCTAAAGAGGGTAGTCAAAATGAAAAATGCAACATGTCCTGAATACTTTTACAGAAACATCGTGCCTTTCGGATGACATCGAAAATATCAAACTAGAGACTTTAAGTAATAAAATTATGAATGTATGTAAACGAATTTCTCATTATTGGGCAATATCAAATCGTAGTAGGTCTAAGTTTATAGAGAAATATTCAGATTGGCTGAATGTAGTTGAAAATATTGATGTAGAGCGAATTGAGTTACATGTATCTCAGAAGTCTGACAAAGTTGAACCATCAACTTCTTCATTCAGATCCCTTCCTAACAGGTTTACGAAAGTTCCCTGTCAAAAACAAAAGGTGTACTATCAAAAATTGTACTAGATTTGTTATCTGTTTGTTAGTAAATACTTTTGAGCTTGAATGTATTCTGGTATATTTTGTGTTTTGTGTGTATTTGCAAAAAAGGTTGTTCGTGTATTTTTGTTGTTTTATTTTATTCCTTTATGGTTGCTTTTAATATAAATAACCATTATTTATATAGATTTTTCATTAAAAGTCGCAGTATGACATGTTCTAGGTTTATCGTCTAAAACAAAATTACTGCGAGACATTTTTACACCTAAATAGTAATGATATATTTTTTAATGAATGTGGATATGTTATAATTTTAATAATTTACACTTCTCTTAACATATTTCAACGTGTAAAATAAATTAATTAAAAGTATTTGTGAGTTTCGTATTTATGGCCGCCTTTGTATGGAGCGTGAATCACTGTGCAGCGGGCGGGGCGCGACGGGACGGGACGGCGGCGCGACGCTGAGTAGTTGTAATGTACTAGATATTACGTAGGCCGCCACACAGACCCGTCCCGCTCGGCGCGACGTGACGCGACGATCTAGTACATTGTGTCACGTCGCCGTCCCGTCCCGCCGCGCCGCGCCCGCTGTTTGCAGAGACCATTACACCTTTGTGAAATACAGACGACACATCAGCCTACCTCAATCTATCTTTCTTAAATCGATTTTCAACCTTATCACAATAGTGGAAGGTTAATGTTCGACTGGTAAAATTTGACAAATTCGGGTACGTTGACGTATAAAAACTGAACTGTTGGACAACTGTCGGTCGATAGTTGGTTGACGGTATATTTTTAAGGGAAATCGTGAATCCTGTCAGATTTTATTGGGCCGTCATCCGATCGTTGACTACCATACTTATCCATGTTAATTAAGAGCCCGATCAAAATATTTGCTCGAAACGGTAATCGAACCGAAGACTTATTTCAATCCCCAGCGGGGCCCAGTAGGGCCAAGGCCTGCGGGATTCCAAATAGTTACCGCGGCCTAATCCAAATAGGTACATAAAAGACCTACGACGGAACACGACGGTTTTTAGTCAGTAAGAGTCTGACACTCCCTCACCCCAGGTAACCCACAGCGGGAGAAGTCATTTCATGATTTTTGACGTCGTTAAAAAAAGACTTATTTTACTGTGTGGATACATTATGCTAATTAAACAGTAGATGAGCCAAATATAAACAACATACTATCGCTTGTCTTATTCATCACATTCCGATGAAGCTCTCGATTGCATTTCACCGGCTCAACGCGTTCAATCGATTTGTTCAATGAAATGAATGAACATTGTTTCAATACTATTTGATCTTTTCTTTGCTTTCTTTTTATTCTGCGAAAAATTAAGAGTAAATTATCAGTGGGCTGACAGTTGACCTGATTTTTTTTTTTTTTACGTAATAAGTACAAGTTTTCAGTAGATCTGATACCGGATCAATACTTGATCTTTGTAATGTGCGTAGGTACTATCATTCATCTTCAGACTGATTTATGAGCCCGGTCGACCAAAAGTTTGCATTGTGCGGGCACTCTAAACGAAAAAACATTTATTTAGAACAAATATGTATGTGAAAGGATAGTTTTAATACGAGTATAATAAAATATATGTAGAGCTAATTATAAGGATAATAAATTGTGGATTCCTGAAAAGTGACGCACTAGATTTATTATACTCATACCTCATACACATAGTTTTATATGCACTGTTTAGGGAACCGTTTTCAAAAAGCATTCATAATGAAAGATTAAGTACATATTCAATGCAGTATTTAAACACAATACTTGTGTCCTGAGACCTGATAACTCAGGACACACATGATTAGAACACAGAAGATTAAAAGTTAATATGTTTTGCTGATTAGAGTAAATGAGTGAAGGCTCATTAATTATCACCATCTGTCAAGCTGTTTTTGAGATAACAATGAAAGAATTGCTGTATTTAGAACTTGTGTTTACATAACATTACTGATAGAGAAAGAATGCATAAATGCTGCGAATGTATGAATGTGTATACATTGTTCTAGTTCTTTGCTAGAAAAAAGATGTGTTCTAAGAGCATATACTACTCACTTTTTGGTCGGGCGCTTGATAAGTACGGAGATGTATGGGAGTGCGCACATAACAATGATCAAATATTTGGATTATTTTCGACTGTTCATAGTATAAAACAAAGTCACTTTCTTTGTCCCCAATGTATGCTTAAATCTTTAAAACTACGCCACATCCCTATGTATGTTTAAATCTTTAAAACTACGCAACGGATTTTGATTCAATAGATAGTGATCGAAGAGGAAGGTGTATGTATATGTATAATAGTATGTATTTAGTATCAGCATTGCACCCGTGCAAAGCCGGGGATTGTCGCTAGTAAGAAATAAATCATGGTTTAGGTATATTAAGGATGACATAAGTAACCATCCTAGCAAATAACACAAATCACAGTTGAGAATAATAGGTACCTAGTCATTATGTACTAATGCATAATACATAGTTACATACCTACATAATGTAACGGAAACACAACATAAGTTAGAATATTGCAGGAAAATGAGCTAATATTTAAATCCACGATAAAAAGGCTTAGATTACATTTTGCCTTATTTACTTTCCGGCTTTGCAAATGCTATGTTGAACATGCATGTCGCTATTATTATTATATTCATCATCTGCCTAGCCTTTTACCACCTATGGGTTTTCTTTGTACAACAATGTTTATTTCTTATGCCTCATTAAATAAATAGTTAAAAAAATGGAATCGGCCCCAATTTAAATGGAACCAGCCGTACCAGTGTTTTATTTTTATCGACTGCCTTTCTGACCCCTTCAACCCCAGTTACCCAAGCAACCCAGGTAACCCCTAGGTAAGACTGGTTGTCAGGCTTACTTACTGGCTTCTTACCATAACGACTTCCAAAGATCTTCAATGACAGTCGGGACCTTCAGTTTACATGTATCGTAACCTGCGAAACACGGCCTTAACCTCATTAAATAATGTATAAAAATCATGGGACCAACTTTTAGTTTAAACAAATGCAACTATACCAGTGTATTATATGGAGCAACTCCCTTTCTGACCCCCTCAACACAGGTACCCGGCAACTCTTATTCTCCCTCAAAATTTCCGTAAACGCAAAGTATGCATGTGTGTGTGAATCAACCTACGAGAGTATGACAGTAAAGTTAAGTGTAGTGTATAATCTGTGATAACATCTACGTCTCAAGCCAATCTCCTTTAGTACGTGCGCAGTATGCGCCCGCGCACCTTACGATCAAGTCTTGTCTTATAAGACTTATAACGTGATTTTATACTTATCTGTTTTATTTATATTTACATAGGTATTATAAACAATTTTCGTGCAGTGATATGTGAATTGTGTAATAATGGATAGAATCAATTTTACTATCAATGGCGAAAGATTTTCTTTGAGTAAGTTCTATTTTGAAATTAATTTGAATGTGGAAACTATAGCAAACTATTTTTTTTATTGCATACATGACTGATTTCTATGTTTGTCAGTAGTAATTAATAAGTGAAATAGGCGGTATTTATTAGAAACATATATTTGTATTCTGTATAGAGGTCCGGCAGAGAGGTCATTAACCCGAATCGGAATAAAAACAAAACTTGACATAGCTATGTATAGTAGCGAGTTTTTGTCGCCATTCGGACACTGTAATTATTGAAACAATTGAATATTTATTGACGTTGTCTAACGTATGAATGTACTCTATTATCTTTTGGAGAGATAAGCAACATAGTCAGAGATTATCTTAGTGCCTAAATTAGAAAATGTGTTGTATATATAAAAAACAAACTATCAACAACTGGATAAATGGTGATCAGTAACACAGGGGAAACTTTATTCAGACACTATTCTCTAAACAATGCAACATATATTATAATGCTCTTAACATATTGTTATTTAAGAGAAAATAAAGATTTTTTTATCATTGTTTTGGCAAAACTTGTAGGTAATTATTGACAACTTAGATTAGAACATTCTTTATTCGACACCAAGAAAATTAACAACACAGGAAATCACAACACACAAAGAAGAGTACAATTAGCGGTCTTATCGCTAAACAGCGATTTCTTCCAGACAACTTTTGGATGGAGTTTATCTGGAGAATACATTGAAAATGGGCAGTTTAGTAGTAGTTTTAAAATCTACTTTATCACATGGTACTTAGTTGTCCAAATGTTTCCAAGTTTTGGACCACTTCTAGTTGCTAGTAATAAACAACGGGTCTCATACCTATTTTATTATTGTTATAGACATAAGACGCCCTTATGGTCCCCTACATCCGTTAATAGAATCTTCCCAATTGCCTTCTAGAAATATATTTTGCTCAATTACCACTCGCAGATAGGTATAGAATTATTTCTACTTATAGAATTCCGTAAGAGTATTACTACAGTACATATTGAAATAAAGATGATAGGATTTTCTATATTTTTCTTATCGAGTGAGCTACAGTTTTAATCACCTAGTCTCAATTTTTTTTAATAAAAAAGGCCTCTGAAATGGAATTGTAACAACGATTGCTTCTGAGTAGCATTCGGGGACGCCGCGCCGACTTTAGGTGCCCTCCCAAGCACGGGGTTGTAACACTTGTAACACTGCGAAGATGCAGACTCCGGGCTACTTTGTGAAAAAATCTTATACTGGGGATTCGAACATAAGACCTCGTGTACAGCAGTCGCACTATGCGACAACAAGACCAACGAGGCAGATGAGTGATACAATGATGATAAAGAAGTATAAATAGAAAGTATTTCATCAATAGCTTTGTATTAATTAGTATACAATAATGATGTTTACATAACATGTGCTTTCTATTCTCTGATGACTTGCTAAAGTATCATTAGAGTTGTTATAATGACCTACTTTGATGACTTTTAACATTGATAAAATGTGTATAAGTACCTACTTGATATGTATCTCTGTTTGTCTGTTTATTTTTGAGGGTTCGTAGTCACGAACCTTTGTTCCTGTCAAGCACTTGACAGATTTTTTGCTAAAGACCCGTAAGAGTTCGCACAGCTGCGTAATATTCTATAGATACACGAGAATATTATTGTTTGTTATGAGGGAATAAAAAAAGGCTGAACCAATTGAGATGGGTAGGTAGCGGTATTGCAGTATTTTATCCAGTTAGGTACCTACGCGAAATAGGCAGATAGTCCTCTTGTGGCGCGGGTGAACCCATGTGTAAGACCTAGTAAAAATATAAAACCCACGAATGATATCTAGCCATATTCAAGTGACAATCGATTATTTGTTTATACCAATATTAAATAAATGGCGCTCATACAATTACGGTTATAAAATAAGGTGGAAGTAGGAAATCAATAGGATATTTACAGGTGTTTTTTTAAACCGAAAATAAATAATTATGCATTGGTGAATCAGATGTTACGAAGCTGGAATCCAGCCTTGAATCTAAATAATTATGGTTTAGAATATAGTACCTACCTACCTAATCTACCTACATTATAGGTGCATTGTACATGTACACCTATATGGTGCAAAGTACAATATATGTATGCTAACATATTCTACATAGCCTACCTACTTCGTAGTTCCTTTATTAAGTACTATGCAAAGTAAATCTGAACTAGATTTAATTCGTACAACATTATGACATAGCCCTTTAAATTCCTGAGCGCAATTATCAAGTAGGTATTTGGTTGTTGAAACTGACAATTCTTGCATAATGCTGAGACAACTTTCATTTGTCAGTCAATAAGGGCACTTTTTATGTAAGTAGGTACTTACTAAGTTATATTTGACGTGGTTCAATATTTAGTATACTGATAGTGACATAGTCACGAGTGTTTTAGCCATAATAAAATGTTTTAATCTAAATAGGTAATATTATTTCCAGGCACATTCTAATGAGCCTTCTTGTCTTCCTGAAGATCCAAATATCTAATCACATAAAGCAAGTTAAAAATATTTTACTGGTAGGATTAGTCGTATAAATAATAGTAGAACTAGTCAGTCAAAAGCCTAATTTACGCATAATGTAGGTCATCTAACGGCAAGAATAGCAAAAACCACAAATAAAGTTGGCACTACTTTACCAAACTTTTTGTGTCCTCTACCGTTGTATACCTCTTTTGTGAGTTTTTAAGCAACATCATTTCAGTTAAATATAAATCATTAGTTTAAAAACACGATCACGTCAAAGTTCATGACAAGACCACTATTAGAAGTCCCAACACAGCTGTGATACCATTGTTCCATCATGAAGTTCCAGTTCATTATCTTCCATCTCCATCATCAGACCAGTTCGATTGTACCATTTTATTGTATTGTCATCAGAACTACTTACTTACAAGATGTCTTTTCATGACTCTACGACCCTTTTAAGATGGTTAAATTAATAACTTTAGATTCCATTACATAGTTTTTACAGGAATACATCATTATCATCATGTCAGTCAATTGCCGTCCAATGCTAAACGTAGACCTATCCCAAAGAACACCATGCTCGCCCCCTGAAGGGTGTAGGTACCTACACCGGTTTGCCATAGGCATGCAAGTAGACCTAATAAAAGTGTGCTAAAAATATCCTTGTTGTACTTCCAGCCGGCACAGAAGTGAGTCCACAAACCTCGCTGAACGACTACATCCGCAACTACCTTCAGCTGCATGGCACAAAGGCGATGTGCTACGAGGGGGGGTGCGGCGCCTGCGTGGTCTCCGTGGCACAGGCCCATCCTGTCACCAAGGAGAAGCATATCTTTGCTGTTAATTCTGTGAGTTTATTCTACATCATAATGTTCACAATACATAAAAGAAGTACACTAATACAATTGATTATAATCGGCCTAGCTTTTCGGGAACTTTTTAGTAGGTACCTAAGTACCAGGATTTACAACGACTGCCCATCTGGCGTCCTCAACCCGAGCAACCGGGTACGCGTTATCAAGATCCCTATTTATCTCAGACGGCAGACTTAGGTAGATGATCCATGGATCCTGTACAGGGTTTTTTCGCTCAAATTTATTCGAATTAATTCAATTCATTCCTTCGTCAAAATTGAATTGTCAATGAGCCACATAATTCTCGGCTGGAATTTGAACATCTTAGGTCATCGTTGGGGATAGTTAGAGACCAGAAAGTCTTGAAGGCTGGAAGACAACTCCAAGAAAATTAAGAAAAGGCTAAGCAGATAATGATGGACCAGACCATTTCCAAGCTTTTTGACCCAAGAATGTTGGTAGGTATGTGTATGTAAACAAGACTGCAACAACTTAGACCGGCTACAGTCACTAGTTTAACTTGCACAAAAACATGTTAGCAAGCATGTTTATTTTATTTTCGTGCGGATGGGAATCTCCGAGCGGTGTGATCGAGAGGTGAATCAACTGCACAAGTTCATGGACACGTGAACATTGACATACGTTGAATTAATCAAAAACTCAAAGGAAAATTGTTTGTGTATGTTAAGTAGGAATTTTGAGGTTTACCAACGTTTTTTTGCTTACCACACGTAAACTTTGAACTCTGAAAAATATTCCTTCGTCATAGCTGTGGGACATGCTATTAATCCGTTAGTTAATCAGTTTCTTACCTATGACGTACCTAATTAAACATATACGTATAAGGATAATAGGTACCTACTATATCTAATCGTAAAACCGCAAAGACCACAAAATGATTAGAATTTAAACCTTGAGGTAAAAAATTGTCGTACATTCGTGAGTGGTGAGGGCATTCAACAATACAATGTATGTATACATATTTAAATAATAAATAGTCGTCAAGGAAAACTCAAACAACAAAAACTTGTTTCTAACCACAATGAGACGAAATGTTTAGGTATTTACCTTATTTAAACAGATCCAGTTATTATTAAAATCTTTTATTGAAATTAGGACAAGATAAGCTCTTTTTCGTCCCTTCAAAGATTGCAGACACGATAGCAGCCCCAAATCGCTCAACCTTTTTAGTTAACTACCTCAACATAATAAAAGTTTTTTACGGTCCCATTGCACGGCACAAGCGTCTTCTCGTACAGAGAAAGAATGAGCGATTGCTCCCAGTTGTCGATTTCAGACAGATGTTTTCCTTCTTTCTAATTTGGTCATTGATCTCCAAGATATACTTAAACAGTACACATAACTTAGAATAGTTACAATGGTACCTACATACATGCCTAACCTGGAAATGTCATACGTCTTACTTATCTTGAGAGGCTGGTGCTTTGAACGACTGGCCACCACCACTACATATCTTTCTTGTATTAAGGAGTGTAGAATGTAATAATGAATCGCTGGAACCTTGGATCCACCCACATACTTACATTAAAAAGCAGATGATGTTGATGAGCTACTATTGACGCCCCATGTTATATTTCAGTGCCTAGTCCACATTCTGTCATGCCACGACTGGGACATAACGACCGTGGAAGGCGTTGGGAACAGAAAGGATGGGTACCATCCCATCCAGGACCGTTTAGCTTCTTTCAACGGCACCCAATGTGGGTACTGCACCCCGGGATGGATCATGAATATGTATAGGTAAGTTACTTTTGATAAGTAAAGAGTGGGTCCATTGATTCATAGGGTCTGTTGATACATTTAGTAAAATTGTCATTGATAGAGATCGTAATATCTGAAACGAGGACAGAGTATTTTTTTACCAAATTGCTTTTAAGAGTAAAGAACAATAGCAAAGTTTTAAGAGTTTAAGGGAGATGAGAGAGAATTTTAGTTATAGAAAAAAAGCTCGATTAACGATATCTTTTATGATAAACAAATCTATATAGGTAATATCTTCCACAGCCTCAGTAAAGCCAAAAAGGATCTCACGACAAAAGAAGTGGAGGACTCATTCGGGGGGAACATGTGTCGATGTACTGGATACCGGCCGATCCTCGATGCTTTCAAGAGTTTCGCCACAGATACCGACCCTGGGCTGCAGAACAAGTTACAGGTATAACAAAAAGTTCAGAAAGTAACACCAAATTTTGAATCCTTACTGATAAGTAACGCCAAAACTACCGAATATATTCAGATGAACTTTGGTATACAGATAGTCTAGAGATTTTAAAAGGACATCTACAGCCTTTATCCGGGTGCGGGGACATAACCGAGGGGACTACAAAGTCAGTAAAATCAGTTTTTCAGTCAGAAGTTAGTTCTTCTAGTTCGACAACGTGAAGTGTTAAACAAAATTAACATATTTCTCACATTTAAAACAAAATCTTTCGATTAGGACTTAGAAGACCTGCACATAAGGAAATGCGCCAGGAAATGCACTCGCAAGTGCAGCTCATCTGATGACGAGTGGTGCATCATAGAAGACAAACAAGGATCACTGATGCAACTGAACACATCTGCAGGACGGTGGTACAAAGCGAATACAGTACAGGATATATTCAAGGTAACTTGCAAAAATATTTTCTTTATAATCACGATACTAAGGAAATGTAGATGTGTGCTTCCTTTTTACATCATTTTAGTCATACTAAAAGAGTGAAGTTTAGCTAAAGAAAAATACATTGTATACCTCAATAATTTCTTAGAAAATTAAAATTGCTCATTTTTTCCCCGTCAGGTATTATCGCGTGAAGGTACAAACAGCTACAGGCTTGTCGCAGGCAACACTGGACGAGGTAAGGTATCTGCAATATTTTTATCAATTAATTTATAATAAACTTCTAATTATTTATTTCAATTTCTTCATTTACATAAATAAATCTAAATCTAAATTTCGAATTATGCTTTACGGCCCCTCAAAATTAAAGTCCCTGATGAATAAGGTCTCTACATCTTCAAACCTTTTTAATCTATTTTATTAAGTATCTTAATCATCATCATCTATCAGGCATTCCCCAAGGCACATCCATCGCAGTGATTTATTTTTATTACAAATAAGATGGCCATTTTCATTCCAGGAGTCTACCCCATAAAACTAGAACCCAAAATTCTCATAGACATATCGACTATAGAGAATCTAAAACTGGCGCTAGCTGATGAAAACCTGATCCTGGGCGCTGGGATGTCCCTCACCGAAGTTATGAAGACCTTCAAGGAATGGCCCAAGAAGAATGCAGACTTCGGATACCTGGCGACCCTGCATGATCACTTAGATTTGGTGGCACACGTACCTGTAAGAAATGTGAGTGGTCATAAGCTTTTCTTGATCCTCTGTGTTAACTGACAATAATGAGAGAGGGTACAGCTTTTGGTGCAAATGTATAAATAACAAATGAAGCATGATATAGATACAGATACAGTCCCAATTGTATTTAAACAAATACGTCTAGATTTACTGCTAGATAAGACTATTCAAATGAGCAATTGAAAATGGAAAATGCCATAACGACTTTGGCGAACAGTAGGTAGGTAAATACTTGTTCAATCATCGCTCTTGAAGCCACTTGAATGACATAATATGATGAACCTCGAGACACACAAGTGCCTGTATATTATGATAAAAATTCACATCAAAATAAGCGTGTTAATAATCTTGTGTGGTAAAAAAGAGTTCATGAGATTTAGAACTATGATACCTTGATAAAAAATTGTTGTTTCGTGGGAAATTATGCCCCTGTGCAGCCACTGTATCAGTTTAACTATTGTTTATCTAAAGGCCTATAAAAAAGATATAATTTGGACAAAAACTGAGACAAAATATATATTTTGACTCTTGGTTAGACGACTGTATTCAAATCACGCAGAATGATCATTAAAAAATTAATTTACAACACTTGTTTGTAAATAATCTCAACTTTGGGACGTATAAAGGACATATCAAAATCGGTTTATTTACAAATCGAAGAGTGTAATAATCGAGACTTACGGTAGTACGGTATCAATGCTCCCCAACCATAAAAGTTTTACGTATTTTTCCTTAGATTGGAACAATTGGAGGAAACTTGGCGATGAAAAATAAGCATCCCGACTTCCCGTCGGACTTATACCTGATGTTGTTAGCCGTTGGAGCGACAGTCACTATAGGTGTGTACAAAGGCATATTTTTATCTAGCTAGATATCAAGGTCAGAAAAGATTAGAACTAAGAGAAATTGAAAGAGATGCAAAAGCCAGAAAATTATTGATAGCATTGGTTCGGTTTTTTAATTTTAATGTTTAGATCGCTTAAAATTCTTGGTTGTAAGAATAAATTAGTATTTCCTTCCAGTTAGCAAGGACTTAAGTAAGGTTGAAGTGAAAATGCAAGACTTCTTAAAAACAGACCTCAATGACAAACTAATATTTGATGTGAAACTACCACCCTTGTCAAATACTACGAACATCGTTAGAACATACAAGGTAATTGCAACTCTATCCCTAACGAAATAAGAATCTATTTTATGTGTGGCTTTGTGATCATAATCTCAATTTCTCTTTTCAGATAATGCCTCGCGCGCAAAACGCTCACGCCATAGTTAACGCAGGATTTCTTTTTAAAATAGACTGTGATAAGAAAGTCACATCCTGCAACATTGTCTATGGTAACATTTGTCCTACTTTCACGAAAGCGACTGAGACAGAAAAGTTGCTGGTTGGTCAGAAGCTGTTTACCAATGAGGTTTTATTGAAAACATTGATGAACTTGTCACAGGAAGTTATGCCCGTGGAGATACCTCCTGAACCCTCTGCAATTTGTAGGCAGACGTTAGCTTTAGGTCTATTCTATAAGGCAAGTAATTTTACATTGTCTCAAAAACTCGCTGGAATCGCAAACCGTATTTTTTTGGAAAGCCCAAACATTAACTTGATCACTTAGATACAAAACAAGAACAAAATCTAGAAGTTATTTGACAAAATATTTTTTATAGCCTTCCCATTGCCTCAACCATGAATGCTTCAAACGTAGAACATAATCAAAAAGTCAACATTTGCCTCTTTTTGGGCAACATAATAATTTGTTTTGTCCTTCCATTTCAGGCAGTTCTCTCAGGGTACCCTGACGCTAACAAAAGATACAAATCTGGTGGCAGTATATTGAAGAGGCCGGTATCTCACGGCACCCAAACTTACGAGACGGATAAGACGTTATGGCCCTTGAACCAACCGATCCCAAAGCTTGAAGCTCTCTCACAGGTAAAGAGGACCCAAGACTTTCCTATATGTCTTTTTAATTCAAATAGCTGGTATTGATGATCTTTAGTTATTGAAATTTCTCTGGGAGGTTTCCAATATCATAAAAACCGTTATGCGTTTATCATCGTCTTACAAAGACTGCTACTATCTATACAGTTATGTATGTAAAACAGGAATACTCTTAACAAGAAGTAGGTACTCTGTTTTCTCTTTCTCTTCTCTCATATCCTATTTCTGTTTTCCTCTTAATGTTTTTCTTTTCTCAGTGTTCAGGAGAAGCAACGTATGCATGTGACATTTTCAGCGGTCCCCGCACCGTCCATGTGGCATTCGTACTGTCTGATGTCTGTCGCGCTGAAATAATTGAGTTCGATGTTAGTGAAGCCCTGGTATGTATTGTAGGATTTTAACCAAAACTGGCAATTTTTTTTTGATTTATTTAGTTAGCAATAATGCCTTATTTTGGGCAAACTCTGAATCTAAGGTCGGTGAATAAGTCATCGATATACAGAAATTCTCTTAAAATATTTTGCTTTGGAAATAATGAGCTCTTGAGAACTACCAGAAAAGTGGTCCTCAATCAATGTCACCTTGAGTAATCACATTTATGTTTCTACAACCAGCAAATGCCAGGGGTCATCGCCTTCTTCTCGGCCAAAGACATTCCAGGGAGCAATTCCTTCACTCCCACCGAAGTGCCATGGATGATAGCTGCCGAAGAAATCTTTGCGTCAAAGAACATCTTGTACTACGGTCAGCCAGTGGGAGTTATAGCTGCTGTAACCAGGAGAGCGGCCGAAGCTGCCGCGGAAGTCGTTAAAGTGAAATACAAGAAGTTAAATGATAAACCAGTACTGAACATCAGGGATGCCTTGGAGGCCCATGATAAGGAAACAAGGGTAAGACTTTTGTCAATGGATCTTAGTTGCCGCAACACAGATCAAATGAAGTTTTAATTTCTTGGCGTCAACTTTATTACATTCTTGGCAAGTTTAGGCTACATCTCCACTAGTAAAGACGGAGCTTGTCAACGCAACTAAATAAATCAATTGTGTTGTTTCTTAATGCAACTTACTTTAATTTTTAACTTTTAATCTTCACACTTGTTACTACACACATCTCTTTTGGATACCCCCTAGATATAAAAACAAAAGACTATCAAACTGAATTTCCACAGCTACACAAAGAAGTAACATTAGACCCTTCAAGAAGAGGCACAGACGTCCGACATACGATCAGTGGCTCATTCTCAGTACCAGGCCAGTACCACTACACCATGGAGCTTCAGAGCTGTGCCACTCAGGTCACGGAGAACGGCCTGGTGGTGAGGTCAGCTACCCAGTGGATGGACCTCGTGCAGGTCGCTGTGGCTAAGATGCTGGACATGGATGAGAATCGGTATGTTTTCCTTTTTTTTCGAGTACTAGCTAGAGGTTTCATCCGCATCTTGTAGGGTAGGGACCGCGCATCAGTATTAAGTAGCCAATGGCCTTCTTTGATGAATAGCTACTCTTCCGATGAATACTCTTCAGCTTTGTTATATCAGTAGTTCAAATATATTATTAAGAAGTTCGGAACGTAAGTATAATTTGTAACTCCAACGACAACAAGACTTCCGTTAGTTCAGAGAGATCTACTGGTATTACTTTGATTAAGATTTCATCTTTATACGTGAAAATAGTGTTAAGAATAATTCAATTAGTCCGCAGTTTTGGATTGGCAAAAAATATTGGACACGTATTTTTTATTTAAACAAAACATTAAATATACCGCAATGGAGATAGAGAGTGGGGGTTCGTGACGTCACGTCTGTAAAATTTGTTTGTGACAGAAAATAAAAAATGAGTGTCCAATAGCTAAAAAAACGGACTTATTACTTTTGCATTCATCATGTCCATTTAACCTTCCAGCATCCTAGTAGAAGTGCCCCGCGTAGGCGGCGGTTACGGCGGCAAGGCTTCGCGCTCGGCGCTGGTGGCGTGCGCCAGCGCACTGGTCGCGCACAAGCTCAACCGCGCCGCAGTACTCGTGCTGCCGCTGACGCAAAACATGCAGGCTATCGGCAAGAGGAGTGCCACTGAGTTCCAGTATGAGGTAAGTCAAAATAATATAGATAGTTCTACAAGATGAATAGAATATCGTTTTTTTAAGCATTAATGTACAGACCATGTCCCGCCGATAGGCAGACAAAATTAGTCTTGGCAATCAATAATAATAAAATGTACGAGTATATGCACATATTCTAATGCTCCATATTTTTTTCCAGTGCGGCGTAAACAGCGACGGCCTCATCCAATACCTGAACGTGACGTACTACAGCGACTGCGGGTGTTCCTTCAACGACTCGCCAGCTAGCAGTGTGGCAACTGTCCTGACTAACTTGTACATGAGTGATACTTGGAAGATCGTGGGGTACAGTGTGCTCACTGACACGGCCAGTGCTACGTGGTGTAGGGCTCCTTGTAAGTGACCGTTATCTACTATGTTTTATATTGGGTAAAAGACAAGCCAGTACCTATATGCTTCCTAGGAAAATCAAAACGACCAACAACACAGACTATATTCACTGAGACTATAGTCTCCGCAAAAAGTCTTTCTAACTCCTCTAAATGTTTGTTTCCAGCAACAACAGAAGGCACAGCATTCATAGAACACATAATGGAACGAATCTCCCATGTGACGAACAAAGACCACGTTGCCGTCAGACTCACAAACTTATCGCCAAAACACGACACTCTAAGAGAGATGATCTCAACCTTCACAATGACAACCTCCTTCAACGACAGAAAAGCAGAAATTGCCAAGTTTAACAGCGAAAACGCGTGGAAGAAACGAGGACTTAAGATATCAATCATGTCTTACCCTATAGAATACTCCTGGAATTACCCAGTTACAATATCTGTGTACCATGGCGATGGGACGATTGCTATATCCCATGGAGGAATCGAAATGGGCCAAGGAATAAACACGAAAATGGCGCAAGTTTGTGCTTACACGCTAAAAGTCCCCTTGGAGAAAGTTGTGATTAGGGGTGCTGATAGCTTCGTGTCCCCTAACGCTATGGTGTCGAATGGCAGTATTACCAGTGATTCAGTAGCTTTTGCTACAGTGAAAGCCTGTGAAGACCTGAATAAGAGATTGGAGGCGGCTAAGAAGGAACTGAATGAACCGACGTGGGAGGAGGTGGTGAAAACTGCTTATGAAAAAGGTAACCTTTCTTTAAGCATAATAGAAAATACTCTACAAGGCCCAGATACCACCAGAGCGGAGCGGAAGAGTTTATAAAACAAACAGAAGAATATAGTTTTTCAAACATCTTATCGCCCAGTCAGTAGCGTGGAAATTCCATCATTTGTTTAAAAACTCAGCGACTCTGCTCTACTTTGGAGGTCTGCGCCTAAACTATCAAACACAACAACATGAAAGTAACTAATACATATTTTCGTATTCCAAAAGGTATAAACCTCCAAGTTACATACATGTCGTCACCGAACGACGGTCTGGTAGGCTACAACGTCTACGGCGTGTGTGCAGCTGAGGTGGAGTTGGACGTGTTGACTGGCAACCACATCGTGAGCAGACTGGACTTGCTCGAGGATACTGGAGTCAGCATGAGTCCTGAGATCGATGTGGGACAGGTGGGTGGATCTTTATATTATGTCCCGTACAATAGAGAATGTTTAAAGTAACTTATGTCTGTGACAAGAATATACGTAGTACCAAGTTGCCGACCCTGCGAAAACACACTTCTGAGCAAATACCGATTACATAAGAATAAGAATATCATTTATTTGCATAAATCATGGTATTCAAGATGGTAACTTAAAATGTAATTGAAGAACATTCATATTTTGCTTCATCGTTTTGATACATTTACCTACATATTTTCATCAAAGAACAAAAATCATACGATTCAAGAGAAATAAGACGAAATCGTTACTTTCTACGGTCACTGGCAAGACTTGTGCTAGTTACTCCATATTTACCTTGGTGTGTAGTAGTCTTTCACTGCCCACAGATTGAAGGTGCCTTCATCATGGGCCTCGGTCTTTGGACTTCTGAGAAGCTGGTCTTCGAAGAGGCCACTGGCCGTCTGTTAACGGATCGGACGTGGACGTACAAACCACCAGGTGCTAAGGATATTCCTGTGGACTTCAGAATTATGTTTAGGAGAAACTCTACCAATGCTGCTGGTGTGCTTAGATCTAAAGGTGAGATTTGATTCTCTTCGGTGAGAAGGCATACATAGATATGCACAGATGTTTTTTTTTTGCAAAATTATCATCATGATGTTTTGGAATTGATCTGCGTAGCTTCCGAACGACACGTTTTCAAATTTTTATCCAGTATTTATGAAAATGGTTGAGTACCACTCCTTATTACAAACACCATGACATTCGCGAACTTCAAGTTTTAAAACTCGTATTATCTTACATGCACTTTATGTAATCTATTATTGACTGAAACTTCTACTGTGAACCTATTATAGCTTAGATCTAAGCTAAATAGCTCACAAAAAGCAACGCGTAAATGCGGCCGTGGTAGGTATTAGCAATTCTGCTATTTCCCAGCTTTTAATAAACCTATTAAAATTTCCAGCGACGGGTGAGCCTGCGTTAGTACTAGCCGTAGTGGTGACACACGCGTTGCATGACGCCATTGAAGAAGCGCGCATAGAGTTTGGCTACCCAGACCAGGATTGGGTGATTGTAGGTAAGATATGCGATTATATTTTTGCTGGCCATTAGACAATGATTCTTCTTCCCAGCAAAAACACATAGAAAGAGAAGGATTTTGCGTTACGTGCTGTCTTTTGTAAATTCTGCCTTCAAAAAGTGCTGATTTTCAGCCTACTTTGATTTGGGAAAAAAAAATCTTTGATAAACGTTTCATTTTCTACCATTTTAGACTAGAGAATAATCCTACGCAAACGATAAAAAAAAATATCCAATACGATGGCAACATGAAAATAAGAATTCTGAATAATTAGTAGCATTATTTTCGGACTGAGCTTGTTTGTTTTAATTACAGATACTCCTTACAACGTAGAAAATATTCTTAAAGCGATATCTCCCAGAATAGAAAGCTACAAATTAACGTAACAACTAACCATTAACTTTTGAAGCAAGAAGACGAACCAAGAAGAATTAGGTATGGATAAGATGGATAGTAGTATTTTAACTGAAATACGTAACGTTAAGCCTATTTATATTTATAAATTATGTATGTAATAAATAATGGGTAATTTTTTAAACGGTTTTATTTATTTTATTATTTATTCATTCTTGGGTCAAATTTAGTAATTCAAATTTCACCCTCTTCCGGTCAACCGATTAATCTGAAATTTTGTATACACCTTTAATTCCGATGACAATACAATATAGTAATATCAATAACATTGTAAATCCAATATGGCCGCCGGCACAAAATGGCGGATAACGTAGATTTTATCAATCCCATCAATATGGGTATCAAATGAAAGGGCTCAACAAGCAGAATACAATATACTATAAAAAATTGAAATCCAAGATGGCGGCCGCTACAAAATGGCGGATAACGTAGGTTTTATCAATCCCATCAATATGGGTATCAAATGAAAGTTCTCAACCAGTAGAATACAATGGACTATATAAAATTAAAATCCAAAATGGCGGATAACTTAGGTTCATTTGATACCCATGTTGATGGGTCTCAACAAGTAGAATACAATTTACTATGCAAAATTGAAATCTAAGATGGCCGCCGCTACCAAATGGCTGATAACAATTTTTTATCAATCCCACCAATATGGGTATCAAATGAAAGGGCTTCACAAGTAGAAAACTGTCAGTAACTCCAGCGGGGCCCAACAGTGCCAAGGCCTGCCTGGGCTGCGAGATTGTTCGAAAGAGTTACCACGGCCCTGGTACATAAAAGGCCTACGACGGAACAAAACGGTTCTTAGTCAAGAGTCTGGCACTCCCTCACCGCTGATGACCCACAGCAGGAGAGGTCATGTGATGATTTTTGGGGTCGTTAAAAAAAGTATCTGGAAGGGCTATGTATTGAGGAATTAGATTGTAATAAATTGTCAGGTAAGAGACCGTGTAATAATGATGCACTAAATGAATTAGACAGAATGAGGAATATTCGGTAGGCATTTTCATTAAATACTAAAAACTAGAAAATAAAAAATCGGTAAAAAAACTTTTAAGTTAAACGGTTTTATCTTATGTGCACTGAAAACTAGAAAATAAAAAAATAGTTACTTACCTGTCAACCTACGTAGGTGGTCCCGGTCATATTAGACTAAAATAAAAACGTGGGGCCCCTGTGAAATCCTACCTATGGCAAAGCATATCTTTATACTTTGGTAGATCATGAGCTACGGCTGATTATTGATTGTCAAAATCTCCAGTTACGATTATAGTAAGTCGATGCCTCTATATGCCTCTAGAAGAGAGTACTACAGCAATAAGTTAATGGGCCCCACGTTTTTATTTTAGTCTAATATGACCGGGACCACCTACGTAGGTTGACAGGTAAGTAACTATTTTTTTATTTTCTAGTTTTCAGTGCACATAAGATAAAACCGTTTAACTTAAAAGTTTTTTTACCGATTTTTTTAAACAAAGGTCATTTTACTTGTAAATTTTTCATTTAAAACTAAATACCTACCAGACAATTATTTCTTACTGAATGAAATGAAACAACATTCACGAAGTATCAAGTTTATTCTTTCGTGATGTTTCCAGACTTTTGAGCAGTCTTTCGCTGTAAACATTCCATTTCAAGTATTGACGCCAGAATCCCGCCAAATAATTTGACAGACGAATCACAATACCTACGTATGCGAAACTCGCCTTTATTTTGAAGGAGAATTTGTGATTTGATGTGTCAAGTTATTTCGCAAAATTCTAGCGTCTATAAGATTAACTTATCTGTTAATAACATGAATCTATTGGTAAACACACTGTTTTTAATATTATTCCAAAATGGGCTTACTTAAAATGAGAACAACATTATTCCGTCAATGCAATAGACACTCCATTATTTTCAATAATTCCCGCTAAAATAACAATTCAAATATAATAATAAAGATAACTCTCGCGTCGTTTATTCAAATAAAATACAGCTCATATTGTACAGTGCAGTCGCGGCTCTCGTTACGGTAAAGTTTCATGTGTGTGGTGGCGTAAGTAGTGGATGGTTTCACTCCATGCCGGGCGGTAGCGGCTCCATGGGGTTTGGCGGCGGCACGGGTGCTACGACCGGCATCGGAACGAAAGGCGGCGGTTCCTGCTGTTGGATAGAAATAATGCTATAAGTATACTGACTGAAGTAAGGAGTTAACGATGCATTGTAAGCAACAAGCTATCTATTTTATTGAAGCTTTGGGGTAGTGCCAGTATCATAAAACCCCAGTGGTTTAGTGGTCTAAGATGGGTTTGCGCTGGTCAGTGACCTCAGCAGATATTACCTGGCACGCGGCTCGCACGTGTGCCGGCAGCGCGGCACGCTGGTGCGGCGGGAGCGTGGCCACATGCGTCTGTAGCGCGCGGACGAGCCGCGGCGACTGAGCCAGTGCGGCGATAGCGCGCGGGTCTAGCGACACGAGGAGGGGGGCGGACACGGGCACCAGGCGCTCGCAGCACTTCACCCAGCCCTCCCAAGCTACTTTGTTTAGCCACACCTAAAAAAACATACGGTAAAATAAAAATTCAAACTGTTTAAAAATCACCCTGTATTTTAAAAGGTCGTATCTAAGTTACAGCTACGCGAATGCATGAGCTTAGACACAATCACAACATAAAAAACAAAAGCAGCACACACAGATTCTAAATTTGAAAAAAAAAAACCCGTTCTCACCTCCTTTTCAATGAGCAGCTGCAATATATTGAGTACGAGTGGCCCGAGGTTGGGGTACAGCGTTAACGCTTGCAGTACAGTTCGCATCATCAGCACTGGGATCTCTGGTTCTTCCGTCAACCTCTGCAGTACTGCTGATAGTACCTGAAGAGGAATATGACAAGTTCATAGAATTAGCACATAAGGTAGTGCATGTGGAGCTATACAGATGTACACAGTGGTAGTATGTAGGGAGAGTACATAACAGGGCATATAGGGGGAGTATATATAAGGGCAAATATTGTGGGAGTAGATAAGGGGAACATAGTGAGAGTACATAAGGGGAAATATATGGGGAGAACATAAGGGGGGCTAAAGGGGCACTACATAAGGGGGAATGTAGGAGGAGTACATAAGGGAATGTAGGGGGCGTACATAAGGAGGCACCTAGGCGGAGTACAGGGAGAACACTGGAAGAGTACATAAGAGGGTATTTTGGGGGAGTACATACAGGGAAATATAGGGATACCTAATGCATAAGGGGAGTATATAAGGCGGATTGTAAGGGGACTACATAAAGCGGAATATAAGGGGAGTACACAAGGGGTATATGGGGAGACTACATAAGGGGGAGTTCAGGGAGAGTTCACAGGGCAGTATATAAACAGAAGGAAAAGTACGATGTTTGGAAAGTCTTTATTTACTTTCTTATTTTATCCTTGGGATACAAATATACTCACGTCTTGCGTATAAGTTTGTTTCTCGGCGAAGCAGAGTGCTGTAGCCTTTATGATGTACTTGAGATCCGCCTTGCTCGGGTCTATCAGATGCAGTGTCACCAACAGCTCAGCTGGTGTGACTGGAATTACATTTATTTATGAACTAGCTGTTTCTGGGGGGAAAAACTTCCCGCACCCGGATAAAAAATAGCCCATAACCTTCCTCTATAAATGGGCTATATGACAGGAAGACATATTTTCAAATCGGTCGAGTATAATGTTAGCATTGATATTTGCTACCTTCACACAAAAATTATGGTATACCATTGTGTTTGTCATTCCAAGATCCAGAACCAGGACCGTTGCAAGAATGTGAAAGTACCCATCATGATGACTGTGTCAAAGTAATATTATTATGGAAATATAATAAGTACACTAGACTTATAAGTTTTAATTGTAGAACTGAATGAACTATTTACTTACAAATCATTATACTATAGACTGAAATCAAAAACAGAATATTTATTTAATATTTAATTCACTATTTAATACCTGATCCTTAACTCAAAGTTTTAGCACTAAAAGTAGGTGTGTCTAAATAACTTACCTGGTGAATTCTCATCGTGTGGATTCTGTAGGCCCAGGAGTTTGTTGAATACTTCTTTTACAACCATGGGATTTAATTTTATTAACTTCGGCAGAGCTGCAAGGATCTATGGTAATAAAAAAGTAAAGGTAATTTTTTGTTAAGGCAATAGGTTATTCCGGATAAGTTTACGTGTGCATAGTTTAAGTCTTTTTTTCAAACTGAGCATAAATAATTAAGCCAATGCCAGAAAGTCTGACAACTAGCTTTACCATGGAGTTCAGAGTTTCCAGGTAACTCGTTTGGGGAGGTCAGATAGGCAGTCACTCTATACAGTACACTGGTACTCTGGAAAACTGGAAGCCGATCCCAATATACTTTAGGAAAATTCTAGGCAGATGAGTAGTGGCAATTAAAATAAATTTGTGTTCTTACCTCTTTTTTGGACAATCCAGTGAGCACGGGTATGAGGAACCGCACATCTGATACTCTGGTCGCGTACAGCTCGCGGACTTTCGACACCAACTCCTGTGATGGTGGGGCTGAGGACAATATTAATAAATATAACCACTGCGGAAACGTGCTGTGCAGTTGGCAGCGGATCTTCTATGAACGAAAGGTTCATACTCTTACTTCCTGGCTTAAAATCCCTAGGATGAAGAAGGAACTGGCATTAAATCATAAATCAACAACAAAATCTGTCGCTTGGTTTTAAACATCATATTCATTGTTTGCTGAGCCACTTCAAAATAATGTTGCCACACCGTAAAACCGAGCGGTAAATCCGCTAGTGTGAAAACGCTGCCAAACGGTCTCAATGACATTTTAAAAAACCTAAAACTTCACTTTTGGCAACTTACCTTACGAGCTGCAAAAATTTTGATATTTTCGCAGACCGACCTATTTGGGGGGTTAATGGCAGTTTCTAGCTGTTTGACGTACCTTTCTCGGTGAATATATGCACGAGCCGCGTGAGCAGTGTCTCGGCGCCGCGCGGACACTCGTCCTCGCGGCGCCTCGCACGGTGGACTCGATGTAGCTAACCTAACGAGCCTAGCCTTTTTGTAGCTCAATGATTGTCTAAGGAGACTGTCTGACCCCTAAAGGACCTAAAAACCTTACCAAAGTGACTTCTAGAAAGTAAGTTTGGGAGCTGCAAACATATTGATATTTTCGCAGACCGACCTACATATTTGGGGGCATAATGGTAGTTTTTAGCTGTTTTACGTACCTTTCTCGGTGAATATATGCACGAGGCGCGTGAGTAGCGTCTCAGCGCCGCGCGGACACTCGTCGAGCAGCGCCACGTAGGCGTCGCTGAGCTGCACGGCCTGCAGCTAACCTAACAAGCCTAGCCTTCTTGTAGCTTAAAGAGTGTCTTAGAAGACCGTCAGACCCCTAAAGGACCTAAAAACCCTACTAAAGTGACTTCTAAAAAGTAAGTTTGGGAGCAACAAAAGTTTTGATATTTTCGCAGACTAACCTATTTGGGGGGAAAATGGCAGTTTCTAGCTGTTTAACTTACCTTTCTCGGTGAATATATGCACGAGCCGGGTGAGCAGCGTCTCGGCGCCGCGCGGACACTCGTCCAGCAGCGCCACGTAGGCGTCGCTGAGCTGCACGGCCTGCGCGGCGGCGGCGCCTCGCACGGGCGCCTCGATGGCGCGGAGCACGCAGCGCTTGGCCTCGGAGCCCGCGCAACCGTATACACGGGCTATTTCGATTATTAGCTCTGAAAATTGGGCACTCTTTTAGTATAGAAATATATAAAAATATGCTTATGTGGTACTTTGAAAAAGTGCAAAAATAAGGGGGGAATTTTTAGTCACTATCATTGTTTTTAGACCAAAAAGGATATCGATAGTTTAAAGGAGATGGCCAAAAAAACACCCAGAGTCGACAGGAACTTCATATGTATGATTGGATTCAGTATAATTTGTGGATTTTAAAAAGTATTTCAAAACATCTAAAAACCATGGGGTTCTCTTTTTATAACGTTTTTTCGATCAAGATTTTAGTTCACAAAAAAGTTTACTTTTACTGTTTGATGTTCGTTAGAAGTTGAATACAGACTCGTGATTGGACCGTTTTACAATGCTAAGTCATTTGTTATATTTGACAATGTCACATGGCGCGATTTTCAAAGACAATTTCTCCAAAAACATTTCATAGCCAGTTGTGAAGGTTGCATGTAACTGCGAAACCTCTCCAAGTAGGTAAGGTCGGTGCTTAATCGTATCTGGAGTGGTTAAATACAAGACCTTTTAATCACCAGGCTAACTCTGAAACTATGGGGTTATTACTAGTGGCTTGTGTAATGTTAGTTTACTTTGCTTTTTTATGTCCCTTGATGTTAATAATCTTTAAAATCAACATATATTCAACATAACCTATTTTTGCGATAATATGAAATAGCTCCTATACCCCATGGATTTCAGTCTGGATTTTTTGGCACCATCAAAGGTCTATCATAAAGAACCTATTGGTAACCATTTCGTTGCTGTCGATTCTGGGTTTTTTTTTCTATGAAAATTTGGCCATCTCCTTTGGAATACGAAAATGCGATGCAAGTCTGTCGGGGTTTCCACGTGTTTATCAAGGAATGTTGTACTAAGGAATAAATTCGCATGTTGCTGTATGCAATGGAAACTTGTAGATTGTTTGTTATAAAATGCTCTTCGGATAATGCTCAAAATTGCAATAATTTTGTTAGAGTTAACAATCATTTGCAAAGTCGATATTATAAAGTTCCTTCGTTAAAATTGAAGTGTTTCCATCAATACACAAACACCATTCAAACTCACCTTCATTCTCCACCAACAGTGCCATCACAAGATTTAGACAGATATGGTACAGTTCATCGGACCAGGCCACCCGTCCCCTCGTGTCACATAGCTCCGGAGGCGGGTGATTCAACGCTATGAACCCGAGGTATAACAACGCGTGCTTCTCAATAACCTTGCGGACCGAATCCGTACTGCGTTTGTAGATTTTAAGTGATGACTTTAGTACAACGTCGCGTATTTCTTCGCTCTCGTTCACTGGAAATGGAAGAAAATGTTATACAATGTTGAACTTTGAAAGTGCAAGTTTAAGGTGCATTGTCGAATACAATAAAATCTTAAGGACTTCGCATCAAAATGATTGGGAGCACGTTCCTATATGACTCTTTGTCATAACTGCCTATTGCAAAAACTGCATTATTATCGACTCTAAAATTTGAAACAAGTAAAACTAGATAAGTATAAGTAGGAAATTATCAAAACTTATACAAGGACTAAATACTTACAAACATGACACAGCAGTGATGCCACATACTTATGCGCACGCGGCGGTCGCATCAGACACAACTCCTCTAAAAGGTCAAGCGCGAGCAGTGCCACCTTATCCTCCGTCACCAAGTGCTTCAGATAATCCACAGCTTCATCCGTCACTACCGGACACTCAGAGTAAATCTTCCTTAGCAACATATCCTTTGCACCCTCCATTAAAGGGTCCCCACTTTCGCTAATCTGTGTTATTAACGCACAAAGCAACTGATTGTAGTTCTGATCGTGTTTCTCGTGTACCTTTGGCTGTAAGGTAACCGGGTGACGGTTGAAGCCCTGCATGAAGGCATACTCCTCATACAACCATGACAATGCCAAGTCGATTCTATTCGTAGGGTCTTCTAGTATGTAATTGAGGACCAGTTCCCGTAACTCTGGTGTGTAACTTGATGCGAATATCGTGATGAACTTCGCACGAATGTTGGACGCGCCCCCTATCGCACTCTCCTTCTCTGCCGCTAAGATTCTGCTGACAGCTTGTAAGATCAACCGTTCTTTTATCTCCTTAGGTATTGGACGCGTGATTTCCTGAAGTTTTAACAACTTCACCTTCTGTTTTAGTTTAGGTACCGTAGGTGTTTGCGGAGGCACAGGCTTTTCTTTATCCTTTTGCTTTCTTTCTTCCTCTTTCAAATGGTCTTGTCTAGTTTCCTCCATAAGCTTTGAAACAGCACTTTCTACCTGCCTGTCTGCCTTTGTTGACTCTTGAAGTTTCGCTACGGCGTTTTTAAGAGTAACTTTTTCTTCATCGTCTCTTAGCAACGGTATTTTAGCGGCTAAATCAGATAGAGGCGACGTCTGCTGTGGTGGTGCTGCCACTGGCTCTTCCTTATTATTTATCACAGCTAGCAACATTTTCGCTAAACTCCTCTTTTGTGCCTTCGAGCCAGAGTTAGGAATAGGTTTGTAGACATTCACAAATGTGCTCGGCATTTCACTAGGCAGGTGATTGACAAGAGTGTGTGTTACGAGGTTCACAACATTATCTACATTGTTTAACCCATCAAATATTGAATCTTCTGTGGGAACTATAGGCTGTCTTATTACGGGAACACCACTGACAGTAGCAGGTTGACTATCATCATCAAAGAGGTTGAAGTCACTTCTACTATTACTGTTACTGTCACTACCCTGACTGTTGCTCTGAGGAGAATCTATTCTAATCCTTTTAGCCGGCGCGTCCCCATTCTTAATTTCCCCTAAACGTTTATTCCTCTTCTCTTTCGGCATTACTTTATTTATCTCCTGTGTGGTCATTCCTATGTCGATCAACAGCTGTGTCAACTGTGGCATCATATCGTTTGAAGAGGGATGCTTTATTAAGTTCACAAGCAGCATTTTAAGATGTTTCCGAACAGAATTGACCTGAGACTGCGACAGTGTAGGCGGTAGCGTCGTGTGTAGGTCGCCTAAGGCCTGTATGACTCGCGGCATGAACTTCGGCCTGAATTTGGCGAGGAGACAGAGTGTCGTCATACAGGCCATCAAGTTCACACTAGATATGTGTTGCGAGTTGTGGAATTTTACTAGAAGCTTGAATATGTGTCTGGAAGATGGAAATGACGATATATTTATAGCTGTGTTCCTATTTGTAAATATAGAAAGCAGAGTTTCTGATAACTCAGGTTCTAAATAACTCAGGATTTAAATATAGGTTTAGTTATATAGTTATAAGAATAAAATGTCTTTTTTGACTGTGTAACTATTAAAATGTCATCTCAAAAAGTTTATTTTTATCCAATAAACTTCTTATAACTGCAATTAATATTTTAAAACTCTCACTTACTCAGATTCCTCTTCTAAAGCCCTCCTATTGATGAAAGTCATGTTAGCCGGCAGGGTGTCCAGACTGAACTCGTCTCCGGCTCCATCGGAAGGAGTCTGTAGTAATACCACTTCCTCCAAGAACTTGATGGAGTGCGTCCTGATGCCCTCGTTGTCATTGTCTATCATGTTTAGTACTAGCAGCTGTTGATAGAAATTGTAAAAGTGTATAAATAGGTGTCATTTTGTAAATGTGCTCTCATAAAGAGGGCACACAAAAGAAGTAATCATTACATCTTTTTTGAAACTGGTTTTTGCCTATAAAATTAATAACTGTTTCCTTGTAATATCAAAACAAAGACAATTGAGTTGAGTATTTGTTTTATTTTAAGATAGCCGTTTGTCCACAATTTCACTCGCATCCCATGGGAACTACTACCCGTACCAGTAAAAAAAAAGATATAGCCTATGTCACTCAGAAAAGAGTATAGCTATTCAACAGTGAATTATTTTTTTACATTGGTGCAGTATTTTCATAGCCTTTATGGTACCAACAACAACAAAAAATGTTTCCTTATTATATTTGTACAGATAAATAAAAGTAACATACATAATACACAAATCAATATATGTAAGAGTAGTAAGTAGTCAGACATACCTTCAACTGAGTAATATTCTCCCACACATACTGCATCTCGCTGACATCTGTAGCTCCCTGACAGATCCACATCAGCGTGTTACGGTACACGATACTGGACGCTTGTATCGCTCGCTTTTGTACTGCGATTACCGAGTCACTGACTAACAGACGCAGTTGAGCTATGATTTTTGGTAGATATTGCCGATGTAGTTTGCTGAAAATAACAAAATATGGGTTCTTGGTGTATTGTATGTCAATTTTCCTTTTTCAAACTATTTAGAAGGTTCCCCACAGCTCTATTTGCATCCCTAGGAAACAAGTACCTTATGTATTTTTTTAGGCTCTAGACTACAGTACAAAATATCATTTTAAATGATTTGTTTTGGTGTGAACGACAGAGTTACTATTGCATGACTTTATACATAATATTGGTAACAATAATGCAAACATTCTACATAGTTCATTAAACAGACAGTAAATAAGCACTATGGTTAAAATAACTCTAAAAAGCATTTAAGACGATGTAATTAAAGAAGCATGACCAAAAGTCAGGTCATCAGCCGAATTATTTTCCCTCCAATGACAAATAAAGCATGTACTTATGTTTTTGTACATCTTTGAAAGAATTAGCAAAAGTTACCCTAGTTCAATGTGCATCTTTTTAAGACAATACACAATTGACAACAATACTATAATGAGTTACTATGACAAACAATAACACCTTTACTCACCTCAGTTCTTCAATAAACGAGATGACCTGCTTCTTGACATCAGTAGACTTATCATTCACGTACGCAAGAATGTTCTCCATGTAAAGAGGAAGCATGGATGAACATTGGTGCAGCAAGAGTTCCACCACTTTCCTGACACAATCCGCTCTCCGATTGCCTTCCGACATCCCCGCATCGTTTATCCATTGTATAACCTTTAGAACAGACAATACTCAGCTTTTTAACCCATACAATAACCATTTAGAACAGATTTTGATAAAAATACAACGATATTTTCGTAAGCTTCGCGCGTTGATTCCACGAACCTGGTTTTGAGCGGCGGTAATACTCTGTTTGCTAGATAAACTAGCCATTTTGTTATATAGTTAAGTTACTTATAATGTTAAGAAGTTAATTAAATCGATCTCATCGCTTATTATCATTTAATCATTAGAGAAATCAAGAAAATTTTATGAACAGCAAACAGATACGATCACATCGCAACGTTATATGTTAATGCAAATAAATTAAGTAGTCATGTTAGAATGAGATGGATACTATTTGAAACCGAAACGTTGGTCGCGTTAGAAAGAGACAAAATAGAAACTTTGCACATTTGTACGGTTTTTTATTTAGTAGTATAATATCATGACATTTGGATCCAGTGTTGCTAGAGTAAATATAAATTAGGTGAGGTCCAAAAACAAAAATATTGAATGAAGTAGGTAATGTTTCTCATTAATTTTCTTAAATAGTATTTGAACGTATTTTTTACTATAGTTATACTACTAATTACTACTATACTTACTATAATTTAAAGGAAACCTTTTATTTACTACCCATACACTGGCTGATATAGATGAAAAAAATGTAGGAGATGCTATTTGCTGTTAAAAAGAAATGAAACTTTAATGGCATCCTTAAATATTTTCTGCCAAAATGGCCAGCTCTAAGTGTTAAATTGCAATGCAGAGGTTGCATATCAAATAAATTTGTAACTAAACTTACACTAGAAAACCAATTTATGTATTCAAAACCAGTTTTAACTACTTGAAAAACCGTATAAAAACTTTTTTCAAAAGGTACTTACTTATTTTTCTAATTAAAATATAAGATACCAAGGATTATAATAAGAGTAACAACGAACATAGTAAAAATAGGTTTTATTTAAAAATGACTACTTCGTTTGCTTACAATAAATAAATAAAACAATAGTTTATGGTCACGCCATGCCTTGTGGTGGAACTTGGCGCACAGGGATGTAAGGCTGCAATTCGAACGGTGCTGGCTGTTTCTCCCTCTCTTCGAGCACCAGGTAATAACTTCTTACGATTATCATGCAAATCAGCAGCGTAACTGAAAACAACAAGAAAAATCAATTCAGTTTTCGCCAAATGTTATGGCAGTTCGCCTTTCGGAACGTTGTAGGTTGTAGAAGACGCGTTACAGAATTATTTTTAGGTGACAATGGAGTGCCAGTCACTTATTAACTTATGTAAATAACCCACCCATTGTAAATATCTATGTAAATAAAAACCATTTTTGTAAATACGTAGATTAGGTATTTAGGTATTTTACTACAATAGTTTTTAATTTTAATTGTTAAAATAATTAAATACTTTTTAAAAGGTGAATAAAATAAAATTTTCATCTCTGACATACCCACTCATGTGCCCTTCTTGATTTTTTTTTGTGTTTCAGGGGCACGGTAACTATTTCGAATATTCCCGTAGCGCGCAATGTTTGGTTTACCCTAGGAGCCTCTCTGCTATCAGAGTGTCCGAGACCCCTCTCAATAAAATCTACCAGCCTTATCAGCCTTTAATAACGAAATACTTACAAGACCACTTAAGCACAGGCAGCGTGGCGAAGAAGCCCATGAACACGAAGGTGACCACCACCAGGACCACGCTCAGAGCGAACAGGAACATCACCGCCTTGAAGTAGAACCGCAAGTAATGCGGCTTGTCCTGAAACAGACCAAATAAAACTTTATACATGCAAGCAAACTCAATCATCATCATCTCCCGAGCCTTTTCCCAACTATGTTGCGGTCGACTTCCAGTCTAACCAGATGCAGCTGAGTACCAGTGTACCAAGTACCAAGGAGCAACTGCCCTATCTGATCTCCTCAACCTAGTTACCCGGGCAACCCAATACCCCTTGGTAAGACTGGTGTCAGACTTAATGGCTTCTGACTACCCGTAACGACTACCAAGGATGTTCAATGTTCAAACAATTGATATCGGAAACAGTAGATGAGATAATCTTATCACGACTTTTGTCTGGAATACGGTTTGTTTATCATAGTTTTTATTTTTCATTTTTACGATGCCACAGTAAATGTGTCATCAATAAATACCAGAAATCATGGGTATTACGCGTCGGCCGTATCTGTGATTATACCGGATATCCTTTGGTTCTACGTTCCACTGTGGTTCTACGAAATATTTTCAATAATATGAGTGGGTCTCAAAAACATGTTTTGCCTGAAAATACAAAACCAGGGATAAACAATGTACTTTTAGAAGAAAATAATATTCTATTGTCTGATACGCCACTGGATAATGTTGAAAGAAAACATTATGAAGTAATCTGGACTTGACAAGAACAGTTCTGCAACATTACCAGACTTGAGCAATCGGTGTAATCAATGCACTCTTGCGCATGAAAGCACAAAGCAGTGGCACAATAAAACTGTCGGATTCATTGACTCCTATTCTATACGAGGATCCCTTTATATTTGTGGCCTAATAACTATAAATCAAAAATCCTCAAGTAGTTTCCATTGCAGCGTTGTCCGCAATTTTATCAGAATTTTACTTTTGAACCATTGGAAAAATATTTGTAGCCTATAGGATATAAAAAATCTTCAGATCTAACCAACCAGGCCGAGTCTGGCCAGGTTTTAAAGCTTCTTCTCAAACTCTCATTAATTTTATCGGGTAATGAAAGAGATATACGAACTTAAACATCATAAATAGGTACTTACGGTATGTGTCCCAATCACCAAAATAATACTGATAGTGACATTAAACAGGAACACTAGTAGATAGTAGGCGAAGGACAGGTACAGGCCCAGGGCCGCCCTCGCCACCTCGTTGGGCGGATGCTGCGGGTTTGGTCTATCTTTGCTATCCTGAACAAACTCCGACACTTTGAAGATTGACCACGAGACTGTGGCCAGCGTTAGGCAGGAAGCTATCTGAAATATAAGGAAATAAGTTTAGGGGTATGTATATCATGCAGGATTTTGAAGAGCCTCTATGTAGACGAGCCTTCTCCCAACTATGTTGGCGTCCGCTTTCACTCAAACGGTTGCAGCTGAGTACCAGTGTCTTGCATGGAGCGACTGCCTATCTGACCTGCTCTACTCAGTCACCTGTGCAACCAGAAGTGGAGGACCGGGTATCCGACTTTCTGTCTTCTACCTTTAAAGAGGGATGATCAAAGAAAAACTTTATTGTAGGTATAAAGTTAAATACTTGGCTCTAGAAAACAAAAAGAGCGAACTGTACGGACGGGTGATTTTTAATTATTTTCCATCCAAACTAATATTATAAATGCGAAAGTAACTCTGTCTGTCTGTCTTTTTGTCTGTCTGTCTGTCTTTTCTTCACGCCTAAACTACTGAACCGATTTGTGTGAAATTTGGTACAGACATAGTTTGAAACTTGAGAAAGGACATAGGATAGTTTTTATTAAAAAATGAATAAAAATAAAATTATTCCGGACATATAGCGCCATCTATTGGTCAAATCAAAAATCTGCTGGTAGTCACTATTCCACGCGAACGAAGTTGCGGGCAAAAGCTAGTAAAAAATAAATCCTAGCCTTCGGAAACTTAGCTACTAAATTAAAATACGATACCAAACCTGTTGCTAATCACCAGTAAGAGGCGCTCTAAAATTAACTATAATACACTAGCACCAATATTATGATCACAATAAAGGTAGGTAGTATTTCCAAAATAATATATAACAAAAAATACTCACAATAGACACATATCCAATGAGTAACACGCCAATCTTCAAAGGAATGCAGTAACAGCACTTATTGTACCGCGGCAATTCGAAACCCATTGTCACTTCACTCACTTACACTTTAGTTTTCAAATTATAACATTAAATAGTTTCACAAAAAATTGTTTAGAAGACTCAAAGACTATCGCGTGCGTCGGGTTTGTTTCTGATAATAACTTTAACCAGCATTATCAGTTATCTGATAAAAGGTTGATGTCGATAACGATGACCAATGAACCATTAGGAAATAAACTGTTTGGGTATCACCTCGATTATTTTAGGTGTGTTTTTTAGGTTATTGTGAAAGTAGTTTATCTGATAGGAACGCGTATGCTCTTGAGTTCTGTTTCCTAAGTGTATGTGTCCTTAGCGCTTGATAGGAACAATATATATTGTGTATTGTCGTCACTGTACTACATAGGTAACTGCACCTTTTGTCTTATCTTGGGTATCTCTGAATGACACAAGCCAAAGTTGTATAGCTATGTAGGTGTACATGTGTGTTTGTAACAAGGTGCATTACACTACATTAGATGAGATACGACTGATCCCCCTACAGATCTTACCTATGTAGTATAATAAAATTATATCCGGGTTCAGGAAAAAGGTCTCAAGGGACGCGATAGATCTTCCCCCGTTCGGAGCATTATATGATCGCCCTCGACAGAGACATTGAACGATCAAAGTGGTACTCATTTAATTAATCTAAACTAATACTTGTTTCTATCCTTACAATACGGAGGAAACATACCAACTACAAAACTACTGAAAAATTCTTTCACATATGGAAAGCTACACTCTTCTCCAGTACCTATGTCATAAGCTATATTTTATTCCGGTACGGGCAGCAGTTCTCACAGGAAGCGCGCGGATGACACTGAGGGAAAATGGCTGGCATTCAATATCTACGTTTAGTTAATAAGGCTCTGTCACTAGAAAAGATTTTATGTCATAAACACGTACAAAACGAAACATTTGTGACATCACATTGTATTAGATAGTGTAGGATCTATTCAGTCAGCGACTCAGTCGCAGTCGCACATTGATCTTTCAGGCTTTTTTTCTTTTTTCTTCTTTTTGCCGTGTTTTTCGCAAACGCATTCGGATGGCGGTGTGTCGTCGCAGAACGCATTCATATCAAACTTTACACCTTCGTCGCAAATATCCACGTAGTAGCTGTACACGACTATGAAGCCGTAGAACTCAAGGACTGTGGAAACGTAACAAATTCCTTATTATTTAGTGGTGGTCCCCATAGGTCTTTGAAACGTAGTCTATTTTTCCATTATGGACATTCTAATTTCGAAAAAGTACCTATGTTCAGACATATTTTTATATCATAGCGGTGCCTTTCAGAGTGACATGATAAACCCTTTATTTTGATACTCATTTGCAGAAAATCCCGCAGTCCTCAATCTGGATGTAGGTATTATTAACGTTTTAAATGTATTAAAAGACCTGGGCAGGTAATATAGACAAATCCAATGACACCGTCATTAATTGTCTTTATCCATTCCGCCGTTGTCATAAAAATCTTTGCAGTGGGGTAAAAAATAGGGCAACAAATTAAAACGTTGGTATACTCACTAAGAACCATGAGGTACAGTAGATAATATCCAGTGAGAGCGGTATGCGTGATGCTCAGCACTACGAATAGAGAGAGCTCAATGAGCCACGTGCAGAACCGGCATACCAGGTACTGGTTGACGCGGTACGGAGTATCCTGAGACAGCGATATACAATAATAAGCGTAATGGATGGACAGCGCAAAAAATTGTGATTCCAATTAGTCCGCATTGTAGATTGTTAAAAAATATTGGGCACGTATTTCTTATTTTAGATCATAATATAAGGCAACAAAGAGTGGGGTCTAAATGACGTCACGTCCATGTTAAATTTATACTAAGAAGTGACGTAGCACAAAATTCAATCCTGTTGTACCTATCTTCGTTGTTATTTGTTTGTGAGAGAAAATAAAAAATACGTGTCCATTATTTTTGGGTTATCTAAAAAACGGATTTACTAATTACTTTTTTTATTCGCCATGCCTGTTGAAGAAAAATATCCGATTTTGAAGGAATTATTTGGATTAGGATTGAATTTATTCCATAAGGAACTCTTGTCTTGTGTCTTTGCGAACCGACTTTAAAAGGGTTTGTTTGTAAGGTCAGGACCAATCTTGGTTGCTTACTTCAACGTTATTGACTTGTTTTTACACTCCCCTTTCCATTTGGGCATCTTTTCGTGATCGGTGAGAACAACCGAGGCAGGTAGGCTTTATATGGGAGTTTAAATACAATCTAATACATACGTAATAAATTCCTATCCCCAAGTAAATGGTAAAGATGCACAGGAAGCACTGGGTGATGATGAGGATTTCTTGCATGATGAAAATGTAGAAGAAGAACTGCTCCAATGACTTCGGGACATAGTAAGACGATGTCGAAGTTGCTGGCAGGAACGTGGTTATCATCGAATTTAAGAAGAAACCCAGGAAGAACAGCGACCGGCACTGGACAATTAAAATTAGTTTAGGGCGAGATGGGCGCGGTCGGTTTATTAGGTTATTAGATTTATTTTTTGTAAACCATCTAGAAAAAGGTGTCCGTTACCCAGACCAGTGATGTTGTCGACAATGATCATTTGAATCTTATAGATAATTAGTTTTGCGGATTCTGTAATTGTTGTGCACATTTATAAATTTGTTGCGCTTATATATATTATTTGTTGCGTTTTTTAATTATTTCACAAAAACATTTCCTGCTGGCGTAACGTTACGCCAGCCAGACCTTTTTCTTTCTAAAGGGAATATTTAAATAAATATTACCTATAAAATTTGTTGTCTGGATAAAGTAAATGTCTTCGGTTGCGAAGTTATTCGAGATTTTGCTGGGGTAACGTTTTTGGTTTTGATAGATCTCTGAAATGATTAAGCGGATTCTTATCATATTTTGTACATGACTTCCTAGGACTTAGTTTAAATTTGTTCTGCAATAATAAAACCAAAATAATGCATATCTTAAAGGTTATTTCATTAAATGAAAAACATTTCAATTGGTCCTAGCACTCTTAATAAGAAGTCTAAAGACTTACTTTAAACGTTATTTTAAAGTTTTTAACTGCCTTCAAATGTATGTGAAGTTTCAGTAGTAGTTATCCTGTAAGTATTTAACAAGTTATGATGATATTCAGTTCTTCGCGAACACGGTTTTGATGCGCGCGGTGTTATTTGGCCACTGGATTGGAATATGAACTGAATGTTATGTCAATTATTAATTTTTTAGATCAGTTGTATATCAGTAAAATTTCAGCTCAGTACATTGGATAATTAAATGTGATAATACGATTAAAGTCATTAGGAAGTGAATGACCGTGGTAACCCGAACAAGTTTAGGTGGTTACGAAAAAGCGAAAAATATGTACGCAACAATTACAGAAGCCGCAAAACTAATTATCTATAAGATTCAAATGACCATTGTCGACAACATCTGGCCTGGGTAACCGACACTAGAAAAAGAAGCTCCTTCTGAAAGAGGTCTGTCGACTTCACTTTGAAAACGGACGACTTTCAATGCTATTTTGAGGTGAACCAGGAGCCTAGGCATTTTTTTAACGACGTCAAACATCATCAAAAGACCCCTTCTCCGCTGTGGGTTAGCAGCGGTGAGGGAGTGTCAGACTCTTACTGACTAAAAACCGTCGTGTTCCGTCGTAGGCCTTTTATGAACCAGGGCCGTGGTAACTCTTTCGAACAGTCCCGCAGCCCCAGCAAGCCTAGGCAATCGGTCCTATTTCATGTACTTACTTGATTTAATTGATTTAATTAGTTATTTTAATGAATGAAAAGTATAAATGTTATTAATTACCACTGTCCATATTAGAATCACAACACATCCGGTTTTTAAAGAATATAGCAGAAGAAAAGTCATGACTGTCGGTAGATTCACATTTATATTGGTGCACATTTAGATTTGTTTTGATAATAATACTTTACTTTTAGATTTAATAATTTTCTATAAAAGATTTAATGTCAAATATTCCACATTTGACATGTTGGCTGTGACTGACATCCATATAGTCAATGCATAGCGTACACATAGCGTAAAAGGTTTTTTTTTATAATTTCCCTATCTCAGAGCAATAAGTCCCTATTCTGTGAAAAAGGAGATTGGGGGTTCCTGGGCTATCGGCGACAAAAATCAAAAATTCCGATACAAAAAGCGTTATTTTTTGGTTTTGTACACTTCGCAGATAGAACTACATACCTATCAGTAATTCTAGGACTACTCTAGTTCTTCTTCTAGTTGACACTACATCCATTAGTCGGTACCACAATCATCGCTAGCCGCTGATAGCCCAGGGTCCATAGAAACTTGCCAATTGCCCCTTGTGAAAATTACCATGAGATTAGCCAAAGATTACCTTTAAACTTACATACATAGGGCTTTTAAACAATGCGATGCGATGCAACTCAATTAAAATATGTCATCAAACCTGTGCTAATCACAAGGGGTGCTGCCACCAATATTCAAATCCATAAAAAAATTGAAGAGGTAGGACCTGCTTCCAAAATAACGTCTAAACAAAAAACCCATCGCATCATAGTTTTGTATAGTTGCGATGCGATTTTGAACGGCAAACCGTTTAGTACCTTCAAGTGTATCGTTTTTGTAGGCATGGGGCAAGGTGATAATAAACTCAAAAGCTCTTCGAATTAAGATATGCTCACTCTAAAATAATCAAAACATATCTTCATCAGCTCTCAACCCATAGTAGGTACTTTCGTGTAAAATAGTGCCCATTATGATTAAGTCAATCATAAGCTATATTTTATATTGGATACTGGCAGTAGACACCCGGGAAAAAACGGCTTCGTTTAATTAGTTAGGCTCGTTTACACGCAAGGATTTCTGTCCTCAAAGGCATTGGGCGTTGATATTGAAGATCTATCTAAGAAATTTAAACAATATTCAAAAGTTGATGAAATCAATAAAACACGCGTACAGAATGAAACATTTGTAACATCGTATGAATGAGACAGTGTATCTATTGTCAGTGAATCAGCAGTCGCAGATTGATCTTTCGGGTTTTTTGGGTTCTTTTTTCTTCTTTTTGCCGTGTTTTTCGCAAACGCATTCGGAGGGCGGTGCGTCGTCGCAGAATTCATTCATATCAAACTTTACACCTTCGTCCAAAATGTCCACGTAGTAGCTGTACACGACTATGAAGCCGTAGAACTCAAGGACTGCGGAAACGTACAAATTCATTATTATTTAGTGTTGGTCCTTAATGAACGACGCACCCCGTATCTTTGAAACGTAGTCAATTTTTCCCTTATGGACATTCCAATTTCGAAAAAGTACCTGAGCAGGTATGTTCAGTCATATTTTTTATATCATAACGGTACCTTTTAGGGTGGCATGATAAACCCTTTATTTTGATACACATTTGCAGAAAATCCTGCAGTCCTTATTCTGGTTTTATTATTAACGTTTTAAATGAGTTAAGAAGACCGGGGCAGGTAATAGAGACAAATTCAATGACATCCTCATTAATTGTTTTTATCCATTCAGCCGTTTTAATTAGAATTTTTGCAGTGGGGTAAAAAATACAGGCAACAAACTAAAATGTAGGTATACTCACTAAGAACCATGAGGTATATTAGATAATATCCAGTGAGAGCGGTATGCGTGATGCTCAGCACCACGAAAAGAGAAAGCTCAATGAGCCACGTGCAGAACCGGCACACCAGGTACTGGTTGACGCGGTACGGCGTATCCTGAGACAGCGATATACAATAATGAGCGTGATGGACAGGTCATACAAATTGTGTATTTCTTATGGGAATTTAAATACAATTTAATACATACGTAATAAATTCCTATCCCCAAGTAAATGGTGAAGATGCACAAGAAGCACTGGGTAATGATGAGGATTTGTAGCATGATGAAAATATAGAAGAAGAACTGCTCCAATGACTTCGGGACATAGTAAGCCGATGTCGAAGTTGCTGGCAGGAACGTGGTTATCAACGAATTTAAGAAGAAACCCAGGAAGAACAGCGACCGGCACTGGACAATTAAAAATGAGTTTAATGCGAGATATTGGGTTATTAGAGATCTATCAGACAGAGAGCGTTCGCGCGGTCGAGCCTTCAAGGGGTCAGTTTTGCGTTGGAGCTCTAGTCTACTACTTCTATTTGACCGACGCGGTGTGAGCATGTCTATGTAACGTAATGTAACAGAAAGAACGCAAAACTGACCGCTTGAACGCTTGACCGCGTAACCGCTCCCTGTCTGATAGATCCCTTAGATTTCTTTTTTGTAAACAACCTATTAAAAGAAGCTTCGTCTGAAAGAGGTCCGTCGACTTCACTTTGGAAACGACTTTCAATGCTTATTTTTAGGCGAACCAGGAGCCTAGGCTAGCGGTCCTTTTTCATGTACCTATGTTGTAGCTATTTAACTAGTTCTGTCTGTGCAAGCCAGATCCACTATGAACTTCGTCGGCGCTAATACACTTCTGGACACATCTATTGGCCCACCTTGTATTTTCAGTTTCGTTTGGTCCTAGCTAAATTTTTATATTAGGTCGAGCAAAAGGTTTTTATGCAGTTTTGATCCTTGCACATTCACAATTTCATTCAATAGTCTTTTTTTGAATTTCGAATACAGAATTTAAAGAAACAAGAGACAATTTGGAGCCTGCTTGTTGATATCAAACAATCGATTACTAAGAAAACTTGGTTTTATTGGTTTACTTGGTTACTTATTCTTGAAAAAGTGATTGATATCTTTGGTTTTGCAACAAACATTACTTATTCTTAACATTAAGGTGAGGTTCTCTCAATAATCTATGGATACTTCACCTGAAGTCGCCGCCCAAGCTGTGGCACTTATTCAGGCTGGACACAGCCAAAGAAACGTGAGTGCTCAACTTAATTTAAGTCGATCTGCGGTCCGAAATGTTTATCGGAGGTACCTAGAGACTGGCGGCTTTGTTCGTCACCAAGGAAGGCCACGATGTCGGGTCACAACTGAAAGGCAGGAGCGATTCATCGTGACGACCAGTTTGAGAAAACGTCACCTTACCTCCATTGAGATACAAAAACAACTTCGCGACTTCCACGGGGTATCTGTGAGTGCTCGAACTGTTCGGAGAAGTTTAAAAGAACACGTTGTGGTACCACACAAGCCAGCTAATGGGCCCAAACTAACGAGAGCCCACCGAACAGCGCGCCTTCATTTCGCACGCAGTCATTAAAATTGGACACAGCAAGATTGGAGCCGTGTACTCTTTTCTGATGAGTCTAAAATTGTGTTACATGGCAATGATGGAAGGAAGAAGGTCTACCGACGTAAGGGAGAGCGTTTCGCACAATGCTGCTTTGAAGAGAGGGTTGCTTATGGCGGTGGCTCAAGGACTGTCTGGGGCGGTATATCCGCGAGCGGCAAAACTCAACTTGAGGTTGTTACAGGACCACGGCTGCCAACATTAAATGCTGAAAGGTACATTCGTGAGTGCTTAGGACCTCACGTGATACCATACGCGGACTATGTGGGCCCAAATTTCCTTTTTATGCATGATAATGCAAGAGCCCATGCGGCCGGCATTGTCAGGGAATATCTTCGGGATGTGAATATCACAGTTATGGACTGGCCAGCCAGAAGCCCAGACATGAACACCATTGAGCACATGTGGGACGAGCTAAAAAGACGTGTTAGGGCTCGTCAGCCAGTTGCCCAGACGATGCTGGAGTTGAAAACTGCCATAGAAGAGGAATGGGAGATGATCCCTCAAAACTTCACAGAGCGGTTGATAAACTCTATGCCTAATCGTATGAGAGCTGTGGTAGATGCCCATGGAGGCAACACACGTTATTAAATTAAACCTTTATTTGATAAAACATGTTTTTTATTCAAAAATCAATTGCCTTTAACGAGGCACATATCCGACTTGTTAGGCGTAGCTCCATGTCGTATGGTATTCTGAATTCAAATTTAAAACAATACGATCGAAAAAGAAGGTAAAATGTATCAGGTTTAAAACTGCATCAACAGTTTTTGTTCAATCTAGCAATTATATTTGGAAGGAGCCATCGAAACCTAAACTCTAAGGTGGGCCAATAGATGTGTCCAGAAGTGTATATTCAAGGTCCATAGGAAGAAGGCTTAATAACTGGCAGATCGACTGAAAGTTACGACATCTCAGCCTAGAGATATCAACTGGCTAGCCTTTAAATGCAGGCTTGTTATTATGCAGTAGTATGAAAAGTATAAATTAATTACCACTGTCCATATTAGAATCACAACACATCCGGTTTTTAAAGAATATAGCAGAAGAAAAGTCATGACTGTCGGTAGATTCACATTTATATTGGTGCACATTTAGATTTGTTTTGATAATAATACTTTACTTTAAGATTTAACAAAATTCTATAAATGATTTATTGTCAAATATTCCACATTTGGCATGTTGGCTGTGACTGACATCCATAGTCCATAGCGTAAAAGGATTTTTTTTCACAAGTTCCTATCTCAGAACAATAAGTCCCTATTCTGTGAAGATGACTATGCTATTAGCCAAAGAGTACCTACGCTACGTACGTACATAGGTAGGCTCATTTTCAAATTGTTACTTGAGTTACGCAACAACTTATTTTCGGAGACTAACTCTCTAACTGACTTAGTCAGTTAGGATAGTATTTCATTATGAGGAAATGGCTTGGCACGCGACGACGGTATGAGACCAGACGGCATGTCGTTATTCCCTTGGAAGATGGGTAGACCTTTAGTATGGGACAAAACTTGTGTCTAAAAACGAACTCTTGTACCATCCCACCAGGCAAGTTCTGCGTGCTGTGCTGCTGCTGCCGCTGCAGCCGCGGAGAACCTCAAGTGGCGGAAACATAGTGGCCTTTTCGGAAACTATGTTTTCGAACCGTTTGGGTTGAAACCTTCGGGTCGTGGGAGCCGAATGCCCACATTCTATTTAAAGATCTCTCTAAGGTTGACGCTTCTCCTGACCAAAAGGCTGGCTATTACCTCGGACAAAGGATAAGCACGCTAGGGACGAACTTATTTATGCTTTTTAGTTTTCGTTTTTTTACTAGAAAAGTTTTTAATTAATGTGTTAATATTTGTACATGTGGTCAATAAATAAATAATTAAACAAATCTTCAAAAACAATATATAAGTAGGTATGTTTTGTATTACACACAAGTTAAGTTATGTAAAAAGGACTTTGATCGTATTACGCCCAACCGGACGTGGATATTTTTAGGATAAGAACCGCCTACAATTTGAACAGTTTTAGAAAAAACAGTACCCAAATATACAATGACTAATTTCGCGCCTGGCTTAGCTTTTCGCGTAAATGATGGACATTCCATCGATATTATCATAATAATTTAAATCCACGCAGATGCCCATATGCACAGATTAGCGGAACCTTGAAACAATATAATTATTGTAATTGTAATGTTTTCGCCTGACTGATAATAAGCTGTGAAAAATTATTTTCAAAGCCATATTAGAATGTTTATGAATTGAGTTTGGGTCTGTTGGAAGCAAGGAAGAGCATTGTTAGATAGTAGATATCATAACTCTGAATTTGAACCACTAGTAGGTACCCACAGCCGTAAGTAGTGGATCAGACGTTTCAAAAAATACAGATTACCGAAAAGTGCAGAAGTGAGAACCACACACTCAATAGATATTTCAAACATTACGTAATAATCTCTTTTTCTTTTTTTTTAGGATGCCAAAAATCAGCAAAATGACCCCTCCCGCTGTGGGTTACCTACTTAGCAGCGGTGAGGGAGTGTCAGACTCTTACTAAAAACCGTGTTCCGTCGTAAGCCTTTTATGTACCAGTGCTGCGGTAACTCGTTTGAAAAATCCCGAAGCAGGCCCGAGGCAGGCCTTGCAGCCGCCCCCCCCCTTCGCCGGTGGGGGACTGGACGCCATAGATTCCCAGACCCCCTCCACTCAGGCGAGGTCGAAGTGCCGCTGGGCCTTTTTAGTGGGTATACCGGAAACGATCTTACCGGGGAGTCCCACATACCCCTCTCCCGTCCCCCGACGGGAAGGGGATGCGCAATAGCATTTTTAGCCCAGCGACAACAAAAAAAAAAATGGCCCTGCAGCCCCGGCAGATCCCGCAGCCCCGGCAGGATTGACCTCAATTAAACTTAGTTGTAAAATTGTTGTTCAGGAACTAAATGGCAAAAATAACATTAATTAGTTACGTTACACGGGTAAATCTTTGGGTAAAACAGTGTAAATTCCGAAATCCTAATAATATTAGGTATGATGTCCGCATGTAAACAAAAATAATACGCATAAAATATAAAAATTCTGAGTAATGCAAAACAATAACTTGGGAAGTCGAGATAATGTGATGTTCCAAGTATTTTTGCTTAAACGATAATTAGGTAAATGGTAGAAATTCATTGAAGTATTAATGTAGTATTCTAGATAAGCTTTTGTACAATGCAATCAATGGATAGCGGACAATTATTAATTCTCAGTAAAAACAATTAGGGTTGATGCTTTTTTCCGGGAGGTCAGTTTGCTATCTATATTATCAGTGAAGAGTAATACTGTAAATAGCATTAATCATCAATTTATTTAGGTTCTTATGCTCGTTGGGATAGAGTTGAAATTATTTTTGATCCCGTAGTGTATGGAGTTTCCGTCAATGTGCAGTTTAGCGATTGATGTGATCCAGAATATGGTAACCGGCTTATTTTATAAGTAATTTCTTTATTTCATTGTTTACATAATTTCTCGTCTAAAACTGAGTAACTAGCTTATACTTGTGGCATGACAAAGATATTATCATTTAAAGTAACAACAGATGTAATGGCATCTTAGTTTTACAGCAACGGTACACAATTTACCTACATATTGTCTCAAAATAAAAACAAAAAAGACTATACTAAAAAAAATGCATTTTAAATATTTCATTTTATAGGCTACATCTGTCAGCAATAATTTTGTAAACCTCTGTAAACTTTTCTTTTACCAAATTGCAGTCACATACCACGTTGTACCGCAGACCAGCAGCTCAAATGTCCGACACAGTCAGTAGGCAGACATCTCCATTAGATAAATACTCTGACAAATAGCTTGAACCACCAGTCTTGACAATAACCCCGTATCGTGCGCGTGTCAAACGTCCCATTTCACGTTCCGTTTTAAAAAAAATACATAAACAAAGATGTATTGCGATTGGCCGACGTTAGGCAGGTGTTGCTTCTGCATGCCCTTAAGAAGAGGTGTGATCACTTTCGGATATATTAACTTAGTGAGTATTTTTTTTTTGTTTTTAAGTTGCGTCGTAATTTTTGAGGATGTAGCTAATTTTGTGAATTTTGGACGCCCACTGTGCTTCTTGTGGTCTTGTCCGAAAGTCGGATTACTACAGCGGTTTATGAATTTTAACATTATTCCTTAAGTACCTAGTGGTTAATCTCAATGTGTCTTTTGATATTCTAAACACGTTTTCTCCTACTCAATGTGCCGGTAAAGTAAATCAGGATATTTCCGATTTCGTTATTTTGTTTTGCTGAAAAGTTTATAAGAATCTGTAAGCACTATTATTGCAGTAGGTCTATAGGTAGATGGAGCTACTGGTCATATATGTAGGTAAATAAAGTAAATGTTCTTCTGTAAGGTCACGGACTAATAATAGACACATATTATTATTAAATAACAATGACAATCTTGTCATCGGTGAACCAGATTCAAACTAGGTTTGAGTATAATGCAGTGGGATGCACATCAACTGTTTATTACATTACCTACTGCTAGAAAACATCATAAAAAGGGAGATTCCATAAATGAACAAGTACTTTTATTTAGATTTTCATTACAAGGCTTACCCTTCAGATCTACCTATAATTTGGTAATGGTTAAGATTATTCAGGTATTTTATAGTAAAGGCAAAATTATTTTGCTTTTATCTTGATACATTTATATGGTCAAAATTACTAGACCTTAATACATTTTATTTAAAATATCTTTTATGGAAGCCTAGGGACCGCTCCCTAAAAACGCCCCCGTTACGCCCATATTTGCCAACTTCCTACTCGCATAAGTAGTAAACAACTCCTATACCTACAGTCACAGAAAAAAAAACAACTATTTGGAGTATAGTAGGTAGGTACTTGATCAATGTACCTATGTTAGTAAACACAACGACAAGGCGGGAACCTTTTACTATCTTTCCAGTCTCAATCTTCCCAAGATTTCCTAAATAAAGTTCTAGTATAAATAAATATAGGTACATATTCATGTCAATGAGAGTTCATCTCCCGAGTCTTTAGACGGCCGTAAGACGGCTTCCAGTCTAACCGGATGTAGCTGAGTACCAGTGTGCCCCAAGGAGTGACTGCCTACCTGACCTCCTCAACCCAGTTATCCGGGCAACCCCATACCCCTTGTTAAGCCTGGCAACGACTGCCAAGGATGTTCAATGACCTAAAGTTTAACGTGCAATCCGAAACACAGTGCTTGGTGTCCAAGATATAGTTAGAAAGTACAGGTACAAACATAGAATAGTTGCGTTGGTACTTGCCTGACCTGGTATTGAGCCCACACACTATACTTGAGAGGTTGGTTCTTTATCCAGTAGGCCACCACGACTTAATATTAATGATAATGGGAGGACTATTTATCTTTATGCGCCTATATATGGACGTCATAAATCTTAATCCTTTGCCTTTCCAGATTTTCAGTGCATTCATGGTGGGGATCTACAGTTACTCCGTCCACGCAGACTTCGGTTTATTTGCGATCTACCACGGGACCAGTGTTGGTGTGTCAATACCTGAAGAAGTTTGTGTCTTTATCTACTGCGTGGAAGTTGTGTTCTCTGCCGTCCTGCTGTATGGAGCTCATAAGGTGACTTTTTATATATTAAGCATAGTTTACACAATGCCAATAAGACTGGCAACCTTCGCTGACTTGGTATTCCCCTCAGTTTATACGCGCTTACGAAAATAGAGCGCCCGTCTATTTCCAAGCTAATGTAACGTAAGCAACCGCAACAATCCGCAGAACTGGCGCCAGGAGGCTGGCTTCGTGTAAATACTGCATTAGTGCATTTTAAATAGTGGTAGGAATTAGATGTAGGGCTTCTTTGGAAATTGGATAAATGACAGAATCGGCAACCATTTCTTTAAAAAGTCTACTATCCTCAAGTAGATAAATCATGTTTTGGTGGTTTTAAAAGTATTGCAGTATATGATAAGGAATACCCACTGATGACTAAAGCTACGGAAATTTCATCAGTGTCTTTACAAATTGTTATCTTTTAGGAATACGAGGTAGGAATAATGGTAGTGTAGCTCGACTGCTTAGGAAGTGATCTTGTGAGGTTATCAAACAGTCTTATCGTTTTGGGTTGACTTAACGAGTACACATTACGACTTATAATATCCGCTTATGTAAATAATTACCTATCGAATGAAAGCTTTGGGAATTAGGTAATAACCTATTCACTTTGTACAATCAGAGTAAGTCCTTTGTTAAGTATTTTTGAAAGACGTAGTAAACCTGCTGCTTAGTGCCTAGACCATCTCTCCCATCTTTTCACAGAAAAATATAATTTGAAAGCCCATAGTGTGTCACACATTTTTGGAGCAAAACGGGCATTTCGGGTGATAGTGCTCTTTTGCCTGATCGTCTCATCATCCTCCGAGCCTTTTTCCCAACTATGTTGGGGTCGGCTTGCCTGATCGTCTATCAGGTAAAATCCTTAGGTAGGTAAAACGCAACCGTTGGACGTTTATTCTAGTAGGAATTGCACCAATTATCCATTTGTGCCACAGGTACCTACTACTTTCGGCGAACTAGTGTATGTACAGTTTTACTCATTCTTTACCTACCACACAACAATATGACTCATTGAGTAGGTACCTGTTTGTACCCTGTTCTGCGAAGATAAACTAAATTCTCATTTTTTTTAAACTGCTGTGGTCAATTACGATGGTTGCCAAAATAAAAAAAATTATGGTGTTCAATTAGAAAGGAAATTACATTTTAACCAGGTTAATTTGAATATCCTTTAATAAAAATAAAAACAGATGCCTATTGACCGTGAACCCATTTAGTGTGAAATAGGCACATCAGCCCATTTAAAATATGAACACATTTTTTTTAAGTTTCTTTAGGTAACGAATGCTTACGTACAATTTAAGTTTAGAAGGCGCTTTACCTATATTCTGTACCTAATTATAGGATATTAAAGTCTTTGTTAGTCGTTTAGGCACATGGGATAGCGTATGCGATGTAGGTATTTGGCTTTCCAAGAGAAGGACCTTCAATGAATAGGTATTCAGAGGTTTCAATGAATTATTATTTCAATAATGATTTCGTACCAAATATTTCCAGTTTCTTGTCTAGTCTGTTTATCTAGACCTCTACATTATGCGCTAGAAACTTGAACTCTGCAGGCGTAGGTTATTGCCAGAGTGACGTCACATGCAGTGATAAAGTGCGGAAAGCCACAATTTGCTATCAGGACCGTGACGGCCATTTGTCATTCGACGCCACTTTACTGCATTATCGTAATTAATGGACAGTTTTGTTTGCCGGTGCCTTTGTGAAAAGTAATTTTTTTAGGAAGCGATTGAGTAAATTATAGACAGGCCTTTTTAACGCAGTTTCATTCGTCTCCCGAAGGCGTTCGTTGTATGTCACAGGACAAAGTATCTTAAGTATGTCTACCAGTTAGGGGCCCACCTATACCCATACCAAACACCCAAACTTCGCTTAGTTTACCCTCAAACACATATTGAAAAACACACAGTAAAAAGTCCTGCCACGGGAGAGGCTCGCAAAATTGAACAAAGAACCAAGTTAAATAGATGTGCTAACACAATCTCTTCCTTTGTTCCAGAAACTAATCCTATACATAAAAACGTACTACTACTTCGCTGTGACCACGACGGTAGCGTCTGTGCTCATCCAGATATTGGACTTCGCAGTGTCTGTGTCCAGTAGGATGGGTTTCTACATGGTCTTCGAAGTACTGCCTCTCATGTTCGCTGCTTTAGGTGAGTTGGAAACCATGCTACCTTTTTTTTAACAACGTCAAAAATCATCAAATTAACCCTCCCGCTGTCGGTTAGCAGCGGTGAAGGAGTGTCAGACTCTTACTGACTAAAAAGCATCGTGTTCCGTCGTAGGCTTTTTATGTACCATGCTACCTTCAAAATGCTTTGGAAATTTTGGCACTTCTAAGACTGCACTGGGCTAGAGAGCATCATCATCTCCCGAGCCCTTTCCCAACTGTGTTGGGGTCGGCTTTCAGTCTAACCAGATGTAGTTGAGTGCCGGTGTTTTACAAGGAGAGACTGCTTATCTGACCTCCTCAACCCAGTCAACTCAATACCTCCTATAGGATACTGGGCTAGAGAGCACAAAAAGCGAAAAATTCCAAGTTCTGAAAGTTAGGGTAAACATTTGATTTATAAGCGTGAATATGGGATAACTAAAATATCGGGTGAATACTCTGCACCGCGTTGCTTAAAAAGAATTGTATCACTTTCCTAGATTAAATGACTGATTCCTACTATAGTCTTTTTAAAGCAGTATTAAGTTTCACTACATTTTGAAAACTTTGTACCTAGGTTACCCACTTACAGTTTCACTAAAATACCTGTTTTTTGTTACAGCCATCCAAATCTACCTCATAATCTTAATAAGGAGTTTGCTGAAGAAGATGGAAGAGTCAGGACCTCATGGCTACGAGAACCAGCTACAGCAGATTGTGTACGAAGGCAAGGTGGAAACCAATGGGGTTTACGACCCCACTGTGGTACCAGTAGATATTTAAAAATAAAGTCATAGATTAAAATATTAGGGGGTTTTGTGAAACATTGCTGGGACATTGTGTAATGGCGCCAGAGATTTTGACATTTACTGGGCCTAATACTATAGGGATCTAAGTTACATCCATTCATCCATCACAGCCCCTAGGTTGTCCGTCTTCGGACGTAGGCCTCCTCCAAATCTTCCAATTTCTGCCTACTTCTTGTACTTCTTTCTAAATTACATAGTTCATCCTTATTGTACCTACTTTTGCAAAATACACTAATTACTTCTTCGAACTTCCCTCTGCCATTCTCCAAGCAATGTTTCATACGATCTCCCCAAAAAGACCAAAGTCCCGAGTACAAGGTACTATTTATACTCTCAAATCTCGTCCTAGCTGTAGTTAATTTACGTAATTTAATTTGTAAATATTTTGTATATAGATTAAGGTAAATTATATAAAAAAATGTGATATACTTACAATAAATAATTATATTTTTACTACTTGTTTTGTTTTTCTATTCCCTTTCGCATGCCTTTTACGCCGTCACAGAAACACCTAGGTGAACCAATTAAAATTACTTAAACCACCCTTTTTAAATATAAGCACCAAAAATCTGCTGTTCTTGATAAAGATCTCTTTTGATAAAACAAAATTGATAATAAACTTTGCATTTAGTAAAGCCGATTGCAGTTTTCTCTCTTTCCAAAAGTCCACCTCAGTAGTAACCCAACCAACCAGTAAGAAGTAAACGAATGGCAGATTAGTATTTTATTTCTTTTATTGCGGGATTGTTCGAAAGAATTTGAGTTTCTTGGCCCTGGTAAGTATATAAAAGTCTAAAGAATGACCATGATGGGTTTTAGTCAGTAAGAGTCACAGCGGGAGTCATTTGATGACTTCCCATAAAAAAAAGATTACCATTTATCCTTATGTGCTGCATCCAGATTATGTCAACGGGAATAATACCCGTGATCTCATAGCGAAGGTAAATATTGTGGACTCGTGGCGACAGTCCATATGAGAGCATTAGATTATGAAACAACTGACACTTCCTCTGTGACGTAAACGCAGGATAATTCAGAGGTCATTGAATTGTAGATATGGTCAAAACTTTTTGAGTTATGCGCTTGTTTGAAGTATAATATTATTATGTCAATGGTTTGAAGTGATTCTGGTTAACAATAGGGCGATAAGTCTAAAATAGGGTTAATAGGTAAGAAGAAACGATGACTGGATTGTGTGAAAGTTGATATGATAAGAAAGAACTTGTGAGATGATACTGCAGATAGAAGAGTATGGAAGGAGAAAAATTGCTGCGCCGACCCCAAATAAAATTGGAATAAGGGCAGGAGGATGATGAATAGAGTGAGAAATCTTTGTAAATTGATTTGATTTTAAAAGTCAGTTTCCTATGTAAAAGTGGGTAAAGTGGTGTTTGTGTGCTAGGCTTTTGTAAGAACTTCTGAACTAAGTATTTATTTAAATCGGTGGTTTAATGTGGTATTGGAATATTTAATTACTCGAGGGGCGGCTTATTCATAAAGTTAAGTCTAGTAAGATTTAAGTATTTCAGTCTTTTTCTTTTCGTCTTTTGTAATTAATATTTAGCTACCTAATTACTAATTAGGTACTTAGTTTCGTCTAGAGAGACGAAAAAGATGAACATAAGGAATATTTTTGTTTTCCTATAAGTAGATAATTTCAACTTGCTTATGTGTTTTTTCATCATTTAGGTAGTGATAAAAAGCGAAATTCGCATAATATTTTCAACCAATAATGGCCTTTGACCCGAAACCATAACTGTAGGTAGACACATGACAATGTTTTTATCAGCAGAACATAAATAAATTGTTTCACTCACTGTTATTTTTTTAATCAAACAGAAAAATTGCTAGCTATAGAGGTATTAAATGATTGATAAACTAATTGCGTTGCGAACTTTTTTGACCTATGTAGGTAGGTCCAATTAAACTAAAACGCTGTTAGGTAAGAGATCGGTATAGGTACATAAATACAAAACGCCTTAAAAAAATAAAACTTATTATGGAACCATTTATTAATCTTGAAAAATAATAAACGGTACAATAAATAAATTGATGAAGAAATGCATTTAAAGGTTTTAGATACCTAATTTTACTACTGGTTAAATTAATGTTACTATTTTTCTTCTTGTTTTTAACAGTTTATTTAGCAAGTAAGAAAATGTTTATATAAAAATAAACCCCCAGTTCTTCAAAAGCGATAAGAGGGTTATTAGTATTTTTTTACACCATGATCTACAAAATTACTAAAAACGCCAGCGTTGATTTATTTTACTTACAAGAATTAAATAAGCTTATCGACATAATCTTCGTACTTTTCCATCTGCTACTTTTCTTACTTATATTTTTCACACATTATAAACATCTTGTGAGCCCTCCAACGCGTAAATAGCTGTGCCATATTGCATGGTGCACTTAGGTCCTGTTTCAGCAGTACTGTTCAAGTATTGGAAGTCGATGTTGGTTTTCAGTTTCATGATCTGACTCCTCAGCAGAAGCAAGAAGTAGGATTGCAGTACTGGAAATGAAAAAAAGAAGAATAGGGCGTCTAGAAACTTTATATTAGTTGCAATGTCTTACTCTGTGGCCGCGCCTATCCTTGTTCCTTATTTGAAACACCCTCAAGTACCTAATATGGATAATTATGCCTAACTAAATAATAAAACAAAAGAAAAATATTCTTCCATCATTAGTCATCATCAGGACGACTAAGGGTGCGCCTAGCTAGACGATGCAAGTTAACATGCGCAAGTGACCCGCGCGCAGGTAATGCTCAAGTCGCTGGACCCGCATGATTTTAAAATGCATAGGTATAGGTAGGTACCCCGCACATGTGTTGCAATAGACGTGTAGACGCACCCTAACGTTCTGGGAAATGGGCGACCAATCCATGAATTGTCTACTACCATAGCATACACTTTACAATCTATAACTTAATTAAATTTAAAATTGAGGACCTACCTACGTAGGTAGGTATAGTAGGAACATATTACCTATGTTAGTAGAATCAAAAAATATTGTAATACGTACCGCTACTAAGAAATATGTTGAAAAAGTTGATTTGCAGCACTATGCGTCCATGGATTCCCTTCATCATGACGAAGCCCATGACTATCAGGGATATCAGGGTCAGAACCCACAACACTATGTGGTAGATGTAGTAGATCTGCAGCAGTTTCACGTTTTTCTGAAAACAAAACGTTGATGGATATTAGGGTCACTGACCTCTGGTGTTACCTGAAAACTCTTTGCTTGAATACTGCGCTAATCATAGAAGAGGTGGAAAAAGCCTAAGGGTCTTAACTGGGGATGGTTAATCCCAACGTTACCTACTAAGAACGCTATCACACACACCAGCCAATTTTCTTGCGCGGGCCCAATGGGTTGTGTCGCGTGTAGGTATACGAGCGACAACAAATAATTGACAACCGTTAGTACAAACAATTTATACCGCGTGAAAATTTTTACCGCGCGGTACCTATGAAGAAAAATGCAACAAAATCCGCTAGTAGGTAGATACTTTAGATAGTCGTGATATATTATTATGTAGTTGAGAACTCGTCATAACTTCTCGATGACTTCAATGACTCACCTTATGACCACCAACAACGAAGAGGGTGTCCAAAGCGAGATTAATCGCAACAGTGACCAGCACTAGTGCCAGGACATATATCTCCAAATAATCACGATCATCACCCATCCTCACAATCTTCTCTTCCAATGCTAACAGCAGTATTAAAGCCGTTATGCTGGAAATGGTCTGGAATTTTAAAAAGTCTTTAAGGAGGTAAACCACACCAATACATACAATAAAGAGTTGAATTTTATGGTTTGTTCTCCCTAAAGGCATCGAAACTTCTGAACTGATAACCATGTAGTTTTTATATCACAGTGTGCCTTCATGATGACTAAGCAAGGACCAAAATGGATACATTTAGGTACTAGCCAAAGAAATACAAAGATATTAAGAAAATGTACCTACTCACCAATTTGATATATCCCCATACCAGCAATCCAAATCGTAGCGGCAAACAGAAGCAGCATTCTGATAAAACTGGCAGATCCATGATCAAATTTTAAAGACCGACAATTACAAGCCTAATTTCAACCTCACTGTACCTGTAGAACTACAATATCCATACAATCTTAGGATAAGTAGTTATTAAAGCAAATTAGTTACAAATAATTATGGACTCTTGAACTTACTTATTAATTTAATACTAATTTATATTTAGCAACGTAGGCTTTTTAACTAGTAGGCACGTAGTCGTTAAAATGTAATGAAAACTATATTAGTTCACGAAGTGTGCGATTACGATTGTCTGTGCACATTTGTTTGTCAAGTACCCACTTCTAAATAAATCGATGATAAAATGAGTCGTCTTATGAATATTAACTGGAAGTCCTACCTTCATCTATATATAATGAGTAGGTAGGTATGTATATTTAATAGTTGCTGAAGTGTCGTCATTGTTTTAATTTAGATTCCACATTAAATCAACTATTATTGTTGTCATATTTAAAACAAATCCTTTACTTACCTCTCAGCAAATTATGTTCCTAGTACCTACTTATAGTTTTTATTCGTGGCCTACTTCGTAAACTTCTAGGTAGGTTATTTCATTTGAATGTAGGTACCTTTCAGAAGGTATGCAATATTTACCGCTTCTAGTTTTCTTATACGGAGTAAAAGAGATAAATTACATTTGGTAATGTTAATAAGATATCCTCTCCATGCAAGCTCAGCTCAGTGGCGGCGTAGCATCGGGTGGCACCCGGGGCGGACTACTTATTAAGCACCCCCCTCAAAAAAAACGACAGTATATAATCACGTAAAAAAAATCCTACAGTGAGCCCTGAAATTTTCGAGATTTAGGACACAAAAGAACCCAAGTAAAAAGAAAACGGTAAATTAATCCGCGAGCATAGCGAGCGCGAAATTTTTGAGTTTTGGAACACAAAAGTACCCAAACAAGTTTGAAGAAAGCAGGGCATAGTGAACAGTGGCGGATTTACCAATAGGCCAAGTAGGTCAGTGCCTAGAGCGGCAGATTTAGAGGGGCGGCAAATTTTGCTAATTTTTTTGCAGTTTTTTTTTTGATAATTATACGAGTACACAATTCATATATAAATAAAGATTAATAAACGCACTGTAATATATGCTTAGGTTTATGTGATCATGAATTTTAAAATATTCCAATAGCGTTTAAATAAAACTAATTTGAAAGATCCGCTCGCTTCGCTCGCGGTTCCTTCATCATTTCTGATTTATTCTGCGCTCTTTGAGTCCAATCAGAAACAGAAACTTAAAGCACCGAAGTAGCAAAAACAACTGACGCTCTACGCTGTTCAGGAGGTGAAGGACTTTTGTGTCCCAAATAATTTCGCTTTTGTATCCCAAAACTCAAAAAATTTCGCGCTCGCTGCGCTCGCAACTTTTTCACTTAACACTGTTTTTTTTCAAACTTGTTTGAGTACTTTTGTGTTCCAAGACTCAAAGATTTCGCCTTTCACTTGACAGTTACTTTTTTCTGATTTCTTTAGATATCATTGCGTCCCAAAAATCACAAATTTCGAGCTCGCTACGCTCGCGGCTGCTTCTCTTTGCAGTGGTTTTTTTTCACACTTGTTTGGGTATGTTTGCGTCCCAAAACTAAAAAATTTCACGCTCGCTGCGCTCGCGACTTTTTCACTTTAGGCCGGTTTTATAAACTCCTTTGGTACTTTACTGTTCTAAAACGTAAAAATTTTGCGCTCGCTGCGCTCGCGGCTTTTTTACTTGACACTGGTTTTTATAAAACTAGCTAGCGCTTTATAACTGTGCTGTGGTATGACTCCGGTTTCTTTATGTTAAACCTAGCAAAAAGCACCATGAATGATTTCTACACGATTTTTAAGTACTTCAATTACAATTTTAGTCCGTGATTATATAGTGTCGTTTTTTTTTGGGGGGTGCTCAATAGGTAGTCCGCCCCGGGTGCCACCCGATGCGGCGTACGCCACTGATCATAGTACCCGAACGAATGAACCGATTTCAATTTACTTTTTTTTGTATTACATGTGTTTTACGGGCGAGTGTTCTTAGACAATACATGTTTTATGAAAATCAATTGAGCCGTTTAAAAGTTACAGAGGTTTTACGCTTTAAAGTCGCTGTCAGATAAACTTGTTAGGTCAACATTAAACTCTTCGGTACAGTCACGAGCAATAATATATATACATTGTCACATTTTCTAAAATATCTCAAATTCCACCATTCAAAAAGTATGTGTTCTATATTTTTTTCTAAATTATCTACATGTAATACTGTATCAAAACTGGGTATACATTGGTTTCATAGTAATATAAACGATACAAAATCACTAAAAAGTTTACACTTAAAATGTAATTTTGAATTATCCATGACAATTTCTATAACATATACACATGAAATGCCAGTTGTATACATATTATAGGAATTGTTATGGATACATTAAAATGATATTGAAAGTGTATACCTACTTTTTTCTGTAATAATTACAGTTTTATAAATATATAAGGGTTGGTTACTACAATAAAACAAAGGTATACAAAATCAGTCTTGTAATTCGTTACCAAACGGAATGATTATTATTAATTAAGCCAATCAAATATAATAATATCGTCGTATCGTCGTAGTATCATCGTGTCGGTGAAAATGGGCCTTAAATTAACTAAAATCTTGTGTAGCCCCCTTCAGCGTTTATAACATCTTGCAGCCTTTCCTGCATTGACGAAACCATATTGTAACATACATTATTGCCTCTAAAACTATCCCATATCTCATGGACGTGTCTGACCAAAGCTTCTCTGGTTCTCGCTTGGTTGCTGTCCCACTCTTGGACCATCAGCCCCCACAAATTCTCTATAGGGTTGAGGTCAGGGCTTTTAGGTGGCCACGGCAACGAATTCACGAAATTCCGGTTGCGACTGAACCAGGCTTGAGTGAATCGGGAATTATGGACACCTGAATTATCCTGCACAAAATCAATAGGCATCAGTTCAGGAAAGTAAACGTTCAGACTAGGAAGTAAAACTTCGTCTAAAATACTGGTATATTGCTCGCTATTCATTCGTCCACTAATCTCTGCCAATTCACCAGGTCCACTGGCTGACATCCAGCCCCAAACGCCGAAGCTTATCCGGCCACTTCTTCTAGATAGCAATATGTTCCTTTCTAAATAACGAGTGTTATTAGGCCGCCATAAAGATAAACGTCCATCAGCAGATGAAACAAACACTTTTTCATCAGAAAAAATGGCTCTGCTGAAGTCGTAGTTTAGGTATTCTCGAGCAAATTGTAGTCTCTGTTCCTTGTGTCGTGCAGATAATAGTGGTTTTCGCGCCGGAACTCTGTGACGTAGGCCAGCTGTGCGTAGGCGACGTCGAATTGTCGAAGTTGATACGCAATGCGAAGATGAAATGTCCTGAATTCTCACAAATCCGTTACTGACTGTTTTTCGTGGACGACCACTACTTTTAAAACTAACAACGTCGCCGTTATCTTCCCACCGCTTGAGCCACAAATACACGGTTTTTCGCTGAAAAAAAAAAGGCATCTAAGTAAATTGTTCTAATGACTGCGCAACGTGTGGCACCCTATACATAGATGTTTAAAACACAACAACAATAAATGCAAACTCACCGTAATTCCCAATTCATTTGCAATGTCTGTTACGGAAAGTCCCTGTTCTTTAAGAACAATAATTTTGTGTTTGTCATATGTAGAAATACGATAAGGCACGTTGTTCATTTTAAATTTATATATGTATTACAATTAATATATCTAGCTCAGCCTCTTTCACACGGAACTCTTTCAAGAGTTATTATGTAAAGGGAAAATTTTATTGAGAGAAATTTGACAAGTCAAGTGACATATGAAAATATTTGAAATATAAAAATAAATACTGTAACAGCCAGTACGATTAGATATTAGAACTCCTTCAACATCGAAGTCACTGGCAAACTGGTTTACTGTAGGGTAGGGTGGTAGCCAATGAACCGCGTGTACACTATGAACCATAGTACCTACCGGCCATACCTAACGTTGCTAGCTCGCGCAAAAATTATGTCGAGACTCCCTTGCCACGTCAAGAAGTTTGGTCTATTCGCCGTGGGTCTGTCGCGATATACTCACCTGTGAGCCGCGTTTTAGTCTTCTACTCAAGCAAAAACGACAAAAAAAGGTGAGTTTCTTTTTGTTGTTACTTTAATAATCTAACTCTTACTTAACTATGTGTGAATTGCATGTGTAATGTAGATCATTAGGCTTATCTGAGACTATTTTTTGGAATTAATTCTCAACGGTTTTTGTATAAAACATGACCTAACATTTCCTAAGAGGGGGTGGGTACGCTGTGAGCCATTTATCCTGGGTAAGCAATGAACCACGGTTCATTGTGTATTGTGTACCACATCTTAGTGCTTTGTATGATATATGATGAGGTGGGAAGTATTATTAGACAGTTAACCTCTAAGTGTTAATGTGAGTACCTATAATTAATTACCATTATTCGTCTATTTCAGCATGGGGCGAAACACGGTAGGGAGGAAAGCACGTAAAAAAGGATATCACACCGCGGAAGCTTCACAAAGAGGTATAGAAAAAACACTTGTCGGGATTAAGCATTCGAAAAGCAGCAAAAACTGCAACCTTCTCTATCCAGTATTGCGACAGACGTAGTGTTTGTGCGAAGATATGTCACAAACAAGGTACAGGAACAATCCGTCTTGTAGACTAGAGCCCCATTATGATGCAAGTAAATTTTTTACTACCCAACATGAAGACAGCATAAAGAAATGTTGATTGTTACAATTTGTGATTTGGACAATAAAAAAACATAAGTCTGAATGTGATAAAAACACGTCGACTTTATAATGCTAAGAGCATTTTAATTAATATAAATATACAAGTAAAAAATGTTTTTTCTTTTTTCCCGGAAAGAGTTTGTGCGTAACTTTTAAGATGTTCATAATTATTGTTAAAAATTAAGTTTTAAGGCTGATTTGTTGGTTCTTATACGTATGTATGTATAACTCGAAACTTAATAATTATAAAAAGTTGTAAATAGTGTATTTATTTTTCTTTAAAACAAATAATAATGTTTTTTTTTTATATTACCGTGATTCATTGTGTACCACATGGTTCATTTAGTACCACCCCCCCGGTTCTTTGTGTACCCCTAGGAGTACGCTATGAACCATTTCTCATGTTTTAAAAAAACATGTATAAATTAGGCAACAGCAAATGTTTTCCACTTATTTCAACACAATTTGGCAGCTTATTAAATAACCTATCATTTGAGACAAAAATATTTTCTTAGACTGTAAAAACGAGCGCGCTAGAGATCTCCAAACTTTTGGTGGTTCAATGGCTACCACCCTACCCTAAACATATTATTGAAAGGACCATGGGCAAAAATGTATGAAGCCTGGGCTCACCCACCAACAGAGATGAGACCACTTTGAATACACTTGTAAATCACTAAATATAAAGATTTAAACTCATTTTTGCGAAGAATCCGTTGGGTTATTTTGCTATAAATATTTTTCTCCGACCATAAGTAAACTAATATTCTGCAAAAAGTAGTGCTGTTACGGCATTGTAGGTTTTGTTATTGAACACCTTTAACTAGTTTTAATTCCAGGTTTAATGTATACATAAAAAATAAAACAACTGCTAACAGTTAAAATTATTTTTGTTAACATTTCAATCAATACCAATAATAATGTCGTCTAAATATCCTGCCGGTGGATTAAATTGTGTGTGCCTTAGTTTCGTTATATAGATACCGAGGACAGTCCGTGGACGATTTCTTCTTTATGCTAGAGATGGAGTCTCCTGATGTCTCCTATGGATGTTCCTGAGTTTATATGCCACCGACTTCTATGCCGATGCACCTAAGAATAGTTTTTTTTTTGCTTTTCAGTGTTTTTGGGAGTCGGTTTTATTTTTTTGTAAAAAGTTTTTTGTTTTTGGCTTTTCAGTGACAAGCATAGTTGTCACTATCCGCATTTGTGGAAAGTTCTCATCAATACGAATAATATAAGCCCAAACACGAGGTAGTTTACATATTCAGTTGTCGAGTTCCCTCGACCTTCTCCGGTCTCCATCATCAGGTCAGCTCCAAACCTTCACTGTTGCATAGTGTTATCAAACGTACCCCTCATTGTCAAGTTTTTAACCTATGCACGCCTACAATTTTTGAAAGTTGCCCTCGATTTCTCAGGGTTTCCATCATCAGACCCTGACCTGGTGATGAAGGTGGTCCCATAATCCTAGCATAATCAAATCCTGCGAATTAGGTTTTATGTCATGAACATCCAAGCGCACTACGAATCCTAACAATTCTTTTTCTACAAAACCTGTTAAGGTGCATATCTTTTTTTTGCCATGGAATTGAAGGTAGTGCCCATAGTAAAAATTTTAGTACAAACAAAAACCTTCACAACGGCATATGCTATAACTCTGTTGGACAATGAGCCCAATTTGACTCATGGTCCTTTCCTTGGGTTCATTATTTTGTAACTAAAACTTAATATTTTTTTTAGAAATCTGTTGTTAACGTAAATTTGATAAAAATGTGTAGTTAATTTTGATACAATTTAACGTTTACATATTTTTTGGACACAGTTAGCATACTTATTTTTGCGATTTTATGTCACTACATGAATTTAAATTTTAAGGGCGTTTCCATGTTATTGCTCGTGACTGTACATAGTGGGTTGCAAAAATAATCTAGTAACTGACAGAAATATCATTAAGTTCACAATCATTAGGGGCGGCAAAAAATTGAATGGCCTACTAGCGGCAAATTTGTAAATCCGCCACTGATAGTGAAGAAGTCGCGAGCGTAGCGAGCGCGAAATCTTTTATTTTTGGGACGCAAAAAGATATCTAAAGAAAGGAGAGAAAACTACTATAAAGAGTAAGGCGCGAGCGCAGCGAGCGCGAAATTTTTGAGTTTTGGAACACAAAAGTAGGTACTCAAACAAGCTTGAGAAAAAAACACGGAAAGTGAAGCAGCTGCGAGCGTAGCGAGCTCAAAATTGTTTGAGATGTGGGACACAAAAGTCCTCCACCTCCGCTCACAAATAGCGCCTAAACAACTTAAAAATAACCACTGTAAAGGGAATTTTTAAATTGTTATTTTTGAGGACTCTGATTTAACTCTGAATTAAGCACAAATAAAAAGAAACCGTGACTGAAGCGAGCGTCAGTTGTTTTTGCTACTTCGGTGTTTACATTTTTGTTAGATCGAGGACTCAAAAAGCAAGGGCAGATCGAAACAGAAATGAAGAAGGAACCGCGAGCGAAGCGAGCGGATTTTTTTTCTAACTTTAAGGAATTAATTTAAGTAATCAGATAAGGCAAAAATATAAGAGAGGGGTGACAGTCGGACTGAGAGGGGTGACTGCCTCGATGTTTCGCGCATGCACCTGTCGTAGTTTTGTCTAAAATTTGAATATAAATAAAATGAAACAGTAAATGGTAGTGAACCTAGGCTTCGCAGATCAGAATGTCACCCTTAGTGACTTGTCCCTTCTGCCCGCGCCATCCTGGTCGTGCAGATATGTGTCGACCAAGATGGCACCCCTCGAGATGTGGCACCCGGGGCGGACCGCCCCCTCCGCCCCCCCCTTACGCCGCTACTGGCTCAGCTGCATCTGTATAAGGTCTGGAAGACGACACCAAAAACTTAGGCAGACCTACCTGAATAGAGGTTTACTGATGTGGATTTGATTAAAGAACGCGTCACACACGCATATTTTCATTTATTTTATAAAAAGGTAGGTACCACCTATTATACCCTAGAGTATTTACTTCAAAATAATTTCATAGATAGTTAATGCCGGCTAAACCGATATTTAAAAATGGATGTGTTGAAAATTCAGTACCCGAACTTACACGGTGTCATGTGCAAGTTATCATGCGCAAGTGACAAGAGCACGCGGGTGGGTAGGTAGATGCATCCTTCCTTAAGTAGCAAGGGTTTTTCAATTCATTACCACTGCGTCGGTACTATGAGCCTAGACGCTACAAGTGGTGGAGGCACCCTAAGCGGTATTGATTGAAAAGCGTTGCAGCGAAAAGATTCCTACCAAAGAAAACTAATGTATAAGCCTGCTTTGACCTGAGCCTGAAAGACCCTGTTTGAAATATCCTGGGCACAAGGTTCGATAGAATATAGGAAGAAGGAAAATGGATGGATAGGCACTAAGCTACGTAAGTGGAAAAATGCGTAAATATGTTCCAAGACAATGGTGACAAGGAAGTTAAAAAATAATTGAAGGAAAAGAAACAACAATTCACATTGAGGCACTTATGTCGTACAATTTATTGTAGTAGTAAATTGTACATAAATACTAAACAGTGTTTAGATTTACAATAAATAATCTCACTTAATCTTATTTTTATCACCAACTATGTAGCTTAATAGCATAAGCTTTTAAAAGTACAAATATGAAAATGAGGGTCTTCTCAATTTTTTCTGCCACAGGGTGGCGCCACGTATGCGTCTGGTCCAAACAGCTGTCAAATAGTATGGAATTGTAGGGTCCGAACTTATTGTTTATTGAAATTCTGTTATATTGGAAGTGTTATTGATTTTATTATGGACTACGGTCAGAATAAGGTTTCCGAACTAAAAATTGAGCTAAGAGAGAGGGTGCAAAAGTCACAGGTACTAAGGAAAAGCTTATTGAAAAATTTGTTAACACAATATGATTTAGTTTTTTTTATTTACTCAACCGCAATAGTAAAACAATAATGCAGTGCTTTAATTATAAAATAATAAAAAAAAACACTAAAATCGTTCACTATTCATAGTAAAGATAAGCACTTTGACAGTTATCTGGACCTGACGACTCGGTGCTGCCACCTCGTGGACGCCATTTTAGAAAACCCTCATTGTATGCGACTGCATACCTAATGCTTTGTGACTACAAAGCATTAGGTATATGAGAACAAGAGCTTAAGATATTTATAGATAAGACTTAGGAGCCCTTTCACACTAGCGGATTTTGACGCGCGTATACGCGCGGCCAGTAACGGCCACGTGGTTCCTAGTGTCATCTTTTTAGCCGATTGTCAATTGTTTATTTATTACTCGATGGAGAATATAAGCTGAAATTCCACTAGTGTGAAAGCTAACTTTGACTTATATACCTTCTAAAAAATATACATAAAAAGCTCTCAAAAACAATCAATATTTGTACCTATTATGGCAAAAAAAATTACTAACTTAGCAAACAAATAATCACGATGTTGTAATTCCTTAATATCCAGGGTTTGTTTTGTAGTCGTAACATGCCAGTTATGGTGGAAGATTTAAGTACACCTTGTACACCTACCAGGTATTTTAGTTGACAAAATCATGGATGGACTTTTATTGCCGACCATACAAAAATAAATTGAACCACTCTTGTTTTTAGGCAACTTTCTAATATTATATTTTATCCTTAATCATAATTTTTTACATGTTTAAATTGCATATAACTGTTAATATTGTCAAGTGGAAGAGCTTGTGGCCAAGTCAATCCATCGATTATAAGGTTAAGCAACGCTTAGCGTGGATGGTTCAATGGATGACCATCTTATCATAAGGCACAATCTATTACTGGGACCCGGCTGTCATTTGAGTATATCTTTTGGCAGTCGTTAATGGTAGTCAAAAACCAGACACTGACAACCACTTTTACCAAGGGGTATCGTGTCGTCCAGGTAATTGTGTTGAGGAGGTCAGATAGGCAGAGGCTCCATGTAAAACACTGGTACTCCTACCTTAATTATTTATTAGGGCCTCAACATAGTTGGGAAAAGGCTAGGTAGATGGCGAAGCTTATTGCCATTTCCCACGTTCTAATAAAAAGGCATAAACACTTTAAATTAAACCAAAATATCACTTTCTTTCAATTCAACTGTTTCCTTATCATAGGTACAGTAGACTGCACATCAGTGGTAACTGTCATGCACCTTAACTCAATAGTAATAAGTACGATTTTCCTATAAAACTGTTACCATTGACGTGAAGTTGACTGTACTTGTTATTTGTATATTCGTCTATAGACACTTCTTCCTTATTTGTCACTGGTAATAAAACCTTCAGGTTCTCCATCATTCTTCACGAACCTGTATGGACAATTGCTCCTGAGTTTGATCATTTCACTCCTCAGTGAAATCAAGAGGAATGTGTGTATTACTGTAATGAAAAATTGCAAAGATTAGATTTTTTGACCATTTTGAACTATTTGCCATTTTGGTGCAAAGTGTAAATCATTCTTTTGGACATTCACATCTATGTAGGTACTATTTTTTATGAACTAGCTTTCACCAGCGCGTGAAAAATACTGATTGAATTATCATCATGCATTTTTCACCAATAGGTTGCCGCCCCCAAACAAATTCTACGATGGATGGTAAATAGATGATGTAAATCTGTCACTCAATATAAATGTGCTTACCAATACCAAGTAAAAATCCCAAGATATCCATGGTCAAGTATAATGACTTAACACCACTTTCACCATGACCGGAAAAGATGAGAACTAGCAAAATTGTGCATACAGCAAACATGATGATCGTCCCCGCCCACATGAACCAAGCATAGCAGTAATAAACTTCTAATAGCCTTACATTTTTCTGAAAACAAAAAGAAATTTTAAATTGGTACATGAACACTATTTGTTGAGTTTATCTTTCACACTAGCAGGTTTTCCGAGCAAGTCCTACGGGCAGTGTTTGCAGCAAACAAGTGAAAACTATTGCTCATACTTTTCCATACATACATCAGGAACTAAACTTGCCTAGCTTGAATTCAAATGTTGTTTGTTTGAAAGTTTTCAAAACATAAACTAATATACTTTTTTGTTGTTCCATATATTATTCACAAAATATTTTATAAATTAAATCATCACGAGTTTCTACTACTTTTAAGTGGGTGCACCCAGTGACCTGACAGTGCTCAATCAATCAATTGAATTTAGACCTCTAATGGGTACCGCATTGAGCAAGCGTGGTGATTAATGCTCAATCCTTCTCTGTGTGAGAGGAGGCCTGTGCCCAGCAGTGGGACGATAAAAAGGCTGGTTATGGGTACCACAAACCGGTTTAAAGTTAAGTTTGTTCTTATCCAGAGGAACCACAGTACAAACCTTCTTTTGTCTTACCTTATGTGCTCCGACAATGCATAAAATGTGCAGTCCAATGTCTGTGACCATTATAGCAATAATTGGAATAACTATTACTAAAGTATCATTTCTAATAAAGTCTGCAAGACCTACTAAAATAAATATGAAGAAACTCAATACTATGCTGGCTGATATCTGTAAAGAGAACACACCTCATTTAAAAACTTACTTTTTTGCATAAGGTTCTATTTTATTAATTGAAATAAGTATTTACATAATTATTGCTATTTACAGCAATATTTAATTGTTTATTAACCATATTATTAAGTTAAAAATGTATGACTTAAATATTGTCTTATTTTAAACAATGACACAAAAATTAGGTATATGTACACTGCTAAGTGAATAAAAATAATTTTACTCATCTAAATAATGGGGAAAAATCAGGATAATGCTTATTTGTGGGTACCTATATCTACTTTACAGGCTGCTTATAAAATTTATTCATATAAACCATGCCCTAATTGTATTACATTAAACTGCCTTACTAAGCTATCAATCAATCCTTGCCTTCTAGATAAGTTTAAGCAACAAACAATAATATTGCTACACATAACCTTACAAACATTGACTATTGCAATTATTAATATTTAATATCATAGAAAAAATCACAAAATAACTCACCAGTTTTAAATATCCCCATGTTAGCAAACCATAGCGTAGGGGGATACAGAAGCAGCATTTTTTCCAAACAGGCCAATCCATAGTGCCAAATGTCAACCTTATGTGTGAAGAACTCTTTGTTCAAATATAATCTGCTTTACTCAAAGTACACAAATATTCATCTTGAAATAATATCCTTCAGTGAGAAGCTTAATTATATATACATTTTTTTTTGTACGCACCTACTTGCGACAAACAGTGACTTCGTACTTCGTGACTGCCGTGCATTTATATAATTCTATAAATAGCATCTGATCAACAGGCGAGCTGAGTTATTTCGATATTATTATCCTTATAAACAAAACACATAATTACTGATACTTCGTACGTAGTATTTACAATAAAAGTTACTCATGAATTTTAAAAACTTGTATTTCTTTATTTGAATAAGTAGAAAAACCTGTATGAGATCTTATCACTGGGTGGTGGATATTTTTCACTTTAGATAGGCATACTATTTAAAAACGATGGCTCGAGGGTGGTTACATAAATAGTAGAAACTTATCGGTTCCATCTTATGAAATTCTCTTTGAGTTATATTAATTTAAATATGATACATTGCGCGCGGTAAAAATTAAAAATCAAAACAAACGCATACATATCTGACATTCTCAACAACAATCAAGTGTCAAATGTGTCAGTGTCAGTATTCAGCAGCTGTTATCACGTTCCTAGTTACGATCACTGCTTTGATCACTGTAAAGCAATCTTACGATATAATAATGGGGTTCATTTTTTAAGGTAAGTCAATAAAACTCCATATATTGTTAGGTAATAGGTATATATAATAACTCAATAAATTATAATGTCTTACAATAGGTACGTACACGATTCTAAGTATGTGTGAACAGCTCACAGTTGGTAGGTATCCTTTTAGACCGATTCAACCAACTGTTTAGTGCTTACAGTTTCATCATCAGATTCGTTAGCCTTTTCCAAAATAGGTTCTGCCATGGGTTCTTCCGGTACGTCATCTCTGATTTTCATGGTACATTCAGCTTCAGCCGCGTTGTTCACAAACCTGAACTCGCAGTTGCTATTCAGTTTTATGATCTCACTTCTTAGAAGAAGTACGAAGTAGCATTGTATCGCTGAAAAAAGACAAAGTTTGGAATTCTTTCTACGCAACTAGGTTACCTACTAATTACTCAGGTTAATCAATATTACGGTTTCATAGTCCAGTGAGAAAATAAACCTTATGTGGTATCTAATCTGGATCTTACCTACACTATACATAAAAGGCATTGTAAATAAATTATTGATTTAAGAAAACTGAAAACTTCTGAATAATTTAAGACGACAAAATAATAGTTACCTACATAATAATAATATAGGTACATACACATACCTATCACTTGGCTCTTTGATAATGAGATTAGGGTTTGGGGTTCCTTTTGAGGGGAAATAGGAATTCATTCAATTCTTACAAGCCCAAGGAGCCGATACGTATGTGCTTAGCTACATGAACCAGTGAATTGAGAAAACAATCATCATCCTCATCCTATTTCGAGCCTTTTGCCCAACTTTGTTGCGGTCAACTATATGAACGAAATTAATTTAAATGCTTACCCAAAATACCCAAAGAAGTTACAACACTCATCACCAGAGTTTCGACGTGTCGTACATCTATGGTATAGAAAAAAGCTAATATCGGCGCAAGGATGGTGAATATACACAAGATGGCTGACACCACGCATACCACCAAGCTGTGGATGTAGAATACCCGTATCAGCTTCACATTTTTCTGAAAACAAGGTTTTATTATTAAGTAGATATAGGTCATTTATTAAAGGTGTTACGGCTAAAGGCTGAGTGCGGTTACAACAGGATTTACCCGGCTATAGCTAGGTGCATGGGCGTTGCCAGCCAAGGGCTCTAAGTGGGACAACAACAGCCTAAAATTGGATGCATATAATTATGTTGACAGTACCTACGAGAGATCTAGCTTTGACACCAGGGTAGTACATAAAAGTTATAAAGCTGAAGTTGCTATTGTTTTTTTTATGATTTAATACATAGGATTAGTACATATCGAAGTGTATTGGGAAATAATAATCTTAAGGGCACACAATAGGTAGTGTATATAATCGAGTAGGTACATAGGGGTTGTACCTACATAAGTAGTTCCTACCAAAGATAGGAGGATGCAACTAAGTTTTCCGGTGACTTCTTGTTGTAGCCAGTTAAACCTAGGTGTAGCCGCATTTAGGGCTTTAGCCGTAACATAGGCACAATGGGACGGGAACTCCTATTGTGTTCCACTTAGGAACTCGACGATGTGAAACCGGGAGTAACCTTACTATCTACTATTTTGTTTCACTCTTGTTATCATCAAGTCTCCTTTATTAAAGTTTTTTGAAAGTGCAAGAGATTGCTTACGGTACCTATGCTTCAACTCTTTTTCCTTATAGTGTCTTATACTTGACGCAAACACCAATTAATAAGTGGTTGTGGGCAAAGTATTGACCTGTTAGGAAAGAAGAGGTGTAAGTACGTATTCGCGTTCAGGTAAGGCGACTAGGAAAGATCTTGAGGAAAGCTGGACTTTAAATTTAAATACAAACAAATTGAATCAAACCTCACCGTATGTCCTCCGACGATGAACACGATGGTAATCGCAATATCTACTAAACATATAAGAATTCCAATTGATCCCATAATAACTTCTGAACACATCATCGCCCAAAAGCTTCCATCGGTAAAAGCTCTGATTAACAAGATCATAATGAGGACTATGTACAGCATCATCAGTATGAATATAAAGTCAGCTATCTGAAACGGAAACAGAAGCATTAGAACAATACAAACATGAAGTACTTACAGGGAGTAGTTGTAATCTATTGACTATTTCCTATTTAGCTATGTATCCTGCGGTTTTACCCGAGAGCATGACCTTCATTCAGTAATTTCATGAGGGTACATCTGATGCACCTATCCAAATGTAAAGCTAAGCTTTTCAAAGGGACTGAGAACCTATGAAGATACCATACTGTCTAGATGCAACCTTGCGCCATTTGCGGTCATTGATCAAAACAAACGGCTCTTCCTCGGAGTTATTAAAAAGTCTACATGAATTTCTGAACCTGTTTAACGGTTCCAGTTTAAAATCTAGTACCTACTTAGCTCAAATCATGGCAGAGAATGGGGCGTGTGTACTGGATGGAAGGTAAAGACGGTATGTCGAAGTTTCATTATTTACTGATCATTGGCACCTGGCATAACCTTTGAGTAGGAGAGTCCTGCAACTGTGGGCTGGCAGGCCAGATAACGCCACGTTTCTTTTCACTCTTGGCTCCACCGACAGGTATTCACCGAAGGCCGAAAATGAGAGTGGCTACGCCCACTCAACTCCCCTTGGTTTTGTAACAGATATACTTATTACTAAAAGAGGTTGAATAAAATACTTACTAGTTTTATGTATCCCCACGCGAGCAGACCCCTTCGCAGTGGAAAACAGAAGCAACATCTTGTACACACTGGGAGTTCTCCTTTCATGTTGATATCCAGCACTTACAGGTACCTCACAATCCAATATGTACCACTATACACATTCGCTTTATTCCGACACGAGCTACGAGACTTCAGTGCACTTCTAAATTGAATTTTCAGTCATGAATACAGAATTTCAATAAAACAATAGTGACAACGAAATCGTATCTGAATTTCCGGACACAACATCTGTTGTGGGTTGCGTTGATCAAACTAATAAAATGACAACTGGATTACAAACGTAAACAATTATAATGACCTAACCTTTATATCTATCTGTCGTATGCACAGTTATCAAGTGCCTACGCACTGCGGGAAAAGATAAATTGCAGACGGGTTTTTTTATGCCGGTACCCTTCCAATGAAATGTTCTTTAATTTGAATGAACAGGAAATGGCTTTTCAACAGGAATTAACGCAAAATTCACAAGGTGCCAATGCTTTAAAAAAGGACATTGTCGAAAACACTCCAAAATTCTGACGCTCAAAGTGTACCTATGTACGTAGTTTTTGCAATTGTTAGGGCCATTATCTACATAGGTACGCCTGATCTCTTACCGGTCGTGTCAAATTGCCATCCCATCGGGTTATGAGAGTGAAGGAATAGGGAGTGCATCTGTGTCTGCGCAAATGCTCGTTCACTATAATATCTCCAACAGCCGCCGTGGCGTGTCCATTTCGACCGCGCGGCCACCTCATAATTTTTGATGAAACTTTGCCAGGAATTAGTAGTAATTTGTTACTTTTCACTCCTCTTTTCCTGAATTTGTTACAAAAAAAACTAAGCTGCTATGACAAAGAATAGTTGGCCGCTAGAACCGCCACTTGCCGTAGTCATCGCCCGTGATTACTCAGAAACTATACAATGCAGATAGACGAATGATACATCAAAAGAAAGGTCTTAATTTGTTAAATTTGTTACAAAAATAAAAAAGGTCAAAACGTAGATATACAAAAAGTTATGCAATGTTAAGTTTTCAGGTTATGAGTAGGTAAGTATATCACCGTAGGCACCAAATTAATAGAGGCTAATGTGTATAGAAAATTAGTCTTTAATTTGTTACAGCGAAAAAAGACAAAAAAATACTAGAAAGCAGGTTCAATAATATGTTAGAGTCGATTTTAGTTGGCCGCGCGGACGGCAATATGCCTAAAATACAATTTCGTTTTTCTCGTTATTAAAAGTAGGTTTTAGCTTAATTAAAGTACTAGTCGATGGGTAACGTAACCTAGTTTGAATAAATATAGCGAATTTAACTGCAGCATTCGTATTTTAGGAGATATTTACAAAAACACAGTGGTATGAAACTGTATGAGAGTAGGGTGTCCATGCATTTTCACATATTCGAAATTTTCGTTATTCACGTCTTATTTTTTTAGGGAGAGTGCATACTTTATAAAAATCAAAGTCACAAATAGATTAAAATTTCTTTTTTTACAATCAACACAAAGGCAAACAAATAAATTGTTTGCCTTTGTGTTAACACAATGTGTCAAAAATGTGACACAGAGTTGAAAGGTGAACTTAAGCTAGGCGAGATCATAACATTTGATTTAAACGGAGCTGCAGACTCAGTTTTACTCACTGAATTGCCGATTACTCGTAGCATTAAGGATAATTATTATTTCTTAGTTGGTACTATAGAATTTATACCAGGCACAAAAATAGGCCACTATAAATGTCATTTTTTAAATAACAATAAATATTTTTGTTACGACGACAATTCTTTTAAAATTGAAATAAGTACCTCTAAGAAAATATGTCTACATTCTGTGTCACATATTTTCGTGTCTAACTGACACGAAAATATGTGACACAGAATTTATAAATATTATGTTAGTTTATGAAGATTTTATATTTATCTGGTTGTCTTTTATTACTTGATTTGCTTGATGTGTTGATTGTAAATAAAGAAATCTATTTGTGACTTTGATTTTTATAAAGTATGCACTCTCCCTAAAAAAATAAGACGTGAATAACGAAAATTTCGAATATGTGAAAATGCATGGACACCCTACTCTCATACAGTTTCATACCACTGTGTTTTTGTAAATATCTCCTAAAATACGAATGCTGCAGTTAAATTCGCTATATTTATTCAAACTAGGTTACGTTACCCATCGACTAGTACTTTAATTAAGCTAAAACCTACTTTTAATAACGAGAAAAACGAAATTGTATTTTAGGCATATTGCCGTCCGCGCGGCCAACTTAAATCGACTCTAACATATTATTGAACCTGCTTTCTAGTATTTTTTTGTCTTTTTTCGCTGTAACAAATTAAAGACTAATTTTCTATACACATTAGCCTCTATTAATTTGGTGCCTACGGTGATATACTTACCTACTCATAACCTGAAAACTTAACATTGCATAACTTTTAGTATATCTACGTTTTGACCTTTTTTATTTTTGTAACAAATTTAACAAATAAAGACCTTTCTTTTGATGTATCATTCGTCTATCTGCATTGTATAGTTTCTGAGTAATCACGGGCGATGACTACGGCAAGTGGCGGTACTAGCGGCCAACTGTTCTTTGTCATAGCGTCTTGGTTTTTTTTGTAACAAATTCAGGAAAAGAGGAGTGAAAAGTAACAAATTACTACTAATTCCTGGCAAAGTTTCATCAAAAATGATGAGGTGGCCGCGCGGTCGAAATGGACACGCCGTGGCCGAAATCAGCCGTGGATGCCATTATTATTAGGTAGGTACACCATACGTCGTCAGTCTACCTGCATTGAATCTATCATGACATAATGTCTTCAAAGATCACGATATCGTGAAAAAAAGATTCAATTTTCAACGGCATTATTGCAACACACAATGCCACTATTTGCCGATCTACATTATGTATTGTGTGTTGATGACGTCAGATGACGTACTGAGTAGCGTCACATTACCTATCGTCATGCGGTCATCAAGCAGCCTAAATATCTATTTTTATAATGTTCAATTTTTTGTTTCTAACTATTCGACATTCCTTTATTTTTATTAATCATATTTACACTTAAAAATTATTCTACTCAACATGTCAATCAAATAAGTGTTACTACACTGTGTCTTTCTTAAAATAAAAAACCTTCAGACTATAAAAAAGTTTACTTATTATTTAACATAACACTTACAATGCTATCCTCATTCACTAATCAACTTAAGTTAAAGTCTAAGTTCATAAATGTAACTTTCAGTCATTATATTGCTTCAGACAGATTTCTGGGTGCATTTTGTTCGTCTTTCTCACTTTGAGTAACCTCTATTGTTTCCACATCTCCACATTTCATGCTACAAGCGGCTTCGGCTGCGTGATTCACAAAACTGAACTGACAGTTCTTACTTAGCTTTATGATCTCACTCCTCAGCAACATTATGAAGTAGCATTGAATAACTGAAAGTAAGGGAAAATTTTACTTGAGTAGGTACGTAATTCACTATATGCAATGTTGTGGCTTTGAACTATCAACTTGCCGAGGCTATTCTGCTTAGTGTATGTAATACTAGGCGTTTTGCCGCGGTTTCATTTGCGTCCCTTAGAAACTACTAAAATATATATAAGTAGGTTATGTTACTTGGGAAGTTTAGCTTTCCAACGGTAAAATAATTTTTCAAACTGGTTCAGTAGTTTCGGGTACAAACAATGTTTCCCCTTTATTATATTAGTATAGATTAGTTTAATGTGATTATTTAAGTACTGCCAGGCGAGCAAAAATCATAGTTAAAACCAAAGGTGTTATAGTTCAGACCAAAAACTTACCCAAAATAGCGAAACCAGCTGAGTAGCTCAGCACGAGATTGATCCATTCATGTGATAAGGTTTCCACTGATATGTCTGAGACCGTCAGAGAGAAACACAATGCTAACAACAATATTGTTGACACAAACACCGCGATGCAGAAGATGTAGAACACTCTTATCAGCCTTACGTTTTTCTGCAAGAAAATTATTTAATGTGAATATTTTTTCGAAATCTTGAACAATAAAATCTATGCTTTCATGTGCATCTGAGGTTTGAAATCTTACAACTTTAAACTTCCTCTTCTTGCCCCGTTTCAAATTATATTCGCTCTAATATTATAACGTTTAATGCTATCAACATCTACCTGCCATTCATAGTCATCTTCAGATAATCCCTATATATTTTCTTTGGTCTTCTTCTCTGTCTATTCATACAAATTTTCTATTTATCCAAACTTCATTCTTAGTGAAGTTCCTAGAATAAAATAATAAAGTCTATTTGTAAAAATATTTAAGAAATTACCATGTGTCCCCCAACGACGAATACAGTGGTGGCCACAAAATCTGTTAGAAACAGGCCAAGCAGTACGAGTGCTATAGTTATTTCCGTATATAGTAAGCTGGTAGGCTTATTGCTGCCATCTAACCTGTACAGTATAGTTTCCAACAAACTGTCTGAAACAAATGCTATGTGTAATGTGTCAACTATCTGAAACAAGAAAACAAAGATGTAAGAGGTTAGTAAGTAGGTATGTAAAGAGCATGTCAAAAGTAGGTTCCCAATTATGTAAGTAAACTATCTATATAATATTTCGATTCAAACAATACTTCAATTTCTATAGCTTTTCCTAAACTCATTGAAAAAAAACTGAAGCCTCTAATGGCGTGCAGAAATAAACTAATATGTAATGACAGTAAATTAGACATTCGACTAGAAAGTAGTTCAAAACATTATGTAGCCTGATATGACCTAACCACAAGGGAATAAGAAAATAGGGTTAGTCTAGCGGGATGTTAATTAGCTGGTCGCTGCGGCTTTAATGAATCATTCTTGCGTCCGTCACGGGGGACGATAGTCTACGTTGTGAAACTAATCCCTCATATTGCCTAATAAAAACATAGCTGTAAATGTGCCTAAAACAGTGTGCTTCATATACTAAGTTAAGGCTCTTCTTTAAACCACTTCTAACAGTCTATTCCGACATATGAGTGTTTAGATCTTTGTAAACAAAACCAGAAAGCAAACTTACCAATTTTATATATCCCCATGCGAGCAAACCTCGTCGTAGCGGGAAACAGAAACAACATCTTGTACACACTGGTATTTCTCCTTTCATGTTTATCTTCAAAACTTTCAGACACTCAAAGCGTTCTTTTGGCACTTCTACGTACTATATTTTCACTTTTTACTACACCTTTTAATTAGCCAAATTGTGAATTAAAGTGTTTGTTTTTTGGCACCCAAATAAGCGTTGTTAATTGTAGTAATGATGATATGTAAATGGAAGCTACGGTTGCTAACAGTGTTTATAGTGACCTGACCTCATATCTATCATGGTCTCTGTAGTAATGAGTACAAGACTGCTGTATTGATAATAACCCGGTACTTAGGTAATCTTTAAAACTTCCGACTAGTGTCGCAGTTTTGTACAGACTTTGGAGTTATTTTAATTTCTAGACTAGTTTCACTTTAACCGTGTGGAATTAACTATAGAAGAGATTAAAAAAATCTTTAACATTTGTAACTTTCGTTATAATCATAATTATATCAATCCTCAATTTCTTTACGTCTACACATCGTAGTTTCGATGTAATTTTCACTCTACATATCTTGCATGAGGGGCGCAAAAAATGTTCATGTTATTGTTGGATACTTTACTCATATATTCGTCCTATGAATGTGACTTGTTACACCTACATAGGTACCTACATATCAGCCGTACATCTTCAATTTGATTTAATTTTTCGGGTTACATTACGGATGCCCAGTCCGGTAAGTTCTTGGTGACCAGTCAATTGAAGTTCCGCTAGGCTGACACTGTCCATCTTATTCACTTTCAATTCAGTAAATTCGTTGCAGCTTTCATGAACACATTTTTTTTTACTTACCTGTAATAATAGATAACTGCTTTTTTCAGTAAGTTCATAATGGTAATTGTATCTACGAAATAGTGTTAATTATGATTGCTTACCGTACTCATTAAGACAGGAAGGTCAATAACATACCTACTATTTAATCTAATTTTGAAATATATATACTTATTTAGGTGCTTTTTAATCCGTATAGTACCTATTGTCTCTCATAACAACCGAGGTCAGAACAGCTCCAAAAAGAACAATGGTGAGCATTGTTGATTTCCGTAAAAGTTTAGTTATTTAAATGGTGAGTATTCATTTAAAAAGTCTCATACTCTCTCCCAATGGACCCACAGCGGAAGGGGTCATTTGATAATATCCCATCCCAGAAAAAAGGATCGCGGCTGCTCTTTCAAACAACGATTACTCATTCTTTGTATTTCCCCAGGATGTTGACATGATTATTGCCATAAGTTATGAGCATGGAGAACAAAATGACTAGCGGAGATTTCATAACGGAAAATCTCGCCAATATGTGGTTCAAGGGTGACGTTGTAAAAATCATCAAATGACCGCTCCCGCTGTGGGTTAGCAGCGGCGAGGGAGTGCCAGACTCTTACTGACTAAAAACCGTCATGTTCCGTCGTAGGCCTTTTATGTATCAGGGCCGCGGTATCTCTTTCGAACAACCCGCAGCCGCCGGGGCTGACCTACCTGCATTATGGCATCTCCGCTCATCTTTCCTTGCTTCGCGGTTGTGAGATAAAGGCGTTTGGAATCATTAATACTGACTGGCGCTTTAGAAATTGATAATGAAGTAAGTATACATACATTAGTTAGTATATAAACATTAGTGTTATTATCCAAGAATGTCATTTTACTACAAACAAGACTCTGATTAACAGCTCATCAGTATTACTGGTCTCTGATAATTAATTTTGTTCAAGTTCAATATTACTGCAGTGATTTACAAAAGTTTTTGGGAAGAAAATCTACAGGAATATTAAATGCGAGGAATATTCAGTGAAGGCCAAAATGAGGGGTGAAATTCCACAGTGTACTAGATGTTGTTTCTGTTTACCATTACGATATGGATTGCTTGCATGGGGTTATTTTAAAATGGTGAGTAGCCTTATGTTGCATGTTCTAAGAAGACATTTTCTGAAACTCTTTTCGTGAATTTATAATCAGTACTTTTTAAACTTTCCGATTCAGCCCGTACTTCTTGATGGCTTTGAACTTACTTAAATATCTCATAAATCCATTGATAAATCTCAATTCTTTATGGTCGTCAATTCTAAGACACCAATGCAAGTTCCTATCAGCCTACCCCTCTGTCATATTCAAGCTGTAGTATGTAAGATATAATCAGATAAAGTAGACTATGGTTAGAATTTTAATAGATCTGACTATGTCTGTATGAAAAGAAGGCTGTTGGCTACAAAGTCATGGTAGATGACTACGCCATTGTTCTTGTACTTAAAATAATAAAGAGAACTACGCAGATCTACTCCAATCATTTAGGTTATCGGCATTATCTAATTATTGGTCTATTTCCTATTTCAGATAGCAGACGCACTATTAATATCGTTGATGTTATACCAAGTAATAAGCTTAATTATGGTATTTTCAGAAAATGAAATAAGTGATGTGACGATGGTCAAAATCGATCTTGCTATAATGAGTGCTATACTTCTTCTTTTTGTACCGGATTTTTTGATCACTATAATGTTCATTGTTGGAGGACATAAGGTAAGGTTTGATCGCATAATATTCGGTTTGGTATCAAATTACCAGTTCCACTAATTGGCTTCGAATCTCAGCGTATTATGATTCATCATCATCATCATCATCATCTCAGCCATAGGACGTCCACCGCTGAACATAGGCCTCCCCCTTAGATCTCCACAGATACCTGTTGGAGGCGACGTGCATCCAGCGTCTTATTATGATTGCCAACTGCTTAATACAGGAGCATTGGAAAAATATTCCCATGATCTTCTGAGGTTCCAAACTCTTTGGAAACAGTTCAGGGGATCAAACTGGACTTGAGTCAACCGTCCCTCTATTGTTCTGTTACATCCTTTTTATCATCCCACTGCTGGGCTGCGGCCTCCCCTCACACGGAGAAGGATTGAGCGCTAATCACCACGCTGGCTCAATGCGGGTTGGTGATTTCAGACTACATAGTCCAGGTTTCCTCAAGATGTTTTTCTTCACCTTTTTATCAGCCATCCCTCCTCTATTGGGTTCAATATAATTTTGGTGATTGTAAAATTAATAAGAATGTCTTCTTTTTCAGAAAGAAGTGAAGCCGATTAGAGCATTCTATTACTACAGCATGGGAATATGGATTGTAACACTGTTCACGATTATAGTGGGCAGTGTGCGTATAGTTAATTGGGCATCACGAGGAATGACTATCATTTCACTGGAAAGCTTGCTAATTACCTTTTCTGTATTTTTCGTAGTTCTAGGTAAGATAATAAATTATATGCGACTACATAAATATGGCACATATTCCTTGGCTGTGGCACATATTTTGGGGTCATTTGGACATCAGGGTTAAAAATAAGCGGTTATACATATATTTTAGTTTTGTTAGTCAACTCTTGCTTAACTGCAAAATGAGTCTCTCGGAGAGTCATCTGACTCAAGAAAAATTTGCCTAGCTTTTAATTCAGTATTAGTCTTGGTTTCCACTTTCGACGGTATTTCTTCCCTTTATCACCTCGTCCCATTTACACCCGTTAATGGTAATTAGATATAAGTCCTACTTATCGTAATTCTGTTTGTTTTCCAGTGGTACAATCATACTTGCTTCTGCTTCTGAGAAGTGAGATCATCAAGCTAAGTAACAACTGTGGGTTTGAATTTGTGAACAATGCCGCTGAAGCCGCTTGTACCATGAAATGTGCAGAAGAAGTAGCTATAGGTGAAATGGATCCAGAAGATATTTTAAATGGAAAGGGATTTTGTTAGTAGAAGTAATTAGTAGTCTTATGATTGTAATCGTCATGTGTTTGATGGGGATTTTGAATAATGATATTATGTTTGAAATAAAAGCCAATACAACCATTTTGATGTATTTGTTACTCAGTAACTCCGGCTAAGTTGGAAAGTTTTTTAATACACCTCATTAGTTTTATAATGTTCTTCATTTTCGTTCTACATTTTGTACTACATTCCTATTTATCAACGATCATATACCTATAAATAGCATTAAGATTGTTATAAGTCAAGACGCTCTTCATTTACCAGGGTTCAAATCCTAAACCCTCGCCTCCAAAATCATCTTCCATCACTTTCGGATTCTGAGCTGTTCTTGTATCAAAATCATCGAAAAAATCGTTATTAAAGACATTTTGCCCAAAATTATCCGGTGCAGCTTCCGTTACTTCTACTAATAACTCAGCAGTTCCTGAATGAGGTTCATCATCTACTCTTTCTTTTTCCTCATTTTCTTCTGTATTTATTTTTATTTCACTTTCAATAATACCTTTAATTTCATCTGAATCGTCAGTCGCAGCTCTTATATCTTCAACCACTACCTCAGCTGTTTGTACCTGGTCCTCTTTTTGATTTCCTTCGTCATTTAAGGCTAATTCAGTTTCCATTATGCATCTGACTTCAGCTGCGCAATTCACAAACATAATTGGACGATCATTTCTTGTGAGCTTTTTGATTTCATTCCATAATAGCAGTAAGGCATATAATTCAAATACTGAAACAAAAGTTAGTTTTATCATTATCTTACCATCATCAGCAGAAGCAAAAAGAAAAGACTGTGATGTCTGTGTTAAAATAAAAATAAAGTGCCGAATTGAGTGTAGATTAAGATTATCGATACATCAGAGGAAAGTGCTCTTCATGGCTTGTAGATCAGAAGACATGTTGTGATAGACTTACCATCGGCAAATGATATTTTTGATAAAACCTGATTTAAGAAACCAGCCTGGTCCTACCTTGACAAAAAGTTTATTATTGCTAAAAATAAGGTTACAAAATAAGAAAAGCGTACTTACAGATCCTAAGGAAAGGCATAGCCGTCACAGATAGAACCAACTCTATGGAATCTTGTATACCTTCCAATCCTTTAACATCTCGTTTTGTATAGTATAAGTAAATTAAAGAAATAATCGAATACAGAACGACAATAATGTACACTGAAAGAAATGCTATGTTACAGAAGAGGGATATCTTTAGTAGTTTCACTCTTTTCTGAAACAATCAAGAAAACATATATTACCCGTTTGCCAGCGGTTTCAACCTAAATAGTTGTCCGTATTTGGAGGCCCGCCCGTACTCGGATAAAATAAAGCCTTATGTTACTCGAAAAGAGTGTAGCTTTGAAACAGTGAAATATGTTTTTCAAATCAGTCCAGCAGTTTTGGAGTCTTTAGGGCAGGTATCTTTATTATACCTATTAGTATAGATGACTATAATATTATTATTTAAGAACTTCGGTGATTCACAGGCGGACTTCATCAGTGTGATTCTATAAGACTTCACTCTAAACTTCGTATCTGAATCCGCCGTGAGTTACTACACTAGCGCTACGCTTGCGAGCGTGTTTGCGAGTTGAACTAAATTAAACTCGAGATTTTGACAGGTAAAGTATGAGATGACTTTTAGAACGTTTTGAACCGAATGCGAAGTGAGAGTGAATAGCGAAGTAAAATGCGAGTTGTTGTCTGAATTTTATAGATTCGACGTACATATTGCGTTGGTTTCATTGAAATTCGGTTAAATTAAACTAAAGGCACTTTTCAATTGTTTTTCCTCTTTTCTAGCACAACCATACCTAATTAAAAGGAGGCCGAGTAAATATCTTACCAAATGAGCTGCGAAGATGAATATAATATTGACAACACCGTCGAGTAGGCCCAGTGCAGTATAAATACACGTAAGAATACTTCTTCTGGGATATTCTTCGTGTTCCAATAAAACAATTAACGTGGCAATCCTCACGTATAAAAATAGAATAGTTATACTCTGAAAAATGAAAATTATATTTACTCTCAGACGGATCACACTGAAAACTAAAATGAAATATTGTCAAATACATAATCATCATCATTTCGGCCATAGGACGTCCACTGCTGAACATAGGCCTCCCCCTTAGATCTCCACAGATGCCCGTTGGAGGCGACCTGCATCCAGCATCTTCCGGCGACCTTTATAAGTTCGTCTGTCCACCTTGTTGGTGGACGTCTGGGCTTGCTAGTCGCATAATTTAATGCGTAATTTTAAATATTATTTTTGTATGATTCAAATGTGTCATTATTTGTACATCAATACCGAACGATATTTACGATCTAAGATCTAAGTATCTGTAGGCATTGTGTATTGGATTTCTCGATCTTTATTTAATAACTACAGCTTCGCTACACTAGTGGTCATCCTACTAATATAATATTATAAATGTGAAAGTTTGTGAGAATATATGAATATATGTTTGTTATTCTTTCACACAAAAACGGCTAGACCGATTTGGTTGAATTTTGGTATGAAAATAGGTGATACCCTGGATTAACACAAAGGCTTACTTTTTATTAACACACCACGTGGGCGAAGCCGCGATCGGAAGCTAGTTTAAAATAAATGAATGTACTTACCAAACTGAAATATCCCCACACAAGCAAACCATATCGTAATGGGAAACAAAAGCAAAATCTCTTTAATTCGGGCAATTCAAAACGCATTGTGATATACTAGATTAAAATGAAACCTAATTAAAATATATACTCAAAATGAATATAATTATCACTGTTGTTCTAAAACAGACCCATCCATACTCGTTGGGTGTCATCATCTGCCTAGCCTTTTCCTAATATTCAATTGATACAGTACTCGTTATCGTAATACGCTATGTAACTCTATACTGCAAGCAAAGTCAGTCGCTAACCAATGCTAATCAACTTTAGTAATATTTTAAGCTGATTATTTTTTATGTTTGAATGATTTAAATGTTGGCCAGCGCTATTGATTATATTGGTTTTAAAATTATGAAAATTCTTAAGAAAAGTTAGACAGTAAGTAGATTAGGAAAAAAGAAAAATGACCAGGCAAAATCGCAAGCCTCAGCTTGTATTAAATGTTATAACAATCAAGGGAAATCTCTTCACATATACATATATGAGGGACAGTGAAGCTCTTACCAACATTTAAGAGTGTATAAAGTCTAAAAATAAAGTAGCTCGATGGATTGATACGGAACTCAGAGCGCGAGTGCAGCTCGGACTTCGCCGAATTATTTCATATCTAGCTTTTGACGGATGTTTTTTTTTTATAACGTGCGTATTACGTTAAATGATTATCAATACAGGGTATCCCGATTTTTATTGAGGTCACACAGGGGGGCGTAATTTGATAAAAATTACTACGTAGTACTAAAAATAGTATATAAATACTGCTTTAGTAATAATACAACACCATATTTTTGGTACTTATTTAATCAACATAAGATCACATTTTGAAATAGGTATTTTCTAATAAAGGACAAATAATTATTTTAGGATGTAGTGTGCCATCCGACATTGGAAATATGGCAAAACCTGATGGCGGCGCTACGGGCTCCAAAGAGAGAAACTTAATGATGACCAGTGCCGTGACTAAAAATATTTTTATTCTAAGTATTCATGTTATCATATTAAAGTCCTATGTATAAAATGAAATGCCTATTCTAGTAGGTAAGTACTCTATTCTAAATCTAAGGACGTACCTTAAATAATGATTCATCTTTTCACTTTACTAGTCCTATTTCAGATTTGTCTTCTATGATTTCAACGAATTTATCAGTATCTTCTTGATCATCATCATCACAATTTTCTTCACCCTCTCCATCATGCATAGTACACTTGGCTTCACCTGCATGGTTCAGGAACATGACCGGTTGGTTATTTCGCTTGAGTTTTTTGATCTCACTCCATAAGAGTAAGAGGCAGAAAGATTGGCTTGCTGAAAAATAATAATTTGTATTTAGTAGATCGTTCTTATGACTAGTTAAAAGTAATGGAAAGAAGGCTGCCTGTTCCCTGATATTTAGCCTCCAATACTCGGATAAAAATTTGGCTTCTTGTTATTCTGATGTATTTTTTTTTTTAATGTAAGGGTTTTTCCTAATTCTAATAGTGGTTTTTACATGAAAGTCGTCCTGGCTCATTTGTTTTTAACATGACTATAACTATAATCTACTAGCTTCCGCTCATTCCTGGGCAAAACTGCTCTACTCATCGGAATAAAAATGAAGTAAATTACGAAAATATAATCAGTAAAATTATGTTTGTTCAAAATAAGTCAAAAATATAGCGAAAATAAAATTGTAACCACTAGAAACACATATTTTTTTTACAACATATTACATCATATTTTTTTTATATTATTGTTTTTAAGTTCCTTTTACAATGTATGTGCCTATTTTGATTTATATAAATAATTTACTTTTGAACCCGTCTAAATCAAATACTCTCGCACACTGCAGACTTAACAGACCCAATGATTAGGCTTTTTTTTTGAAGAAAATATTGAAGTCTTTCTAAGTCTATCTGATGCCGGCGGAATACCAGATCTTTGTAATGTGCGTACTACCATACATTTTCATACTGATTTAGGAACCCAAATAAACTATTGGCCGATTAAAACTTTATAATTACTTACATAATAATTACTATAATTAGTAACTTACCAATAATAAGGCCGGATTTAGTAAGTTCAACAAAAGCCTTCCAGGCATAAGGCTTGACAGTAGACCATCCTAGTTGAGCGGTAGCACCACTGAACACATATGAAACGTAGCCTATTATATACAAGAAGTATAACACTGCTAACACTCCTAGAGCTGCATTCCCGTATAAGAAATACTTCAATAGCTTCTCCTTTTTCTGAAAAGCATACAAACAGAATATAAGTACCAGTGATGAAGGAAATACAGTGGAGATAACATAATGCAGGTAGGTCAAGCGCCTTCTTTTAGGTCAAATTCGGACGGTGGACATGACCAAAACGATCAGTTACGAGTGAACGCTCATTGCCTTCGAGTCAAGTTTACATTTTTAGTATTACAAAAAATGGTAGGGTCTTAAGGAGGCGTGTAAGGGCGAAAACAGTAACTTTCTATGTCTATTTAGACAGAGACGCTATGATTTCATAAAACAATGTATTTAAGTGGTAAATACTTACGGTAAAAGTAGCAAATACGAACAAAGCATTAAGTAGAAAGTCTATTATTGATAGCGCTAGGAAAATGCTTTCTTGTAGAATGTCATCTTCATAATTCATATGGTTCACAATGCTATTTATTTTGATGACTCTGAAGATGTTATAGTAAACTGTGGTAATCTGAAATAAAAAGTGAAATTAAATGTTCTGGATTCCAGTACATATCAGAGCGAATATAAAATACTGACTGTGGGTGACTGAGTAATTATTATAAGGATAAATCCAATTAAAATATGATTGTATTTAAAAGTTGAGCTACGAGCTACACAAGTGCTACGAAGGTACTACGCAGGTGCTACAAATTAAGCTTACGGTGTTATTTAAAAAAAGGTTAAACAGACTTTTGTAAGATAATTTGCGAATTTTCTTAAGAAAATTGTCTAACTTTAACCACCATGAAAGTTTTACTTTGCTAGAATTAATAATGAGGACAGTTTTCCCACAGCCACGTCTACGTCAAAAAAACGCCATAATAAACATTTCCGTACCAATTACATTTTAAATGGCTCAACAGTGTTAACGGAATAAACACATTCAAATTCCTACTTACAAGTAGCAGTTTCCGTATCCACGATGACTTAATTTTTAATGCCTTTAATGGTTAAGAAAATAATCTGTATTTACTTACCAAATTAATAATACCCCAAACAAGCAAGCCATATCTGAGAGGAAAACAGAAACAACATCTTTTGAACTCCGGCACTTCACAACGCATTGTCATAAAAATCGAAGAAAACTTCTCTAGATATATCACTTTCACCAAATCCTCTTGATAAAACTACAAAAAATACTAAATAAGTTAGTTAAAAACTAGATTTATTTAGCTGTTACAATCATATACAATGATGGTTTCCGATCTCGTCCCAAATTGCATTGAAATAAAAATGACTCCTACTCAAAATCAGTGACAGTTGCATGACTCATATTATGATATGATAAGAAAGGGAAAAACTTTACAAATAAATTGTTGCTTTTAGGGTTCTGTAAATGACAATATACTCCCTTTTGATATACATAATTTTCATGTTTTTTGGTATAGGATTTTCTTTTATAAGACCAATACGAATATAGCATTACCCTAAATGAATTTCTTGACGAAAATTAATCCTCATTAATATTACAAATGAGTTTGTTTGTTTATTCGTAACGCTTTGAGGTCGAAAGTACTTAACTAATATAGAAGAAAAATGGCGCAGAGATAGTTTGGAGACCGGGTTTTAAAATACAACTTAACCTGTTTTGCAAGAAGAAGTCTTTAAAATTAAGAAACTCCAAAGAAGGGGATTTTTATTTATCATCTTTGTAGGCACTCTTCATACATAAACTCGTGTATGTACGTACATGAATAAAATTACGGATAAAAGGTCACTAACTATAAACATGGATGACACTTTAATAAGTTGTTGTAATTTTAACATTATCAAAGTAAACGTGTACTAATTAAGTTGTGTAGAACTGTGATTCAATTCTTTTTATAAAAGATTTAATATTCCATTGAAGATTTATATAAAAGATCTAGTATTTATAATAATATAATTTTGAGTGAAGTGGTATTAATGAGAAAGTAAGGTCCTATAACAAATATAAGATGAATAAAGAAGATGAATCAAATAATAAAAGGTGTTGTCTCTGCTGGCCACTAAGATGCAATTTGCTTACGTGGGCATACTTTAAATTGGTAAGTTTGATCTAAGAGATACAATCAGCGAGCTTCAATTTGTATCATTATCATCTTAAAGTGGTCAATAGTAGGTAATTGCCTTTTCTAAGATGTGTCATACCGCCACTTTTGAAACTTATCTTTGAGGTGCTTTTCTTTAATCACCTACCGGTCTGGTCCGATCTGGTAAACTGATTCTTAAACATTAGAAGTAACCCACGTCTTTACGGTGATGGTAAGATGTCTTAATTTAGTAAGAAATTTGCCACTCTCATGCCGAGCGCGGTGAATTTGGGTAAATCCCCCCAGCACCCAGAGGCATCAGTCCAGCAGAAGACGTTTTAGGCTGTGCTAACCGAATAAATTTTGTTAACCTATTTATTCCGCTAAATGATTTTGAAACCCTAACCCAGCTAAGTTGGCGCGAAAATGATACAGATACTTGTAATTTTCAGCGCAACTGTTTAAATTAGTGTTAATGACATAAACTAATGAGTTTTATACACTGGTATCAGTATTTTAGTTGAAGCGTAATCTGACCTTTGCAGCCCATTTTATCTGTTTAGGTAAAAACTAGTGCTATTTTCGAGCCGCATTTAAGAGGAAAAAGTTAAGAGAATACCATTTAATGGGCCGTCAGTCTAGTCGCCTTTCATCCGTTTCCTTCATCGAAGAGAAGATAAATAGGTTGTCTAACACTAAAAGAATGTTTCAAAACGGTCCTGTAGTTCTTAATATTAGCGTGTTTAACAAAACAAACATTTCAACTTTATAATACGAGTGTGTGTAGTGTGTACTTACTACCACATTAGATACCACTAGAAAAATATTGTCATGTTCAGAACATGTATTTTCTATGTTTCAGGTGTCTTCAGCAGTATTCATAACGGTGATATCATACGCCCTGCTACACACATTAGTTATGTACAAACTGTACGGCAAAAAGCAATCCCAAATCCGGGTCGATGCAGAAATTGCAATAACAATCATTGCACTATCTCTATTTGTTGCTGATTTACTAGTAACTGTAATATTTGTTGTGGGAAGACATCGTAATATGGTAAGGTTATAAGCACATAAGAAAGCACACAGCGAACATAGATAAGAAAACATTAGTCGTCATTTTTCGTCTAAAGACTAAACTAAAAGCTAGGTCGTACCGTGGGTAAATTCTTTCAAGGTTTACCTCTGAATTGGCAATTGAATGACAATACTGGGTCACCTATCTGGATGCATTCTTCTGTAGTTCCCGGCCTCGTACCATTTTAGTTTTGATGCTTATTGTCCAACACCTAAAATCTCCGTTTTCAGTAACAATGTTTCATACGCAGTCTATTTGTGTAACGCCAAGAAGGTTACCTATTATTGCTTTTTAACAAACCTCGAGCCTAAACCTGTGATACTCTAATAAACCAAGTTTATGCCCTTTATGCTTACCTTATTTCCTTATAATTTCAGAAACAAATGAGGCGCTTAAAGCCGTTCTACTACTTCAGCATAGTGACGTGGATACTAGCTATGTTACTGACGGCTATGGCAGTCAGTCTGTCCATTGAGAGCTTGTTCGCGAAGTATATGACATTCCCTTCTTCGGTGGTCAATATTATCAACTTCGTCAGCTATTTTGTTACTATCGGTAAGTTTACAGTAACATCTATTATAGTAAAAGTATATAATTACTTCTACAAAGTAGTAATACTTTTTTTTTAACTTCGTCAAAAATCATCAAATGACCCCTCCCACTGTGGGTTACCAGCGGCGAGGGAGTGTCAGACTCTTACTGACTAAAAACCGTCGTGTTCCGTCGTAGGCCTTTTATGTGCCAGGACCGCGGTATCTCTTTCGAACAACCCGCAGCCCCGGCAGAAAGTAGTAATACTTCAGAAATACATGAATGGTTTCATCTATCAAGGTGCAACAGTAGTAGTATGTCACAGTGACGATTAGCGCCTCAGAAAGGACCTTAATATAGTGCTCGTCAAGCCGAGGTGAAAAAAATAGAAAAGGTTTCATTAATCTTGACAGAATTTGGAGTTATATAGTTGTTAATGACCTACCACCAAAATAAAATTTTGAATCATCATCTCCCGAGCCTTTTTTCCAACTATATTGGGGTTGGCTTCCAGAAAATTTTGAATACAAATCGTATAAAAATATACTTACGAATTCACATTATTGTATGAAGCATCACAAGTATACTTAGTCAGGCTTCAGACTTTAAAACCCCTTAACAAACCATTCATCCTCCATCCTCCAAGATTCAGCTGACTAACCGGATTCAGCTGAGTAGGTACCAGTGCTTTAACAAACTTTTAAAAACTCTTTAACAAACAACAAACTAAAATAACTTTTTCAGTTGTCCAAACCTACTACCTACTGCTACTAAGGAACGAAATCATCAAACTAATAAAGAACAACGAAGTCAGGTTCCTCAACAACGGGGCTGATGCAGCCTGTACTGTAAGGCATGAAAGTGAGAAGAAGGAAGCTTCTGATGGTGATACTGACACTGAAGAAGTTTGACAAACAGTTGAATATAAAGACTTGATAATTATGAAGGCATTTTATTTGACACAAGCCCGTTCCAGAGGTATCGCGAATAAAATATAGCCAATTTCCAACAGTGAAGGAATTTTTAATTCAGTTCATAGTTTTGGAGCCTAAAACATACAAACTAAAACATTTCCTCTTTATATTAATAGTAAAGAGTTAGATAATATTAGTAATACACTCGCGAGCAAAAAAATGGAATCGCACCCTTGCGCTATTCAGTTACAACGATTGCCAATGATACAATATTTACAGTTAAACGTTTATGGTCTTGTTTGAAAGCCTATACTTTTAGCTTTAAATTAAGGGTAGAAACAAAAACAAATCATTTGAGCTGAAAATGGCGCTGGTAGAGGAATGGGAGGGAATACCGCAAGAAACAGTTGAAAATTCATCAGGTCCATGAGAAACCGTAAAAAGCAGTAATAAGGGCTAGAGGAGGAAATACAAAATACTGAAACAATAACCTATGCTTGATTTTGTTTGAAATTTTCAATTTTTCAGCTAAGCTCAATTTTATTTTTCGCCTGAATTCCGTTGCTGTCTTAAATAAAGAAAAGATGATTAGCTCCTGAAATACGGAAATTATTTTTTTGTTCATTCATTCCTTCATTCGTTGCAATTGTATAGCGCAAGAGGATGATTCCATTTTTTTGCTCAGGAGTGTAGTTCATTTATTATTAGGAAGTGGTAATTAAAAAAAAAAATAGAAATTGTCTAATAATAGTTTTATTCAAATACATAATATTCCCTAACATCACATTTTATAAAAAAAACTTAACAAATCTATTTTGTATTTTATTTTTTCTTACCTCATTAAATACTTCTAGCAATAGTGAGAACTAGAACTTGTGCAAAAACAAAAGAAGATGAAAAAATAAATAAAATAAACATGAGTATAAGTCCTGCAATACAATTTTCATCATATAAATTGTTCTATATTTTTAAACAATCATATTTCCATTTTTCTGAAGGTTTGGTTGCTCAGTATTTTCATCATCACCCTTAATTTGAAGTTCCACTTGTGCTGCGTTGTTCACAAACTTGAATTCACAGTTGTTTGTCAGTTTCACTATCTCACTTCTTACCAGCAGAATAACATAGGACTGGATCACTGTAAAAGAAAAAAAATATGGTCAAGTTATGTTAAGACAATTGATGAGAATATAGGTAGGTACATATAGAATAAAACATTTAATACAGGTACAATCGAGTTACAATAGTTTTCTTATTGCGCACTGAAATTCCCATATAATTTCAGGCGTAATCGTTATAAAAATAAAATAACTGAAACCACCAAGGGAAAGGCCAGAAAAAAGGCTGTCTTGGAAGTTCAAATATGATTTATTTTGCAATTTGGGATTTACTCCATCGACAGCAGAAAAGTAAATTTTTTCAAAACAATTGTTTACTTTGAAAATACGAATACGAATATTCATAGTTGCTGTCAGAAAACTGACGTTTATGTTATCGGCAAATTGGGCCTGAGGCTATCCAATATTTTTAAAGCTGAATCCTAAATGAAGATCTACTAGTAGACATCTATTCTGATGTGTACACCTATGTATGTATATATATATATCAGAATTTTATAATACTTTAATTGTATAACCTTATGTTTTACTTTAATGTTGTTGGTGTACCAATAAAGAAATACTTACCGATTTGGAAAACGAAGCTAGTCAGGTCCAGTATTAGGAACCGAACATATCTATGATATGTGGCTGTTCTCAATCGGTTCACCGTTTGCACAGTCAGCATCATGCCGAACAACATCATCAGAGACCACAGGAATATAGAGTAGATGTAGAACGATTTTAATATATACAAGTTTTTCTGAAAAAGAAAGTAGCATTTATAAAGGATATTATAAATATAAGAAAAGTAGGGGGTATCGTATTGTCCAGGTTACTGAGTTGAGGAGTTCAGATAGGCAGTCGCTTCATATAAGACAATGACTAACTGCAATAGTTAAGAATGGCAGCTAAACCCAACATAGTAAGGAAATATGTTCTTTTCATCGTCGTTTCATTGTAGACAACAAGCTATCTCCTAACTATGAAAAGCTAATGAAAAGTTAATGAAGTTAATGAACTATGGTTAATGAAAAGTTTATTGCATTTAGACCTCATTCTTACACAGTAGGGTTTGAAAAAATCATCAAATTATTGTTTATAACCCCACTAGAAACAGGGCGTTGTCAAAAGTGCTGTCTAAACTAGCCCGACATAACCTTTTTTCATAACAAAAATGTCTAAAAAATTCGCCGTCTTACCACAAAAACTTTTAAACGTCTGTTGAACACTTATCTAAAAAAAGTCAGATTATGACATTGAAATAAGGTCCGTTTTGCAGCCACAATTTTTTAGACAAGTGTTCAACAGATGTTTAAGTTTTTGTAGTAAGGCTGATAATGTTTATGTACTAACCAAATGTCCTCCGATGACAAACATAGAAGTCACCACTATATCAGTGAAGAGGATGAACATCACGAATCCCATTATGTTCAGATCCCTCACTTTGTCATTATCTATAAATTCTATGAAATTGATCGTCAGGCTAGTAAAAAAGGCACCGGTTACAATCTGAAATAGAAAATTTAAATTAATTAGTATTTATGAAAGACAAACTCCATTATTAAAAAGCTCTAGACACTGTGTACAAAATAGTAAAATTACTTATTATAATAATCTCATCATTAAGAAGTAGGTTAAGGGGCAAATAACCTCTTAATGGGAATCAATAAACTGATATTTTAAGTAAGACACAAAATATACGAAGGTAAGTACATGAATGGAAGTGAGAAAACTGTTTTTTGGTAAACGGAGCGTAGCAAAAGTCTGTAAGGTTCGTTTCAAAAATATATGCAACTTTATACATTTGTTACGAAAAACTTACCAATCTAAAATAAGCCCACGCAAGCAAGCCATATCGTAATGGAAAACAGATACAACATCTAGTCAACACTGGTATTTCTCCGTGCATTTTGTACTAACAAACGTTCCTTATAACCAACTTCAAAAAATGCCTGTACCAATTTTCAAGTTTTATAAAGAGTTTCACAATACATATAAAGTATTTAATAATGTGTTATATACTAGTGTTATTAGTACCAACAGTCAAGTAGATAATAATTAGTTGAGCGCTCGCATCAATGTTTTATATCCTTGTTAGCCCGCGTTATCATTAGCAATAACAAAAATAATTAGATAGTATCAAATTAAAATACGCAGTCATATGTGGGCCTTTTTTTGCAAACATATTTAAAAATAATGTGTGCTTATCAAGCATTGAAAATTCCCTGGTATTTTGAAATACGTAATAGTCAGTAGTCAAAACAATATGAACTGGTGAATTTGGTAAGATTTGAGAAGATGGGTCAAATTGTATGTATCGGCTGTCTTAATTTCATCAGGTGGTCATTACAGGTAGTCAGAAGCCAGGAAATCTGAATACCAGTCTTACTAAGGTGTTAGCTTACTACTTTGGTGAGCTTAGCGGGAAATTCTTAGCTTTGGAAATAATGATACCAAAAATAAAACAGTCGCTTATTCATATTTTGTATTGAACCGGTTCTCCAACCCTACATACAGAAATGTTGCTTGGAAGTTAGATCCATCTTTTCTTTATCCCAGCAAAAATACATAGGATTTGGTGAAGGGCGGGCATTTTGGGGACTGTGTTTTGTAAACTTGACCTTCAAAAAGTGCTGATTTTCAGCCTTGTTTAAATGAAAAACTTTTTAAACTTTTTAGATGTATTTAAAAAATATCATAATATCACTTATTTTTACCAATTATTAAGTGACTTTATTATTTTTCTGTTCCGTATCGTCTTCAATATTTTTATTTCCACTGTCGTTCGTGGTATTCACTCCATCTGTTTCATACTGCATCTCAAGTTGTGCAGCGTTGTTAACAAACCCGAGTTCACAGTTGTTCCTTAGTTTTACTATCTCACTTCTTATTAGCAGAATAATGTAATATTGTATCACTGAAAAATTTAAGAATGTTTTAATACCACTTATTTTGTTTAAAAAAAGAAAAAGTTCTAAATTGCATAAACAGGATTAAGACTATCAGTACATCTTTACTATCCAGTGCCACTGCAAGGCCGAAGTTGACCGACAATATAAACGTGAGTTTTCTTTAAACCATCGCTTTTAACAGTAATTTATGATAAAACGGACGTTTATGTTGCCTTATTATTTTTTTATAGGTTAATCCTCAGCGTTGATCTGAGGGTTAATCAATAGCAGAAAAATGTGTACCAAAACATACACACATTCAAATTACGACCCCAAGTTTTTTTGAAGTTGTCAGTCTAAGTGTTCTGTTACTTAGAGTAATAGGAAGGTACCTAAGCCACAACAAATTTAACTTACCTAAATGTCCTATAAAAACGATATAGAACAGTACGACGAGCAAAACAAAAAATACATTCTCTTCGTTAACAATTGGTATGTAAGTGAGACAATTCGCTATCGTAAGGAGGCCGAACAATATCATCAGAATAAGGAACATGATGTTGTAGATATAGTAAGCTCTTAATAACCTCAGGTTTTTCTGAAAAATAGAAATTACAAAATTTAATTGCATAGAGTATTGGACACTGCAAACTTTTGGCCGGTCGATAGTTTAAGTATCGACCGATCGAAGTTCGCAAATCATTATGAAGATTAATGGTAGTATCTACATACATTACGAAGATCAGTGGTATCAAACCGACTGAAATCTTTGACTGGAACAAGATAAAAAAAAACGTTTGCCAACATCGGGTCAACTACCAGCCGAGTGTTAAATAGTCTGCAGTGCAACTTTCGAAAGACCCATAAAACACAGTTTTTGATAAAAGAATTCAGAATAAGAAATTTTAATGTTTGAAACCACCATCCTCATATGGGAACCCAAATATGTATGTATAACCGGCTGTTTGCATGGAAAATCGCATGAAAAAACTATTTTTGTTTGTATGCCTTAATCAAAAACTTACCAAATGTCCTCCGATGATAAACAAAGCATTCAGTACTACATCAGTAGAAGTCAATACTATGAGTGTTCCTACGATTGCTAAGTTCGTGTCTAAATCGTCATGAGGTTTCCGTTCTGTGTTTAGTAGTTCTATGAAACCTGTCGTAAGAGTGGTCAGAAAGGCAAGGCCTAAGCACTGAAAAGTGAGTAAAATGTTAAATAAATAAATCGTTTATAAAACTCATGAGGACAAAATTTGCTTGATTCTAAATAAGTGCTGATATATAATTTGCCGGAATAAGAGAGAACCTGTGCTTCAGGCGTAAAATTAATGATTATAATGCTTATATTTAGCATTTATTATTTACTAATGTTTGATTAACAATCAAACTAATTAAAAACTTCTCACATTCATTAGGTATAGCAAATCTATTATTTCAACTACAACGATACGAGATTTTATATTACCTATTAACTGCCTAGAAATACTACAACCAGAAACTTTGTTTAGTTAAGTAGAGCAAGTAGAAATTAAGTATCTTTCAGTTGGATTTTGGTTAAACAAAATTCAAAGGTTGAGCTGAAACCTGACAGTGGAATATTGCATACTTACCAATCTGATATAACCCCATACAAGCAAGCCATATCGTAATGGAAAACACATACAACATCTTGTCAACACTGGTAGATCTACACACATTTTGTTATTTCTATTCGTCTGAAACTACCAAAATATATAAGGTCCCATTAATATAGATGATCAAACTTTTAAGAATCACTCAGACAGACCACCGCTATAAAGACAATGGTGAAAATAAAAAAATGGCTTTACATAAACGAAGAAAACAAACAGCTAATGAAAATGTGCCTACTAGAGATATTGGTAACGATAAAAAAAAATCTATGATTTCTTTCGTTAGACGTACCTACTGTAAAGCTTTGCCCATTTATTGTAATGAGACCTTATATAGACATCTATTTAAAAAATTTAAAATTATTATTGTGGCACAAAGTATAGAAATAAACTAGAAACGTGATAATGAAGCTCGACAGTTAGTTGTATTCTTAATCAAGGAAGCGATGCACAATGTTTTATAAACGCTGCATAAACAAATGATACTAGTAGATTAACAGAACTAGATGTAAATAATATTATTGCAGCCTTGGCGTTGTCAACAAACATATAGTTATTATTAGGTTTTATCCATTTGCAGGAAGGATTGCCACAGCCGCTTAGATCGACCGATCATAAAATTTTAGACTGGTTGGTACGGTGTGTCCAGTATTTGGTGTTGTCTGGTGGATGGGAGACTATTTACGTGTCTCGGAAGGCACGTTGAATTGGTCTCGGCTAACATTTCAACATCTTTGATAGTTGTACGGGTAGTCAGAAGCTAGAAAGTCTGACAACTAGTCTTAGCAATAAGGTATCTAGTTTAAAGTTAAACTAGGTTGAGTAGATCAGTTATGCAGTCGTTCTAAGTATACGCTCCACTGGTACTCAGCTGCATAAGGTAAGAATCTTGCGTATGCACGAGACATGAAATAGTTGACTTCAGAGTTATAAGAGTCTTTAATGTTTTCTCCATAGATTTCGCCTAAAGCCTGAAGCCACTAAAAGCCAATATTAACTCTTACTAAACTTCTAATAATATTGCCTTTTAATCTGTACAGCTTTTTTTCGATCTTCTCTAACTCTCTTCTCTTTGGATAACTATACTTACTTATACTATCACTTACACTTTACTATACAAACCATTCAATGACTCATCGTCCAGAAGTGTGCATGCACGACGTTTTCCTCACACCAAGAAATATTCAAGTTATGTGCTTATGCTTATTTTATCACTTATATTTTTTTCTTCTTCATTATCAAGTTGCGTTTCCCATGCAAGAAGCAAGAAGTTTTAGGTCACAAGACTACCTATTCGTTTTCTTTAGAACCAATAATGAATACTAAGGATATCAGGTAACCATTACTATAGTGCGTTAGTAAGTCGTGGTGGCCTAGTGGGTAAAGGACCAAACTCTCAAGTATGAGGGTGCGGGTTCGATCCCAGGTCAGGCAAGTACCAATACAACTTTTCTAAGTTTGTATGTACTTTCTAAGTATATATTAGACACCACTGACTGTGTTTCGGATGGCACGTTAAACTGTAGGTCCCGGCTGTCATTGAATATCCTTGGCAGTCGTTATGGGTAGTCAGAAGCCAGTAAGTCTTACACAAGTCTAACCAAGGGGTATCAGGTTGCCCGGGTAACTGGGTTGAGGAGGTCAGATAGGCAGTCGCTTCTTGTAAAGCACTGGTACTCAGCTGAATCCGGTTAGACTGGAAGCCGACCCCAACGTAGTTGGGAAAAGATTCGGAGGATGATGATGATTAATATAGTGAGTTCATAGGGTCAAAAAATAAGAAAGTCATAAATATACTTAGATTTATTTACAAAATATCCTAATATCACATTTGTCACTATCAAATAACTTAATTATTTTACTGTTGTGTATCATTTTCCTGTGTCATTTTGCAGCTGTCTTCAACAGTTGTATTTCCACCATCACAAATAACTTTAACTCCATCTATTTCATACTGCATCTCAAGTTGTGCAGCATTGTTCACGAACCTGAACTCGCAGTTGTTGGTTAGTTTAACTATCTCACTCCTTATTAGCAGGATAGAGTAAAGTTGTATCACTGAAAAAGAAGAAAGGCATTAGGCATAGTTTGACATAAGGTTTTACCTGCTCGGGTATATCATCGACATCTGTCATCTCGTTAGTGCATAGAGGCGGATGGTGCAACTAGGCTATGGTTGGTTGGCGGGAAACTGTGAGGTAGTGTGGCATGATGGCACGTTATGCTTGTAAGCAAGGTAGGATAACACTATAACACTACACCTACATAATAAGTACTAGATCGAAAAGGTCGTGACAAAACCTACACTGCATAAGGTACGAACAAAAATATAATCGAATTGGGAGCCTCATCTTATTTGAAGTCGTCAGTTCTGTTATATAGGGTTATAAGTAGTAAGCCACAATGTTCGTATGTTCGTCTACTTACCGATATGCCCAAAATAAATAATGATGTCCATTACGGCGATGCATAAGTAAAGCATTTTGTCTTCTTCAAATTTACGGTAGAAATTGAAAGTCTGTCCAGTGAAAAAGGTGTACAATACTATCATAAGAACCCAGAGTGTAATGCTGTAGATATAATAGGCTCTTAATAATCTCACGTTTTTCTGAAAAAAAAGGGAAAATAAAATTACATAACGTTTTTAGAGATCAGGGAAGAAACCATAATATCCCTGACATTATTGAATTTTAAAATATCAAAGACTTAAAGTACTTAAAAAATGTAACCATGTAAAATGTAAACCGATGAGAATTTTTCAATCACTTTTGATAAAAGATATATTCATAAGAAAGGTTGGGATCAATCTTAGTAATCCCATATTTTGATGCGGTAGGTAACCTAAACTTAGCTATTTTCTTTGCTCACCGTATGTCCTCCGACGATAAACAAGGCATTTAGTACAACATCATTGAATGTCAACACTACGATAGTTCCTATAACTGATAGAAACACGGCTCTATTTTCATCAGGTTTCGGTTCGGAGGTCAGCACTTCTATGAAACCTGACGTGACGCTGGTTAGAAGCAACAGACCTATACACTGAAAAAAAAGAGAAAAAAATCATGAAATGTTCGTTTTTCAATAGGTATATTGAATGATAGAACGATTTAGAAAATTGTTATGTCTAGACTTTGAGTGAAGTTTAGTGAGCTGAGTGTAGAAGTTAAGTCTTCATCATAGCATTTTTGTTTTTCTTAATAAATAACATAAAATAGCAATTCTATACTCTCTATGCATGAATGAGACAACATTTGTGGATCAAGTGTGCATGTAAAGACGTATATCGGTCCGAAAATGGCAGGAAGAAAAGAAAGAAAGTTAGAAGTAATATTTTAGGGGGAAAAATATTTGAAAAAAATATAAGTCCAAAGATTGAAATTGAATTTTAGACCATATTACATGCACTAAATTATTTTTTATTTATTATAGCATACTTACCAATCTGACATACCCCCACACAAGTAACCCATACCGAAGAGGAAAGCACATACAACATCTTGTCAACACTGGTAATTCTACACGCATTTTTATTATTTCTCTTTATTTCACACTACCTAAAAATACCGCGACACTTTTTTGACTTTATAAATACAAATAGAAATAAACTCAACACGACAGTTCAGGTCAATAGTTAATTGGATTTATAATCAGGAAAGCGAGTTACGTTTTATATATACGCTTGATGTGTTTAATAACAAAAACAAATGATAGCAGATTAGTAGAACCCGATGTAAATTATATTATTCCGGCCTTGGCGTTGTCAACAAAAATATTTTTTTCAATTTGGTTTTATCTATTTGCTGGAATACCCTGTTTATTTGGGACTTGATTAGGTACTAAGTTATTTTAAAAAACAAGCTGCATTATTTTTTATATTGAACCCGTTGCATACCGGAGCGCGGATATACGCGAGACACAATTGATTGTCAATTGTTTTACAACAAGCGGCATACAATTCACGCAGCAACAGTCATTTTGCCATGTTCACGAACACAATTCACCTTTAAGACTAGTCAGACAAAAAGTTGAGTCACTTTTATAAGTCCTCGGTAATTCAAGAGCATTTTAGAGTTGTTAAGTAACGTACAATGTACATCATACTCTTTCCTCAAGACCATGGAATCATCTTGAATCTGAATCGTTTCGGGAAACCGTTTATGATCAAATTGCTCGGCTCGTTGTATCTTAGAATTCTATTCAAGAAATTCTTCATATTCAAGGGGTATCCTTTTTTCCTGGTTTTGCCCTGGTTCCAGTTTGATTCTAAGGATTTACTGAGCCACATTTATTTGATTCTGTCATAAGGTTATGTATTAAACAGGTTGTTTAGTTATACATATTTAAAAATTTACTTATAAGTAACTTTTTATCAGCATCTGGTTAAATGACTACGTACTATGTTATACTAAGCTATGACCTATCTATCCAATACAAAGAAAAATATATCACCATGAAGGTTATCCATGCTTCATCACTTCTAACTAATAATTTCAGGGGAATGTTTTGAAATTAATGTTATAACTTTTAGCCAATGAAAAACCATCATCAATATAAATTATTTAATTTACCTTACAAAAACTGAGTGCATACAAAACTATACAACTAATCATTAGTATTCTTATCACAGCAGATGCATTCAGCCGTGTCCTTAACCTCACTGAACTTGCTACATTTTCCACCATTCATCTCATCGGCATCTTCATCAGACTCCATAGCACATTCACAGTCCATGGCGTTCTTGATAAACCTGAATGCAAAGATTCTCTTCAGCTTAATGATCTGGCTTCGTATTAGTAGTATTACGTAGGCTTGTATTACTGGAAATAAGTGAATTCTATTTAGAAAGATTTAAAAAATACTGATTTTACGTATAGAAAGAGTCAGCTAGTTGAAGACAAAACGACACATTATGTGGACCAAGAGGATTAGATAAATAGAGTACAGCAATTAAAATTACAAAAAGGAACAATATTTAAAAGCTTAGGTGACACAATGACGATTAAATAGAATAGAAGAGCGTAAATTGCTGATTCAACATGATTCTGAAAAGGATGATTCACAAAAACAGGAAAGACTACTACACTGGATTTAGATTTAGAAGAAACATTCAGAACGATAGAACAGTTAAGCAGAGAAGAATGAATGTATAAAGACAAAAAATCTGGGTGATTAAAATATGGGTGAACTTACACATTTGTCCCAAAAAAGTGCTTACGTCGACTACTAAGACCCAAACGCGAAATTCATCGATCTCTTCCAAGAAGAACCAGTAAAAGGTGTAACCAATCAGAGCCAGGCCTGCCAATGTTGTTTTGATCCATAAGACGATGCTGTAAATGTAGTAGGCCCTGAGGAGCTTTAGAACTTTCTAGAAAATAAAAGATTGATATACTGGCTTTTTTACTTTGGCAATAAAGAAGTTGATTAACTTGAGGCTGATAAATGGTCCCACAAATTCTACTTGAACAGGTTATTTAAGTGACCTTCACAAAACCCATCTTAACAAAAGAAAATTGCTCTTCATTTCTAAATTAATGTAATAAAAACAACAACAGAGAGATTTTCATATCAGAGTCTTGAATAACTCTGTATCTAGTGTTGTTTATAAAACCAACATGTTTGGGGTCAACTGATATCGATATACCAGAAGCTATAACTAGTAATACTAATTACTATTCCTTTGTGTGTTCTAATAGTCAGTATAATTATCTATAGCATTCATAATCAATGGCTGATTAATGGTGAAGGAAAACATCTCGAGGAACCTGGACTGTAAGGACCCGCATTGAGCAAGCGTGGTGATTAACGCTCAATCCTCCACTGTGTGAGAGGAGTCGGCCAGCAGTGGGACGATAAAAAAGGCTGATGACTTATTTATTCGTACTCATACTCACCCTATGTCCCCCAATAACAAATAGTATGTTGACTATAATGTCTGCCAGTGTAAATACTATAAGTATCCCGAGCAAAACCACATAAACTGTGTAGATTACTTCTGATTCCGTTTTAGTTAATGTTAAAGTCTTCGAAAAAGCTCTTTCTGCCACTACCAGCACTAGAGCTGATATTACCTGAAAGTTAAAATGTTCAAGTGTTTTATAGCAGCTAAGGTAGTATTGAGCGCCTTCACACTAGCGATGTTTGTCGGGATGTTTCCGCAATTCCAGCTGTTGTTATCATTTGAACCGGTAGTTGTCAATTATTTGCCGTAGCGCGTATGGAAAAACCGCGCGGAAATTCCGATAGTGTAAAAGCGCTGCAAGCCTAATCAAATAACTTGGCCACTCTAAATAAGCCTGTAGGTACAAGTGACTATATACACCACAGTCAAAATCTAAGGAGAGTATACTAATACATTAGACAACAAACGGCTGACTTCAAAACTGCAAAGTTGTTTAACCAGAGCACCAACTACAAATTGGTAATCCGTTTTCTCATCAAAGGAATGCAAGACGCACGACAAAGTAACATGAAAAAATTGATACTTAGAAACGACTGACAGTATAGACAGAATCATAGTTATAGTAATGAATGACTCACCAGTCGCAGATATCCCCACACAATCAAACCGAATCGCAGCGGGAAGCACAAACAGCATCTTGTACACAATGGCAGTTCTACACTCATTTTGTTCACTACAGCAGCTTTCCGAATAACAAACTATCACACCACTTGTTTCTTCTTCTAATAATTGATAACAAGGCCGTTTTGCTTCTTGGAATTTTCCTGATTTTCAAATTAGATCTCACTCTCACAAAACAATTTATACTTTTTCCTTCTTTTCCGATGACGTTACGGTGAAATATGGCTGGAGAGCTCAAAGAAATTATTCCAGACAAAAACAGGAAATTCGCAAAAAACACTCTTTACAGAACTTCACTTTTTTGGGGTCAGCTGTAGACTTCTAAGTAACGTAATTTACAAAAACAAAACAGACTCGAGTGTTCTCTAGCGTGGTCTAAATTGTACGCCTCTGTCCAGACGGTAGCTATTAACCGTGGGCCTGCGGATTGCCGCGCCCGCGCATTTAAGACGTTTACGGCCGTCCGCCATAATCATAATCATCTTTATTGTATTTCAAGTGACAGTGTAAGATATGAGTAAAGGGCTGATGACGGCTACGCTAAGTCTGATTCCTATGCAATAGCTACTTTTTATCTGAAATCATCAAATGACTCCTCTTGTATGGGTTAACACCGTGAGGGAGTGTCATACTCTTTCTGACTAAAACCCATGTTCCTTTTTAGGCCTTTAATATACCAGGACCGCGGCGACTTTTTTGAACAATCCCGCAGCCCCGGAGGGAATAGATACTGACGTTACCCAGTTAGTCCGTAGTGCTAGCTACGCTATACCTTGGCTACTACAAAAACGATCGGTTCAAAAGTCTGACAATCCATCTCGCTGCACCCATACTGGAAGAAGTGAGAATATTTAGCATCTCAAAAAAAATCTACATGTACGACTAATGCATTGAATAATCTACCACTTCCAGTGTGACAGGGTTTCACATTCCAGTTGTAACACAAAAACAAATTATGTCAAGCATTCGGTCTACAGGACACTACATAGCTAAGAATAGCCTGGTCTGCAAGATTGTGAGAGGAAGCGCCTATTTAAAGGTTCGGATACAATCGCATACGTTTACTGCGTGGGCTAGGTCATAAAACTACTACCCGTGCAGCCGTAGAAGTAGGTACACCGTACACTTAGCTATAGGTAAGATCATAAGACACAACCAAACGCAGTGCGTAACGTAGATGTGCTAATTCGTAGGGGAAAGTCCCTTAGTTATAAAAAGTTTTGGGTAGCAATAACTTTAAAGAATTTAGAAACAATTTGCATGTTTACTTGATTCGGAATACCTCGCAATGTATTAAAGTATATGTCTACTCAAGCAGTGCAGTCGCAGGATTCTGAGATCAACGTCAATCACCTCAGCGTTTTCGGTTGAGTAAAAAGCATCTATAGTCGGTTGTGATAAATTCTTACCATAATATTCAAAAGAAGTACAAAGAATGCTGCTTACCATAATCTTAATTGCTTTAAAGACTTTTCAATTTATTAACCATCATAATATAGGTAGAGCTTCAATCTTTCGAAAGTAGCAGTATGTTGCTATTATTTTGTCTGGATTATCTCATGAAAAGTCCACAACATATAACATTTCCCAAACGGGAATTTCAGAAAGCTTACTTATCTCCATTAAAAAAAAATGGTCGCTACTGGATAGTAAACATGTATAATGTATATAAATTGTACGTAATTGTCGAGATAATTATACAGTGCTGATTAGTTCAGAGTGGCAGTTAGACGTATACTACATTATACCTACTTTATAGTGATAAAGCGGTTTTGTGATAAGGTAAGATTTTTTCAATTTAATGTGTCGAACTTAAGTGGTAATGTGTCGAATGATTTTTTTACTTACTGGATATTTCAAATTAATAACTATTGCATATTTCCCCACAATTTATCTCCATTTTTTAGCATGATAGTTTTATAATACTCCGATAATCAGTCAAATCAAAAACACACTACTTTAGCAAATGTGTAATTTACAACGTTAGTTTTATAATACTCGATGAATAGTCAAATTAAAAACGTACCTAGAGATCCACTTCAGCAAAAAATAAAACAATTCCAGTCTTTTTAGTAACTTTATTTCTTACATTTTTTTTCCTTTTTCAGCGATTACCATCGTAATTTGGTTATTGTTTCAAGCTCATCGGATTTAGACAGACATTTTGAAAATGTATTCCCCAAAGATCAGACCCGCAGGTTCCTATATTGAAAGCAAATCAGCTGACGAGGGCAACCCATGTTTGAATATTAGATACTTCTTACTGGCTTGGGGTTTCCTTCGATTGGTAAGTGTAAATTATTAATACTACACGTTATTAAACAAATTAAATGCCATTTAAACATCTTTGGTAGTCGTTACGGGTAGTCAGAAGCCAGAAAGTCTGACAACCAGTCTTACCAAGGGGTATCGGGTTGCCCAGGTAACTGGGTTGAGGAGGTCAGATAGGCAGTCGCTCCTTCTAAAACCCTGGTACTCAGCTGCATCCGGTTAGACTGGAAGCCGACCCCAACATAGTTGGGAAAAGGCTAGGCAGATGATGATGATGATGATTAAACAAATTCCACAGTTGCTTCTGTCTCTCTATTCGTAAAATATAAATAGAACTTACTTAATGGGTTTTATATGTTTACCACTAATAAATAGAGAGATAATTGAAGAAATAATCTGATATCCATCCAAAACTAGCACAGCGTTTTTTTTAAATATAACTTAAATTATCAAAACAATGAGATGACCCCAGAATTACTTTTTAACTTTCAATTTCTTGTGTAAATATACGAAGAAGGAATTCTGGAACAAACTCCCCTACATACTTTTAATCTACAGTCCTGAACAAACGCCTTCGTAGTTTATTCCTATAACATATTTACTTCATCATCTTCCGAGCCTTTTCCCAACTATGTTGGAGTCGGCTTTCAGTCTAACCGGATTAAGCAGAGTACCAGTGCTTTACAAGGAGCGACTGCGACAACTCGATACCCCTTGGTTAGACTGGCGTCAGACTTACTGGCTTCTGACTACCCGTAACGACTGAAAAGGATGTTCAATGACAGTCAATAACATATTTACTCACATTGTTAAAAACAAAAGTTTTTTTTTTTTATATTACAGGTATTCTCATTATTATGGACTGGTTTGATAATCATGTCGACTGTATGGACTATTGGCAACGAGGATAAAAAGGAACGGTATTACATAGACACCAAGTATTTAATACCTCAGGAATTCATTTCTATTGCTATACAAGTTGTGGAAGTAATGATGATTGTCACATTCATAGTCGCTGGATTTAAGGTAAACTATATTTTTGTTTAGTTAGATTACACAATTAAGTATAAGGCTGAAGTATATCTGTAGTAATATTATAGAGCCACAGAGTTTTTTTGTACGTGTTAATCTCAGGGACTCCTGGACTGATTTGAAAAATTCTTCCAGCGTCAGATAGCCCATTTATCAAGGAAAGCTATAAAGTATTTTCACCTGTATATTATACAAATTCAGTTTACAGGAGACGTGGGTGAAACCGCGGTAATCCGCTAGTATGATTATAAAGAATAAAACACAAAAATACGGGATAGATAGTTACTAAAATAAAAATATGGTATGATAATGTGTATGAGTCGTGTAATCGACAGGATACCGGAAGTGTGGTATAATAAGATTTATTAATATTAATGCCCTCTCTAATCGTTGTTAATGCTGTTGAGTGATATAAATGAAACGGGTAATGTCAAGGTTTTAAATTATCGCTGAAAATTAGTTCATGGTAGCTTTACAGTGGGCTAGAGGCCTTTTAGGTCAGCTATGTTTAGCCGTGCTAAGCAAATTATTATGATAGCATATTTTGTTCTCCTGGTTAAATAGAAGTTATGATATGTATAGGGATGGGCGGCCACCAAAAATTGTGAATCGGTTAAAGTAAGATCGTAGGACTGGAAAAAATGAACCTGTAAGATGATGTAAGGCAAAGAAGTATAGAAGAAGATATGATGCGCCGACCACAAATATAAACTAGGATAAGTGACAGGAGGATGATGATATTTAAATATAATTTACACTGTGTAACTCCTAAAAAGGAGGATACTCCTTTCTCAAGACCTTTTTTAACTTACATTCTTTATTTTCTTTTCAGAAAAGAGTGGAGCTCTACCGCGCGTACTACCGCTACTGTTTAGTGACATTCGGTATATATATTGCTGTAGTGGTACTTATAATGGTACTAGGCTATGATTCGGGCCACTATTTCGCCGAGGTGTACCTTACATACCACATTGCGGACTTTTGCCAGATCTTCGGGTACATAATCAGAGATCTAGGAAAACCTTTCTTCGTTGTTTCGGCAATCGATATTTGTAAGTATTTTTGAATTACCTTTGTATTAAGTAGTTAGTTTACTGTGCAGCCTAAAACACATATTTTTTTTTTAAACAGATTCATTGAATTGTCCTTGTCTTTACCCTATTTAAATAATATTGTAGGTACAACATTTTTGTAATATTGATCCTACTCTAGACTTTCAGTTTCTAAATCAATCATTGAGTTTTAATAATTTCAGATATATTGAAAAAAAAACTTGCAAGAATAGAGTAATAGACTTTAATACGACGGTATTAGCAAGTGTTATAGTAAGTTCAATTCAGTCGTGCGCGCGGCCTTATGTGTGGGTAACCCTTGTACATATACAGTGACTTTGTGTACGTGACAAGAGGTACAGTCGGGTACAATACAGTTATTTAGGGGTTGTATACGGGTGTTTAAAGAAAAACAGTTATTACGTAATTTAATGTTTATTTATTTATAATGATTATGAATCGCTACTTGAAAATTCAAATGATGAATTTTCGGATTCCCTACTCTCCAAGGTGAATTATAAATTCTGACTCCATGTCAAAATGTGTATAGTATTCTTCTTTTTTCTTTTGTAAGTACATGTCGACAAGTATTACCCCACATCCCTTCATCAATTTGACTTAAACGTTCATTTATGAGTTTCATTATTTCCGTCTGATTTTGGTCGACATTATGCGAAGCAATTTAATTTTTTAAAATTCCCCACACATTTTGTTTACATTATTATACTAGATTATACCTCTTTTTACATTCTTAGTCCACACTTTTATTTATTGTCTGCGTACCCCGAGCTAGAAAATATGTAAGGAGTATTTAATTCATCTTAGATATTACACCTCATTTATTTCTTAGATGCTGTCAATTTCAATTTGAAAAGACGTATGAGAAAATAAAGAAAAACCATATTTAATAATAATAAAAAGCTTTGAATGTTGTTTCATTTTTTGAAACGCTTTACTTCATCATCCTCATCATCATCCTCCGAGCCTTGTTCCCAAACTATGTTGGGGTCGGCTTCCAGTCTAACCGGATTCAGCTGAGTACCAGTGCTTTACAAGAAGCGACTGCCTATCTGACCTCCTCAACCCGGTTACCCGGGCAACCCGATACCCCTTGGTTAGACTGGTGTCAGACTTACTGGCTTCTGACTACCCGTAACGACTGCCAAGGATGTTCAATGACAGCCGGGACCTACAGTTTAACGTGCCATCCGAAACACAGTCATTGGTGTCTAAGATATACCTAGAAAGTACATACAAACTTTAGAAAAGTTGCATTGGTACTTGCCTGACCTGGAATCGAACCCGCGCCCTCATACTCGAGAGGTTGGTTCTTTGCCCACTAGGCCACCACGCTTTACTTAACTCCTTAATAATTTCTCCGTGAAGAACTAGACATTTTCGTAAACGACTGTACCCATAACAAAAAGCGATAAGAACACGTCATGATCGGGCGACGTCACTGTCACACGAATGAAAGTTGTATAATTACAAGCCGACGCACACATAGGACCGTGCGCAAATCTGAGTTGAACTATCTATAATATTGTTTGAGTACTTCATTTGTTTTTTCTTCCTTTCAGTGCTGGAAGTTCTGCTCATTCGTCTTGTGAAGAAAATGGTTATAAGATACGAGGAGGACAACGACGCGGAAACTGTTTAATTCTTCTAAAAATAATATTGAGACCAAGACTTCTGAATATTATTAGCCTTCAAGTAAAAGTCGTTAATTAGTACTTATTTAATTAATGTTGATGTTAAGCTTAGGTATTGTACCAATATTAAAAATTAAGAAGTAATTAAATGATAATGTATGTATACCTACATGCCTAGATTAAGTATTTTTATTTGCACCCAAAAATAATTAGGTATTAGTAGTTACGATTTATGTATCATGTTATAATGTCTACTTAAAACTACTTTAGGAATATGGTAATCAAATAAATAAGGTTATTGCAAGCAAACTTTGTTAAATTTTTTTGTTGGTTCGACGCAAGAGTCCCTAATTCTATAAAACAAAGAGATATTTATGAGTATATTTACCATCAACAAAAGACATGCAGTTTCACCCACTCTGTGGAAAAAAGTGCAACTGTCTTAACAACTCCCCTTTTTGGGAATTCATAGGTGCATGTTATTGGTTGATAGTACATAATCAACACTACACACAATAATATAACACAGAGAAGTATAAAAGCTACTTAATTTACCAACTTCATAAAGCTAACTATGTAAAAGCTAATGTAGATAAAAGGGTGTCAGAAAATCTTCAAGCATAGAATGTAATTTAGCACGAGTTTTAAAGTTGGGTATATAGTTATAGATAGTGGAACACACGTAAACCACACAATAATTTGTTACACTCGTCTATTCTAATCTATGTATACTTAATACTCTATGTAAAACTATAATAGATACTATTACTATATCTATACTAATAATATGGAGAGGAATCATTTTTGTTTTATTTGTACCCGAAACTAGGTACTGATCCGATTTAAAAAAAATCTTTCGTTTTAGATAAATACACTATTCCCGAGAAACACAGGTTATATTTTATCCGGGTACGGGCAGGAGTTCCTTCGGGGTGCGGTTGAAACCGCGGGAAAACTGCTCGTTCAATACTTAAGTATAATATAAGTGGGTGATTACATTACTTTCGGCGTCACCCAACTGAAAATGCTGAAACTAATGCAGGATCGAGATCTATTTTGAAGTTCAGACAATGTCATAAATCAGATAGGAATGTGAGTGCACTATGTATGGATTCCAAATAAAGGTAGTGGTGCCTCAAGCTTGCAGAGAGCAACAGCAAGCCCGAGCTTAAAGCTTAATTAATGAAAAACCACAAATAAAAAACCAAAATATAACTTCACTAATATAACACACTAATATAACTTCACACAAAATATAACACATATTTGATTAAATATACAATGTGTCCCGGGGATAAGTGACCGCCCGAAATTTTTTGAATATTTGTACAAAATTAAGGATAATTTCCTTTTTATTTGGGACTTACCGCCGTTGTTTTTTTTTAATGATTTTTAGTAAATACTGTGACGTGCTGCAGTTTTTTTAAGATATTTCCTAAGTTTTTACATCTTTTTAAATTCTTTTTTCTTTATTGACTAGCCGACATCATAGTTTATCAATTAAAATTCATGTCAAAAAATCATTCATTCATCAAACATAACAAAAATGTAATAAAACATTTGTTAGAAAAAAAAAGAAAATAAAAATTCAAAGAAAATAACGCCTTTTTTTCAGTTTTTCCAAAATAAGTCCAATAAATGCCCCCTTAATATCACTTTCTTTTAATTTATTAATAAACTACATGATATTTCCTACAATAGCTCAGAACAATGTTTGCTGCTATTTCAAACAAATGCAAAAATACAGTCAGTTGAAATTGACTCCTCCTCGGTAAAAAAAGAGCAAAGCCTGTTATTAACAGGCCTGACAATAATTTTTTTTAATGATTTTTTTCAAAAATATAAAAGAAATTATCCTTAATTTTGTACAAATATTCAAAAAATTTCGGGCGGTCACTTATGCCCGGGACACATTGTATATTTTTTTATTCCAATTTATACCTACTGAATTTGTTGCATATTTTTTTTATTATTTGAATTCAATAAATAATTACATGTTTGCAAACGACAAATAGTTTAATGGGGCTAAATGTTTTGTATGCATTCGATGTGTGAGTAAACACGTGTAGACGCATGTGTACGTTCACGATCAAGTAAAAGCCGAGCGGAATATCCGCAATCTCTCTTCAATTACATTTCCATTAAAAACTACTCTGTATTTTTGATTAAGAACGGCTGAACCTATAGGCTGTTGTATCTGCAAGACGCGTTATTCATAGCATTCGTTATTTATATGCAAATAGGACGTTCATCATCATCTCAGCCATAGGACGTCCACTGCTGAACATAGGCCTCCCCCTTTGATTTCCACAGATACTGTTGGAGGCGACCTGCATCCGTTAGGACGTTATTCTCTAAGAATTTGTTTGAAACCTTGTACCTACATGTGTAGGTTGAATCACTTAGTTATTCCTCTACTTTTCTTACTTAACAAACGAAAGAGCTCTCGTACTTCATGCTGATAAACTTTCGTCTTTGACACAGTCATGTGCCACGAAGTGATGAAAAGCGAGTAAGCACTTCAAGGATAATGTAGCCTTATGCGGCTCAATTACCTACCTACCTATTTACTCCTTTATTTCAGGAGACTGGGACCCGTAGAAAATACACATATACATGTATCATATAAAACAGTACCTATAAGTTACAAAGTAATAAATAAATAATTATAAACTATCACTACGGCCCAGGAAGGGTCGGCGTCGCATACGCTGCGTGGTGTCGCGTAGCTAGCGTAGGTCGCAAAGTTACTGAAATTATACTCTTCAGTGCCAACTGTAGAGGCCATCGAAACATTCATAAATCGTTAAAAAGTACCTATGCATTTTTTCGATAGAAAATATTTATCCAAGTGTGTCTTTCCTTTTCCCAACTCCCAGGAATTATTGTAAAAAGTGGTCTCATCATCTTTCCCAACTAAGTATGTTGGGGTTGGCTTCCAGTCTTACCGGATGCAGTTGAGTACCAGTGTTTTACAAGTAGCGACTGTCCATCTGAATTTGAAGCCGACCCCAACATAGTTGCGAAAAAAGGCTCGGAGGATGATGACTGTCCATAGTGTCCATCTGACCTCCTCAATCTACTTAAACGGGCAACCCAATACCCCTCGGTAATTTTTTTTTCAGACTTATTGGTTTCCGACTGCCAAAGATGTTAAAATAACAGCCGGGACCTATAGTGCCGTACGAAACACGGAAGAACTCGTTATGAACCCATCCACAGACTGACCGCGCAAAGCGTTGCTTAACTTTTATTATTAATCCTCCTTTGGACTAGCTCTTCCTATTTATAACAATTGGACTATCCCATGAAAATCCCTAGGTCATGTTCCCGTTTTAAATTAATGAAAAAATATGTTTTTGTTATGTACTAAATTGGGAATTTCAAGAAGAGCACTTTATCTCCGCTAACAAAATTGTTGTTACTGAATAGTAAACAAGTGTTATGTATATAAATGCGATGTAATTAGCGAACTTATTAAGCAGTGTTGATTACTCCCGTGTCACAGTTAGACGTGTTAACTATCTGTAGTTTTTTTTTAATTTTGTTTGACTAAACAAGCGATAAAGTTATCTACGCTTTCGTGTCGAGGTAAATATTTATTGTGTAAGCTTGTTTTTTTTTTTTCATATTTGTTTCTTAAGGTTTGGTTTACGTAGGTACTAAAAATGATACATCGATAAATTAAATTGATACTTTTATTTCACAGTGTTAAAACTTCGGTATTGTAAAAATGAAATCATTTAAAATCTAAAAGGCTACAATCCTATTGATTGGTAATCTCCTCAATTATTTACAAAATCATTTAACTACGATGACACTGTGTAATAACTAGACCAAAAGCTTTATCAAAGAAAGTGTCTAAAAAGATAAAGTATAAAGCCTAGAAATATTGAGCTACTAATAGGATATCCGGAACTGAATATAGATTTTAAAGCAATAATAAAAACCTTTTTTTCAGGAACTACCACACATCATTTAACCATTTCATCAGGTTTTGAAAAGCTAATTTTCGAAGATGTATTCCCCAAAGCTAAGACCTCCAGTGATGTATGAGGTCACTAAGTCAAGACAGTCAGTCGACGAGGGCTCGCCTTTCTCTAATATCAGATGCTGGCTAATAGTTTGGGCTATGTTGCGATTGGTAAGTTTAGTATATAACATGATGATGATGATGTCCTCCTAGCCGATTATCGGCTACGGCGGCTGTTCTCATTTAAGGAGATCAGCCAATTGCGCAGGACATATTATAGTGCACAAGCATTTGCGCAGACACAGGTGCACTCCCTATTCCTTCACTCTCATAACCCGATGGGACGGCAATCCGACACGACCAGAGAGAGATCAGGCGCAGGACCGACATTTACGTGCTCTCCGATGCACGGGTGTATCAATCACCAATTTCCAGGCTCCGGGCTGCTTTGTGAAAGTCTTCTAAAACCCACAAAGCGATTTCGGCCCGACTCGGGAATCGAACCCGAGACCTCGTGCTCAGCAGCCGCACTTGCGACAGCTAGACCAACGAGGCAGTTAGTATATAACATATCAAGCCACTAAAATCTCTAAAATAAACCTTATGCTTTCGTGATAAAGTTGATAATCTATTAAAGAAAGACAGTTCGAAAAACAATCGCGATATTTTGCACGTTCAGATTATGTCTGCGATTGATAAACTTCGACATCTTTACACGGAACATTATTAATTATATAAGGCAGACATGTTATTTTAATAAACAAATAGGTTTAAATTATATGTAATATAGATAGATAGGATATACTTTCCTTTTGTTCAGTAACAGCTTAAATAAAAGTGCAGATAAAACTGAACCTGATACACAGTGACAAAACACGATAAAATACCTACTAGTCTTTTCTTTTAATATAATATGAATTCAATAATTTTGTTTGTTTGTACCCGAAACTACTGAAAATTGGTTATGAAAAGTAACTATTCTGAAGTAGGTAACACTATCTCCGAGTAACAGAGATATACTTATATTAATTTAACTATTAATAAATCCTCTTTATTAATTACAGTTGGTATCAATATTCTGGACATCCATAATATCCATAGCGACCTTAGCCACGATGGCTTCATACTTCACAGATGAGAAGTCCCCACATTATGGCGAATCCCCTTACATGTTGGTGTTTGAAATACCAGCCATTATTTCACAACTTATAGAATTTGGGATGCTGATCACATTCATAGTGGCTGGATTTAAGGTAATATTTTAATCATTCATTTATTTCTGTTAGCTTAAAGTAGGTTCACATTACGTAGGGAAAATCATTATCATCTCCCGAGCTTTTTCCCAACTATGTTGGGGTAATACGCCTACGTAGACTGGTTGTCAGGCTTACTGGCTTCTGACTATCCGTAAAGACGGTTATCGTATTTTCTAACAATAATACAAAATTTTTAGAGGCAAAGGACAAGCCACGGCGGTGCCTGTTAAAAATGGTTGACGTTGCCAAACTTAAAATGGTGCATTTCTCATTCATACTGGATTATAATCCAGTGTGGTATACCATACAGTAACTTTATGGTATACCATAAAGTTACCTAACATTGTTAAAAGCCCACATTTGTCCTGGAAATATTGCGCTTAATTACATAATTTTCAGAACCTTGATATTACGCGTTTAAATAGCACTAACAATGATTAGACAGCACATTAATTAACTCTCATTATTGTATGTATCCTGTGGCATAATATGATGCCATATTTATTTATGAACCCAGTCTTTAGTCATTTTAATCCATTTTTCCTTCCAAATGTGAGAAATTTTTGAGAAAATTTGATTTTTGAAGACGTTGCAATAGTACACAATGTGAGACGGTCTTTAGTTTCGATTCTGAGATCTATCTATTTTTTTCATAGACCCTGAGTAGATTTACTTTCCTCAGCAGATTTTTTCTTCTTTTTTTGTTATTTTAAGCTACATAAATGTTAACAATCGAATCTTAATCACATATACATTTATACTATACCATACTACTTCAACCCATTTAAAGCAACTTACTCCACCACTCATAAAGTTTATTTTCTTTTGCAGAAAAGTGCAGAACTTTACACACACTATTACCGGTACTGTATTATAACAGTTACCATATACATAGTATGTGTGTCCTCATATTTGGTGCTGGGCTATAACTACGGACATTTTGCGGTCGAGATCTACTTGACTTATCATTTCGATGACCTGCTAGATATGTTCCCAGTTGTCGTTGAAGATGATTCGAAGATTTTCCTTTTTACGGCTATTATTGATGTTTGTAAGTACAGCAAATATACATACAATTTATTCAATTCAAGAATCTCGTGAAAGGCTCACGCTTTCATTGTTAAATTCTCCCCATTTATCTATACCTAGTTTGTAGCCACAGTGCCGTACATAAGTCAGTGAAGTTAAAGTCATACAAAAAGGAACGGCCAAACACAAAAGTTCCTTTTATAAATGTCTATGTTCAAGTGTTGACCCACGCACTATGACTAAGCTACCTAGCAAAAGAGGATTGACCTATAGAATATTGTGTTCTTAGTGTCTCAAATAATTAATGTTATTTTCTTTTAAGGTCTGGAAATGCTGCTGATTCGTTTCGTGAAGAAACTGATCAAGAGGTACCAAGATAATGACGACTGTGCAACGGTTTAGTGCTCCACCAACATCGATATCTTGCCAACCTACGAATCGAAGTTCTGCCAACTTCGCAACTTGATATATGGAAGTCATTAGTAGTTAATTAACTGTTTTTGTTAGTAAGCATACAATGTAATTAAAGTTAAGTTTATTTATTATTTTCTCTAAAATAATAACTAAGTAGTGATTATTCTTATGAAATAAACGATATTATTGTAAGTTAATATTTGTTTAATTAATATGACTAAGTATTATTATTCTTTATTGCACACATAAATACATTTGACACACTGAAAACAGAGAGATTATGTACAACGGCCAGCTTAACCCAGTGTTGGGTTCTCTTACAGCCAACCTTAGAGTGAAAGAGTGATTTGACCTGAGTTTAGTGGAGAATACACCACACCTAAAAACAGAAACTTTTGACTGTAATTAATTTATCCTTACCGAAAGAACATTTCTACAGTTCTTTATTAAAAGTCGAAGCTTAGCTTGAACAGTCATATCAGTTGGAAACAGTTAGGTAATTTTTTACGTATTTTTTAACAAAGAATACAAAAATCTTTCAATTAGATTTCTTAAATTCTTAGGGTTTCTTAAACTTTTTGTAGCTTTGCCACCCAACAATTAGGTACCACTCGTCTCGCCGAGTTCACTACACAATTTCATAATATGCTTACACTCTACAAACTGACCTACTGCAGACTCACAGGGGTTGGTGAACCCCATTTTGAAAAACCCTGAATTAGATGGAAAAAAAAATAAAAAAATATATGAAATATAACCTTGATTTATTAGTACTACAATATAGCCCTCCACTGTCGCCGTAGAGGCGGGTCTATGAACACCTCGGCGATGTGGTTGGTGTAGCTGGACCGGCCCTCCTGGTAGCGGTCCTTCTTCAGCTCACTCCTCACCAGGAGGAGGAGGTATATCTGTAACACTGTGAAGGGATGTGGTATTAGAATAGTATCAGATGCTTTCCACTGTATTGAAGACGATAGGAGACCCTATTGCCAGTGGTTTATTAAATGTATTAAATTTCCCTTGAAGTGAAATGCACTAAATCTTCCAAATAATTAATTTAAACCATTAATAAAAACGCTCGGAAGCCATTCTTGGTGACCCAGATTTCTGAAACTCTTCTACCGGCTTCTAAATGGGATTGTTATAAGACAATAAGACAGCCGTTCGGAATAATATAGAATTTTTAAACCCCACTCTGTTTCCGATATTTACCTGATGGCTACATTCATTAAATAATATGGAACATTCAAAATTGCAGTCATGGATTACATATCCCATATTACTTTTCTTTAGATTTTGTAACTCAAAACTAGGAATTGACTTATAAGATAACTTCGTTAAAAGAACTAGTACATGGACACATCTTTGAATTACACAAAGACATAGGTAAAAGAAATCGGTTACATTACCAAAGCCAGTGAAAGCCAACGCGAACTCAGTGACAACGAAGTTCCACCGCGGGAATCGGTCGAGGTCTATGTACGTGATCACCACCACGATGAAGGTAGCCACCATGGTCGTCAGCTCATAGTAGTAGTATACTCGGAGGAGACGGCGACGCTTCTGGAAATCGTAAGGAAAGAAATTACAGTTGATACTCAAATTCAAAATTTGCTGCAAAACAGTACTTTTTCAAGGTCTATAATTAGAAAAGAAAGCCCCCAAAACAATCACCCTTCACCACTTCCTATGTGTTTGTGGATGAAGAAGTGATGCAACAATATCCCCGGTAAGTAACAAGGTTAAGAAATTCCTAGGAGATTTATGACGCACCTTTTTGGCTGTTTATACTTAGTGCCTCCTCTCCTTTGCCTCGTAATTGTAAGGACGATGGTAAAATTTACAATGACGATATAGAACGGATACTTAAGTATCTGGTCAACAATCATGACAACCCAGGGCATATTGTAACGTGGCAAAACAGGCAAGGCGAGATATGAATTGAAGAAACATCATTGTATTTTAAGACCTAATTGTAACCATATTTCAAGCGAATAAATAAATTCGTAATTCAGGATACACGAAACAAACGTAAGTTGCAACCGTGAGTCTTGATACACTACTTGATTTTTGATACTTAAACGAAAACTAAAATAAAATCCGGAACAACTCACCAAATGAGCCCCAACAATGAGAATAACATGGAAGATGATATCCAACGCGTACAGTATAAAGATGACGCACAGCTGTGCTTCCATGATGACGCCTCGGTACAGCGCCGCGGTGGTGGAGAACGTGCTCTCGAAGTCGCGGTAGAACAGCCATAGTACTAGTTGCAGGATCCCGAAGAGACAAGTCACTAGCTGGAAATGTAAGAAGAATTGGGTTTAGTAATGGATTATAATGAGAACAACAGGATAATCTTGTCGATAGTCTCTGGGTAAAGATAAGTTAAATTAAAGGTTGGTGTCGTGTGGCAGGTAGGCACAATCCATTGATGAAAATGTGTATTTTCTCTTTTATTACTGGATATCATCAAATGACCCAAGCTGTGAATGCAGCATGAGGGAGTGTTAGATTCTTACTGACTAAAACCCACCATGTTCCTTCCTAAGCCCTTTATGTATCAGGGTCGCGGCGGGTTTTGGCCATGGCGGGCTTCACTGAACTAATTCTATTCTAAAGATTTTTTATTTTGATACCTACTTAATTTAATTACAATGAAATTCAACTGTGCCCGTAGATGGTCATTATCAATCAAACAAATATTTACATCTCATTAAGAAATAACTCATATTGTTTACTTCTCACACAGCTAGCAATTATGTGGGAATTGAACAATATTCCGATAAGTTATCTCTTATTACTTCAAGGAAGCTTCAACTTATTAGTAAACAAACAATAACAGTTATTGAAGGAAATGTTAATTATTATCAGTTCAAGCGTGGAGCAAGTAGTAATGATGATAGCTTTCAATCAAAACATGGGACATTCCAATTTAGATTGGACTTCTTGAATCGTTTGAGAAAACCCGTGTAGTACATGAATGTGACCGAGGTGAGATCTGTTAAAAACTGGGGAATCCTCATAGAAATTTTACGATTTTAATAAGTGGCATTTTAATAGATGGTCGAACAAATTACACTGAAAAAATAATAAAATTAAACCCTTCGGGAGTCTTGTAGTTTGTAGAGATGTAGAGTTCTAGATGGATTAATTTGTGAAACTTAGACAAAAAACAGATACTACATATTTAGAGGTGGATATTTTTCCAAAATAAGAAATGCTTATTAACTTCCGATGCATGCAATATTATAACAGCTAGATCTATTCTTATCACAGATATCCAGGAAACCATAACTCATCTCCTAACGAGTTCCCAAGATAAGGAGCTCACAGATCAGACAGAACAGATGGGATTACCGACGTAATTAGGTAAATAGCACGATCAAGTAAGTTTAAGGTCATGTTGATGCTAATCTGTGAATATTAAGCGTGTAAGTGACCTGTCCTGTCTGTATGCACTGGAGAGTCAGATGTTCATCCAAACAGTTACTACTACATATAGGAGTGTAGAAAATATCACGATGTAAAGAGACAGAAAAATACAGCAATAAGATTAAAATTTCTAAAGCTGTACGAGTATGCGGCAGAAAAAGTGAAATAAAAAATGAAATCACTTGCTTTTCTATAAATTCGCAGATTAAGATTTCTTTTTTACGATTACAAATATTTGCTACTTCAATTTTTGTATGTGCTAGATCGATATAAAGTATTCCAGCGAGATTCAATGTAGGTACATATGTATGTCCTTCTCAATCAAAAATGTAAATGAAACCAAGAAGTAACCTCTCAACCATATTGCATAAGCATCCTGCATCCTGCAACGATTCCAAATTCCCGCATGACATCTATACGTATAAATTGGTAGGCATCCTCTGTCTGACCACGCAGAGCTTAATCTGTTGAATCAAGTGACTAAAATATGCATAGGTAAGTAACTTTGGGAATCTACCGTAAGTATAAATTATGCAAAAATTAACTATAGCTAGGCATTCGTTCAAATAGCTAAAAAGATGCAGTTAAACAGAAAATGTAGGAACGAATGATTATTATGTACATCAAAAAGTTAAAGACACAACACTAACCAAACTAAGATATCCAAAAACTAGGATGCCACGTCTGAGCGGCAAGCAGAAGCAACATCTCCTGAGCTCCGGGATTTCTATCAACATAATTAATATTAATTATCACAGTTAGAAACACTTGAACATGGTACACTACACTTGAACATTTAGTGTAACGATTGTACGAAATGCAACGTTAGGACTACACTGTGGGGAACGACGAATGATACGATAGGACTAGACATAGGGTTGGCGGTATCAGAGCGATGGGATTAATAAATGGTTGCCATGGTGTGGCTTGAAGATGAAATCTCATTTGTACTTAAGATACTTATTGTAATGCTCCCGTGTCTGTTTATTGTGAAAGACTTGATTACTACAAGATGAAGGAACAGAAATAGTGTAGGTGAAATAATTTTCTTCGGAGTGCAGGATGAAACTACGGGCTGGATTTAGTAGAAGAACAAGATCTTCAATTCAATAAGAACTTGTTATTATACATTGCTGAATAGAGTAGCTTTTTTCACATGTACCAAATTAAATTTTTAAATTCGGTTTTCTTAAAAAAATTGCTTGTTTTATACATATCCTTTTAGGTGACAGCCCTAGGCTACGATTATCTTATTTACCAGCCGCGTTGGAGGACGCGAGTGACACGCTCCGGAGAACTTGATGATGTCTTCCTCCCAAAAATCTATGTCTTCTGCATGTCCTGTTTCATTGTTATCATCTGCATCATCATCCTTGTTGACTGTTTGATGACAAGCACTGATAATATTGTGGAAAGTTTTCGTTATTCCTATACTTTAGATTCATGGTTCTAAGCTTGTTTTTATGAATATTAGCTAATGAAGTCCTCTTGATAATCTGATAATATTCCAATCACAATTCTCAAAATTCGTTTTTTTTTGCTTTTATTACAAAATCATTTGCCTGGCGACTTCAAGACCCGAGGTTAGAAATACTCTAATAGCTATCCAACCTACAAAGGCTGCTAATAAAAATGTCAAGAACTATAGCGTATATTTCTTCATCATCATCAATGTATCAGCACACGTCGTCTTCTGGACAACGATGTTATTTACAATCCTCAACACTTGGAAATCTATAAATAGATCACGCACGTTGGTTTGTTACCTTTTATGTAACTAGATGGCGCTACTTGTAGGTTCTTGTTCTTTATTGGGTGGTTAATTTCAGAAAGATACGTAAGTTAAAGGGCAGTAAATATTTTCAATTATAAAATGATAATTATTTACATAAAAAACAAACATACAATGATAGAGAGCCTACCTATGAGATATTAAATTAAAATATAAAACATAAACACCCGAGTATTGTTACTGTATTCAAAGATAGATAAATAATATAAAATCTCAGTAAAAGACATCTACAGATCATGTAACCTTTGCATTACGCTGTAATGTGTCTGGCCTTAGCTATGCAACTTCTACAAAATAATGTTAAACCTAGGAATTCATTAAAATCACGCTACAAAGTAACAAACATAAACTGCAACAATCCCGACAAAATTGCTCCACACGACATCCATTGCATGATACGTCAAGCTTCAATGGCATATGATCCTACAAACCCAGAAATGGAAGCTAAATTGCGTGCCCAGCAAATAAGAATGAATATATCCTTAAGTAGCGGAAGTATCTTATAAAAGACGGTCTAAGAGGATGCAATTTTGGATAAGAGCAGCCCAGATCCAGTCACTGATGAGATTTGATGTGAAATGTATGTAAAGTGTGAAAAACATGAAGAGTTTGTGTAAATTAAAGTGCCCTCCAATACCAGTAGTAAGAAAGTGCTGTTTTTGTATTCCTACATACGTTGGTATAACTGTTTTTGGATATGCTGACCTGGTGAGTTTAGAACTGACCTGCATTACTTTTGATGATATCGCATAATTTTTCAATGAAATCAAATGATTACTCAATAATTCTTTGTGTTTGGAATATATTGTGGACAAAGCATGAAATGACGAAGTGTTTATCATTGCCACAATAACAAATTAAAGTTATTTAGATTGTAAACCACACAATGCCTATCTAACATTTGATGACAAATGCTGTGATGTGACCTTTCACCGTCCCGTGCAATCAAACCAATGCTAAATAATATATCGATCCAGTCATAGCCAGAAAGTCATCCAGTGATAGTCATAGCTATTCAAGTTAATAAAACACAAACAGTAGCTTCACACTTACTTATAAAATCTAACGTAAGCGTTCCTTCTAATCATCTCTGTACAACATTACAATATAAAATATATTTTTAATTCGGCCTTGAGCTATGATCAAATAGATTCTTACCTGCTTTTTCACACTGTTTATACATACTCGTATCATCGAGTGGCTATGATCGGATCAAACTTCTTCAGAAAATACTCCACTGCATGTTTTTGTGTGTTAGTAAACATATAATTTGAGAAGTGCCTGTTTTTAGCAACTCTAAGAACTAAAGTTCGAAGTTGAAATTGTTTATCAAATAGGTATTCCAAAGTGTTTGAGCAAAACAAAAGCATACACACGTGTAGTTGTTTATATTCCGAGGATTATTTTGTTTTGGTTGTATCAGGAATTGATAGAATGATGAAACTAATCATGGGTATACCATGCGTTTTAAATACAATAACTATTGTATCGTATGAATCAATTCAGACAATTATATCAGAAACGATTCACTAAACACACTTTAATAATATCAAGAAACATTAAGAATCTGCAATGACAAATGCCATAGAATTTTTGAAGATACAATCCTTACATTATAAATTCCAGACACTAGCCCTGGTGGCGTTCCCCATGCTGATGTACGAGATGGTAGACGAGCTGACGAGTGACAGGCCCCGGGGAGATTTGCAGTACAGCAACCCTGCGGTACACCTTCCCGTGATAGTGGCAGCAGCACTGGCAGATATTGTGTTAACCGTCGTTTTGCTTATCGGGGCTCACAGGGTGAGTGTGTCGAAGGCTTGTGACAAAATTATAAGGTCAGCCTTGTGGCATTCCTATTAGCCAAATTTTTGGCTTAACAATTTTGGGATGAATTGATATTATGATGGTAAATAAGATTTTTTTCTTTTACATGACATTTAGTGAGATCTTTAAAACATTGTCGTCAGAAAATAAATCGCCTGGTATATATTACACATGGGGCTTGTATCTTGGCTTCAATATCTATCTATAATTCAAGATCAATTATGTAATTTTATATCAATGAATGCTGATTACTGACCTATACTGACCACGTTACCACCTGTGCCTGACATAAATGTTATAGCAAATGTCGCATGATTATGTGACTTTATCCAAGCGATGCGTTCATGTTTGATGTCTAAACGGGCCTGCGAAATAACAGAGGATAAAGATTTTTGAACTTTCGCTATTTCTGCACATTATATATAAATAATCGGGACTTAAACAGACTGTACATAAAGATACCTTTTTATATTCCCGACCATCAATCCAACCATTGCCACGGTCGGTGCAATTCGGCCAAAACGTCGACAAAATAAAAAAGGTATCGTACCTTTATATACAGCACATTGCGTTATAAAGCAATGCTGTCGCGATTATTTAAAAATAACAGAGGATTATTTTTGATACACTAAATAAAAACACATTTTGAACTGCTATTTTCTCTAATTTCAGAAAAACAAACTGATGCTGAAGATATACTTCTACTTCGCGACGGTGTCGCAGCTTATCACGTTGCTAGCTGACCTGCCCTTCTTCGATTATACAGAGTACAAGAAGAACATCATTTATATCTTCTTTGTTGGTAGGTTATTTTCCTTTTTTTGCTTTATTTTTACCACTTTATTAAGAGAAAGAGGAAGATAAAAAACTGAATAAAAGATGGATGGATGGTTTGAGAGATGATGTGAATAAGAAGCGAGTTAATACCTATTTGTGAAAGGAATGGAGGCGGAATTGCGCTGACTACAAATAAAATTGGGAACAAAGCAAGCAAAAATAGAACCGCTGAAAGTGTTACATAAATCATAATATACATATTTACCACACACACGCTGACACAATGCCTTAACTACTGAGTATTAACTTATTAAGGTGATGTTACTTCTTTTCCCTTCCGCACAATAAATCAGGAAAAGTTTAGTCTCATTATTTAATCTTTACATAATCCAGACATAACATTGGAACAGAGTTATCTCAATGAAACCAAACAAATGAACATCCTACATTGAAGGGTCATGTAATAATTATTAATTACAAATATACATTGTAATTCAACATCAAGATAGTATAAAAGGTCGCAGGGACGATAACACTTTCCGTAGTTATAACACTTTTGTGCAACAACCACGTTGTTTGAGTTGCATCAGACGAGGTTGCATTTTCACGGACACGATTCAACACATCGATAGCATACACTACAAGTATTTGTATTTCAAAACATAATCGAATATCAGTGTAATGTAAAACTGATATTTAATTTACTTTCGCGGTTCTATTTGAACATATATTGTTTTTAAACAATAACGTTTTATACGAATAATCTAGACTGGTAGACAATGGTTTTGTATTCTCAGATTTGTAATTCTCATGTGTCAGCAATGTGTCATATGACCGCTATTTTGATTGTAACTGATAGCATAGGTATATTGATTCCCTGAAGCTAATGACTACAACCTCCGTGACATCTGGTACTTTCTTTAATTTTTCTCTCGTACTTTCCTGTAGATGCCTAATGTATTTCCATTACTGTCAATAGTTCTCTTCAGTCACCAATCCAGAAAGAACAACATAGGCCCTATTATCTCTATATTGATTAATTTCTTAGGATCCTAGAAAATTAAACAACAGTCATTTTCATCTACCTATTCTCGAAGATGGTGACTATAGCAGGTTGAAAACTCATAAAATATTTTTCTCATCCACAGCCCTGAACATCTACCTGCTATTCCTGGTACACAATGTGGTGTACGTGAGAGAGGACAGCCGAGAGATCCAGTACACTGCCTACCAGCAACATCGGGTCAGCGCGTAACTTTGGACCCAACACTTAAAACATGAAGACGGGAGCATTGTAAATAGAATAACAGTTTGTAATAAAATGTTAAGTTATTGGTACTTTTTTTAGATTTCGTTTCTCATGACTACAAGTGACGTATTGGTAATTCCAACGAGTTCAAAGTCTCAGAAGAAAGGTTGACATACTTTTTTAAATGCTCATAAATGAATTCTCTGGCATTGATCCAACTGTCTGGTGATTAGTGCAGCCTGAATTATCTCTTCCGGCCTTAGGGAAATTTCAGTATATTCATTAAATAAGACTTACTTGCTAAATAAGATAACAAAGAAAATATTTTCGTAAACGAAGATCAGTTGAATCACAACAATGAAACAGAACAAAAAAATAGTCTTGATACATACACTGAATCAAATAGTTCTAAGAAATTATACGCAAGATAAAATGTTAGTACGGCTAGGTCTAGTTTCATTTAAGAATTGTAAACACAATCTAGTAGCTATGCAGTATTTACTGGAAGTGCCGTATAGTGCACTGATTAAGGCGCATGACGCTATACACAATGTAGTTTGTAATGAAACGCATGTACCAATGCTGATTACACGTGAATTCTACAACTCTGGTCAACTGGCACAATCTTAGGGTGTTGGAGACATTGAGTCTTCGAATGATTTTGAAAGTAAAAGATTTTGTTTTAAAGTCAATCATAAAATATTCTGTCTAATGTTATGAATACGAATGAGTTTGGTCATTGGATGAGTGACCATATTGCCATAATGAGTTCTTCCATGTTTCGGAAGGCATAATAAACTGGTGGGTACTGGCTGTCATTAGAACATGTTTGGCAGTCGTTACGGATAGTGCGCAGCCAGAAAGTTTGACAAACTCAGTTTTACCAGGTAGCCCGGGCAACACAGATGGGAAGGTCAGATATGCAATCACTCCATGTAAAACACTGATACTCAGCTGTATCCGTTTAGACTGAAAGCCGACCCCGACATAGTTTGGAAAAGGATAGGAAGATATAGATTAGTTCGGTTCTTTGTGAAAGTGTAAAATGGATGAATATATTCTTTATTCAATTTGGATCATTCATTTGGAATGTCCCTACCGGAGGTGACAAACAAAAAAATGTGAAGTGATACATTTCACAGGCTTAAGAATAAAATATAGATTGAGATGAGAGTATCTCATGCGAAACTAAAGAAATAAGAATCTATGGTATAAAAATAATGTTCTGTATATTGTCAGTTGTCATCAATCAGTGGTTTGCTTTATTGTAATAAAATTTTCAATTATCAGATACCTATGTACAAAATCCCGGTGAATTTTACCGGCCCCGGCCGGGTTGAAAATCATACCAGGATGCAGTCTCAAGTACTGTGAGAAGTCAGTGTAATAGAAGTGTGTTCTAATTAAGTAAATGGTAAATAGCCGCTTGACTTTCAAATTGCAGCTTCGTGAGTATCTTCACCAGAGTTTGCAGAATTGACACAACTGTGCATTTGATTTTGTGTTATTTATATATGTATTAAAGTTTATTTAGTATTATATATATATATATATGTGTATGTATAATAAGTCTATGTACGTTTATATATTTTCGATGTGTCTTATATACATATTTAGTGCACCTGCCATGAAATTTCTCCTCCACCTAAAGGTTGACTGGTAGAGAACGCCTAAGGCGTTAAGTCCGCCTTTGTACATTGTTTTTTTGTAAAATGTGTGCAAAAAGTATAATAAATAAATAAATAATAAATAAATAAATGTGTTGCCGAGAAGTTGGTTGCACCACTTCCATCCTCCATCCTCCGAGCCTTTTCCCAACTATGTTGGGGTTGGCTTCCAGTTTAACGGGATTCAGCTTTACAAGAAGCGACTGCCTATCTGACCTCCTCAACCCAGTTACCCAGGCAACCCAATACCCCTGCTTAACTTGCACCACTTTACTTTTACTTTGTTGCACCACTTATTCCCAGCAAAAACACGTAGCAAGTGGTAAAGGGTGGGTATGGTCAATATGAGAACTGTCTTTTGTTTTGTCATTCCAAAAGTGCTAAATTTTAGCTCTTACACACAACACGGCACCCACTGCCACACGCCACCGAAAACTGTTGATGCGTCAACGAATGCCGCCGTTGCGTCTGCGGTGTTTGATGCTATTATTGTGTGATGTAGATTTTAAGAAATAATGTCATGACAAAATTTTTGCTTCATTACACATTTTCTACTGAAAAGTGGCAAGTAAAAAATGAATGCATTATGACGTATGTACTTACCAAATATTTGAAAAGATATTTCTGTATCCATCATTCTAAATATAAAACGCTGTGGGCGGTTTGTTAACAAATTAAATCACTTTCTCTTCACGACGAAAATGTGGCTTCTTTGTTAACGTTGTCATGTTACCAAACACCGAAAATCCGATGCCTACAATTGAAGACACCTACATCTTAGTATAACCTAACACTTCTAAAACACTAAGAAAATTTAACCATAATATTTATGATCGCAGAAAACCCAGTGAGGAGTAAAACAAGATAAATGTGGAAACAATCGAAGAATAACACATAACAGTGTGATCTTCCCACGATGGGCGCAGCCTTTAGCCTCGCTCACCTCACTTAGTATATAGAGCTGTATGTTTTAGTGTGACAGGTAATGTTTTGGTGTGACAATTATTTTACTTTACCTACGTAACTTGTATAATTATGTATCTTGTAATTACAAAGAATTGTTTATGTAAATATTGTATTTGAGTGTGTTATATTTTTGTCTGTCTTGTCTCAAATAGTAGAACGTGAAAATCCGAGAAACATGACAAAAACCAGGATTTTTCCGTTATTTTTAAACATTTCGTAGAAAACAGAAAAAGTGACGCTTTATTAATTATAAGCTGGGTGTTATCGCTCCGTAAAGTTCTGCCCGTGCCATCGTCTGCGCGTCTCAACTCTTGCGCAGCCAGTGTGAAACCAACTGCTAAACGCTGCGCACGCGTCGTTCGCGTCATGTCTACTTCTATCGAAACTAGTTTAAAGTAAGTGTTGTGAGCGAAAGTTCTTAACCCGTGTGTGTTTTGGTGACATCATATTTTTTTTATTTTTACATTGTTACAAATTCACAGTCATTCGGAAACCGTAAAGAAGTTTTGCGAGTTCACGTTCTTTTTTTTTCGCCGGAAATGTTTAGAAATTTATTCCAGTTTCTTGCTATTTTGCACGTTTAGAAATTGCATGTTACTTACTCAAATGGTTTGGATCGTGTGTTGGTATTTTTACTTGACGGCGTACGTAAGTATTTAGTACGTTTACAAAAGGAACAACAGTGATGTTTTCTGATATCAAGTAAGAATTGTAAGTGATTAAAATTAGAATCGATAGAACACGAAGTTTTCAAGAATTTACATGTTATAATTTTCTTTGATAAGATTGTACCGTTGTGTTTCGCCTTTATCGATGTTTAGCAACTTTTTACTTGCGAAATGAAAAAGATATTTCTTCATATTGTTAGAATAGGCTTTAAGACCACTTTTACCTCATGAAGATGGATCATAGTTTAGTACTTACTGTTTTTGTTTACAACTTCCCATATTTGTATCATCGATCTTAAACGTGGTGGTAGGCTTTTTGTTCATTTCGACACAAGACTTACTAGGTACCTACCTATAATAAAACGGAACATTAGACTATTTTTGATTTGCACAGTTCGCCTGTTTAATATCTTCATCTACCTTCTTAGATAGGTATTTAAACTTTTCAACTCGAGACAATATCGCTTTGAACCCATACCGTATCATACAATCAGGACTGACTAAAGGACTTAAGGTTAAAAAAAAAAACTCAGAACAAGTTTTAGAACCCTAACTGTCGAACATTCCGGTTTTTAAGAACCTAAGAGGAAAGGATTCGCTTGCTCATTCAATGCAAATTATGCAAACGTTAATTTGAATCCCTTTAAAAAGTTTCATTTTGAATTTCTTGAGGACACCCAGCAAAGCTATTAAATAAACGAACCTTTTGCTGAAATCATCAACTGCCTAGACTTTTCCCAACTATGTTGGGGTCGGCTTCGGATGCATCTGAGACCAGTGTTGTTATCTGACCTCCTAAATCCAGTTACCCATGCAACCCAATACCAATTTGTAGTAAGTGTTAACCCAAGTATCAAGTACTTTTGCAATATCAAACATCAATCTACTTTCAGCAATACAATTTTGATGAAGTGGGTTCAGTTAAAGTACCTAATTTACTTGGTCTTCTCATATAAGTTTTAGGCGAAGGCAAGTGTGTTAACCTAAGATGTAAATGGCCTGTATGCAGCCTACTTCTTTTTGTAAGTTTTTATCTCTTGTGTCTTAAATATAGTGTTTAAGTAATCTCCTTTAATATCTGTAGGATGTATCAACATCATTACTATGAGATAAGGTGCGATTGTCACGCTCGTTACCGACAGGCGTAGTCATCAAGTCTTTAGATGATTCTTTAGACGGTTCCAAGTAATTAGGTTTTAATACAAGAAAAATTATAGGTTTACTGGGAATTGTAGTGGGAGTTCATAAATAATGGCGTTTCTGTTATTGTTCCTTTGCATAAACAATTGCCATGATAGTATCCCCATAGAAAACTGCCGCGATGGTAGGTATAGTGGTCGGCAACCGCGACTATTGTATCAGCCCAGCAACATGTATCATTGATAGACCAATGCATCAGAGAGCAAGCCAAATGTCGGTTCTGCGCCTGATCTCGGATTGCCGTCCCATCGGATTGTGAGAGTGAGCTTATAGAAAGCGCACCTTTGTCCGCGCAAATGCTTGTGCACTATGTCCTGCGCAGCTGACTGATCTTCTTGAAGGGAATCAGTCTGTCGACTACTGGACATTGTCACCATGCATGAATGTGGATCATGTGAGTTTGCCAAATATCATTAGAAACATTGACTGCTTGAATCCTCACTTGACTTGAAAAAGCGTAGTGATCAATGCTGATTTTGATGTTTGAGCTCATAAACCAGTATAAAGTTGAATGGTAGGTAGTACACAAATTAAAGAGATCAGGTATCTAGCCGGATCAGATCGACTGAAAACTTTGATTAAAATCAAGAATTTCAATAAAAATATTTTATGTCAAGCATCGGGGCAACTGTCGGTTGACTGTTTAATCTGCAGTATGACGGTTCTCTTAAGATCTGAGACTGTAGACAGAACTTAAATTAAAAACAATTGGTAGCTACCCACAGCGAGTCATTCTATCTATAAGTAAATCAGTAATCTTCTTGGAATTTCCTCCGACTTAGTAAACAAGTCGTTTGAGAATATTAAGAAGTTAATGAGTTTGGAATTTTAGTTTTTTATAGATACCTACTTACCTACTTTTTTTCGGTATTAATATCAGCCGGTCTAAACTAGTATTGGTAATTTTATATTCAAAACAATAAGAGACCTTGAACCAATGAAGCGAAATGACGAAACGATACCATAAAAATAAACGTTTTTCACTTCATATTGGCTGTTTCCTGGTGCATCTTATTCGGGTGTGGGAATAAGTCCTTCGGGTCGCGGGTGGGTGACACACGTAGGTATATAAAAAAGAGATGGGTTTAGTATGTTAACCATATTATTTATTTATTTTTTATATCTTTGGTATTTATCACTTATATATAATCTATCTATTCTTTGTCACAGAATGAAAATCCATTTGTGTACTATCTGAGTATAAATTCAGAACTCTAACTTCATTACTCCATCTGGAATTTTACAGTAAACATATTTTAGATTTGAAATTAGTTTCATATGTGGTGCCCTTTCATATTGTGTATATTTTGCAATACATATAATGTATGTCCGTAGTTTGTAATGTATTTGCACTTAAATTAAATGTTAGGAGAGCCGGTTTTCAATCTAAGTATTGCGTTCCTCTCTGGCGCGGTGACCTGGGGGTCGCCCATTCGATGCTCGGGTTGGGCAAATCTGGCATTTTGCTTGTTTATCGCGCAACAGTGAAAGTCCCTTAGTATTACCTGCAGGTACCCTTTTACTCAATATGAGTACTTACATTAATTTACGTTGCCAATATGCTATGTTGCAAATCTTTCCTAAGTTATTAGGTACCCTTTTAACTGATTTCCAAAAAGAAGGAGGTTCAAAATTCTACCGCGAATATATATTATACTAGCTTTTGCCCGCAACTTCGTTCGCGTGGAATAGTGACTACCAGCAGATTTTTGATTTGACCAATAGATGGCGCTATATGTCCGGAATAATTTTATTTTTATTTTTTTTTTGTAATAAAAACTATCCCATGTCCTTTCTCAAGTTTCAAACTATGTCTGTACCAAATTTCACACAAATCGGTTCAGTAGTTTAGGCGTGAAGAAAAGACAGACAGACAGACAGACAGACAGACAGAGTTACTTTCGCATTTATAATATTAGTTTGGATTTTATCAGTACTCATTTCTAAAACCTGGTCTTTTATAATATATGTAGATGCCTTTTTATATATACATACACCCAGTGTTTAAAAAAAAAACAGACGTTTAAGTGGTCAGTAAAAATGAGCCTTAGAATAATAAATGGGAAAATTATTCTCTACCTCTATCTAAAGTATATAACCTACTCAGTCTTTTCTCTTCTTATCATACAATTTACATTCTGAGGGAAATCACCTCATGATCTTATCTCAAATCATAAACATTTACATACACCGTAGATAAGGCGCGAAAAACAGTTTTAAGAAAAATCTCGTCACGACCATAAATTCTTGAGCTTCAAAAAGTAGTAAAAGTGCATAAAACCTCTAGTAATTATAATTAATTAGTAATTAACCACTTCGGCCGTATCATACCCATACATTTCTGTTTTTATGGCAATTTTTAAGTGAGTATAAAAACTTTCAAGGACACTTTTATGCAGCTAAGTATACCTTCGATATGAAACAATGTAAAACTAGTTTTTTTGTCAACTAAAAAGGTTTAAATATTGCCATTCTTTCCTGAAAAACTTTTATTGAAATCACTTTTATAATAGAACCCTTTTTCTTGAATATAAGATACCTAATTTGCAGAAAATTCAGTACATTTTTCAATAAATACTCCTTTTAACAGTTTGCAAGCTCTTAATTACATGCAACAACGAAATAAACACAACCATAACCTGAAAAAAAACTGCCTTTTTGAGGCTGAAAATCATTAGATCCGCTTTAGTTTCAGCAGGATGCTAGGTGAACAGAAGGGCTCCTATTTAAAACACTTTACTTCTATTTACAATTCTGCAGTATTTGAATAACCTTTGCTTTCAAACTGAGAGTTCGAAACCAACACAAACCATAGCTATATTTATGAATACACATCTTATCATTTATGTATACCACCTATTCCTAGGTACAGTCCAATGTGAACATCACAGTCGTTGCATAGTGACAAACATCGGTTACTGGGTTGAAAACCTCGTTAGATGACGTCATACAATACGTAATCATAAGCTGTGTATCTCATAGAAATAATTTGTTAGACGAGAACATCTTGACATCAATACTATGTATTAAAACGCCTCTAAGCTAAATTAAGAGTATTTTAATCCAGTTTCTAATGATTGAATGTGTTATTTATATTATGATACCTATATTTTCTTATGCAACACTTGAGATAAAATGTAAAAACTGCATTAATAATAAATCTGCTAAGTCTGTATTTTCCTCATATAATAAGACTTCAACTTGTAGACACATTGGAAAACAATGTAACTTATTTTATTGTCATCAAAAAATAAAATACACAAGCGGCCACAAAAAATGAGTCACACGAATTTATTCTTTTATCCACCTAACATGGTAGGCAAACATTATGTTTTGTTTTTTACATTTCACGATGACTACACTACGTTGCATTTATATTGACTCACAAGAGTTCAAATGTTTACTGCAAATATGAAAAATACTGGTTAAATATTCGGCTTAAAAACGGGAAAACCTTGCGATTTCTTAACAATGCTTTTGATAACCTCGTCTCTGATTACCTACGTGTGTCTTAAGTCTTAATGAATCCTCATACAAGATTGCTTTGACGTCATAATTACATATGCATGTATCTTCACAATCGTGCAGATGTTCAGCGCCTATTAATTACCAACAGGAAAACAGTAACTGGTACATACTAGAACCGGTTGAAAAAAACTCATTTTTATAGCGTTTTGATTGCATATTTTTTCTGAGTAGGTAAAGTGTATTTTTATAATGAACTTTGTATTAGGGGTTAAAGTATGAAATTGCCGTTTTATTCTAGTAGGTTTTTGAATTGCCATAGAGTCTTCATGGTTTGAGGTTTTCGAATGGAACTTTTTTCACGTGGTTTCTGTGATGTTTTTCTTTTAAAAAATGTGAAACATTTGATTATCGATGTTCAATTGTTTTTGTTATTCAACTTAAACAAGAAAGATGGATACTGCGAAAATTTGAGTAATTTTTGAATATGAGTTCCGACGCGGGATTGAACGGCAGAAACAGCCCGCAATATCAATGCTGCATTTGAAGAGGTGTCTGCTAAAGAACGCGCCGTGCGATTTTGGATTAAACGCTTTCGTGGTGGAAACTTCGACTTGAAGAACGAGCCATGAGAAAGACCGCCTGACAGGTGATTAACGAGAAATTAAGAGAGACGGTGAACGCCGATCCTAGTCAAACTACCCAGATACCCAGCCGAACACCGAATAATGTTGAAAAAATTAGCAGTAAAACAGCCACGACTCATGAATCGACCTTCACCGCTATTGCTCCATGACAACGCGAGGCCTCATACAGCAAAATAAACCGTTTTAACTCTTCAGGAACTGCAGTTGGAAACTATTCGTCTTCCTCCATATTCGCCAGACCTTGCTCTAACGGACGACCATTTTTTTTTGTGATTTGGACAATTATCTACGTCACAAGAAGTTTCTTCCCAGGAGGCAGAACAAAATTCTTTCACACTGTTTGTGCAGTCTAGATCCTCAGAGTTCTATCGTAAAGGCATAAATGACCTTCTTATTAGATGACCGCAATGTATAGATAATAATGGCAACTATTTTGATTAAATAAGTTTGTTAAAAATTAAAAAAAAATACAATTTAGGTTTTCAGTACAAATCGGCAATTTCATACTTTAACCCCTATTATTACTTCGATAGGTAGTAAACTTGTTTAGTAAAAATAAGCCAATGATTTAAGGATTATGCTATGTTTTCTTAATCTATTGAATTAAAAATTTATTCGTTGTTATAGATTGATATTTAGTAATGTGCAGATATTCATTATTCTAAAATTTTACTAAAACAGTCGGTCGATAGTTGACCCGAAAGTGGTTAACTTAAAAAAAGTAAATCTTGATTCCAATCATTGTTTTTTGTCGCTCTGTTACCGGGTACCTAAATATCAGATTTTTGTAAGATGCATATTACCTTTCATCGTCATTATGGGCCGAGAAAAACTATCGGTCAAATAAAAGTAAGAAAATAAAGTGATAATCACAAGCAAGTTGACAAAAACACCGTTGTATTGAATTCAGTGAACAAAGAGGACACGACTCAACCTTAGAGCGACGTCTTTAGCCGTGTTTACACACCGCGACATGGAAATGTTGTTTTAATGTGATGCGGGAAGATGGCGGTTATTGGGAAACTTATTGCACATCATACAATTTCCATAGATGCAGAGTAGTGTACTCTAGTTTACTTACATAATATTTATTTATTTAAATCTTTGTACAAGACATCATACCTGTATTAAAATTGAAACCCATAATTGAAATGCTCTATTTGTTTTTATTTTTGTCATCCAAAACAACGAAAAAAAGGTAAAATGAATACCTAACTGCAAATATCTTAATTTTTAGTTTTAATAAGACAACCATACTTAATCACTTTGTAGTCAGTTTTGCGTGCAAAAGCCAAAAGATCGTTATAATCACAAAAACCACAACCAAAAAACAGTGGTTTTCCTCCGATTAGCGAACAAGAAGAAGTAGGTAAAAGATTTCGTAGTGTTTGTTTAAAAGATAAAGGAGCTCTTTGTTTGTGTTCGATGACGTATAACTATCGTTTTCGAGGTTGAGGTCATTCAGGTTGTGATGCATAAGACGACAGTGAAAGTTTTGTTCGCTTGTTCCTTGTGGTGTTGAAGATTCAGCTGGTTGTTTCTTTGACGGCTAGCTGTATGTCCCAAAGTTTTACGTTGTTCCCTCAAGAGATGAGATTAGACTACTTTTGGTGCCTTTGGTACCTTTGGTGATTAAAACCTGGAGTTTTCGGTCCAAATATTATTTAATTATTTTTAAAACATTCTTAAGGTTCATAAATTGTTTCAAACGTGATACAAACGACAAAATTATAAACTTTCACATTCCTAATAGAATTTCTACGATTCGAGAATATTTTATAGCTCACGTGATGTTACTGTTATGCCTAAAACGAGAAAAAACTAGTGCATATAATAATGAAATTCTTTATTTATACATAATATAAAGTAATATAAGGCAAATAAACATTTATTGCCAAGTTGATACTTATATTCATGTTACCACGCTAGCAAAGTTCTGACGACTTTTTGAAAAAAAAAAATGTTTTAGAACTATTTTGGAAGGAGTTGATTAATTTTGTATTCGTACTATAAAAAGTTTCTCCTAAGACTAAGCATTATAGTTTCTCTCTGCCCCTATAAAAGGAAGGCGCGCCATTTCAAATGCAAGTGCATTGCACGACACTGTAAGGAATGCTGATGCACCTCAGCTTTGCAACATCGATTTACTCAATGCATTTCATACGGATTCCATTGGTTACATTTCACACAAATGTCAGACAGTCACGTTTGGTATAAATGTTATGGACCATGTGATTAATTCGGGCATTATTTATAATGCCCGAGCATTATGTATAATGTCTAGCTTTATCGGGCCAAGTGATTAATAACTATCTTAACTTCATTATTTATCACATGGCACGGGCATTATTATATTGCTATATGATAGTTGGGCAATTTGATAATAAAGCTATATTTTATGCGGTGCGAGGGTGGTAGTTGTTCTAATAAATAAATCCTGTTACTTGCTACATATTTTATGATTATTGTTTTAATTTATATGGTCTATTTTAATGAGAAATTATAAGTCTAGCCAGAAAATTATTAATTGGACAGTTGTCATCTAATTTACTAACTCGGCCTCGTTTTTCTTGATCTCATTTTTCTTGGCTCGTTTTTTTTTATGGTAGAATTTAATTTGGTTTCAAAACATTGTATTAAAAACTGAACTTAGTGACGAAAACGAATCGCTGCCAAACCGACTCCACGTAGTCTTGTCTGCCCTACCCCTAGAGTGCAATTCAAAACCGCGTAGGCACGGAGGGGCGAGGCGGCCTGCGAGCTGAGGCGCAGGTAGTTTTAACGCTCGCCGACGCGGCTGAGGCTGGCCGGCCGAGCCGGCCAGCAAGCCGAAGCTGCGGTGGTGAGCGTGAAAACCATCTGCGACGATAAGCTCGCATGGGACCGCCGCGCCGGCGCCCCGCAGCGCCGGAGCCGTGACAGAAGCCATGCTTGCTGCATGTTGCATGTTCTATGCTCTGTCAATTGATATGGGATGTGTTATATTTAGTTTATTTTAAGTTAAATGTCAATAACAATAAAAAAATGAAATTAAATATGTTTGTATTACTTTACCCAAAAGGTCACGGGCAATATGTATAGTGCCCGGTCAATTTGATTGTTTGAATAATTATTATCAAATTGCACTCTCATATTGGGCATTATTCATAATGACCGGGCATTATGTATACTGCCCAATTTATCACTTGGTCCATAACATAAACATAATATTCTTCGAAAAGTAGGATAAAAATAAACTGTTACAAAAGTAAACGTCAGAAGTAAGTTTTTAAGTCAAAACTCTCAATATTTTCCATGATATAATTATTATCATAATCCTTATTCACACCTGTGCTAAAACGTTACAACTAGTTGCCCCAAATTTTTTGCATCGCAGTTTATGAAGGTTTTAGCTTATCAGATATTTTTAAATACTGACTGTTCACAAAGAGGTTCTAGTAGGAAATTTTGATAGGAAACTGTTCTAACAACATTATTTTTAAACAAAAAATATATTTAAACTTCTTCCATATTCATAACTGCTTTGTATAATACTTCTTCAATGCCAGTAAAGATGTATGCACATGACATTTTAATAGAACATCATTAACAGAGGTTACTGTAAGGTAAGGCCATTGCCATGAATAACAAATGAGCATCTTACTTATTATATAATCGGGCCATTCCTCTCTTGTCAAACCATCGCTTGAAAAGATTGAAATGCATTCATCATCTCAGCCATATGACGTCCACTGCTGAACATACATAGGCCTCCCCCTTAGATATCCACAGATACCTGTTGGAGGCGACCTGCATCCAGCGTCTTCCGGCGACCTTTATAAGGTCGTCTGTCCACCTTGTTGGTGACATTACATATTCCATATTTAGGAAGGATGTAGATACATATATCTCGCCAAACTTTCTGTCGTCAAGCTAAGAATCAGCAGTCACTCAGAGGAGTAGATTGGTGAGAGGTATGGGTCCTATCTTTCCTTCTTTCGTGTATTTGTCACATGATTGCGTATACTTGTGTTCTGAATTTTGGAGTTTACGGGAACTGTAATAACATTTTTCACTAACGTTAACATATTTGCTAGCCGCTAAATACCACCAGGAGGTAAACCAAAACAACTGTACATACATAATCATGAAATTCTTGTCCGCTTGGATGATAAAATGTTGGTTTTACAAACAACAAATTCACGCTTGCTTGGAGACACAGCATTCTAGTTGAAATTAAATGATGTTCAAAACAAAAGAGGCGTGACCATGAAGTTCTTCCATAGAGCACAATATGACGAGCGGAGATGTCATAACGCAATATCGCCTAAGAAATTAGCACGCCAAAGTGCGGGTCTTCGGTATACGAGGAACGTTACTTGCTCCGCTCTTAGGCGCCTTGTATGGAACTCGCCCATTATTTTTAAAAGAAAATCACTCACCAACAGAATCTTTGACAGAATGGTTTTGATTTGACAAGAAATCCGAACCCTTCGTTAGTTCTAGTAACTGGTCTACTTGGTAAACTCGCCTACTTGACCTACAAGGTACCTGACCTACTTTCCTTGTGGCATCTCCGCTATCTTTCCTTCTCCGTGAGTTCTTCCAAAGATTTCATAGCTAGAAGACTGATTGTATAAACTCGTAAATTGACTCGTATTTCTGGTTTCAAGTCTCGTTTTCTACCGTTTATTTGGACCTTGGCCTTCAGAGAATTTGGAAGCAACTTAATCTTTTGCATCAGAACCGCAAAAAATGTGGCAAAAAATCTGCACAGTGGTTGCACTTGACTTAGCGAAGCGAACTTTTTGTTTCGGTTTGAAAATTGTTGCTAGTTTATGTTGGTTTTTAAGTAGAAGATCGTCAACATATAATAATCTTTCTTGAACGTTTTATAATATCTTTAGAAGAACATTTAATTACACTACTACATTAATATTATAAAGGCCGACCCTTTGTAGTGTGGATGTTTTATTAGTCTTTTACGGAAAAGTTACTTAACGAATTTTGACAAAACTTTACTGCTTATTAGGATCGGAATTAAACCGAGACCTTTACCCTTAGAGGAATCATAATTTTGACCGATAACACCCTTATTTATTACATGATGTATAACATCTACTCTTATCGATACATTGACGTCATAATTACTGGCAGATGTTCACAATAGTCCTATTGGGTTATCATTTCCTTTGTTACTGACCTACTCAACAATCGGCATATCTACAGTATTTACATACCTACAGTAACTACCTACAGTATACATACTTATACACAGTATATACCTACAGAAGGTATGTACATAAACACGAATTGTTCTATTTTTCTTAATACAAAAGCTTAGAGTAATAATAGGTTGAAATCATCAGAACCTTTGGACTATTGGATAGCCGTTTCTGATGTAATTTAGAAGTTGATTATGTTTCTTCTGTTAATATTTGCTAAGAATAGGGATATACGTCTCATATTAAACTAAAATAAACATGCTTATATTTCAATCTAGAATTCAATGGTTAATTGCCTAATTATATTATTAATATTGACGCTGTTAAAAAAATATCAAGCCAAAATCTGCAATACACATAATATGAATAAATAGTTGGTCAATTTAGAGGTAGATGTCATAATTATAGTTTTTGTTGGACATCAAATGTTCCATGATTCAACATTGAACAATAGGGTATTACATGCATTTTTGAAATATATCTTAAATAAATTCTTTAGTCTTAATATATCTCTAAAAATTAAAAATAATTTTTTTTCTCACGTTATGTACGAATATAAATTAATTGTTTTATCATAATTTCAAATTTCGCGCGTATTTCTCGAAAACGCGGCACACAACGGACGCCATGATTGTTTTTTGGTCATGACGTCATTACGTTAGTAAAAAACTACAGCTGTCAGTAATGCTACTGCTCCACCTGCGTCTTAACGCCTTAAATTTTGGCATTACGCAGATGTGGCCAACGTTTTAATGGCAATTTATACAAATGGCATTATTAATAGCATTAAACGTTAAGCGATAACTCGGGTGTCGGTTTTTTGGACACATCAAAGGGTTTTAGTGCGTAGCTTAGAGCGCTAAGTGATGTTGGCTACATTAATGCCATCTCATTGCACGCATGCAAGGACGAGTGTAGATACTTTGTTTAAGCGGTAACTGCATTTTACGAGCACGGTAATGGAATGGTCAAATGAGAAAGCTTTAGTTTTTAGAATTATTTTGTGTGTCTGAGTTTAACCTCTTTAATGTGTGTTAACGCGTTACTTCATGAGGGATTAACTCTTTGCAGAATTGTACCTAAGTGTAGCCAACACGCATTTTTAATGCAATAAGTAACGTGTAGTTGGCCATTGACATTAACGTTAACGCTAACGCAGGTGGAGCAGGAGCATTATACATATTTTGATATGTATTGAAAATTTTAACTGACACTTTTGTTTAGGGGAGAGCGGGGCTGAAAGTGCCGGGGGTAAATTGTGCCGACGCGAATATCTCAAAAACAGAAAGAGATAGATATATGCGATCGTATTGTGTCGCGTAAGGCCTAACAGTCGCGCACACGCGGCTGCCATTTTAGTTGCGTCAGCGACGCGGACCGAGTCGTACTGCATGTGAGGGTCCTCCAGCGCCACGTAAGTAAATATTTTCGTTTCAATACTTTTTGGTCTCAAGCTAGCATTTTTCGTGCTTTTAATATGTGAGTTTTTGTAAAATGTTTGTTATTTATCCTAGTTTGTAATTTTAATGCTTTGTGTACAGTGATTTTTATATGGGAGACAAAATATCACACTATCATAAACGGGGTAAAATGTGCCGTTCATGTGGGGCTGCTTGTGCCGCGGCACAACCAAACCCTAACCAACCTATATTGTTTCAGTATTGTTTATATTTACGCGAGCTATTATGAAAGAAAGAAAATATGCAGTTTCCAGCCTCCTCAATCAGTTGATAATAACACAGGAGATAAAAATGCAGCAGTTTTCTCACCAGAGCTAATAAGACCACTGCCTAAAGCACCTCCCCGACTAATTGGACATACTAAAGCACGTAAAAGAAAGACAGCTGTTCTTACGGACACTCCAGAGAAAAATGCTTTAGCAGAAGAACAGGCTAGTAAAAAGAAGAAAAAAGAAAGCGAAACTAAAAAGAAGGTTAAGGGAAAAGGGACGGGAAAATGCAAGGGAAAGGGTAAACAAACAAAAAAGCCGACTAAAAACCCCACTAAGAGAAGAGTATTGCAAGATGACGACAGTTCTGATGACGAACAAGAATGGTTCTGTATCATTTGTTGTGATGCTTATTCTAACTCTGCCCCTGGAGAACAATGGATTGAATGCAGAGAATGTAAGAATTGGGCCCATTTGCAATGTATTGAAGATGAAGAAAACCAAGCATTTGTATGTCCTAATTGTTATTCTGATCAATCACCTGGAGAGTAACTAGTTTTGGCATATTTTTATTTCTTAAAAGACTCGAGACTGATTAAAAGTTAATAATTTTGGAACATATTAATAATTGATCTCATTCGCATAAAAATAAGTACAAACTATTGATTAAAAATACGTTTTTATGTTTGAATAATTACATAAGAAGCTTCCTTGTTTTTTTTTTATTGTAATACTTAGTATTATACAATTAAACTTTAAAAACTGTTGATTTATATTAAAAAATATAACGAATAAATATATTATTATAAAACTGATGTGTTTTAATTTCCTAATTAATTTTCATTCATATAAAACTCCCAGCATTATCAACGGCACAACCGACCTCAGCTACGGCACAACTTGCCCCAGATTGGGGTTGGTAGTGCCTTGCCGCCTCTGTATAAAAAAATCGCATTTTCATAAAAACTATTAAAAATGTGCAAATGTGTTAAATTCGTAAAATAGATTAAATTTGGCTTAGGATGAACCACTACTTTCAGACATAGTACTTGTTTTATCCGAATCTTAAAAGGATTTGTCAAAATCGGCACTTTCAGCCCCGCTCTCCCCTACTACCGTAATGACGTCATTAGCATGGCGGCGACATTTCGTAGTGTTCAAAGACAGATAAAAAAACCTAAAAACTTTAAACTGCAATAAAAAATATATTTATGTACCTTACGAAGTGAAACTAACATTTCCCGATTGCTTTTCCTCTAAACAATCATTGTAATACACTTTTAATTTTTTTCTCATCAAGACTAAAATACCCTATTACGAAAATTACAACAATTGAGTGCACAATTGTCTGAATTCTGACAGTCAGATAGTCAGATTAGTGATAACTTGGCCTCGGGAATCACGATCTGCGAATACAATGCACCAAATGTTTTAATTCTGCATTGTTTCTAAATATAATGTGACATCTGTGCCAGGGTTACTCCACACAGTTTGCACAGTTAGTATTGTTTGTCTGAAATGTTTAAACGATAGTAAAAATAACAAAACTGCTCTTGAAAATCTTAAATTAGATAAGATTAATAATATTTATACAAGAATTGGTGTTCATTTCACTAGACATGATTCTTTAACTGACACTACACCACTGTTTCAAATATTTTATGACAGTTATTTCTAATTTCGTTTTAAGACCTATTCATTGAGGTCCTTGGCCTGTTTTGTAGGATAATTAAAAATTTAATAGGTGAAACGTCTACTATAAACACTAAACACTATTTTACATAGTTTTGATTATTAGAACGAAAGTCTTTAACAATAAGCGTAAAACAGATTGTGCCATAGCCGATAAAAACCAAAAAGGTAAATTTGTATTGTCAACAAAAAGCCATGTGAGTAAATAAAATGTGTAAGTATATGTAAATCAATAAGTAATAATCAGAATCAAATATTCAACGTGTAGAATGCCATGGACACTCGTCATAACAAAGACACTCAGGTATTCAATACCGATACTTTATGGCTCGAAACGATGGGACTAACGGAATCACATTTCTGTTGCCAAACGATCGGTATTCAAGGTCAAAAACATGTGTAGTTTGTGCAAAAACTGATACATAGAATGTTCATCCCATCAATTTGATTGACAGTGGTATTTTTAACAATGGCTCAACAATAAAAGATGGAGATGGTTTATTTAGTATGTAAACATAATGAAGCAAGACTAAAGGTCAATTTTATACGCGACCTTTGTCCGAATGTAAATCGGCACCAACATAAATACAAATTCGATATATTTGCAGATGAAAGCAAAACGGATGGAAAAGTAGAGGTAAAACTAATAGAACTTGTATGTGAAAGACAAAAAAGAGAATTCAAAGGAGACAATTTAACATCAAAAACCTATAAAGAATAAACTTTCCCTTGAACTATCGACTTTCAGATTGAAGCCATCTCGTCAGTAGGTATAAAATGTTACAAACATACTAACAACGGGACGAAAGCAAATGTTTGATTCATATATATTTACACAGTTTATTCCGTTGGAATAGGAAATCTAAGCAATTTGCATGCACCTGCGTGAGTCTAAATCAAATTATACCATGCTGTATTGGCACCTTTCCTATATGGACGACTTGAGAAATCAAATACAGGATCATCAGGAATGGGCCATCACAGTAAAAAATTTAGGTAATGCTATGAGAAATTGTTTATATTGTAAAACTCTGAATGATCTGTAAAAGGTTCTAATTAAAGAAATAGCTCCTATTAATGCTAAAGTGACCAACAATTATGAAATAACTCCGAACTTGGCAGACACAAGGCACATAGGGAGTTAGCAAAATCGATCCTCGAGTCCTCTACAAATTCATGACCTTTCTCTATCCACTTTGCATACAAACGCAGTTGATCAAGAGACAGATATTTTCTCTAATTCCAACAATGGGTAACAGTGGCCCACTTAATGGCCGAAGTGAAATAAGGGTCATTAGAAAGCCGACGATAAACGCCGTGAATATTTTAATGGTCTATCGTTAGTTTACCGTTAAATATCGCTGCTAAATCGTCTAACTCCTGTTTTGCGTCATTGCTTCTTTGATTTCTATTGATGGAAAGCATGATGTCTTCCAATTTTTCCTAAACATCGAAAATTCGTTATAGATCGATAGATCGTAAGATATTATAAATACCATGCCCTTAATTCGAATATTACTCCTTCACGCCAATTTAAGTTCTGGTATTATCATCAGTAATACTAATTTTATTTACATGTAAGTAGTAGGTTTCTTCGTCACTTGAAATTATTTCCCATACCTTTTTTTCCTGAAGATTAATTTGCTTTCATTCTTTAACAAGACTATCGTGTGTAACTTTTACCATTCTGTAGCTCTCAGGAAGTTTTAGTCTTACGAGGATTGTAGATAACTATACAATTATAGAATGGTGAATACCTATACAATTATGTGTGAAACGTCTATTTATTTAATTGTCCTTTCCGTTGGGAAACCTACCGTGTAAGCTAGGCAGTCTGTCATCGTGTGGTGTAATACTTAACTGTGGGAATCCGATTCTTTGTAACCATACGCAAACTATGGCGACCATACCTACTTACCTACCTCATCATCATTATGCTTGCGTCAATTGCAAATGAAAAACTGTTTTAATAGAATGACCGTGGAAACGGAATGAATAAAACAAAATAAATGATGTGGTTGGAAATATTACAAGTCATACTAGACTACAAGACTGTATTTATAAAGCCTACTATTTATTTCATCATCACCATTTTTACCAATTTGAGCAATAAGACGTCCACTGAACATAGCCCCATGGATTTCCATAAATAATGCTTATTTATTCATTTCGAATAATAATAGTCTCTTTATATCGAATTGTGAAACTATGTTAAAAAATGTGCAAGCGATATTTTTAACTAATAAACAGAGCACGTTTAGGCAGATGATGCATTCACTGTACATAGGTCAGTGTCACCTATGTATTGCAAACGACACGTGTTTTTTTCCTTGTTGACCGCAAGTAAGCCTTCGACTGTATCTCCTCATTACAATATGTACTCATTTTTTTAAGTGCATAAATATATCACATATTTAGGTACCTAATTAAGATAATTTCATCATCATCAGTAGCCTTAAACATCTATGAAAGATGGTAAAGGCCGAAGTCGCTTCCGTATAAGCCATCAACGCAAGTGCCAAAACTAATAATGTAATAAAGTTATTTTGAGAAAACATGCTGCACCGACCCCAAATAAAATTGGACAGGATTAGTTATTTTTTTATTTTATACTAGCTGGTGCCCGCGACTTCGTCTGCGCAGGTTTAGTAATTCGAACAATATGTTTACAAATTGTAGCCTATGTGTTATTCTGATGTATAAGCTATATTATTGTAAAGTTTCATTAAAATCCATTCAGCAGTTTTTGTGTGAAAGAGTAACAAACATCCATACATCCATACATACAAACTTTCGCGTTTATAATATTAGTAGGATATTTAACGTTTAAAAGTGTAAAAAATGAGTTATAAATAAATAAATTATTCTAAGCATTGATAATATCTGTAAATCACTTGTATTGCTCGTGCATCTAGCGCTAACGAGATCTTGTTTCATTGTTTTAATTAGTTCGAGTCTTAGAATAAATACATTATTATGACTTCGTGCTGACATGAATCCACAGTTGAATCAATAGTTGTTCTAACAAATAATATACATAAATAGGTACTTTCATCATCAGCCTATCGCAGTCCACTGCTGGACATAGGCCTCTCCAAGTGCACGCCACTGAGATCGATTTTCGGCTACTCGCATCCAGCTCCTGCCAGCCGTCTTGCGCAAGTCATCACTCCACCGTGCCTGAGGACGTCCTACACTACGCTTGCCGAGGCGTGGTCTCCACTCTAGAACTCGTTTACCCCAACGGTTATCGGTTCTTCGGCTAATATGGCCAGCCCACTGCCACTTCAGCTTGCTGATTCGGTGGGCTATGTCGATGACCTTGGTTCTCTGACGGATTACCTCATTTCTGATGCGATCCCTCAGAGAAATGCCAAGCATAGCCCTTTCCATAGCCCGCTGAGCGACTTTAAACTTGTGGACCAGCCGTACCGTCAGTGTCCACGTTTCGGCTCCGTAAGTCATGACAGGTAGGACGCACTGATTGAAGACTTTCGTCTTTAGGCACTGTGGGATAAATAGGTACTTTAGTCAATAAAAAATATTAGTTGTTAGAAATAGTTTTCAAAAGTAAGATCTGCCTCCATATTTTTCGTTCTTCCATATTACAATCTTCCTACTTCTTTTGCCTGAAAGCTATTGTTAGCAATTGTTTTTTTTAGTGTCTATGGAGTTTCTTGCCTCCTCTTCTCCATGAGACCCACTCTTTAGAACCTAGAAAAAAAAAACTTGTAACTTCACGAGTATTTTCTTCACTTTCATCATCATTATCTACAAACCGTCTTACGTCTTTTGTACAAACAATGACAAGCATCTTACAATCCACGTGCATCCCACACATGACATGACAATTTGATAACAATGTCATCAGCTCCATACAAACCTTCGGCTATCATCCATCGCTAAATTACACTAATCGCACGACCTTCAGTCATTAATGAACTATCATCATTCATTCCCGAGTCTCGAGTGGTCACGTTTTCTGCACTTATACACAAACATGTATTACTCTTATACTCATATGATCATTGAAAATGACACAGTGTAGCGATACTTGGAACTTTTGTTGTAGAGTCTTGCTTGACAGTCACGTGTTTCTTTGTTTGTTTGTTTATTTTATAATATTATCTTCTTCCTCCTGATATAATAGTTAATCATTATTTCGCTCTTTAGGTTTATCTCCATTAGCTATCATTGCATAATTCAGCCCCTTTTCAGCCATTTCATATTTTCTAAAACTGTATGCAGCACTTGCAATTCCCCGCGGTTACACGGTATTATTTTCTGCACCCGGATAAAAGTTAATAGGCTAAATCTCTGTGAGATCTGTGTCTGACTTCTCTGTGTACCTTTCTTTCATTTAAAATCGGTTTAGTAGTTTTGGCGTGAGTAGGTACTGGACTAACATACTGACAAGCTGACAAAGAAATCTCCGCATTTTTAATACCTAATGTACCAATTAGTAAAGATTTTTAGCTTTTTTTTACTTCTGCAGCCACGTTTTACTTAGAAACTATAAGTCAAAACTTCTTACTACAGTTTTACTTTTTACGCACGTCGCCATCATCGTAATTACAGTGAGAGTGACGGATCACTATTAACGGTCAATGAACCGTAGTAATCAGGTCATAGAGTTCAATATTGCATGTACTAAAACGTCTTGCGTAGCTATTGGGTAATTTGTGTCATCTGTCAACTATTTACTGACGAGTTTGTTAATACCTACTTTATGTACTGCTAAAGTGTCATAAGAACCAACTGTTTTGATTTAGGAGTATAAGATAGACTAGCTTTATCCCACTGTTTTGTTCAAACAATGTCTAGATGGAAATTATGGAATTAAGTACTTAGTTACTTATGCCCATTTTCACCAACAAATACCTAAATTTAGGGATCCGCTAAGAGCATTTACGGAACACTTAATACGAACGTTTTCACCAAAGTTTAGGTGTCCCTTATACATAGTTATTTATGTCAAAATTGGGAGAGCCCTTACTGTAAGTGGCACTTAGATTAAGAGATTGTTGGTGAAAACGGGCATTAGGTTCTTAAATGTCTTAAAAACGAAAATTGTAATCCTTCAAGAATGACACAAGGATAAAAATAAATTTGCTTCTTCAAGAATAAACATTTCTGAGTAAACATTCACTTATTTCTTTTGCGGTTTTCCCGTTCGGAATGGTTCCAACTTATAAGTTATTTCAGTGACTTTTAAACGAATGGATTTATCCTGCTGCTATTGTACCTAAATGCGAAAGTTTGTAAAGATTAGTATGAGGGTATGAATGATTGATGACCTATCACGAGAAAACTACTGGATGAATTTGATGAAACTTTTTAGTAAGTAATAGATATTATTGTAATTTACCGAGAAGAGCTGGGCTCTTAAATTGAAGAAGAGGAATTTAACTAGTGTGCAGCACGTAGTCCTCTCGGATCGCGAGTGTAACCGCGGTATAAAATATCTTTGCAATGCAAAATTGACATTAATTGTGATCAAGGGCAGAATTTTTGAACTTAATAAAAATGTTTTTCATAACACAACATTTCTAGCACAGTCAGATAAACGTATACAGGTCCTACCACATAATAGGCACCTCTATGTAAGCAGAAACAAATTACAGCAAAATGTTTGTACAACCTTCCGCATTTCCTTCAATTATGGACATTATGGCGTACAAAATAGAGTTGTTAATAACAATCATTGGCGCTGTGCATACGACATTATGCCATGTTGTTCTAGTATTATGTAAGCGAGACGTGTATGTACAGGGTGAGGTGGGATCACTTCTGCTGAGAAAAACTATGTTTTAGTTTTGTGGTGCAAGTTATATACGCTTGTACATGAAAATAAGCTTCTAAAGCTTTAACAAAGATCATCAATATTATAAGTAGGTAAATAAAATGCATCAATTTGTGTATAGGTCACCATATACTACCAAACACATATTCTATCCGATTTCTGAAAAAGGAGGTTCTTAATCCGACCGAGTATATAATTATTTTTACTGACATGACATACTTGATTTCTTTTATAATTTTAGACTAGCGTCTGACAAAATAAATCATTTTTTCTATTGGTGAAAACTGCATGAAAAACCGTGCGATAATTTCTAAGTTTAATGCGAATGGATCGACAGACGTGTTGGCAGTCTTCGTTTTTTAATATACATACGTAGTGATTGTTACACATTTTGCAGAACACAATACTGCTATAAAAATCATTCATTGAGATTGCTCACTGTGACAGAAATGCATTTTAAAGGACGTTATATAAATATAAACTACTGCTATAAATATACTGCAGACTAAACAGTCGGCCGACAATTGACCCGATGGTTGGCATTTTTTCTAAAGAAAATTTTGATTCCAGTCAAAGTTTTCATGCAGTCTCATACCGGCTGAATACCTGACCTTTGTAATATAATGTGCGTACTATTCATCTTCATACTGATTTATGAAACCAAACAGACTATCGGCTGACAAAAAGTTTACAGTATGTGGGTGGTCTCAACCTATATAAACATACATTTACGTTCAATTGTTCGTCGAATTAATAAAATCCAGCAGATGTCTATTCCATATGCCTTTTGATCTGTCAATGTTTCATCTCCTTCAGGTTCGAGATTTTTAAACAGTGAAGTAATCAATCTATTTCTACATGTTCTGTGAATGCTGAAAAAAAAACAGTTTTCTTTAATTCGGCGGTATTTTTTTTATTAGGGAAAACAAACAGTAGTATATTATTGGTACACAAAATGTTCTTAAAACTAAACTTAAAAAAATATACTACCCATTACATTTTCCACAAATTACAAAAAAAAGTGATACTAAATCTGTACGCAGACATTTGCTGTCATACATGTATATTACATGCATTTATTTATATTAAGCTTTAATCTGTTATTTATCTGTTTTAAAATCTCAAGGATGAGTTTGTAAGGTAAACGTACCAATACTCGTCGGATTTCGGAAATCACTGACTTTGAAGCGCTACTGTGTGTTAAATATTCATTAGAAAATGAAAATTTTTGCATGACGTGATAGAGTATTTATTCGTTATTCTAAGTAACTAATGTTTTTTTAATCATTTTGATGGGTTTATATACTTATTAAGGCAAAAGTAAAAAAAGGGCGATTTGTACCAATAGTCGTCTGATTTGTACCGATACTCGTCAAATATTCCCAGTACTCGTCAACTTTTAATGCTAATGTAAACTCTCTGCTCTTGAACATAAGGTTCAAGTTATGTAGATTTTTTGTGCTTGAAATTTTTAAGCATACTTGTGCCTTTGAAACATTAGGTAGGTAGATACATAAAAAACCAAATCCCTATTTAGAACAGCAGGTCATAATCTGTTAAAAGAGCAGGTATTCAATAAAACAGATACATAGTTGCATTTTAATTTATATTCCTATCTAAAAATCGCTTGGAATCACAAAATCAATCTATAAAATATATGTTATATTTCTCAATCATAATAACCATGCAGTCATGTGCATATGTAGCACGAGTAAAATAATTACTATTAAAATATTTAAATTGTAAAATAAAATAATTAGTTTTCACAAAAAATAAAAGCCACATTCATTTATATAGCTTTCCGCGAAATAATTACTACATTCATAAATATGTAGGTAAGGTCATACATCAAAACTTCTGAACTGCTTAGCGCATGCTAAGTACGATTTACAAAAATCTCTATAGACAGTTCAAACTGTCTTAAAGGTATCAATAAAAAAAAAATGATTAGGTACAACTGAGTGTTCAAACCCAATAATAATAATATCTAATAAGCCCCGCAGGGCATCTAAGGCGGATGACGGGGAATAGCGACCCCGCGGGGCTATATATCCGAGTGCTCCAGGGAGAGTATACTGTCCCCCATCTCCGGCCTGCCAGAGTGAAGCATGACGGGGACAGGTCTTCCGCCTCTTGGCTTGCCTTCATTGGCCGACAGCAGCCCTACTCGGAGAGAAGGTGCCTTGTGGTAAGTGGCGAGTGGGCCGGTGATGCTGGACCCACAAGGACCGCGTGATTTGCGTTTAAAGTCCGCCGAGGTATCCTCACCCTTCAGCCGCTCATGTACCTGTTGCCCTCTTGTTGCTATTTAGTGAATGATTACCGGGGGCCCAGTAAGAGAGCTGGCGAGCCCCACCTGCCATTTTAACATGTATTTTATACATTGTCATCGGCAGGTGCCATAGTTCCCCATCATCATCATTCTCCGAGCCTTTTTTCCCAACTATGTTGGGGTCGGCTTCCAGTCTAACCGGATTCAGCTGAGTACCAGTCACCAGTGCTTTACAAGAAGCGACTGCCTATCTGACCTCCTCAACCCAGTTACCCGGGCAACCCAATACCCCTTGGTTAGACTGGTGTCAGACTTACTGGCTTCTGACTACCCGTAACGGCTGCCAAGGATGTTCAATGACAGATGGGACCTACAGTTTAACGTGCCATCCGAAACACAGTCATTGGTGTCATGTCATTGGAGGATATACTTAGAAAGTACATACAAACTTAGAAAAGTTGCATAAGTTGCATTGGTACTTGCCTGACCTGGAATCGAACCCGCACCCTCATACTTGAGAGGTTGATTCTTTGCCCACCAGGCCGCCACGACTTTTTTTCCAGGTGCCATAGTTCCTATAGTTTCCTATGTCCTAATCCACTAACATCCCAACGCAATAGCCCAAGTAGTTTTCCTCTATAGTTAGCAATAGTTTAGCACAGAACCGAAGATTGTCCTTGGGTTCATTTCTATAGTATATATATACAGGGATAATCGTCGGTTTTGTGTCACCATTTCATTAAAGTTGTCTCAAAAGGGCGTTTTAAATTTTCTTGCTGCATCTGATGTTGTGTGTGGCCCCTTGATTATAGCTTTTATGACTTTTAAAAGGCCCTCTTTCTTTCAGTTTTTTTCAGTCATGATCTGCTATTAAAATTATGATCATGCAATCACTAAATACATACAATATTAATTAAAAAAATCTTACTTTAGATTACTCTTTACCCATCATTATCGAATACGACAAGCAAAGAAGTGACAGCGATGGAAGCTATGTCATCTTAGATTTAAAACTGATTTTAATATTTTTTGCGTCAAAACTAGTTGAATGACATAATTTTTATACCTTAGGGAGGCGCGGTACAATACGCATACCATGAGAAACATGAATTGAATCGAATAACATGACTGTGTACGTGCATCTAGAACCAGCAGAGTAAAATTTACCCCTAAGAAAAAGCTTAAAAAAAACGCAGTTTTATGAACAAATGTAGTCTAAACCTTAAATATATTTGTTCTAGACAGTTAACAATTTTGTAAAACTCCCGATATTAGCTATTTATTCGCATTTTGTACTATAAAACACAAAATATCCTCAATATGACGAGTTTAGGTGCAACTTATGAGCGTGTTCCAGTAGTCGTCATAATAATTGTAAAATTGACGGGTTTTGGGTCAAATGGGAGTTTTCAAGTACCAATAGATGTCACATTAAAAAAATATATCTTCTATGTTAAAAGTATTCCAAATTGCATATTACATCGCTAGCAAATAAACTTAACTATCTAATTAAACAAAGAAACATACCACAGACCCCACTGGAGTTATGTAAATCAAAACGCAAAACCACGTGCTGAGTTTCACTTTTGACAGCTGAACTTCACGAAAAATCGATTTTGTTAGGGCACACACGTTTCAAATAACATATCTTAGAAGCCGTGACAATTAAAACCCCTAATTGTTATTTAAATTGTGCAATATATTATCAACAATATGTTGATATATAAACCGGCCCATTTTAAGTTCAGTAGAAAAAAATAATAACAGTTTTTAGATTAATTGACGACTATTGGGGCATGACGACTTCACCCGCGTTTACCTTATTTATGATTGACCGCGCTAATCTTAAAAACATACTTTTCCCTCACTTTCTTCTTCTTTGGCAACGATACAAGATGCAGAAAAAGTCATTCTTGAGAAACACCAACGCATCACGGAATTTATGACGACAGTAATTTTGTAATACAAAGAAGACCTTGGTCATTATTTATACAACTTTGGCAAAGTAACAAATTGAATTGTTGGGGTATTCCCCTGTCGCGTGTCATTCGCCCACTGAAATACTTATATTTTGCGATATTTTGGGATTTTGGAAGGAAGTTGAATGAAATATTTGCAAAGCTTTCACACTACTAACAAATCTGCGATACGATGCTCGAATCGTACAGGGGTTGTTGCACGTATGATTAGACTATTGTCGGCAAAAAATAAAATTTAAAACTGCTGCTATAGAAAATGCCGCCTGGAACCGCTCGATAGACTTTTTCCGCTCGGAACATGTCGTGCTTACCAAAAACGCACGACATATTATTCAAAAAATACGTTAATATGAAAGGTCTGTTACACGTTCATTTAAAACCTTTATTTACTTATAGGGACTTGGTGATAAAAATTCTTAACTACCTACCCTTTCTAATTACTCTTAAAATAGAATGAATACTTAACTATTCAATTTACATACATAATATATTTAGAAACAAGTAGTTAAACTAATGAACTATCCGCCCGTCTCTTGCATTCAATAATAACGAGTCAGACTAATTGTTTTACGAACTTACGTGCCGTGTCTACGATTACGTAGTTGTCACCCTGTGCTCTAGTTCCACTGATAGATAAGCTATATTTTAGCTTTACAGCTTCGCAATGACATTTTTTATGATGTAACATTAGTACTGCTAAACCCAGCTGTTTCTCGTGGTTACTTAAACCCCATCCAGTAATCGTCATCTTAGAATGGAAATTATTTTTTTCTCAATTTGATTAGGTAGGTACTTTTCTAGGAAGAAAGCATAGCAAAGCAAGTCCTTCCTTGCAAGTAATTCCTTCATCCTGAAATGTTCACTAGTTTTCACCTTGAGGCATCGATATTTACTTCAGCAAGCACCTCTTTGTAGGTACAGCTAACACCATTGCTTGGAACTGAAGGCGTATTGAAAATAGGTACCTCGTAGAGCTAAAAAGCATCGCATATCTCCCACTACAGAAGAGGCTTATGTAAAATAACAGCCGGCAGTGGCTCGCGTTCATTATCTTGTATTGTCAGCTAATTGTCAGAATATGGGACAACAGCAAGCTATTATGCTGTGCCTGTCTTATAGCTGTGTAAGCAATCATATTTCATTGCACGCTGCAGTTTGTCATTTCAGAATAACGTGATGTAATATATTTTGTGTGTTCGAAGACATTTATTTTTACTAAAAGAAAATATGCATGGGCCTTATAAAAAAAAATGTATAATCTCTGCTTGTAGGTATATAATCAAGATTAAGAAGAATCCATGACTATCGATATGGAAATGAGTCAAAATTCTCAAACAACTGACTTACAAAATTATTTTCTAAAACTATTCATGATAGTGTTAAAATTATTATTTTTATCCTGCTTATTTACATATTTATTTGAATTTAAATTACGAAACATTTTTTTTTTATTCTTCTTCTTTCGAGTCGATGACATGTCATATGAGACTACACTATGTCAGCCCAATATTCCGCCACAGCGACAGCACGGCCGGATGCGCTCATTAAGTCCTCCCGCGAGCAGGTTTCAGGGCACAGTGGACATGCGATTAGGTGGGACATCGTCTGCACGGCAGCCCCGCACTCGCACCCAAGGTCCGCCCCGCCCGCGAAACCCCACCTGGATCGATTATCTTTGCTCCGGCCTACCCGTGTTCGGAGTCTGTTTAGAGACTGCCAGACTCTTCTCGGGAGATCGTGTCCAGGAGGGAGACTTTCTAAGAGCTTTTTTATAATTGGACTCTATTCCACGACGCAGGCAGTAAGGAAAACGTCAGTAGAAAGTATTTTCGTCATTTTACGAAAAAGCACTAATCGAATAACTCTCAAAAATTATCATACTACTTTCCTAAACTAACATCAGTAACAAATACAAGACAAATATATTAATTGACACTGATATTTCGTTTTAATGATAAAACGTCCGGCGATAGAAAACGCTGATAACTAGTTATCAGACCACCCACATGCCTGACCTTTACTCTTCACTTCTAACGCAAGTTGGACACCCAGATCAAATATTGGATAGAAGGTTCAAAATGTAATTAATCATATAGGAACGGTGAAATAAAGAGCATTATTATTACTACACTACTGCATATTATGCTTGCAGTCTTCAGGGAGACAATAAACTTTCTTTTGAACATTGTTTTTATTAGGTGGCTCCAAAAAGTTTAACGTTAAAAGTGCCGACATTTTTGTTGTCGACTAGGCGCAATATATTTACCAATTATCTGATTTGGAATAAATTTCTAACCTTGAATAAAAAAGACACTTAAAGAGAGTAGAGTAGAGCGTTAGTTTGTCAAAAATGTTATTAAGTTATGTTTTTTCATTTATTTTGCAGAACGAAGATCAAGAATGCGGTGGAAATCCCCCTGCTGACGAGATGTTGCTTCTGCTTTCCTCTGCGGAAGGGCCTCATAGCCTTCGCATATATAAACTTGGTAATTCATCATCATTAGCCTTTTTTATCGTCCCACTGTTGGGCACAGGCCTCCTCTCACACAGAGAAGAATTGAGTGCTAATCACAACGCTTGCTCTATGTGGATTGGTGATGTAATAATATTATGTCCAGGTTTCCTCGAGATGTTTTTCTTCACCATTAACCAGCCATCGGTATCCAAGATGTACTTAGGAAGTAGGAAGGAATAATGCAATTTTAGAAAAGTTGAGTTGGTAGATACTTGGCTGGAATTGAACTCATACTTGAGAAGTTAGCGCTGTACCCACTAGGAGACTACGACTTGATTATTACCTCATTGATATTAAACTGTTCTCCAAAATTCTATACCCATTGAAATGTTTGAAAGGAAATCCACTTCCCATGGCGATGACCTGGATGGCAACGAAGCGTGAATAAGTGTCAACTTTGATAATACCATAATACCTATATACTTATATTTTTAGGAAATTCCAATATGATGTTTTTGACTGGGGGATTCACCGACTGTATTGCTTACTTATATTTAACTTGACTGAACTTTTAGTGGTAGGTATCGGTAAAAGAACTTTTAGTGCATTCCCTTGATCGTGGCTAAATTGACGGTTCTTGTTTCTTTAACGAAATTCTACCGATGTCTAGCAGTGAACTAAATGTTGCTTCTTTTGATCTGCACACATTTGACAATGCAAAATAAATGCAAGGAAAACCTCACGAACTTTTAATTGGGAGGTTTATTAACCAGGATCGTTCTCCCTTCCAGATGCTAACAGTAGTAGTGACATGCTTCCTGTCACTATACATCTCGTACGTAAGGAATTCGTCGGAGTCTGAGCAGGCGGCGCTGGCGTCGGAGTTCGCGAGACTGGTCACAGATGTCATCGCCTTGCTGATAGAAGTGGTTATGACCATCACCTTCATTGTAGCTTTGCATAGGGTAAGTGGGTATGATTTAGGCGTTCTAACCTTTGCACCGCGCCCCGTCGCATAGCGCGGGATGGCAGATTTTACTATTGTATGCAAATATCTTAATTCATATAGAAAGCAGGCCTAGCGTAACACACAAAAATAAAATGCGCGCTAAGGCGCATAATGTAAAATCTGCCATCAGCGGGGCTCTGTACACTGGGTGGAGAGCCATAGTGAACTCAATTTCTACCATTGTCTCAAGCAAATCATCCTTTACAATTCCTCTGTTAACTTATTTATACCTGCATTTGTTATTCATTACTATTCTTCTATAATTGAATAGCTAAAGAATCTTTTTGTTTGCTAGAACGCACTCAAGAACTACAACTACTAAACCGATATAAAAGTAATATTTAAATGTTAGATAGCCCATTTATGGAGGCTGTATGAAACAGTTCCAGGTTGCAACAACTAACCTTTCAAATCCCAGTCTTCTAATGTTCTATTCGAATGTTCCAGAAACACGTGCTGCTGATGAAGGTGTACTTATACTTCGAGATCGTGTACTCCGTGTTCGGTTTCGTATACAGCCTCGCCTTCCTCACCAAGGAGACCGCCAGCGAGCTCTTCCTAGTGCTGTTCCAATTAAGTGAGTATCTATCTTCAACAATGTATTTAAATCAAAATCAAAAATCCTTTATTCAAACTTGGCTTAAAACAGCAGGTTTTGAACGTCAGAAATTTACAAAAGACAGCCCCTAAAACGCCTACCCTTCACCACTGCCTATGTGTTTTTGCTGGGAAAAAGAAGTGGCTATCTGTAGGTTAGGTTAGTTACCTTTCAACAATGTTTAATTTATGTATTTACTGAAAATCCTATACCAAAAGTACTGAACTGATTTAAATATCTACACATTGAGAAAAAACGTAGCCTTTTTGCTAGCTCTTAATAAGTATCAACATCTGGCGCACTCAAGACAACTGCATAATGAATATGACGATATATATGTAGGTATTTATAAGTAATGAGTAGGCCAGACAGACACACCTTAGTTTGCTTTATTTAGCACACATACAAAAAATATATTATGTGCGATGGCGCAATGAAACATAAATTCTTTATTTTATGAAGTAATCATTTTTGTGTTTTGATTCCAGTGCTCCAAATGTACCTGGTGATCCTCATCTGGAGTTCAATAGTGAAGATGGAGAGGGACGGTTCAGTGAAATATTCAAGAGAAACGGAGAGCGCATAAATTAGTACTAATTACAGTTATAAGACCATTAGATAATTTACAAATAAAGGTAATATTTAGAGCTCTTGTTCACGGCACGTTTTTTATAGTGGCCCATTCAACAGTGACCACCGTTCCTACTTACGTTGAATCTTACATACATTTTCACGGCAGTAAGGCTGCCTGCCCATGGCATACTTTTTGTAGGACAAATAATCGGACCGACTTTTGTAGGACGTTATGCCGACTTTTTTAGGACTTGTGTTGCTCTATTCACTACTAGCTGTTGCCCGCGACTTCGTCTGCGTGGGCAATATAGAATTTCCAATTTTTCAATTTCGTTTATTTAATCCTTCATTGCTCAACCCCTGCGGGTGATAGCGTGATAATATATAGCCTATGTGTTGAACGGGCCCCCAGGTAATAGTCATGCAAAATTTTATTTAAATCCATGCAGTACTTTTTGAGTTTATCCGGGACAAACATACAGACAAACAGATAAACAGACAAACAGATAAACAGACATACAGACAAAAATTCTAAAATCTACATATTTGGGTTCAGAATCGATTATGAATCACCCCCCAAATATTCTTTAAAAAAAAAAAATTCAATGTACAGTTTTGACTTTCCTATCATTTTATTATATGTATGTATAGATCAGTTTCTTCTATCTTTCTCCTACAAAAAATCGGTCAGCAATTATCGGACGTAGACGTAGGGTAGAATAAAACGTGCGTGAACAAGATGCCTTAGGGACGTAACGAAACTATACATAAGAAAAAAAGTGTAAATAATAGATTATATTTTTGGACGCGGCAACACTAGTGGCATGACATATTAAAAGGCGTGTGTAGTTAACACTCATTTATCAAGTGGTCTTATTAATTACCGTTTAAAAAAGAGAGACAAATTCTGTCTTTATACATATCAATAGATCTAAAAGCATGCAATGTACATACGTTTTCTGTCTGTACACAAAAACACAAAAAAGCACTAACTATTCATTAACATTGTTATAGGTACCATAGACTGCAGAATAAAATTACTTAGTAGAAAAAATGGAAAGTTTTTGGACCTATTATTTTAAATCTTTAAACTAAATTACTAATCAATTATTTTTGTACAATAGACTGAAGAAAACCATTGTAAATAAGTTGCTATTTGAATCTTTAACAAAATAGATGAAATTTGAAGTTACCTATAAGTTAATTAGTTAATTACCCCTTTTCTTTATAATAATTGTCTGCCTGTAGGCCACTTTATCATTTAAAAAAAACTATATTTAGAACTGAGTATTGCTCCAATCACCGCAAAAATGGAGGACCCTTTGCAAAATTGGTGAAAAATAAATCATAAAAGGGACAGTGCCTTGGTATTTAAAGAAAAAAATATTTTTGTAAAAACTTTCGTCGAAATTTTCTTAGTATAAGAGAACAAAAACCCTGTATTTTCTATGAAGATAATCGTTTGTGTTGCGTAAGTAAAAATGTTACATTGAAAAGGAATTGTAAATATTTAGATTTACTATAGATTTTTTATTTGATTAAGATTTTATGAGATGTTATCTATTATATAAAAATAAGTCGGGTTTTCCTCCCTGACGCTATAACCTTAGAATGCACGAACCGATTTCCACGGTTTTGCATTCGTTGGAAAGGTCTTGGGCTCCGTGAGGTTTATAGCAAAGAAAATTCTGGAAACTCGATGTCCGAACTCTACGCGTGCGAAGCCGCGGGCGGAAGCTAGTGCCAAATAAAATTTGATTAAATATTTTTTTAATGTTTTATTTTTACGAACTAATTTAATTACTTACTATCACAATCTTTGAGGTGGAATATTTACAAGGATTACAATAAAATCACATGAATAAACTTTAATAAAAATCACTTATACGTAAGAAATATTATTTACAATAGGCAATGTTCGTAACTAGACATTACTGAAAGGTTTTTGTCAAGAAATGAAAATTCTTAAATGTTAAGTTTAATTTTGATTAGGTATGCAAGCTACTTAAATAGCCCTATTAACATCACAATTTCAATACAACATGGTTGTAGGTATTAAGATAGATTACTGGCGTTATCCTAACAACACTTTTAATATATGCAATTACAACAATCAAACAATAAAAAAAAATGGTAATGTGAATTGGTAAATGCTCATATACATTTCTTGTTATTTTCATATCCATTTCTTATTCATCTTTGGAGCGCCTAGCAAAATCTTAAGAGCAATGTTACGCAGTACTGTGCCAAGTGTCGGTGTTCAGTAATGTGCGCAGGCGTTCTATTTTCTCCTCCTCAAGGTCCATGTAGTAACTTGTAACCAGCATTAACATGTAGATGCGAATTACTGTGGAAAAAGAGAAGAGTTTACTAGGTAGTTTACCAAGTTTAATTAAGGTTTGTTATGTTTAGATTCTAATGTTCGGACTTTTTTCGTGACATAATTTTAAAACTAAGAATCAGCGCAGTAACAAACAGATTCACATAACGTTAAAACAATTAGGTATTGTGGTGTTCCTTCAATGACATAAAGAAGGATCAATGTAGGAATACAATAGGAGATAGGAAGCTATAGGAAGCGGATCGTGACTAATAAAATGCTTTAAGTATTATGGCTCATAGATTAATACTCACTCAAAAACATTCATACACAGCCAGTTATAGTTGGGAAAAGGCTCGAAAGATGAAGATGATGTGATTAATACTCACTTAATCCAAGGAAGGAGATGACGAAGTACATGAGCAGCTCCGAGGAGTCGGTGTGGCTGGGGATCATGACGAGCACCGTGCAGAACACGATCAGCAGCATGTTGGCCATCACGATGCACGATGTCCACACCACCCATGGCTTAATTAGGTAAGCTTTTTCCTGGAAACATGGAATGTTATTTATTACTTGTCGACATACTTCCCAAAAGGAGGTTCGCAATTCGGATGTTTTTTATTCATTTGCATCATTGGAATTACTTGAATTCTTGGGGCCGTTTGATCTTTAAGATGACTTGTCAAAGCATCCACAGTTTGACGAAAGAGATCTCATTAGAAAACCACTGACAGGACAGTAAAATTGCTTCCCAAAGTGGGATCTGCATCTGGTTAGATATTGTGAGTTTAATAAAGAGCTCTAGAACTCAATGTCCCCGACAATACTGTTGTAGCAGTAAATGTTGTATGACACAAAATTTTCGACATGTCGACAGAAAATGTATGTGGTTCTTTATAACTTTGTAACTTTGCGTCGATAATATTTTTTAAATCATCAATTCACATACCCTCAACGCGCCGACCATCATAATAGTAGTAAGAATCAGCGTGATGATGTGTCCGACAATGACCCCAATCGCGAAGCTGTACATCATCACATTCTCCAGGTTGTCCATGTTCACGGAGCCCGGGATCTGCTTGTCCAAGGAGGCCAGACATTGTGCGAGTGCTAGCACTGTGTATAGCTGGAATAGATAAGAATAATGTTAGTACCGATTCATTTTTAGAGGAGATGGACTAACCAAGGAAAGACTTGAGTCTATATTTTGTCCCAGACTTTTCTTAATCTGTCATCACCTCTAGAACCTTTTCCCAACTGTGTTTGGGGACGGCTTGCAACTGAGTACCAGTATTTTACGAAGAGCGACTGCCTATCTAACTTCCTCAACCTAGTTATCTGGACATCCTAATACCCCTTGGTGATTGGTTGGTAAGGCTGACTTTTCTTAATCAGTCCTGTTACTCGTTCGAGAGTATCGTATTGAGAAGCTAATTCTTGGCAATCTTTTGGGTAAATCGTATGATATTTAAAATTATCCTTTTACTGCTATGCCTTAACAACAAACGCCTGTATTTTTATAACTTGGTTCTTGGCTGGTTGTTATCTATTATAAAACATATGTGATACTTACTATTATGAGTAAACCTGAGAATATGCAGCCGAATTTGAGTGAGAGACAGCCAAAACTCCTCTGCCTCGGTATGTTTTCCAATGAAAACGGCATCTCTGAAATAACATAAGCCACTTTTGAGAATGGTAAACTACGAATCTACTTAGAATTTGTTTAAAGTAGTCACACATGTAAGTAATAATTTTAGAGCTACTAATGATGATTGTGAATCTTGCAAAGCCTACATTTACTAAAACAAATGACTCTAACACAAACATTTGTAAAAGGAGTCACCGAAAATAATTCTTTCGTCATCTCATATAGATTTTATCATATTTTCTAACACTACTTTGTATGAAGGTAAACACATGGTTCCCAACTAAGACTATGACAATAATGTTGTAATATTTTTCCAAAAACAGAAAAGACTAGGCAGATGATTATGATATTATGATATGATGATTATGATTACTCTAAAAACATCATCATTTCTCGAGTCTTTAGCCAACTATGTTGGGGACGGAGTGCCAGTGTTTATCCAAAATGACTTGTCTGAGTGCTCCAAAAACACCAATTCATAATACAACCTACTTAAGGTACTAATGTACTATGGGAGCCTTGTTGGGGCTTTTTAATCATTCGACCATGATTCGAAAGAGTTAGCGCGGCCTAGAAAGAACATAACGTGGGTTTAGACATGCAAACTCCCTTTAGCTACACCCACAGCAAGAGATCCTTTCCTGATTTCCTGCCTACCAACCATTTCTGCAATTTCATTGAAAAACGCTCGAATATACACAGATATCACAGTATCTTATCAGGTCGGTCACGGATTCGCTAAACCTATCTGTTATCACAGAATATCGATTTGATTAATTTGCTTGTCACAATCATTATATTCAAGCATCTACTTAAATTATAAGGGTTTACCGCTTTTGCGTCGTTTTAATAAATTATGCAGTGTTCTTCGTTAAACAGCTTAAATTAAATTTTCTTTATTTAGATTTTATCAACATGACAGAGAAAATTCATTAATGAAGGAGAAAATTTCGGGTTCGATGTCCGCACTGGCCGAATCAAAAAGAAATGCATAATAGTCCCGACTCACATACAATTAACATCATTATTCTATGAAACTATGTTAAGAATCAACTTAGCACTGTACCCACATTATCTCAAAACTTTTTTCAATATAAGTATTATAAACTAGCTTCCGCCACCGGGATCGCAAGCGTAGAGTTCGGTTACTTATATCGGCGTTTCCAAGAGAATTCTTCAAAAGCCTGGGATAAAAACTATCCTATGTTCTTTCTCAAGGTCAACTCTATCTCTGTACCAAATTTTATTAAAATCAGTTCAGTGGTTTAGACGTGAAAGCGTAACAGACAGACAGACAGACAGAGTTACTTTCGCATTTATAATATTAGGAATACATAGGTACCTACTTAGACTCTGTACTATTACACCACAATTGAAGAGCTGTTGTAATTGTGGGTTTCATAACAACATCAACAGATTTTGTGTATTTGCAACAACAACAGTATTCTGATTGTTTATGCACATGTTTTGCATCTGTTATCGCTGTCAAAAAAATTATGTGTGGGAATCAGTATTTGGTTTGTTCCTAGAGGTCATTTACGTTTTAAGCATCTATGGGAATCAGTGTTTTTGATATATTTATGTCTGAACTTCCCTTTCCTGGTAAATAGTCAATATATGTGTGTGTCATTATAATCTAACTCACAACATTATTCTAACCCCAAGTCGCTCTATCGTTATTTGAAATTCGAAATACTGCAGGCGTTAAATTAAAAGTAAATTATATTGTTTAAAGTTATCTGAAAGGTCATTCCAACCATGCAGCTATTAAAACTAAACTGTTTACAAATATTGTAAACAAAGGTATCTTACTCTTCTTAGGTAGATCAAAGGTGTGTGGTATTTTAATAAAAAAAAAATATTACGGAAACTAACATTAATAAAAGAACCACTATCAATATCACAATGACGATCATCAAAAAGAAAAACAAGATAAAAAAAAATCTTCCAAATTCAAAGTCTTTCACCCAAAAACTTAAAAAAAAAACAAAACACTCACTCGAATACATTGTCAAATCCTTATCACAGCACTATCTAAACACTAAACTGACAAAATCACTCGAAAAACCGCATAAATTAAGTAAATTATTACAAAATCTTTATCAACAGGAGTTGTCCAACGGCCTGGTACACATAGACTGTGCTGACTGACGTTTGTACCACTGATAACAGTGAATGATATCAGTAGAATATCGGTTTAGTACGACTGGCGATAATGATAGATAATCCCTCTATTTATCCCTGTAACACGTGAGGTGAATGAAAAATTATATTAGTATCAAGTATTCATTAGTTTATTTTGCTAATTTTCTTAATGAGTTAATTTTGTAATGAGTTTGTTTTGGTGAGCGTGGCATGATGGCCTTAGTAGCTTCCGCTAGAGCTTTCACCCGCTGGGAACTATGTACTTCGCACACCGGGATAAAATGTACCCTTAACCTTAACCTTCCTAGATAAATAAGGCTTTTTAGCCTGTAATACTTTTTTAGTATCTAGTAGTTCCTAAGAAAAGCGCGTCCAAGCAAACTATAAATAAAGGACGATGGGCGTTTTGGTACCCTGTCCAACAGTGTTGATTCTAGTACCATTGCGTAGGTCTTGGCAAGGCAATTTTTTTTTACTATGACGACTAGTCCCAAATCCTTGTCCATTTTGCGTGACATCGACTAATAGAATGTGTAATGTTCATAAATCGTCAACGTAGATGTAGTTCTTAAATCCAACTGTATTGAATAAAAACTGATAAAGTAACAAAAAAAAAGGAATTTGGCCTTCTTAAAATGTTTGCATTTCCACTGCTTTAAAAAAAGACTGTGCAATCCTTTGCAGTTCACGCAGAACTAGCTTATGTATTTGATGAAAGTCTTTCAGTATTTACAATCAATTAAGGTTGAAAGTCAAGAGACGATGATAACATAGTACATATTACGACTTTATCTTGCTCCTCAAGAGGTGCTGAGATAATGATGAATTTCTTCTTAAAAAAAGATGAATAGAAATGTTTTGAACTTTTGTCAAATCAGATGACGATTGTGTTTCCGTAGTATGACTCCATAGACTATTACAACTTTTAGATTTTAATAGAGTGTATATCAAACAATGTAAGATGTCTATTAACTGAGTTTAAAATTATTACACTGACGACATATGCCTCTTAATGAATTTGCATATATGGATGACATACTTGTTTCTATGTCGATTCAATTTTTATCGTTACTCGGATCGGACAGCTAATTGAGGCAAGCCCCATAGTTTTTATTATTCTTCACGTAAATACCTTTCTAATGATATATCATACGTGACTGTTGGAGCGGGTACCAAATCCCATACAAAGTGCCCATTGTCCTTTATTGAGCTGTTTTGACAAAGATTTTTACTAGGAATACCTAATTGAATAGTTCCTTATCAATAGATAGTCTATGATATTTTGCTGCCTCATTGATGATTGTCATACTTAGGTTTCAAGGACATCTTTTCATCGTAAGATTTTAAGTACATTTCACGAGTCTAAAGTCTAAAGTTATATATGTTACTTTCTGTAAAATTGTACGTAGTTTTTATGTAGGTACCTACAGACCAAATTAGCGTGTCCTGTTAGCAAAACTATTTCAACTCTTCGATAAATGCAGACATGAAGTAGCTGCTAGATAGCACTTTAAGGTATAAAATAAAACAAGAATATTATTCGAATATTTTTATTCAAATGAGTAATATAGACCTTAATCAGTATAATTAAAGCTTTACATCTTTACATAACATGACTATGTATATCAGTCAAAATCATTTGCGTACAAAGTAGCTAAATAGTATATAAGTAGGTACATTTAATAATATGTATCATCCTAAAAATTATATAAATTATGTATATCTTACATATTGCTACTCAATACCCATAGGTGGACATTATATTATTCAGAGTAGTACATACATTATTAAATAATGGTTTCTCAGCATCCGTGTATATCTAAAAGTGTATATCAATATTAAATTGCAAAAATAAACAATAAAATTGCAAAAACTGTAAATACGACACAACGCAGTACGTCTTATTTACATTACATTTGGTAAAACTACAATAAATATACTATTGACTGGTTGTCCACAACTCAGTAATGATGTCCATGTCCATGTGAAGCCGCGAGGGACCCGCTAATCACCGGTTGAGAAATAACTGAAGAATGACCAACACTGCTTATTGCACCTCCAATACCACTTATACTACTTACTCCGATACTGCCTATTCCCCCAATTCCTCCAACTCCCCCAACTCCCCCAATTCCCCCTAATCCCCCAAGTCCCCCGCCAGCCCCAACAACAGACACAGGCACAGCAACAGGTTGGGGAACTCCCACAGGAACCGGAGCAGGCACCCCAACAGCATACGGTTGAGGCACAGGTATCCCCACTCCTTGCGTCACAGTCACAGGAACAGGCTGCGCGTAGGGATACGGGAAAGGTCTGTCAATGGGTACCGCAATAGGTCGGGATATAACCTGCGCTACGGGTTGGGGGACTGCTACAGGAACCGGACGGGGTTGGTCTACTGGTACTCCTACGTGGACGGGGACGGGAACAGCTCTAGGTACGCCAATGGGGATAGGTTGGGGGACAGGAATGGCCACCCGGTTGTGGTATTCTGAGTAGGAATGACGTATTGGTATGGCTCCTCCACCGAGTCCTGCAGCCCCGAGTCCTGCAGACCCGATTCCTACAGATCCGAGTCCTATAGAGCCGATTCCTGCAGACCCGAGTCCTACTGAACCGAGTCCTATAGAGCTGAGTCCTACAGAGCCTATTGAGCTTATTGAGCGCTTTCCTTGATCAGCACTCTGCGCGTAGTGCACGCAGAGAAACAGCAAAATCTGGAAGAGATAATTTTAATGTATTTTTTCTTTTTATAATTCTTTGGATGACTGATTCTGTGGATAGACTTTGAGTTCTACAACGGTATAGTAATAATACTAACACATCTTATTGTCGAGCATTCTTTCAAAATTAGTAAAAATATGTATGTATATGAGAACATTCCTATCCTAGCTACTGACTTAGTGATGCATAAATATTAAACGCACTTAGTCATCCATGCAAATATTACATGTTGCAAATATAATATATTTTTAATCTAATCTTTTGATTCGGTTGTATGAATTAAGAACGGAATACCGAAAATAAGCACGTATCGTGTAGGTACTCAGATTAGATACCTACTTAGGTGCGAGCACACTACTTAAATACATAGGTATTCTAGAAAAATCTCTAGTGTGAAAAGAACCCTCTTTTATTTTTAATCTGGCATAATATTTACCTAAATTCTAACAGTAATTATAATATACGATGTTACTCAGTCAGTCACCCTCCCACTCCAAAGCTACTGAACCGATGTTTTAATGCAGTCAGTAGTCTAAAAAGGACCAACACTTCTTTTTATCCAAGAGCAGGAAGTTGTACTCTTGGGATGCGGGAAGCGTGGAGAACAGCTAGTGAAATTGTAGGAGGAAAGTTTATTGTTTACTTTCAATAAAATTAGCCTCACCTGGAAATATCTGGAAATTTGAGTTTTTCTTTGAGTAGGATAATTTGGATATAGTGTCCACTAACGACTGTTTCCAATATTATAACGACCTATTCTTACTGGAGATAGAATTTGATATTAGCCCCAAGTAATACGAGTATCAAGTACCTATCCCGTTATAGTAAACAAAACAATAAATAGATAATTGGGAAGAGCCGTAATACATGACACAGTTTCGACTATTACAAAACATAGTGACTACTTTTGTTGATAAAATAATAATTATAAGGTCGTTTTAATGAGGTCGTATTCCAATTATCTGCGACTAGGTATCCCGAACTGAGATAAACTTTTAACTTAAGCTGACACATTTTATTTTAAATCTAAGTTATCAATTAAGTTATTTCAATTAATGTTAACACAAATAAAATACCAAAAACGAAGTACTTTTTTGTCTTTTTTGTTTTTTTGGCTTTTTGTCTTTTTATCCATGGTCTATTTTTTTTTTGTATAGCTGTTGGTTTTCCTAAAAAAAAAAAATAAATAAATAGATAGTTAATTTCTTTGATTTAAGTACCGAATAGGTGGAAAACTTCCCACTGTATATCGACCTGAGATACTCATGACTTAATCGATGATCGAACTTAATTAGTTGTGAATGGCAAACATAAACATCGTTAGTATCTAATAATTTCCTACTACAAGATAAATAATCTTGTCATATTAATGGTAATTAGTTTTATGATAAAATAATTACTTACTAAATCAAAAATCAAATACCTTTATTTTCAGGCTGCATTGGCCCATAGATATATACCTTAATGACTAACATACTAATACTAATATAACTAATATACTAATAGTTAATAGCATCCAGTTCACAACAAATACCATTTTTTTTTTATAATTTTGCCATGAGTATGTTTAGGCTAATTAGCAAAAGCTCAGTTGTTAATCGAGATCAACGAAAGCACTATCATAAAATGCTGTTACAACCACAACCAAATCACCCACTCAAGATAAGCCTTAATTAAGGATACACAAAACTAATTAAAACTTAAAGCCAACTTACATAATAGAGTCGAAACATTTTCTCCGACTACTTCAACCAAAGAAACGAACGAAAGTGATCCAATCAAGGAAAGTAAAGTATTTATAACACCATGTATTCTGCGGAAACAGGGTTTATACACCCTGTGTAGGAAAGCTGTGGATTTATATGGAGTTGGTAATTAGAGCAAGTTTACTAAGTAACTGATATGCTAGGTGCAAAGGATGTTATAAGATGTGTTATGTAAAATGTTAGGCATGTTTGTATGATACTGATGGAAGAAAAAAGTGTCATCACTTGTAAATTAGTAATGGATTCTGTATTGATTGATTGAAGTGTGTAATTTGATCTATGGAATTTATAATGAGTGTAGTTAAAAAGTTTGAATGTTTTCTTTAAAAGCTTTGGCGGAGATGATGAGGTTAATGACTAGTTTGTTTATTAACTGATTGTATGCCGCTAATTATTAGAGAACGATACGCGCACTAGGCAGACAAGAGACAGATTGATTGAATTGAAAAGCTTAGACACACATTGTCTCGAAATTAAAAATATAGTTGTTCATGGTCTTAGACTTGGAAAATGAATGGTTCAGCCTCTTTTTATGTATAATTAAAAGCAAGTCTCCTTAAACTTAGTAAGTAAATAACTTGAAATAGCGCTTGCAGAAAAAGAAGAAACTTTATAAGTAGGTGCTTAATAAAAACCGGCCAAGTGCGAAATCGCGCACAAAGGGTTCCGTACCATTGTTTAGAAAATGAGCAAAAAATCACGTTTTTGTATGGGAGCCCCCCAAAATATTTATTTTATTCTAGTTTTCAGTATTTGTTGTTATAGCGGCAACAGAAATACACGAACTGTGAAAATATCAACTCTCTAAGCCTGGTGAAAGATGGACGGACAAAGCAACGAAAACAATAGGGTCCCGTTTTACCCTCTGGGTACTGAACCCTAAAAAATATAATAATATAGTCGAACAAGCTCCTCTATAAACTTCCACATACGTGGAACACACGGGCGTCTCCTATCTCTCGAGATCTAGTTAGCGCGAACTAGCTTGCCGACCGGCCACTATAGCCTAGAACTAGCTTCCACTAGGGCCACGTAATCTGTGATACAGTTAGGTAATATATGGGAATTGTTTACGTGTTTACCTGTTAATAGTTTATGATTTAGTTTAGTGGTGTCAATCGTTCGTCATTTGGTTGCTAATGTTGGTTTCTTGGTATGTCATCCAAGACTTAATGCTTGGTGTCCAACCTACTCTGTGAAATTCTTCAGCAGTAAAGTAACTACGAGTAAGAATCAGGTTGAAAATGTCACTGTGGGCATGAATTTTATTTTTATTTATAAGCGATGGAACGTTGGCGTTATCATTTATCAATCAAACGTTGGTTGCACAACTTTTCTTAAAGCTAAACTTTTCTTAAACCTAAACTAAGCTACTTTTTTAGCTATAAGATTATAGAACTTGAAATATTTGTCTAATTATAAGTCGAATATAGTGAAACCATATTTTTTTATTGTATCGACCATCATATTGTACCTATATTCTGGCAAATAAATAAATTTCATTTCATTTCATTTCAAAGAGTGCAGGCTGGTTAACAAATATTTTATACTTATGGTGCTAGTTATATCTTAACTTTACAAAGCTCATTCCAAACTCAAACTAAGTTTATTCTAGCCGTTAATCAGCCAACCCCAAACATCTCAAGAATGCCACCCACTACTAGAGCAGCGTATTAACAAACGTACATACATAAATCAGGCGTTGTAACGTAGTACATAATGCGCAGGATATTTGTCCACTGAGCGTCCATTCAATAGGCATAGCTCGTAAAAACATCGGATTCCTTATATCACACGCGCCGGTTAGGTTGAGGACTTGGTGGACGGAGAAATTATAGTTCTGGAGCTTTCTTAAATTCTCAACTTCTTTAAAATTCGCTTGCGCTAAGGATATTTTTTTATGATTATTCAGAACTAATCTAACTGCGGAAAAGCTTAGAACGAAATTTCTAAAAATCTCACATGAAATTGATTAGGATTGTTCTAGAAATTTAATTGTCTATGGACATTAATGTTGTGTTTTTATTTTCAAGGTGCATTCTACATAAGTACTAAGTATATTTCGCACCTGTAGTCAGTTGTTTTAAAATGAACTACTTTCTTTTCTTCCATTTCTCATTAACCTAACTGATATATATTATTAATAAAATATTGCTTACACCTCTGATTTAGCTCAACTTTAAATTGTATCCAGCGTTTTTAACCCGCTCATCTCTCACCACCATAACCCCACCATTACGAAGAGTTACGTAGCCGCCAACTGAATGTGTGTGCACCTTATAAGCCTCAGAATGTGGTTCTGTCACTACTCGTATAAGGCCGGTACTTCCCCCTTCAATTTTTTCATGGACTGACTAACCGATCAGGGCTCAGTACTAGAGAAAGCTGTAACTACTACACTATATTTTTGTGAAGTTGTTTTGACAAGTGGGTGATGTAATGAGGGTATTTCTAGGGCTGTTCATACTTGGAGTGCGTTTGTATTTCGTACTTAAATACTTAAGATGTCATATTAACTCTTAATTTGATTCTCGGAGCCCGAGCTTGAGAAAAGAGATTAATTTCCCGAAATTAGTGCTCTCTCTAGTTCATTCCACTGGGAGTGTCAAAATCACTGACTGCTGCCTATCGGCACAAAACCAAATGCTTTAAATGACCACGATGATATAGAATGACCTCTTAAATAATATCTTCATTAATTATCCTTCCCACATTAAGATACTACCCAAGCTTTCCTTAATTTCAAGGACATAGAGCAATAAGACAGTACCCTATCACACATAGGTAAGTTTTCCAATATAAAGGTAGCCTTAGATCAAGTCAAGCCGTTCAATATAGAAGTAACAGTTTCCTAGTTAATTAACATGACGGATAGCTCCACGGGTTTTTGTAGTACACGAGATACGGGATCGTAACAAGAGTACATAGTAGACTGCTATGATACACCCAGATGTAAGCTACTAGTTAGGTACCATGGTAGGTTTTTGTGGTAGTAATTCTATGGAGGAGATAATACAGACAAAAAGTAAGATGTACCACTTTTTCCTGTAATCAACAATTCGGTCACGCAGTGCTTCAGGGCTTTCGATTTCTAAAAATGACACTGAGCGTTCTGTGAAATAATAAAAAAATATGGTTAGTAAGGACTCGTTACTAAATTTTAGGAGACCGTTATTACTTTTTTTATACAAGCAAAAACAACAACGATAAAAAGCATTTCATTCTCTTTTACCAAGCAATTGCATTAAAATGAACACTTCGTAACTAAGAACACTTAAGATCCAAATCAACTACGGCAAACAAGATGTCTAGATTACGTTCCAGTAATCAAGTAATCAGGCTTGCTACACATCAGATCACTTAGCATAAATTAAGCATACAAATGGGCACGAGTTATGCGCGCACGCATCCTCTGCGCTCGCATCTAATTCTATTGAAATTCTTGCGAAAATGTAACAATTGGCAGCGGTTGCTTGTGACCAAAATTAATCAACACCTGGACAATGAATGTTGGACCTTTCGCGGTTGTGTAATTGTCTAGACGTGGTTATGTGCATTTGGAAATAAAAGCTTAACTTTTATTAAAGATTTGGGTGGACTGCTTCAGCCAACAGGATCATTGAATCTGAGGACTATGGAAAATGTCCCATAGCCAAGCAAATGGTCAGGATAACTCGAAAGGAAACTAAATATCTTTCTGTAGACAGGCAAGGTGATATGGCAACATAACCTATTTTCACCAGGTATCTAAATAGATAAATTAGGGAAGAGAAAATTAACGTTACAATTTTTCAGCAGATCTTCCATATCTACATCTTCCTATTTAACCTACTTAATGCACATTACGACTGAATGCACCTATCCTCTTTACAATTCGTCATAGCACGAGAAAAAAACTCTTAAGTAACCATTACAATGTTAAAAGTCTGTGACTAACATAATCATCACTTTGTCGGCATCTTCACATCTTCCGCGTGGTGGTGTTAACCTAGTTGCCCCAATTCATTCGTCATCAGACCCTGCTCGCATGCCAAGTAAGTATTTACCATACAAGGTCAGACGATCGGGTATGCAGATCAGGATGTGTGCTGATTTATTTTCTCTAGTTTGCCCTAGAGTTAATATAGACGAGAGTGCAAAAGAAAATACTGTTATTATTAAAACACCAGACCACGGTACTACAGAATCACAGATTTTTGGAAGGTGAATGTGGGGCCGAAGCTAACATGCTGAAGCTCTATTGAGACAACTTTAATGAAATGGTAATACAAAACTGATGATTTTAAATTGGTATGTAAACTTCTCTGCTCCACTCTGCTTTGGTCCTAATATTAGGATACTCGTGTGACGATGAAAATGTATGTACAAATACATACTTAATGAAAATAGTTTATTCTAGACATCATCAGGCATTTCACACCAAATAATACACATAGCTAGCTAGTACTAAAAACAATCGTAGTTCTTCAACTTCATCATTACCAAAAACGCAACCTGATTCACGATGCAACGAACAAACTAGAAGAATACAAAATAAAAAAGAACCGTAAAAACCCTAAAATCTGGGCCAAACACACGAAATTCAATGCACATGACTTGTATAACGTAACTATTGACACTGGTGATCTCAACCAGTTGCTGTCTTGTCACCAAGCTGTGGGCATCACGTGCGATTCACGTAACCATGGTTACGGGTGTAAACAATGATATGCATTCTTTTATTTATTTAAATGTTTGGATAATGATGGGAGTTTTCGGACCTTGAATTTTGAATTTGAAATTGTAAAATTAATTGCAAAAACTTAAAAAGCTGTTTTGGGTCACTGGGTGAATTTCTTAAGAGCAACCAGAAACATCATTGTTTGAAAATAGTGGTGTATTTTTACCCAGGTGCGGGATGCGGACGAAATCGCGGGCGAAATGTTATAATTAATAAAGTTTACACAAGCGCAGTAAATATTGAGTAATTTACAAAGTATTAACAACGGCAGTATGCATCGCATTGCAACGTTGCATTATCGATCGACTAGCCTGAGAACACACTGGCTAATGCGTTTAATTAACAGCTGGCTTTTCCATACAACAAAAAATAATTTTATAGCAAAAAAAAATAGCCATTTTGTTATGACTCTAACCTCTAAGAGTAATAGCATTTTTTTCAATGAGTAGCTTTTACATAATTAGATATTAAATAAAAACAAATAGTCTCTGCAAACGTTTATCTGTCCCTCCCTACCCAGGGTCTGACAGTACTTGAGCTTTTTAAAACTGTTTGTAAATCGGTAGGTATATCATGAACGTAAACTTGAACTTAATTAAATGTATTTTATTTCGTGGACGAAGAATGTAACAATAGCTTTTATAATGAAAAGTCACACAAAGCAAGGGCAATACAAATTAATTCTAGATTTTTTCGAAATTCACAGCAAATACAATGCTTAATTTTTTTATTAATTATCATTTTTATTTTCCATTTAAACATAGCATTGACTTTCAGGGCTTAGACAATATCTATTTCATAAATATTTGTAATTAGTATTGATTATACCTAGTTGATGCAAGAGTATTGAATAATTACAAAAAAATAGCTCGATAAGTACCCACCTCAAGACTACAGATAGATGCGAGAACTGTGAGAAACCTTACTATAATTAGGGCATCAACATATTTAATCAAGCATCAATTAACTTAATTCTCCCGGTATTGAATCCTCTTCCTAACCGCCAACACAGAACGCAGTGTTGACACTCGCGCCGTTAATCCCGGCGCGTGCGACGCATACCGAGGCGCGCGCGCATACGTCACACTCACACTCAGAAGCAGCGGTATCCATGTTTGATGTGTTGCGCTTTGTGACTCAGGGTGCAGAATCTTCGTGGAACTTATTAAGGAAAATTGTTTTTTTTTCTGTTTTTAGGCTTTGGTGATCTTATTTGGGTAATTTCGATTTCAAAGTCAAAATTATTTGTTGATAGTAGGCTATTTAAATTAGTCGTTTTTCCGGTTAAAATAGATACAAAGGAAAGCACCCCTTTCGCCACTTCCTAGTGTTTCATCTTTTATTTACATAATTAGGAACTGTACAGTAGGAGAAGATCAAAACAAAAATATAAACTGCTAAAAAACAAAATTCTGTTCTTATACAGATGTATCTAGACAGTTTTAATAAACAGTTCCTAATGTCTGATACAGTTCCTACAGGATGCAGTGAGATAACCTCGGAATCCACAATGATTATAGAATCCCATTAGACCGCTTTTGTCAATTATAATCATGGGTGATCAATGGATTTGAAACTACCATCAAATCGTTTTCTATGCCAAACATTTAGGCCCAGGTTTAAACCTGATATGCCTCACTGTGGTTGCAAATGATAATATTATGACAAATGATTTACATAACGACTCAAAATGGTGTAATAGTCTAACATCCGCGTTTCAGGGTCGCAGATTCGATTACCGCTCCGGGAACGGATTGCACGGCCTACTACGAAGATACTACACTATAGACAATTACTTACTATGATTTTGTGATGATCAATGATTTATTTCTCACTTTTAAGTATAATCATATAACCTGTATTATAGAAATTCATGACAAATGATGACCAAGTTCAAGAACTTAAAGAAGGTAAACTTTTACAAAAAGCAGCATTTTTGCCTCGTCCCAAAATGTTTGTTCTAAACTGCGTACTCATATTAGGTATGTAGTGACACAATAAATTAACATACACCAATAAAAAGCTAACACACAGGTATTAGTACAGTTAGACATTTATAGCATTGTTAATCAAATTCATTTCAACAGGACTGCACAATGGCTACTATTTCTATTTAACAATGGTAAGAAAAACCCTCTTGTATGTAAGTTCGTACATACTTTGTTTCCGAAAGCAATTGTTAATTTACCACGAAATGTACTACTATTTGTACTGCGTTTTTTGTTTCTATTCGCGGCAATAGCGGTTTAACACATAAAGACACCATTGATTCCATTTTTACACCAGTTTTGCAAAAGCAACACCTACCTTTATGAACAAGATATTATATACGAATTACTACGACCTACTAATTACAACCTCGACCTACTTAATTTACGAACAAGATTTTTTGAAGCTTTGTTTGTGAGTTCAGTGTTAATTGATGGATGACCGTACTTTCCACATCTTGGTGCATGCTTGCTAAATTAATCAGGTCGATTTGAGAACGTTCTAACTTTTTGGTAGGTAGACGCTTAACAAACGCGCCCATTATACGCGGCTACGATGCTGCAATAAGGCAAATATGCCTGTACTTTACGAAAAGCAAAAACTTCTCATGAGATGTGTCTTGGAGTTTTCTGATACAATTCTTTCAGTTCTCTTGGCACCATTTGCATCAAAATCAAGGAATGTAGAAGCCCTTCACAGCCCTGTCAACTAGCCTAACACCGCTTATAACATGTCGTAACACTCAGTCGTAACATGACATCATCCAGCTAGAAATTATTTAATTTTTTATAGTAGCACCCGTACTGGCTGACTGGCAGCCGCCTTATACGAAACGGCGTCAACGATTATGTCATTGACGAGTGAGAATGCAATAAAATTGATAGGATCTAGCGCGGGTTCTACGTTCCTTTATGAATTACTAACTTAACACTTTAAACTAGTCAGTTTAACTGGCGTCTCAGAGTAACTAGAGGCCGGGCCGCGGCATTGTTCGAAAGAGTTACCGCGGCCCTGGTACATAAAAAGCCTACGACAGAACACGACGGTTTTTAGTCAGTAAGAGTCTGACACTCCCTCACTGCTGCTAACCCACAACAGGAGTCATTGATGATTTTTGACGTCGTTGAAAAAAAGGATAACTAGAGGCCTATAAGAAAGATTTAGGTAAAAAAAAATAGTGCTATAGGTATACTGACTGTAAAGCTAAGTACCTAATGTTAAGCTATTAGGTAAGAATATGGCAAGTGATTGGAGCCCCACAGCTGCTATTTAGAATAATTATGATCGTCAGGACATTACATTGCAGTAACGTTTTTTGCTGAAAACGCAATGTCATGAAACTGGGACAAGCAATCAATTATTTCTGAGCATAGGATGAGGATGTAAGTACTTATATTTCAACCAACAGAATTTTCTGACTATCTATTCCATACCTTCTAATTACGAAGAGAATACGACGCTTTATTTGATGAAAGATCAAATAAAGCGTCGTATTCCGAGATTGATCTCGTTTTATTTATAAGACCAGTATCAGCATTTTAATGGAAATTTCACAACATAACTAAACTAATACAGATTGGATTAAGTTGTCTGTATTTATGTGGGGACTTAAATAGACATAGGAATTACAAGTCGGGCTATATCGCTCATTAAGTTATTTATTAAAGCTAGATACAAATTTTAACCACAGCAATACTTTGTAATGTAAACAAGTACCTACAGCTCTTCTAGAATTTAAGTACTAGTCTTTACCAATATTATAAAGAGGAAAACTTTGTTTGTTTATTTGGTTGTAATGGATTAACTCAAAAACTACTGTACCGATTTTAAATATTCTAGAAAGCTATATTATCTGCGAGTAACATAGGCTATATTTTATCCCAGTGCGGGCAGTAGCTCCCACGAGACGCGGGTGAAACCGCGGGAAAACGGCTAGTATATTATAAGACTCAAAAGTTTGCTTGTTTGCTTGAAGGGGCTAACTTGAAAAATTCTATCAATTTAATGGAGCCCATTAATCGAAGAAGACATTTTTTATCCGGGTGCGCAGAGTAGTCCCCACATGATGCGGGTGTAAGCTAGACTTAAGAGCAGTACATAGGTACCTACTATTAACACTTCTACAATGCAAAGCATAACGTCATCTTCTTAACTAGCCTTAAATTGTACACTTTCCATAAATAAACCATGAACACCGCCTCAAAAAAGCCATAACTCCTCAGAAAACTATTCAGCATTCCCTCCACGCGTTAATAGCCATTAATGAGATAGTTTACCGGCGGCAATCGTATTGTTAACTTGTCATTCTGTTAACTGTGTCAGTTACGAGTAACTGAGGGAAACACGTTATTGTATCACTGGTTAACTTGTCCTATTAAGCTCTCTGACATCTAATTATTTATTTGCCATTTTCTTAGAAAAAAAAAGGTAAAATCTGTATTAATACGGATAATCATCTCTATTTAGTTTCCAATTTCTTGCAAAAGTTTATGTGAAAACTGCAGGAACACGGATAAAAAATAATATTCCAAAAGGATCCGTATCAATAGGTTCAGCATTTCTTCCCTGTTATCGTATGAAACTCGAATTTTGGTTAGAACTTCTTCGTCAAGTAGCTTAGAAAGTGTTGAATGAATAGTCGCTATGGGATGACCTCTGCAAAATTCATTTTGAATGAATGAGGGCCAATTTACTCTCTAAAAGTCCTAGGAAATGTAAACAAACACAAACCAAAACCCATAAAAGCCTTGAGACATACTATGGAAAGTAGAGCATCGATGCATTCTTCGCGTGTCAATTGATACCATCTACAAAAGTCAAACCCAACCTTATGACCTTTACCACAAAGTTCAAAATCCCCTGCAGTTTTGGAATGACATACGTCATTTTAGCTGGTACTTAGATCTAGATCTATATTGTAAGGAGCTGTGGGAACTGCGCTTGCGTCCCTTTCAAATGCAGTGTTATTTATAGTATTAGCTCAGTGTTGGTGGCACTATGCTAAACGGTAGGATGTAGAAATTGTAGGAATGTTGAACTGTGTGGGTTAAGATCCGAAGACAGATACGAAGGTGATTGATCGTTTTGTTCTACGTGACATGTATTTAAAGACGGGTTTGAGATGAAGATTGTTCAGCAAAAGAAGATAGATCTGGCAGATGTCACAGATATAAAAAGTCCTGGTGCTGTGATGGGCAGATGAAAGAAGGAAAACTACGGAAGATTCGACTTATGTTAACAAAATCTCAACAATATTTTTAAAGCGTGACGTCCTTTTCTGAGCAATCTTTTTCTCCACTTCCTCTGACTTGGACTACTCGTCTCATATATGAATTCAATCACAATTTTTTTTCATTCTATGTAATTAGACACAGATCTTAGATTATTTCTTCTCAGTCAGTAGTATGGATTCTTTTCAAGTCTCGCAAAGCAATATCGTGACCCACAAAGTCTGCATCCATTACATAAATGTCCTCAATAGCTTGGTCCTCTGGGTGTCTTACAAAACGCATGAAATCCGGGACACCTGGCAACCAACCAACGCATTGTTACACTATATGAATGATTGTTAATCAACTATTTGTATTAGGTAATCAATTAGCTATGAATTAGCCAATTGCCCCCGTTGGTATGTCAGTAAGGTATGCTCGCAGTTTCATTGATGAAGAAATCTCTCTAGATGTGTTTGGGCTTAAAAAATTTACGATCCATAAAAGATTCTTCTCTTTCATATTATTCTCATTGTTTTTATATTATTTGAAATGAAAAGCTGCTGAATTTTGTAATTTGTTCATTTTTACATTTTATCAGTCCTACGTTCAGCAATGGACGACAATTGGCTGCTGAATAATGATGATTCATTTTTACGAGTAGCTCAATTCAATCATCACTATTAAGCACAGCTACACTACGCCAAGCTTGACAACCGATTTGGTATTTCATCAGAAGCCTACATAAATGACAGTAAAGGCAAACGCAATGACACTAAAATCCACCATTTTATTGGTCCACCAGTTTCCTAGGTCTTATTGTATAACAACGTAACGTAGGACTATTAGCGTGGTAGTCGCGTATGCTGACGATGTTATCTGCGTTAGATCTGCGCATGCGATGTTTACTGATTGATCTAGTGAGCATTTTAGTAGATGTGTAGTGAGATTGTAGGTGTGTTGATGGTTTGAGATATAGAAGAGGCAGTTAGTGTTGATAATGATGAAGATTAAGATAATAGAAATTGTATAGATTGATAATGGAGATGGATGTAGAGTTAGTATATCAGGGTGCGTGAAGTAACTCCCTGAAGACGTGAGTGAGAAACTATGTTAAATTAGAATTAAGTTAATAATCATTTTATGTAAGAAAATGAAGTTTTGAAAGTAGCTTAGTAATTAAAAGGGGTGCAGAAGTTTAGTCTAAAAAGCAATTGTCTGGTCTGCGAAATTAGTTGCAACATAACAAATATGTTTATTTATGGTCTTAAATACTTATAGAAATATAGAAACAGATAGCAAAATCAGGATATCTAAAAAGCCATTTGCCCCACATCTAACATTTAGAGCTAAAGTGAACAATAAGTTACGTGAACAGACAGACGTTAGAGCACTATCAGATTTGTGTGACTCGCCCGATGCCTGTTGATGCAACGCTCTATATTGTCGTACGATCATAGCATGTGCGACTTTTGACATATTACTTTATTTATCATCTGCTATTTAGCTACCTGGAGAATCGTTATTTAGAAGGCCTAAGGAGAGGTCCATCCATTCCTCTACGGATGGATTATCCCATTCCATTTTCCTTTATGTGGGTTACGGATGCATAATTATTGGTTGACCATACTGTGTATCTTGTAGATGTTAGCATGTTTGTATTTGATAAATTACACATTATGGACTCTTAAAGAGCTCGAACCATACATCACAACGACACTTAATCTTCTTTCTATTTCAGAAAACTCTGATATTAGGTGATTTAAAACTTGCAGCTAATTCAGTATAAAGAAAACATCTCATCACCAAGTTCAAGTTCTGGCTGCATGAGAACACCTCCTTATCATTATGTTCCTGATGATATATTTACATGACACCAATCAAACGAGACTACCAAAAGTGGACCACTATCGGGTGGGCTACATATAAAAAAACCTACTTAACAAGCACAGCACGCGCATAGTTTCCGCGATCGTCCATCACTAAGGGCCATTCCTACATTGTCCACGTTTCGTTGCACAAACTTATCGGCCGACGCGGTGCACGAAATGTTTCAATTGGCTAACTAGAACGATATACATTGTCGGGAGATAATGAAGTTAAGTATATTTAGCAGGTTCTTTGAGAATTGAAAAAATTGGGAACCTACAAGTGTGAGAATAACGTCTTCTCACACTTGTAGGTTCCCAATTTTTTCGATAGAGAAGTATGGATAAGGAAGAAGAAGACATGGAGCTTCGACTGCAAATATAAGTCGGCAGGAGGATGATGATGACGGTTTTTGAAAATTGAGTATGTTTACTTAAATTAATAAGGAAGTATTGATTAAACATAACTCTTGACTGTTTCTCTTGATTTGACCAAGATTACGAACTAGATCTGTTCAAATTGTACTGGTTGTGGACTAATACCAATAAAATTCAACAACACTTACGCGACATAATTACCCTTATCCTTTAGGTGCAATGATACTATTTCAAACTAAACTCAGTTCAATATAATTTATAATAAATAATTTACAAAAATAACGCATTTTCATTCACCTTCACACATACGTACAAATATTAACAAACACCATATATCAAGCAGCTTCCTTCGACCCAAATCTATTCATTAAACAGACAAGCATACGTACTTAATTAACTTCTATATATTTACGACATCCTGACGTAACAGTGTTGCCAGGATTTAATATAGTGCCTGAATAATGGGCAGATAAATTGGAGCCAGTTGGATTGCCGTCCGGGGTTGCATCATGCCTTCCTGCAACGGTGCGCGGCGCTAGATTAGGCAAATATTGCAGATATGACTAGGGAAATGGAAAATATTAACGAACTGGATTGCCACTCACATTACTAGTAATAATAGTAATAAAAAAACGATAAAAACTGAACAAAGTTAAAGTATGTAAATGAATATACAACATCCTTACGTACAATATCATCGGCATTTCTGAAATGTCTTTCGTCCTAGTACCTTCTCAAGTGAAAAGTCTATTTACGAGACCGAAAAAGATGTTTGTTTTTTTAATCCATTAAAACTGTTAATCAAAGAAAAAGAAATTCAATGGTTCACTTTTTGCAAATTTTTGTAATAACACAGAAAAGCTACAACCCTACCTGATGCATCCTTAATTATATTGAAAATCCTTATTTAAGATCAAGTGAAGAATATAATAAAGGGACATGAATTCTATGTCCCTATAACTAATCTATGAATCAATACAACCTTCCAAACTGCGAGCAGATATTTTATGCACTATTGTGCAAGCGCACTAATGCCTTTTTGATATACATCCTGAAGTTAATACATTTAGTTCAGTTACAAAATTGTAATTAACTTTGTCCATTACTCTGCACTGGACGGTTACAGAGTAAAGGTTGTTTGGGTTGCTGTTTGTAGATAGTTGTAGTTGTTTGTTATTTGTTTTGCTTGATTAAGATCTTATAGCTACTATACTGCTTTATCTTAACCTACGATTTTTTTTTATTCTCTTTTATGCATTTTACGGTCGGGGCTTATTTAAATGTTTTGGATCTAGACACACGGCAGTGTGTCCGCCAAGTTCGAGCAAAAAAGGCGACACACCGGCCGTGGGTTATATTACACGAACCATTTCGGGCCAAATTCGACCCCCCTGTAACTCAAAATCTATTTTATTTACGCATATCAAATTTCTAGTATCTGTTGAGACCCCCTCACTTATCTAAAATACAAAATTTCATTAATATACCTATTGTAGGTCTTGAGATATTGACGTCAGAAAATCGCTATTTTTACTATACACTCACTGACTGATTCACTGATTCACTGACTCACTCATCAAAAACCTAGACCACTTCCAATGGTCGTATTGACTTGAAATTTGGCATGGAGGTAGGTCTTTATGTCAAGGTAAAGGAAAAAATCTGAAAATGGCCAAGTGTGAGTCGGTTTTAAAATAATGAAGGTGTTTTATACCCGGTGTAAATTTATACCCCTAAGGAACTAAAACGAACTAAATTTATCTATATTTATAAAATATATCTTCGAATGGTACAAAGGTTTGTATTTAGTCAAAGTAAAGTAAAAATCTGAAAACGGCCAAGTGTGAATCACTTTCGAAAATAACAAATGTGTAACTTTGATCCACGATCATAATATATGATAACATGTCATGTCAGTCAGTTGGTAAATCTAGTCCATTTAGTTAATCTAGTTCATTTCTTTGTAAGAAAGATAGTGCATATTAAAAAATCTAAAAGATAGTATAAATGAGACATTTCTTTAACTAACTTCATCATAAGAAAAAAATAAAATAAACAACCTTACAAAAATAAATGAAATCCCACCCAAAACAAAAATGTGAAAGACTGCCAAGTTCGATAATATGGGAATGCTTCGCCTATAAAAGAAGTGAGATCTGAATAAGTACCAAGTTCCATACACATACCTCAGTTAAAAATAGTTACTTTTTAATGATGATTACTTGGCAAGTTTTAATAGAAAATTAAATACTTGATTCATTGCGTTTAGTAGGTTTATAACAAGGTGTATGAAAACTTGCCAAGTAACATCATTAAAAAGTAACTATTTTTAACTGAGGTATGTGTATGGAACTTGGTACTTATTCAGATCTCACTTCTTTTATAGGCGAAGCATTCCCATATTATCGAACTTGGCAGTCTTTCACATTTTTGTTTTGGGTGGGTCATTTTAACTGGCTTGTTTACAGGGTATTTTGTATAAATTTGTTTTAAAAAAATGTTATTCTTAAAAGTACGCTTAAAGTATGCTTGTTAGGGTTTAAATAAAGAATGAACTGGTTCTTGACAATTTCTGGAGAAAAGGCAACTTTACTTATTTCGGCCATCAAATAAAATTTGAAATCATGGATAAAAAGAAAATGCACAAACTGCTCGCTGAAAGTTCAAAGCAGCTGTAGTTTAGAATGAAAGGTCAGTGGGTAGGCAACAGGCACCGTAGCCCCGTAACCCCGCAATGTCGCCGCCTGACATTTACTACTGCAGGTGAAGGGCTTCGATGTAAGAATATCCTTAAGTGCACTGTATTGTCATCTGTTTTAGACAAATGTAAAGAATATATTTATTTAAGTCCTAATTCACGCATATGGATATAAGGTAGCCGTTAACCATCTTGAGCAAAAGATTAAGCTTTTATGTTCCTTACCTATTTCCGTTTAAAAAGGATAAAAAGAAACAAAACAATAATTAAAATGGATAAGAACATGGGAATATAGAGGCCCTATATTAAATTAAAATTTCTAAATGTAACAACAGGACGATACACAAAAATAAAGTAGAATTGCGATGCTTCTCTTTTTTGATAAGATACACACAATTCAAAAACTAAAAACGAACAAGGAACGGAAAATGTATGAATACCTTTAAATCATCCCTGATTTGCATCACCTCTATCTTTATTAGGCCGATTATGTAAATAGCAAATGAAAGTAAAACGAGGTACCTACTACACTTGACCAAACGCGGTAATGGTGAGTCACAATGCAACTTATGGGTGCACTTACAATTGCATCCAACTAGATCCTTTCTAAGATACAGGTTTTCGATTTTTACTACCTGAAGTTTTGCAATGATACAATGCTTCCAGATTATGCTGTTACAGATCTAAAAATGATCTGTTAGTAGTATATAGGTCGCGCCAGTTGATTTCGATATTCTGAAGTTAGCATTTGACGTTTCACGCATGTTTTGTTTGTTTATAACTCTACATCATAAAAACTTTAGAAAATCAGTAAACTTCTAAACAATGTCTGTACGAACTATTGTGTAGATTTTATTTTAATTATTACGATAATGTTCCTATTTACACACAGTGCAGGTAGTGTTTAAGTAGCTCGGCATACGTAGAGAAAAACGAAAAATCTTAGTAAACCCTCAAGACACAGCAAAACTGATGCGCCCATATACCTTTTATGCTTATATGTAAATGTAGCCTATGGCTTAATTAGCAGAGATTTTACCTAGGTATAACCTCTTGCCTATTTACCTACATTGGTCATGTCAATTGGAAGGCGTCCAATGTCGAATGTCCCCATCAATCACACACGCTGCACTTTTTATCCTTGGAAAAAAGAAATCTCTCTATGGCGTTGTTTTGTTTTTTGATTCAATAGACAATTCTTCAGAAAATTCGATACTTATTTTCGTACTGTATTGTACTCTCTCTAGGGGTCTTGGAAGATCGTAGATCATGATGTTATCACTAGTACTGATAATATTACATATCTATACTAGAAAACAATAAAGATTAAATATTTGTTTGTTTAATTCTTTGTACTCTAAAGGCTCCGAATCTACTGATCCGTTTTGAAAAATTATTTCACTGGTACGGGCAGTAGTTCCTAAGGGGCAAATGTAAAACCGCGGCAAAACAGCCAATAGTCTCTTATACAATTTTCGGCCCTTAAGACACATGCAGTTCATAAGTATACCTATTATACTATGGCGTAGGTAGACTTAAACAATTACTTTTCGGCCCTTGTGACTAATAATAAGCTAAGCTGATGCAGGTACCGTGAGAACGTGCAGTTTACTCGATAAACGATGTGAAACAAATCCATAGAATCGATCGCCTTTTGTTAGCTTTTTATGACACTACAAACTAAAAGTATGTTACAAGGAGTTTTACACTCATTCATTTGTTTTTTTTTCTCGAGATTTGACTTGAGAAATGTTTGCTGAGTTTAGTTCCTTCACTTGATATACAGATTAGGCAAACATGACAACAGGAAGGGTTGGTGTGTTTGTGTTTACGAGATCCAGATCTATACAGAACTTTTCAATTAAAACCTTATTACCCATTAACCTGCATCCATGATCCATACAACACCCAAACAAATTGCAGATACCGTCACTTAATCAGATACCAATCAATAAGGATACTATCCATTTCTTTATCATTATAATGTGGTCGAAATATCCTTTCCAGTAAATCGCCTTTGCTATAATTTACGTCATTTTCAAACGAGGTGGACAAATGTTCAGATATGTCTCGACGTAACCAGGTAAGATGACCTCTGCTAGTATATAGGGTACGGGAAAAGAGGTGCTCTGAAGATATAGATTGCGTGGACGAACTATGGACAAGGGTCTTGGTAAATTGGACGGGGAAGCAGTTAAAATGTGCCGCGGTGAAAGTTGGAATTGGAGTGGTTTGGTGGATGACTGAGCGAAGGGCTGGTTGGTTAATTAGTCTAGGGACTAAATCTTTGAAGGAAGGATTAAAACGGAAAACAGGTTAAATAAATAAATCAAAGGTAAATTGAAATATTTACTAAAAACTTGCTGTAATATAATGAATTTTCAGTAAATGTACCGTCGATAAATTGTTTTTCATTATTATTTTTGCTACTGAGAGTTATTACAACCACATGACAGATTTGACAATAGAAGTTATTAATATAAACTGTAGTAGCTTCCACCACAAGAACTTCCATAGAAACCTAAGATATTGAGATTTTTTAAAGAAGGATTTTTTTTATAAAGTCCTCTATGGACAAACATTGTGCAAAACTCCCCCTTCCGTTCCTTATCGACAGCAAACACAACCCTAAACTTGAGAACAAAATTGCACCTCACAACAATCAAACATCGGCCCACAATTCCAAAACTCATTACAAAAACAATGACTAATTTCCAGCTAATTTGAATAACGTCCAAATTGCGATCATACCTGCAACACGGGTACTAAGTGTCGCAAATACTCGCGTTTGAAGTTAAACCAAAGGCGCCAATAGTGGGGTTGTGTGCGACCAGCCTTATATAAGTGGTTTGTGGGCCTTAGAGCACATATGCACAGTGTGCTTCGATCCTTACAGTGTTAAAGTTTCAGTGCAGTGCTTAATTTACACTATGAAGTCTTACGTAAGTGTTTGTTAAGTTAGAATTAGGTCAACTAGGATTTTTTTGGGTCTAGTAAAGTTAACATTTTAAGTGGTGTGGTATTGGAAGAAAATAATATTTACTTTAATTACATTTTCAAAGACCGTATTTATTAACAATAATAATTAAAATTATAAATACTTTAATTTAAATATTTTAACGCGTATGAAAATTAAATAAGCTTAATATAATAATCACAAACAATATGGGTACTAATTAGATTGTGCAGCTTATACGATTTTCCCACGGATTAATTAATGCAGAATGTGCATTCTAAATCACTGAACTGCACGTTACCGGTCTGTATAGCAATCGTCTGTTTACCTATTAATATTCTAATTAGAATTAAGTTGCATAGTTGTTAATACGGTAATTAGGGTCGATTAATTGTAATCGGGAATTGTTTAATGAAAAAATAATAACTGATGGAAAAGTTTTTCCACCATACTATGCAATTTCGCTCAAAAAGAACAAAGGTATAAAAAATAATAATAATGTTTTAATACATCGAGTTCAAAGGTCGCTTCTGGTCCAAAATTAAATTGTAGCATCAATCAATCAATTAGTTACCTATTTAAATAATTAAAAAATAAAGGTAGCAATAGAGTTAATTTTTACTCTCTGTACAAACCAACCTCTGTGTGTTAACAGGTTCGATTCCCGACAACTCTAGTCTTAAATTATAAATTGACGGTTCTTACGATACCTACATACAGGAAATCATTCAAGTAAAAGCAAAAAAAAAACTAAGGAAAACCCTTCTTAGCCATAGAAAAAGTAACTTCATTAAAAAGTGGTTACTGTCCATAGCTATGTAAAGTCAACTTCAGTGGGTAGTTAGATAACTGACTAGTTATTTTTCTCAGTACTCATGTCATTTTCCTGAACCGGGTCCAAGTATCAGTATTAGTTGGGTTTCTCGTTAATTGAACCACATTTTTGTTGGAGTAATGATCCGAGTTACGTGGGTGACATCACCTGTGTTTAGTTACCTAATTAGATAACTAGATGTTGATTATAGAACTTTAGTTGCTCGGTTGTTAAAGTCTAAAAGTTGTCAAAATGACGGAAGTATGTATAAAGATACTACCGATTTTAACGGGTTTTAAGTTCGAAGCCCTGATTGTTAAATGTTGATTTTCATTTTTCTTTAGATGTTTTTCTAATACCTAAAACTATAGAGTTGCACTTGTTAATAATAGTGTCTATAATTCAAAAAAATATCCCATGTAAAGTATGGCTATTGTCATATGCTGGCGATAAATTCAGACGTCGGATTACGATATAAAAATGTCAATAAGTATGTAGGTACAATAACAGTTTTCCCAGCCAAACACTTAAGCAATCACGCACGCGAACAATAAAGATCAAACCAAGCAGGTTCAAACAAAACGTTCCTAACATACCATAGAGTCACATAGACAAAACATTCTTAGTATCACATAGTTTGACAGCAAAACAATCACCACACTTCATTAATTCTGTACCCGACTGTACGCCTACGTAACAAAAACACGCGTAAATCATGTTCTAATATCCTTACCATGGCATCCCTTCATTACCATTCTGATGCGATACGAATTTCGTTTGTGACTGTACTTCTTACATACTAAGTTCGATGGAGTCATATCACGCAACAAGTAAAAGTAATCGGATGCATTGTACTGCTAATGTATGCGTTAGTGCATTCAGGGGACAATTTTGGCGATGGTGGTCACCATTTCTCTTCATTTGCATAGCTTTGGTGTGAGGGGAGTGACCTTACCTTTGGCTGTGTTTTGGTCGCTGTTGTTTATCTGGTGTAAAAGAAAGTAAAACCAAAATGTACCCGGATGGAACGAAACTTAAAAATATGGCAGTAGCTATTTTCGACTTTGAGGATAGAACACGATTTAAGGGAGATAGAGAAAATCCATTAAAGGGTATCTACCTTGAATCTTGCAAGCCGGTCGACCTTCCCATATTCACACATATAAGTTCTTATCCAAAAGTATATGGTGTTAAAGAAAAATCTTTTCCTAATTCCAGATCGCAGTACTCTTCTTGGCAGCCTCAGTTCTGGCTGAGCCTGAACCGAGCAAAGTTGTCCAGAAGCGAAGTGGCCTAGTAGGTCACTACGGAGTCAGTGCTCCACTCATAGGCCATGGAGTGGCTTTGGGCCATGGTCACTTTGGATATGCGGGTCATCTGGGTGGTGGGCCTATTGGGCCTATTGCCGCTGGGTATGCTGCAGGCCCATTGGTCGGAGGTCCTATTGGAGGGGCTATAGTGGGAGCTGATGTCCATACGACTGTTACGAAGCATGTTGGAGTGCCTGTGCCTGCTCCCTACCCTGTGCCCGTGGACAGGCCTTACCCTGTTGCTGTTAAGGTGGGTCTGATGATGATGATTTTGTTCTAGTGAGTCTTATAAAAGCAAATATTTTTCAATACCTTGCCTAATAGTTTACAAGATTACCTTTCCAAAAACAACAAGACAAATTATTAATTTGCTCTATTGATAACATTATATTAAGTCATATTCATTGCTAAGTCATTGCCACAAACACTATGTTATTCCGTTTTGTCTCGATGGTTATTTTTTTTATTATAACGAAATCTCTCCTCTTTTCCAGGTTGCAGTCCCAGTACCAGTAGACCGTCCCTACGCCGTCCCCGTTCCCAAGCCGTACCCCGTGACAGTGGAGAAGCATGTCGCCGTCCCAGTCGACCGCCCCGTGCCCGTCCCTGTGCCTCATGCCGTGCCCTACCCCGTCATTAAACAAGTAAGTAGACCAGACTAGACAGTAATATACCATGACAGTGGAGAAAGGAGTCGCTGTCCAAATCGACCGCATCGTGCCCTGCTCTGTCACTGAACAAGTGAATTTTAGAGCCACACCGTCGATAAATATCAGAACTAAAATGCCAATGAGCTTTTTCGGCTTGTTCTCAAGATGAGAATAATCAGCAGACATAAAAATTCCACCACCAAATAAATTCAAGACGATACCACATTTAATTCTATGAAGCACTGTGAAAATCATAGATTGAATCACGTTGAACCTTCCATCAATTTTGTCACATTACCTAAACAACGAAAAACTAGGACATTTCTAAGTAGACCACTTACTCTTAATTAAAATTCTATGACCGTCCTGCTTAAAGTAATTCCTATGTAGAAGAATCTACGTGCTAACTGCCAGTGGGTTAATGAAGCGATTAGGATTACCGTACGAAGTCGGATTGTATAACACTGACTTCCCTGAGTATGCCATAATGTGGCCTTGGCACCTTCGAGTTGGACATTGTGACATAATTAACACTGTATTTAGACTATTACTTAGTCATCAGGACACCAGACACTGAGTCAAAGAAATTTCTTTACATACGGATATCATGTCTTATCCTGGTGTCAACTAGAATCAAACTTTTTTCATATTTGTAAAACAGGCCTAAATGAAATAAATAAATGATTTAAGCGTAAAGTGAGTTACTATAGGTAACTTGAAGAAACATTTAAAGAATTATTTTGAATTGAGAATTTAAACCAATGTCTTTGGCAAAACACCAGAACTGTCAAAAAAAGTTAAAAGTTAAAGTAAAACTATAGAACAGTCTCAAAGGAATACTCTAAGCCTACAAAATAATCAATAAACAAACATAATCCAGGTAAGACAAGACAACACCCAAGCAGTCAATAAAAGCTCCATAGACCGTAAAACACTATAATGATGGGTATTAGTTTCGCTTCCGTCACGACGCGGACGGCGTCGCACGCGCCGGTCAATTGAACGTAATGGAGAGACAACTTGATAAGCTAGGCCGGTTGTATGTGACTACACAGTTTGTTTATGAAGGCAGACTTGATTGGGCAATAGTATTTTTTATTATATGGTGATGGTGTTCAGAGTATTGTGAGAAAATATCCTGAAAATCAGAATTATGTGTTTTAAGCAGTTTTATGAGTCAAAGTGTATGAGTAAAAACACTAAGTCTTTGTGGTTACATTTTTGAATGGTATCTTAAAACGGCCCGTGCCGAACTTGGAGCCCATGATGTTTATAAATATAGTCCATACTTCTTGCCCTGAAAAACAATTTCTTAATTCCAAGTGATTATCTCTAAAATCAACAAAACCTGTTACTTCTTTGTCGTTTTAGTTTGTTCATTTAGCAAACATGATCATTAATCTTCTTGCATATACCACTAAAAACTGTTTAAATAAATACTTAATGATCCAAAATGAATCATTAGAGTGATGATGAAAATATAGGCACATTGCAAAGACTTAGTTTGAGAAATCTACACAAAAGAGTTATAGCGTGTCTTCTAAAGCCTACATTACCTAATGTATACTTTACACACACATTTTATGTTTAAAACTACCTATTTAATAAGTTACTCTCTATTTCCAGGTCGGAGTCCCAGTACCCCAGCCCTACCCAGTAGCCGTCCCCAAGCCCGTCGCCGTCCCCGTTCCCGCCCCAGTAGCGGTCCCGATTGTAAAGTCCTACGCTAGCGCTCCCATCATCCACGACTTCCACGGTCATGGGCTAGCTCACGGACACTCGCTTCACTCCAAATACGGATGGTAAACTGTCATGAAACGTCACTCATTCAATGACAGATTCCAAATTCAAAATTCAACCGTTGAAAACCGTTTTGTTTTTTGAAATTCGAAGGAGTTTACAACACGTTTCTCTATGATTGTGTTGCATAGCCTTCGAAGGAGGTTTTATTTGAAAGAAATTTTAATAAGTTTTTCTCGTTTTAATCTGTCATGTTTAAGTGATGAAATCCAGTAGATGAAATGTTTATGTAAAGGCATTTTCATATGGGATTCTTGTGCGTAGTCAGAACGATATTATGTGATGTAGATAAGTGTAGATTTAGGTGTGAGTGTATGATACAAAAGGACTTTTATCCGTACTTGAAACTGTAGTCATTTAATCTTAAACGTATATGGACGCTGTTGAGAAAGATTAAGGATGATTGAGAAATCAAAGAATACCACCATCTTGTGCGTGATAAATGATGTTACAATTCATATACGAATATAAGTCCAGGTTTTGTGAGAGAAGTTAGGGATAAAGTGCAATCACAACGAAGCCTGCCGCCATTTTGAATGGAAGTATTTCCAAAGTAGGTTATCCGTGAGACCGCCATATTAAAAACGAAAAACTTTTGTTTTTATACTTTTTTACAACTTGTTTTGGCGAAGGAGCTGAGAAATTTTGTATAACCTACTTCTGATATACTTTGGTATATTATTTTTGTACATGAAAAATTGCCATAATTATATTTATTAATGTATATTAAAATAAAGTAGAGCAAATCCATGACAGTAGATTTAAACAATTAATTTCAATATCAGGAAAATATTATTATTTATGTATGTATGTAATGTATGTAAATATCATTTGATTTGTCTGACATTTTGTATGTATGTAGTTGTATGTATTATTTTGATGTTTTTTATGCCAATGTTTGGTTCATGTTTTCACATGATCTCTGAGGAAAAAGCAAAGCTAAAGGCTTCGAGAGTTAGTACCTGGTAAAGCACTGTTGTATATAGACTTTTTTCTATTTTTCTAGCTTTAATGATGAAGAATACGAGTTTATTTCGACCGCAGTCGACTAAAAACTATTTAATGTACGGCCTTTTTTGTAATAAAATGTATATCAAATATTTTTGTCTTTTTTTGTGCACATCCTGTACCTATAAAAACATACACGCTTGCTAGAATAGACGATCACAAATTAATATTAGTACAAAACATACTATTAAGTATTCCACATGAACACATGGAACAGCTTAACATAAGCTGACATTGAGGCTAGCAAAGGCGGGCACAATAAAAAAAAATGAAAGATTTTCCCATTCATAATTTTTTCATAAATAATTTAACTAGAAGTCATTAGACCAGAAACCAAACCCAAAACCAGAAACCAAAACAAGGATTACGAAGATATTGGTTAGGACAAATCGGCTGTGTATGCGTATGTGTAAATGTGATGTGCATAACATATCTTATACATACACTAGCTTCCGCCCGCGGCTTCGCCCGCGTAGAGTTCCGTTATATCGCGTTTCCAAGAGAATTCTTCAAAAGTCCGGGATAAATACTGTCCTATGTTCTTTCTCAAGGTCAACTCTATCTCTGTACCAAATTTTATTAAAATAAGCTCAGTGGCTTAGACGTGAAAGCGTACAAACATTTATAATATGAAGTAGGGATACATAATATATTTTCTTCTATCCCAATCAAATCCACAGCGGTACAGCCAACTGCGCAGTTCCTACCAAAAAAGTTCCATTACATAAGTCACCCTAACTAGTGGCGAGTCCACTTTCTATAGGAAAAAGGACGTGGTCCGCATACTGTAGCCATGGAGGTGACGTCACGGTGCCGGTCCACTGGATTATGTCGTGGTAGGTAATGTAAACACATTAAGACACCATGATTGGTGCGCGAATATGGGAGTTGGGATTGTAAAAGTAGACTAAAAGGTTTAATAGTTTATACTTTACTGAGCCTTGCTATTTAAGCATTCTTATAGTGACATAGATATTTGATAAATAAACATAAATAAACCAAACTGATATAAATAATACAAATAAAACTAATATAAATAAACCATAATAAACCTGAGCAGTGTCGCAGTTTACAAAAAAAAAGGTCTCGAAAAATAAAAACATTTATTTCCTAATGACAAACACTGTATTTTATAATTACACTAAATCAACAAAAGTATAATTACTCGCGGTTTGTTTGCAATGGACCTTCTGCTGTTTATCTTTGTGTACCTAAACATAGATGGCTCCGTACTACAGACTGCGTGGCGCCTGTAAGATGTTTGTAATGATGCGCTCACGAACTTACCTATAAAACGTACTAAACCTGTATATGGGTAGTAGTAAATACCCATCTTACTATTACAAATCCGGTTTAGGAGATACAAGTTACCTATAAAAGGGCATTAAGGTAAAGAAACTTGAAGTGAAGTGAAATTGAGACTGAATTGGATAGCCTTATGATGTTGTCGGATATGGTATGATTTAATTAGCGTGGTTTTGATGGACACTAACACTACGTATTAACTTACTTTTATTCATCATCATCATCAGCCTATCGCAGTCCACTGCTGTACATAGGCCTCTCCAAGTGCACGCCACTGAGATCGATTTTACGCTTATTAACGATGCTGAAACCATAGTGTACGATGTATACGTTACTTGAAATAATCAATCTAGGGTTAAAAAATTCAACTATAGCCTTAAGTTCACCTTTACAATTTCTTCAGTAACTTAAATCGCAAATCAAATCTAAAGCACATTTACTTACCAATATCTCTAACTAATCGCAACAATCCAAACAAATACACTGCCGATTACTAATCCTACACAAAGGACAACCTTGCACAATGTGACGTGACCGGCATCGAACACGGAACACTCGCGGACTACTTACCGTTGTGCAATAGGGGAAAGAGGTCACCAGTCTGGAACGGCCGGCTAAACGGTGGTAAGTATAGTCATTGGAGTTGACAAGTTAGGTTTTGTATAGGTCTCGTTCGGTAATACGGTAGGTATGGTATGGACATGTAATGTGTGAGTAGCTTTTGTTTAGGTAGGCTATAGAGCTTGAACGTGGATGGATATAGAGGCGGACGAGCAAAGAAACTCATCATCCTCTGAGCCTTTTCCCAAACTATGTTGGGGTCGGCTTCTAGTCTAACCGGATTCAGCTGAGTACCAGTGCTTTACAAGAAGCGACTGCCTATCTGACCTCCTCAACCCAGTTACCCGGGCAACCCGATACCCCGAACCCGATATTGGTTAGACTAGTGTGTTACTGGCTTCTGACTACCCGTAACGACGAGCAAAGAAACTATGGATGAATTGAGTTAAAGACGAAAACGATGGAAATGATGTTGTTTGTGAGATGACAGACGACATAGACGTATTGAAGAAGATTTTTTTTATTCAGCGTTAATGCACTAAAGAATTTCCAAGGGCAGGCCCACTGTTTTTCCCTATGATGTTGAACAAAAGCTTGTATCGCATTTGTTGAACATGGAAAAGCATATGTTTGGTCACTAGTCTGGAAAGGCCGACTAAACTGTAGTAAGTATTAAGTATAGTCGTTGGATTTGACAAGTTAGGTTTTGCATACGTCTTGTTCGGTAATACGGTTGTATTTGGATGTGTTATGTGTAAGTAGCTGTTTAGGTAGGCTTAGAGCCTGGACATAGATGGAAAAGGAAGAAAGAAGGGATGGGTTGCGTGAAAGACGATATGGTTGGAAACAGAGTCTCTCGTGAGATGAAATGACAGAGAAATTTGGAAAAACAAGCTGCCTCCGTGATGGCGCCCGCTTTACGTGGAAACTATTCGCGCATAGATAAAAAGTACAATTTTGATAATTAGGACCAATATTGAATTTCAGTGCTGAAACAATCATATTCAGAAAGTATGGTTCAGCTTAACATAAGCTAATTAGATGACATTTACCAAACTTTTTTCTAAACGTACCTTGTCAATAATTAACATGGTTTTTGAATTTCCCAGCCAACTTCTGTTGAAAGAACTTCCCCTTGTGTGCAATATGAAGTGTATCCATCTACAGAACTCCTGCAGAACTAATTCAATACGAAATAAAGTGTTGTTACATAATCACCAGTTACTAGAGCTACTAGCATTAAACTGTGTATCAATTCTAGTTGAGTAACTAGCGAGCGGCTAGTGAGCCGATGCTCTGAGTGGAGCATAGATGTCGCTACTATTTACGCGAATACGGGTTTATGCTTAGGGACATACAATTCAGATTATATCCTTAATAATATAATAAAGAAAGTATATAACTCTATATGTCTGTTGGTTGCTGTTTACGGAACCCCTCGGGCCCGGCCCGGGCAGTTGGTAGTACACCACCAGCTGCCGTGTGACCTGACTCAAGGCTAGTTTGAGCAAGTTTTTAACTTAAAAAAAAACTTGAATCAAAGCTGGCCAGGCACGACAGTCATCCACTGCACTAATGGAAAATGAAAGAGAATGATGAGGGGCTTAATTCGCTCGAACAGCAATTTATTTCGCTCGTAATTATATAAATAAACTTAGGTACTAGGTAGGTTATGCTAACTTTTCTATCAATGAACCGCTTAAAAATTCTGACCTCCAGACAGACAAACAAATCCGACACGTCCAAGAAAATTACAATTCAAATACAAATAATAGTAGGCCAAACACATCAATTTCCACAAATTCTAGAAAACACCGTGACGAATATTCATGTGGGTCTAGATTCTAGATATTGTCACAGAAAAGTCATCAATCATTGATGCCAATGACCAAATCTTTGACATGGTTTGAATTTCGTCCTCTTCATGGCAGTATCGTCATTTTGTATTAAAGAAGTTGTCCTACAGAACTTTCACACTAGCGGGTATTGTCACGCGTCTACCTGCGATCGGTTTGCTACATGAGAAAATTTCGCAACATCTGCGGAAAATCGGAAAATCAGCTATTGTACAAGTGCTGATAGTTTTAACAGCTGCATCAATTTATCCTGCTGCATCCATATTTATTATATTACCATAGCAATTATTGTATTTATAGCAATTCCAGCTGCAGGGGGAATAATTATTAATAATATAAAAATTAATAATTTCAGACTTTTACTCAATAAATCGCACTTTTTTCCTTCTGGAGCCATTACCAGATACGCGGTAGCTCTTGCGAACAATCTTATCAAGGGAGGTTTCCTCCAAGACAGGGTGAAACGGGTGTTTGTAGGAAATAACTTTTAACTAGATCAGGCTATTTAAAAGGCCATTTACATCGATATGATAGTTTTCGAACTAAAACAATGTATTTATTTGGGACAACACATCAAAGCTAGTTAATAACTAATGATATGAACGCCATTAAGGATCTAGTTTTGAAATCCGGGTTATTGGAATTTGTGGGACTAAAGGATAATTGGAATATCAAACTTTATTTTATTAGATTTTAAAATAAACTAAATCTATATTTACATATACTTTTTATTTAATTTATATATCTAAGTACACATGACATTAAAACGTTTTTGATGTTACCTTGAAGAACCCGTTGATTTACATCAAAGTTGCTATTTTTACAACAAACAGTACAGTTCTAAAAACAGTAAAACAACACGTCGTTCTCAATAAAGACCAAATTGAAATGCTAATTATTTGGATTAAGAGCAATTAGTCACAAATTCCTAATGAACTTAAATCCATTGAAAATGAGCCAAGTTCCCAGCATTTCGGCATAAACTAACATCTGGGTTAGCTTTAAATGGCTGAACTCCTAAAAAGGCAAGATTGACAATTAAAATAAAACTCATTTATCCATCTCGCGACGGACAGAAATCACGACAACTCATGAGATGAATTCGATTACCTACTTAGTATTAAATTGACTTTTTTGGAAAACCGGATCAACGCTTGCTGTATCTACTTTACTGTTTGGTAAATTATGTTAGAAAAGCAAATAGTAAATAATATAGGTATTTAAACCTTCTCGTGGTTTTCCCTTTAGACTATTATTCACTTGGATTTTCACAGATTTTACGTGGATGTGTCAATTTAGATGAAAAACCTGCAAAACGAACTGTCATAGCTCCACTATGGATTTTCCATGAAAATTGTTAAAATACATGATACTAGAACACAGTTTAACAGTTATGCTGCTAGATATGAAAGCAATTAATCGACATCAAAATTATTTACATAAATTAATTTCATCCACATAACTTAAAATCTGCATTCTTTCTCCACCTAGCCCTACTCGTATAAAAATAGCCTTCAGCATTTCAAAGAACCTTGAAATAGAAACCATATTTTGTAATAGCAAATATTTTTTATGCGTGCGGTCAATCCCCACAAATTCTGCACAAAATTCCAAACAAACCAACATACCCCTACACTAATATTACCTACCAATATTAATTAGTTTGTCATAATCAGGTTGACAATCCCACAGTGAAACACCACGAGCATGGGTACTAGAGCATCGCGTGCTGTATAACTTCGATGCTGATCGATCTCCTGCATCATTTATGTGTATCGATCACTCGTGAGTTCGTGACCCATATAGTGTGGTGCATACCTACTCATAATCGGTTTGATGACGATATTTTTGCGCAATATTATAAATTTTAACTGTTTTTGTTTTTATTTTTGGATTTTATGGCATTGCGTTTGTGTAGTGTTGGTGCTATTTAATTTTTATATCTGATCGATCTCCTGCATCATTTATGTGTATCGATCACTCGTGAGTTCGTGACCCATATAGTGTGGTGCATACTCATAATCGTTTTGATGACGATATTTTTGCGCTATGTTTTAAATTTGGAATGGCGTTTTTTTTTATTTTATGGCATTGAGTTTGACATCATCTGGAGGTCCTATTTCGACTTAAATGTGTCGTTGAGGTTTGTCTGTAGGTACCTACATGAGGTCTGAATCTCACTATAAAAGTTTTTTGACATACTAGACTGAGATATTCCGCTTCTACGCCTCCAAGGTCGGAAAATGCCTCAAAATTTTCTCAAAATCTTTAATCTTTTTTTAGATTTTGAGACAATAATGACCATTCATTGTGCGACAAAAATATATTTTAAAGGCTGAAATGGAACATTGTTACATTGAATGAGACATAAATAAGTCTAGGAACCTGACCAGCTCTAATCTTAAAATCTCACATAGCTCTACCAAATCATTAAAAAACTAACATACCTTAGCACACGCCACCCATTAAACCAAATACTATTTTTACTTAAGGAATCGAAACACTTCGCTCTCGATTATTCAAAATTTACCTAATACGTACACCCCGCCTTCCAAGTTTGACCATAAGAAGTAGCGAGCCTACGTATTAATGAGGGCAATTCATTATGCGTTCCGCGACAAACTTATTGGGTGGGGTATAAGTAGGCTGGCCATATCATAGAATGGTATAATTTATTGTAGATTCTTCAATGATAGATTTGCAAGTTTGGGGAAAAACGTTGACGACTTTTAAATTAAATGATAAGGGCAGGAGTATGATGATGACTTCTTTTAAAAACTTTGGACTTTTCATAAGAAGCTAATTAAGTAATCCTGAATTCGCACCAAGAGCTATACTTAAATCAAACAATCCAAGTAAAAATCAGTGCGCTGTTTATTTGTTGTGGAAAATGAAGAATCCTTCTTATTTCAAACTCATGCATCCACTACCAGCAAAATCAAAAAAAATCGTATGATACCCACATGTAAGTGTAGCATTTAAAATTCAAATACCCTCGCAATATGTGCCTGCCTAATTAAATCTATGTCGGATAAGTCGCGGTCGGCTATGTGAACATTGCCCTTATTTAGCCGACACTAGGCCGACACTATGCCGACACTAGGCCGACAATATCTGTCGGCGAATTCGAAAATAACGTAGTTCTGGAATGTGTTGTAATTCGTGTAAAATTAATAGTGTGTTGCAACGCATAGCTACATTAGAAAATTAGAGAAATATCGTGTCACCGCTGTTACTCTGAGTTATGCGAGCGGTGAGAAATATAGATATTTTGTTTTTATCTGACTTAAATTCAATGTGTCGTATCGGTGAAATATTTTCGCTATAACCTAAAACATATAACAAATAACAAACTAATTTTATCTTGCCCATTGTTCTCTATAAGAAACTACTTTTGGAATCTCCAACTAGAATTAAACTTATTTAGGTATTTATATTTTTGACGTTCATAAGTTCTTGTACAATAAATTAAATACAATGATTTGAGCTATCTTTTTCTAAAACTCAAAACTTTTCAGAACTTTTCCACGCATATTTCCCGTCGGTATATCTTCCCTTAAATCTTCAATTAAGAAAAAAGACGGCCATTAACAAATTAAGTCTACTTTTTAAGTAATTTTCCAAGCAAGAGATCGTGTTACTGATAAACGCACTTCAAATATTTTCACATCGACTATCGATTGACACACATAACTTGTACAATATCTACTACTATTTCTATACCCCACACGTATCTACAGTTATTATAAAAGAATTCAGAATCTCTATATTAACTACATATAAAACAGTTTTTATTAAAACTAATAAATCCTATGATATCTGTTACATCATTACAAAAAAAAGTCGTGGTGGCCTAGTGGGCAAAGAACCAACCTCTCGAGTATGAGGGCGCGGGTTCGATTCCAGGTCAGGCAAGTACCAATGCAACTTTTCTAAGTTTGTATGTACTTTCTAAGTATATCTTAGACACCAATGACTGTGTTTCGGATGGCACGTTAAACTGTAGGTCCCGGCTGTCATTGACCATCCTTGGCAGTCGTTACGGGTAGTCAGAAGCCAGTAAGTCTGACACCAGTCTAACCAAGGGGTATCGGGTTGCCCGGGTAACTGGGTTGAGGAGGTCAGATAGGCAGTCGCTTCTTGTAAAGCACTGGTACTCAGCTGAATCCGGTTAGACTGGAAGCCGACCCCAACACAGTTTGGGAAAAAGGCTCGGAGGATGATCTGTTACATCACAAAAACTCGAGTAAAAACTATAAAATGCTCTAGTTTTCCGATACTTCAACGAATCGAAGCGACGTGCTCGAAACTTTTTTAATATTTTTCTCATAACATAAAAATAATTACATTTTCTTAAAATTTTAACGAGTACATAGTTTGTTCAGGCTGGGAGTTAAGGATGCCTGACTGGAATACGTTTCGTCCACTCTTGCGCAGACTTCGAAATGGACCAATTACATTGATACATAGCGTTGAGAGTTCGTCGGTGATAATAAAGAAATCAATAGAGTCGATTCTGTATAATTATTTTGGAAAAGTTATTTAAGCTTGTATAAGGATAAATTAGTTTTTCTTCGTATGAATGAATGTTAGTAGTCAGTTTTAAAAAAATCAGCATCTACTCTCCTATTTACCAAGCGTTTTCCCAACTACATTCGGTCAGTCTAACTGAATAACGATGAGTACAAGTCTGTCATTTCAACGAAAACTACAATCCTCCACAAACTGCAAATCTTAATCAAAAGTCGTTAGACAAACCTCATCTAAATTCGACTCCATACCACCACTATTCTCTTCCCATACCCGTATTTCGCCCATCGACACAAGATCGATAGGTCCGCTGTGTCCCAACCCTGGTACTCGCCATCTGTCTAGGACTTGATAACGAGGTCCAACGGAAACCTGCTCCACATACGAGGTAATCTATCAAGGGATACAAATGACAGCATCTAGAGATATTAAATTAATCTCTCACCATTTCGCCATCATCGTTTAAAAGTAGATTTTGCTACTCAACCTGGTGTGAAATGAAAATGTATCAAATACTCGTAAATGCGGCAAACATTATAATTAGGGCCCTCGACTAGTGGAGTTGTGAAAATGAAGTATAATGTAATTGCGCATAAATTCTTAATTTGACTGTTTACAGATTTTCTTGTTTGACTTTTCCATATATCCGAAGCGATTAAAACGTTATTTACATCACCGCCATATTGCCTGACAAAATGCAGCCTTATAACCAAAAACAGATTATACAGCCATTAGTAAAACCATTTTTGAATTCGCTTCATTCATTTTCTCAAAATTCCATCCATCATTCAAAAATTTTTAGAAGCCAACTCCACGCCTCCTCTATTCATTTTTTCCCAGCCAGTATTTGGCACATCCGCATAAATTGCAAACCAGTCCTAAGTTTGGCGATCACCTGTTTCCATGAATACTGACAACGGAAGCCTGTCCTACATGCAGGTAGTCTGCAAAGAGGTTCTATGCATAACCAGTTAGATGAGTCCTGGAGCCCGATTCTCCTAAGTTAATAATGTCAAAATTGAATAGAAATTGAATCACAATAGCAGTTTTAACCATATCGGGCATTTTGCTATTAATGTAAGACGTAAATCGTATTCCAACGACATTCGATTGGTTTGCGCTTGGTCTGCTATTTTGGTGATTTTGGTCTATCTATACGGTAGTTTGCTCTACAATCATATTGCAATCGTAAATTATTTATAATAATAATTGATAATAATTGAATCACAGAAAGATAAAAGCGTTTATTTAAAAGAAAAAATAGCGGAATGCCACATGCGCTTCAATCGTAATTGAGTCGGGATTGGATCTCAGTCGAATGTGAATCGTATGTCGCTTGAGTAAAATTAGGAGAATCGGGCCCCTGCAATAAGGTTCTATGTAAAACCAGTTAGATGTGCAGTATGTGTACGGATGAGTCACTCGAGGCATCTTCGTCTAGAGATGTTAGAATTGATTAAACTTGAAATAGTTAAGTCAAGTTTAGTGCCTTACCTACTTGTATGGATGAGCTTTGAATTGCGGATAAACAAGACAGGTTTATCACCAGCAGAATTACGACAAATATGTTGCAATTATGTGTATACTTAATAATGAGTGACAATTTAAGGACTTTCGTGAGTATTTTAACTTAAACAATCAAGTGGATATGGCTCTACTTATACCTAATTAAAAAAACTGCTACATAAAAGTAGCCTCAACTATATCCAAAAACAAAAAGAAAATACATGAAAAGCTCCTATACCTATACTGTAAAGAAAATTATTAGCTTTCGTATTTAATTTAATTATAAGATTTCAACAAGAGATAAATTGTATTATTTTACGCAAAATCAATTAACGGCGTCTCGTGGTTACTTTGTAAGCTAACTGACATTCATTTGTAAGATTTAGAAATTCTAGATACTCACTCAAACTTTTGACACGGAAAAGTGTTACCCATAATAGTTACAATAAACCCTTACATAAAATTAAGCCCTGATATCAATCATATACATATGAAAACCCGGATACTACCCCTCATTACTTAGTAAAGATGCTAGATAGAACGACCTCATTAATTCTATCGACCGTATTGTCCATAATGTTGGTTTTATTGCTGCCCCGAGGTCAGTGACCTGCAACCATGTAGATTTAATAGCTGACAGTATAGAAAATCTAGGCTTTATGTATTGTGTGAGTTGGAAAAGGTTTTTCACAATTGATTTTATAAACAGCCAGGCTCATTATTTTCATGTTTGGGTATTGAAACTGTGGCAACAGTTGTGATGCGAAGGCTAAGGCTTTCTAAGGCTTTTTCAGACATCTAGAATTATGAAAATTCATCTAGAATAGCTTTGTCAATAAAATTATCAAAATAAAAAGGATATGTTAACTTAAAAAAACGTATGTTGTGAATGTCAACTCGAGACAAGATTCTTTCAAAGAATATCCATAAGTACCGACACCATGTCTTCGTGGTTTTCCGCGACCACCTCATGTTGAAGAAATCAAGCCTAGGTGCATAAACCAGTAAGATATTACTAAGTATGCGCGTCCATGTCAAAGTACCAATATAGACAGGTAAAAAGAAGTCAGTTTAAATTATTAGCATGCTGTCTTTGAACTCAAACACCTTAAGATCCCATTTCCCATTAGGGCATCATGTCTCCAAGCTCGGCTAGACATGAGATTATTTTCTAATACATTATTAATTATCTGATTTATTAGGTGACTACACTATTTTACTCATAAATTATTAATCCAAATAAAAATTCACCATTTATCACTTAAATGGTCATCGAAATATGTATGTTATGGCTTTATAAATATTTGATGTAAAATCCATATTACTAATATGGTTTGTACAATTATTTCTTAATCAATTGAACTATGTTGTATAGTTTGACAGTTTGTTATGTTTTTGATTAATGATTTGGGCATACATAACATGATTATTTGTTATATAACATTGTCGTTGTTTATCAATACATTAAAATAATTGGAATTGGAAGATCAATACACCATGATCAGGAAGTGGTCTGTATAACAACAAGTTTTGAGTCACAGTTAGATTTCAGGGCAAAGATAAGATTCAAATAAGTATGTCATACTGCATGGACACATAAATTCATTTATCAATGGAATACTTAATCAAAGGCCTTCCTACATACGTACCTATACTTAAATAATTTATGTGACAAAGTCTGAGTAAATTAAGAACATATCATATAAAAAATATAGAAAAAAATACGATCAGTTTTTTGATTAGATAGTTTCCTCCACCTTATATTAATTTAGCCATTCACTCAACGCAATCTTTCCTAAGTTTTCTTCCATACATATCAACTTGAAAACTTTCTCACGCTATAAAGTTGAGAAAGAACAGGTTATTTATATCTTTAAGTAATTTCAAAGATATACTTAGAAAAAATAATCATATATAAGTTCTGAAGAAATATTTTACGCAACTGAACATACGAGCTAATTGTAAGACCATGTTTGCAACCCACAACAATGGTTTTTGCCTTTTAGACGGACAATAAAAACGGCTGATGATGATGAAAAGGTTCCATTCAGCCCCTTCATGACTAATATAGCATACCCTATAAGAATCCTACGAGTAGAAATTAAAGGCAACTGTAACATAATTCACAAAAAATCACATTACATACTTCCAAAAAGCTCAATCGTCGCTCCAATTTACAAATAAAAAAAATATGCCAACGTATAATATGTTATTTACCAATTATCGATTCTAATAGCTTATAATAGTCTTACCGGTAACATTTCTTGCCAACTTTAGCATAATTTACAAAAACACTAAAAAGCTCAAAACCCAATCATAACTACACCTTACCAATAAAAAAAATCAGACCAACATAAAAAAATATGTTAATGACCAATTACTAATTCTATCTAAGTCCAGTCACGTACGTGTAGAGATGACAGCCTAGTTCCAAGACGCAGGAATTCGAGCAAGTATATAAGCAGTGCAGTCGATCATATTGCACACTCCACGTACTTAGTCCAGTAGCTACAGACTACCATGCGGGCCTTCGTGAGTATATAGGATTTATCTTTATTTTATGTATTACAGAAAAAAGGTTTATTTAAGCGAGGTTTTGAAATTATTGCCTGTTTGTGGCATGCAGTGCACAAGAAGCAGTTAAGCGCTTGGGTTCCATTCCCAGAGCTTACTTTTTTTTTTCATTTTCATTTTTTACGTTATACACACATAGTTTATATAGACATAGTTTATGTTATTTTGTTCTTTAAAGTGTTTTTTCAACTAATATTTCAAAATTACATCACATTAAGCGATCCTGAATTAGTAAATAAGGATTTTCATTTTAAATCGAGTACATAGGTGTACTACTCATATTTTTTATTTATTTATGGTATCCAAAATGACCTGACATTGATGATAACCCATTTCAGACAAATAGGCAATAATCTAGGTCTTTGACTTCGACTAGCTTCGACCTACGATCCAAATTATTAATGATCAAAAGAGTTATAAATGAATCAGAATGGACACGAGTGACATTAATAGATATTCGAAAAGGGTTAATTTTATAACAATCCCTTTCAAGAATGCGTCAATAAATTGATTCTTGTATATTCTGGGTACCTACCATTGAAAATAGATATTGATTGGATTTGCTCAAATCGTATTCATATTAAGGCACTAGCTTCCATCGGCATTTCATCCAACTACTCCGCGGAACCGAATAAAAAGCACCCTTTAATTTTAAAAAATGTCATCCTTCTTCGATAAACGGGTCTAAAATGTTTTTTTTTTCATTATTTATTGCTCGAAGCATACATTTTGTGCTTTAGGACCCTCTAATTATATTTTACAAGTCCTTCCTTAATATCCTTCCTTCCTTGTTAATCCTTCCTTACAACCCATATATATGTGGGTCACCGAAATACACAAAACATCACTAACTCATAACACCGGCGTTGCTTACAGATCCTCTTCGCGATCCTATCGGTGGCGGCTGCCAGGCCGGGAGGCATCATTGACGGCTGGCACGCACCTGCAGTGAGTACTCACCTTTATAGAACTATCTATGATTTTTATGCATCTATGAAATCAATGGGAAATAAATTCTAGGTGGATTGTGTGAAAGAAGTAGGTTTCTCTGAGGAAAAGTGGTTTATAGCGGTCATCATCTACTGAGCCTTTTCCAAACTATGTTGGGGCTTGGGGCTGGCCACCAGTCTAGTGGGATGCAGCTGTGTTTTGCATGGAGCAACTGCTTATCTGACCTCGTCAACCGAGTTACCCCGTTACTAGCAACCATTGGTAAGTCTGCTCTATTGTAGACAAGAAAACCAAATTACACAGAGATCTTATGTTTTTTTTAAACAAAATTATATCTGCGTATTTTCAGCAACTATCTTCAGTGAGCTACGTGCAACAGCCAACAGTGGCGGTAGCCCAGCCCGTGGTACACGCCGCCCCTGTGGCCATCGCAAAGCCTGCAACGAGCTACGCTTCCTTCCAACAGGTATACAGCATCATAATAATACGAAAATATAAAAATAAAAAAGCAGACCAATCGATTAACTGTCGATCGATATTTTCTACTATACTGATAGCATTAACCCATCCGGTCTGTCATTGCCATTGTCTGCCATTGTCGGTCGTTCAACAGATCTGGTAACAAACCCCAAAAAAATATTTATCTTTTTATTTTGATAAAAACAGAAACATTTGAGTTATGTGACTTAAAATTGCATAACGGCAGTATTATCATGGAAAGTATTTATAACTACATATATGGTTTACAGTAAATTTCCTAATACAAAATTACTTAGACATTCATTCATACCTTTCAATGCGATTCGCCGTAACAGCGCTACGCCCCGTAGCAATGTCTACCATAAATTCCTATGTAGACTACAAATTTTCATTGTGTAGCTATAGCAGTTGCTACGAGGTTTAAAATGTATACCATTTCAAAGGTAATTACGATGCTGGTAGTTTAATCATTTCCATGGTTGAATCAGTTGCCGCTAATCAACATAATTGCCGGATTCCGTGTGAACCGCGAACTCTGGTGTAGGTACTTGTATTATTTCTAGAATTTCTCTTACGGAAAAACACTTGGTTAGAAAATGATACATTTTAAAAAGTAAACAATATTTCGTTTCATTAATTAACCACCGTCAAAGGCAAATCCGTTGACACATACATATGTATGTGTCTAGGGTGTAAAATGACGGTCATAATTGAAATAACCCAAAAGTGTACGTGGTCCCTGCAAATAACATGAAACTTTACCTAGTTGTGTTAAAATATATCGTAGTTATAATATTAATGTCATCTAATCAAGTTTTTTTTCCACAGATTGTACACCCAGTACAAGTAGCCCAACAAGTGGTTCACGCAGCCCCCGTCATCTCCCAACCCGTGGTCCACGCCGCCCCAGTCGTACAAGCCGTAGCGCAGCACGTGGTCGCACAGCCCGTAGTCCAAGCTGCCCCAGTGGTACAAACATACGCCCAGCCTGTGGTACAGAAGTACCTCTCTGTTGGTTCTTATGGTGGGTCCTACGGGGGTGGTTACGGGGGTGGCTACGGGGGCGGTTACGGCCATGGCTGGTAAATCATCAGATAAAGAGTTTGGTGTGTAAATATATTACTTTAAGCGTTCGAGATCGTGTCCGTATTGTTGAAGTGGTGCACAATAAAAGTTTTTTCATCAGTACTGAATGTTTTTGTTTTATTGATTTTGGTATTTCTACGACCCTTTACGACTATTTACTAATGTACTCACAAGAGGTCATATGAGGTCAGTGTGATACGGTTATTCATAATTGGAATGACCGTGGTCGTAAAAGTAACCTATTACTTACCATTCATTAACATTTGTAACAATACCACGAGTTCTTTCCAATCTACATACTAAGAACCTTTCTCATCCCTTCAATATAACTAATTGAATGTTTTCCTAAGCACCCTTTTGCCGTTAACGACGAAACTATCCCGCTATCATTTTATCGACCGCTGTCAGTGCCTTGACAGCGGTGATTCATCAAAATAATTGACAGGTATGACGGCCATTAGTCAAACTACATGGAAGCCGGTCAACTAGGCTAGGTCATGCAGAAGTCGTTAGAGCTTAGAATGGAGTAACAAAATGATTTGTATGCTTTCATTTTGATAATTTGCTTAATAAGCATACATTTGGTTATGTTGTGTTATCGGTGGAAATATCTGTCGTTGATAAAGTTTTTTTAAGGGTTCATATTCAGGACTACACTATTGAAATTCATGTATTAATCATGGGCTTATACTTAATTTGCCTAATAGTAAGTTTTATGACCACTGAGTGACCCACCCTGGTGACTATGTCATCATATGCTTCTTTAATGTCCATACCAACTTTTATATTGATGTTAGATTATACATAGGTAAAGTAAATATGTATAAGAAAAACATGTTCATCCATTGAAAGCATACTCAAAGAACAATTGTATTTACCCAGCAATAAAACCGTAAATCCAGCTAACCCACACACAGACAGGTTTGCTTTATTACCTGACAAACTACCCGTCAGTTTTGACGTTAATAGCCTGAACGTTTCAGGCTATGGTTTCAGCGTTTCAGGTAAAGACGAGCAATCCTACATCGACTGACACACTGAAACTACAAACAAATATGTCTACGCCATTAATTGCTTAGAAAAGACATGAATAAGTAGTGTAGGACTATTTTTAGACAGCGGCATGTTTGAAAGAGTTACCGCGGCCCTGGCACACAAAGGGAGTCAGTAAAAGTTACACCCTCTGTATTAGATGGGGCAATAGGAAGAACATGATTTCATCTTATAATTTACCATCTCAAAAAATGGTCCAATGTTCGATTTTTATGATTTACGGCGTAGTAAGAAGGTAATGATTATTATCTCAAAGGCTAAGCATCACATTTATATGGTTTACATTTCGCCTTGCATCTTCTTCTTTCTCCTGGCCAGTTCCCAATTTTACTTGGGGTCGGCGCATTTGCGCATATTTAAGCAACCTCTGTATATGAGCCCAGAGCCTTTTATACAAGGAAACTAAAAAACTTTTAACAGAGTTCAGACCAGTTTTTTTTACCACTCTAGTACCTATTGAAACAAAATGAATAAGGGTTTTAACTCTGTGCCATTGATTTACCATGTAGAAGGCAAATAGACCAACGTCTTTAAATCTATTCTTTGAAAAACGATTTCTGTGGCCTACTTGTTTAAGAGGTTGACTCAAAGACCCCTAATCACTAAATAACTATGCAATATTCATGTGAAAATATCGATCTGCCATAGTGATGTGCTAGGTGACCTAGGACACCTAACTTTATGTCGTTAAAAAGTTTGTATCATAAAAATTTTCGTCACGCCCTTTTGATTAAAAAGTAATAAAATATAGAATTTGATGGAAGGTTTTAAATAGATATAGTTTTAAGAGTGAGGTGGTTAATTTGTCGATAGTTTTAATGCTGGACTAGAAGTAGACGAAGACGTAGGGTTGATAAAATTCGGTGGACCAACCCGCAATTAATTTCTTTTTATGACAAGTCTAACTAATGAAGCTAGTAATCATTCATCGAAAAGAAGGAAGGCTCCTGGTACAACATTTTTTGAAGAACGTTAAGTAATATTTATTTACGATATCTATCAAAAGAAAAATACTATCGAACGCAACTAAAAGAAGACATCTAGACGAATCCTACGAAGCAATGACCTTTGTTCACACTAACTTAACCTAGTTACGTAAAACATTTAAATGACCCTTAAAAAATCACTTCCTCCACTCCAACCCCTCGACCTTGATACCAAGAAAGCATGAAAATAAACAATAATAATAAAACTGAAGCAAGAAGGTAAACACAGCTACAATCTCGTGCGGTAACGCGACAGTTTACGATGGCGTTTTATCGATAACTTGATGTCGCATCACTAGCGATCGCGTGTTGAGCGCATCACCACTGTCCTGTGAACCGGGTGGCGTGGGGTGGCTATAGTTTGTGGTTGTGGTGGGATAATTTGAAAAGTGATAGATATGCTTGAATAAAATATAGCCCGTATTCACTGATGCCCGTTTTCACCAACGAATACCTAAATTAAGAGAGCATTTACGGAACACTTAATAAGAATTTCATTTTCACCAAAGCCTAGGTGTCAAATTATAACCTTAAAATTTGACTTCAACTTGGGGGCCCGATTGATGCCTGCTTAAACAACCCCTATCATTATCATTACAGAATACAAACATATTTTGAACCGTGGATAGTGAAATATACCTTTATATGTTATGTAACACCAAAAATACCATGTTATAAAAGCAAAAAAATACAAAAAAAAAATGAAACGTAAACTTTTAGAAAGTTTAGAAGCTGTGGAGGTTGTGGATATGTAAAATAATAATCATTAGAAGACCACGTACCTATCTTACGTGAAAGAGCAGATGACTGAGAAATAAGTACGATGATCATGACTTTTTTATAAGACTAGCCGTTTTCCCGCGGTTTCACCCGCGTCCCGTGGGAGCTACTGCCCGCACCGGGATAAAATATAGCCTATGTTACTCGCAGATGATATAGCTTTCTAATGGTGAAAGAATATTTAAAATCGGTCCAGTAGTTTTTGAGTTTATCCATTACAACCAGACAAACAAACATTTTCCTCTTTATAATATTAGTATAGATATAGATTATAGGTTATCACTTGCTATGAATGCACTTGTTAGGTCGTGATGTCGCTGAATTATTCAAAAATAGGTAGTCCTGCATGTCCATAAATATACAGACCATAACAGATGCAAATCTGGTAATCACTGATGTAGTTTCGCGGTGGCCGGGACATCTATAGGCCTATTCAGACCTAAGCGGTATTCGCTACCGTCTACGGCAGAGAAAACCCTGTGGGTATGCGGTAATATGACTGTTCAGACCTAAGCGGTATTCGCTACCACCTGCGACAGAGAAAACCCAGTAGGTATGCGATAATATTACTGTTGATGTTCGGGACGTATGCCGCTGCTGCCGCGCGGTATGTACTTCTACCCACAGCGGCAGTGAATATCGCTCAGGTCGCTCTAGCCGCGGTAGGTATAGTTATTGGCACGGATATTGAGCCCTGACCTTAACCTGCGCAGAAGCCATTTATTGGTTTATTGCCTTGTGTACAGTGCGCAAAGCGATCCCCACTCTTCCGCCGAGAGCTCAATAGGTATCCGTGCCGGTAACTATACTTGATACTAAATACCTGAGCGAAACCCGTGCGGTATCTACCTCTACCCACAGCGGCAGCGAATATCGCTCAGGTTTGAATTGGCCTTAAATACCAAAACTGCAGTAGATACCAATGATTCGAAAATGGTGAATATGGAGGAGCCTATCTCCTAGGTGATAGGGGATACCCTCTGGAGGTAAGAAGTAGGCTAATATTGAACATAATAAAATATATAAATTAAAACAAAGATAGTAAACAAATATTTTAATATTAGTCCTCATATGATGTACCAAACATTATCATCATCCTCCTGCACCAATTCAATTTGAGGTGGGCTGGGCGCAGCATGTTTTTACACGTCTTTCCAATTTCTCGCACCACCTGAAACTAAATAAATATAATAAATGTATAATTTTAACCCCATACATCCATCAACTCATGGAGAACAAAAATACAATGAAGTCGACAGTAAAACAAAGAACACAGTTGAACGGCAATATCTTATATTATTATACACAGATATTATTCACATTTACCTGTAAACGGTTCCTATCGCATTAAAACTATTTGTAACTGGATCCAAGCTTTGTTTTTGGCTTCGTTCGTGGTCCCATCCGTTTTTTGTTTAATATTGTGTCTCTATGAGACGTCAGCAATTTCACTAGCTTGTCTTTTTCTTCTGCAAGAAAGGTTTATCCTCGTTTTCTCTTCTCTGCCAAAATAAACTTATCTATTCAACAATAATAAACCCAAAATTAACCTCACTCTATGTACACATACACATCAGTCAATTTGACAAACGCGCGAATGACATAGGTAAAAATTCACCTATAGAAAACCTCTTTACTGTTTTATTGCATAAAACATAGCGTAATGTAGTTTAAGTTAAATTAAAATAACATCACAAGAACAAAAACTCACAGGCTTTAGTAATATATACTCGATAGACGTTTATTTCTTAAAAAGTACAGAAAAATCATTTTATCGATAAAATATCGACTTTGCATTATCGTTTGTAGAACTAGTAATCTGTCACTTACTTAAGGGATCCATGTACAAGTGTGGTGAAAATGAATTTAGGTAGGTGTCAAATTGGGAGGGGTCCTTATTAAAAGTAGCTTTTAGATAGGGAAACGGTACGAGGTTGTTGGTGAAAACGGGCATGAAGCTTTAGGTAAGCAATAGGTGCCAGGAAAATACACTCGCTCCCTGCCCATATTGGTATAATTATATAAAAAATATATATTTGTCGGAGGCGCCATCAGGATGGCTGGCACTATCGTCCGACATCAGGTAGGGTAATCGAGCAAAGAGATAAATCAAACAAACTCAAAACTTTAACAAACTCAAAACTCAAACGTTTATTCAAATTGGTCAGAACAAAAGACAACCCCCAAAACGCCCGCCCTTCGCCACTTCCTATGTGTTTTGGCTTGGAAGAAGAAGTGGCGGAACAAACTCCCCAGCAACACATGTCTGTCTGTTAGGTTAGAAGAACCGTTACAATTTTAGGTTCACTAGGCACTTTATATTTGGATCTACAACGCTAGGCAATAACACTAGGTACACTAGACGTGACGTAGGGTAGTAACGCCACGAACACTCAATGAAGACTCGACCAAGACTGAACCGAGAGTGAACTAAGACTGCGCTCCGCGGACGCCGCGCTGACCGCCACGACTCCGCCAAGCGCGCCAAATTGTTGTTTCACCGAACACGCCACCAGAGGGCGCGCTTGCGTCTCGTTCAGTGACCGTACTATTGACTATCTCCGACATATTTATGGACGATAGTCGAAGTTATTTAACGTCTATGCAATTTCTTGAGATTTTAAACGATAATTTTAGTTACTTGTGGGAAAACATGCAATAGCTACATACAATTGATGAGGCTGACAAAATATATTGGATCAGTAAGATATACTAACAAAGTAATATCCAGTCCATGAATAGCAGACCCCAGAGACATAAACAAAATACGATCACAGAACAAAAACTTACTCATCAAGTCATCACATATTCACCCTAAAATCTAACCCTACAAATACAGACAAAACTATACAATTTTCACCGGCCTACAATGAACCCAAAGCGTGGTTACCCCAGTACAACCATAGCAGTTTCAGTAGCATAGCGCTTTCAGTAAGCTAAACGCCGTGACAAGGCGATGTTGCCCAACTTACACAAATTCTACGAATATTTCACGTTAATCTTTATACATTGACGACTTTGTTTCAAAGTTTGAGTATCTATAGTGCATAACACGCAATGTATGCGAAATTAAACGGTTAAGAAAAAGTATCGTTTCTTTTTTTTTCGGTAGAGTTTATCGAGTTTTTAAACGTTTGAATTTAGAATAATAAATAGCGGTGGTGTTAGAAGACGTGGACAAAGTAAAATGTGCCTTAAAATAGTGAAGTATAAGGTTGAAAGTCGACAATGAAACTTGTGAGTTTATGTTATGAAAAGATAAAGTTTTGAAAATGAACGCATGGTCGGGAGAAGAGGGTGATGTTATGGGACCAACAGTTACTCGTAAGTATATTTTACTAGTTTCTCCTAATGGTTTCACCCTCGTTTCATGGGGACTCCACTTTTTCGATAAACGGCTATCTATAGGTAATAGTTTTTCAAATCCGCTCTGAATTATAGGAGTTTCTGAGATTAATTAGCCCGTTTAAAGAAACAAACTTTTTAGCTGATAATATGTATAAGTTGTTATCGTTTTTTGAATTTAAGGAAATTAACAATTAAAGATATTTTTAGGTGTTAGTAAAATATCAATATCTCCAATATTCAAATTATTATAGTGCGTAATATAAAGTTATTAAGTTAAGACTCGGACTGAGGACTGAGGACTGAGACCTTTATAAAAAAAACGAGTTACTGAAAATAAGTCGTGGGTCCAGTTCATGGCCTGCAGACGAAAGGACATAATTATTCAGTGTCTGTGAGCATACATTTGACACTTGTAACAAGGTCGGTACTAAATAGGTTACGGTCGGATTGCTATCCTGCTGTAAGATAATCCTTAGTAGTCAGTAACTTACGCAGACTATGAGAACAAACAATATGTGAAACTCTTTCGAAGTGTTACAGGTAACATGAAGGCATGAGGCTTTCCTCTTAATCAACTTACATAAAATAATAACTTAGTAATTTGTAAATAGATTGATTGAATATGTTAAAAGATTGTAACACTATAATTACATAAAAACTGAAAAAGAAAAACACTTTCATAACTTTTCGAAAAGATATTAAATCTCGTTGGGTGGGTAAACCTAGAAATAGGTAGGCAAATAAGTTTCCATAGTTTCAATATTTCGTGATTTTTTTGAAAATACATTACATACTCCGTTCACATAAACATTAGGCATGTAATATTTTTAAAATTCTTAAGACAATAGGCATTCTTCGCTCACATAGCTTTCGTTCCAGCTACAGTAAATGTTAATACAGTAAAGGAGATGGCCAAATTTTCATAGAAAAAAAACCCAGAATCGACAGAAATGGGTACCAATGGGTTCATTATTATTGACCTTTGATGGTGCCAAAAAATCCTGCCTGAAATCCATGGGGTATAGGAGCTATATCATATTTTCACAAAAATAAGTTCTGTTGAATTTATGTTGATTTATAAGATTATTGACATCAAGGCGCATAAAAAACAAGGTACACTAACATTATACAAGCCAATGGTAAAATCCCCATAGTTACAGAGTTTGCCTGGAGATTAAAAGGTCTTGTATTTAACCACTCCAGATACGATTAAGCACCGACCTTACCTACTTGGAGAGGTTTCGCAGTTACATGCAACCTTCACAAATGGTTATGAAATGTTTTTGGAGAAATTGTCTTTGAAAATGGCGCCATGTGACATTGTCAAATATAACAAATGACTTAGCAATGCAAAACGGTCCAATCACGAGTCTGCATTCAACTTCTAACGAACATCAAATAGTAAAAGTAAACTTTTTTGTGAACTAAAATCTTGATCGAAAAAGCGTTATAAAAAGAGAACCCCATGGTTTTTAGATGATTTGAAATACTTTTTAAAATCCACAAATTATACTGAATCCAATCATACATATGAAGTTCCTGTCGATTCTGGGTTTTTTTTTGGCCATCTCCTTTTAATACCGAGCCGAAAAGATGTTATCTAATTCCTATGTTCAACGTACTTGACCCTATGAATAATTTAAGCAAAGCATATTTTTGTACAAAACTTCAAGCAAGCTTCCAAGGTATGCCTTAATGTGCCTACAATATGCATAGGGGAAAGTGGTCACCATTCGTACGTGGGGCACATTCGTACAGTAAGTATAGCAGAAAAACTAAACGGCACACAAACACGCCTTTGCTTGTGTGCATAGACATACCGGCCACCATATTGTTAGCGGAGTGGCGCGGCAGTCGCACCACGGTGTATCGGCTGATAAGACGTAATGTGTTTTCGCGCGCTGTGAGTGAATTTTTTCCTTAGGTGTAATTCGCAATTGTTAGTAGAATTGTTATGTTTTTGACAATATGGTGATGATTAATTAATGTTAATATTGTTTATTTTGAGCTTTAATTGTTATATTTCTCAAACTAAATAAGAATTTGTATAAAGTTGTACTTTAATTTTGTGCAAGGTGTGGGGGTGCTTTCGTACAACCAAACAGGGGGCACATTCGTACGCATATGAACGCTCTCCTTCAGATTTTATTAACCACCACAATATCAATAGTACATTTTTATGAAATAAAATATGGTAAACTTTTAAAATACCAGGCAAAAAGCACAATTACATGTCTTTCCTTTTATAAAGTATTGTTCTTCTAACAAAATGAAATATATGTTTATATGTGAAAGTTTGTGAGAATGTATGGATGTATGTTTGTTATTCAATCACGCAAAAATGGCTGGACCGATTTGATTGAAATTTGGTATGTAGATAGGTGATACCCTGGATTAACACATAGGCTTTTTATCAACACACCACGCCGGCGAAGCCGCTGGCGGAAGCTAGTATAACATCAAGACCTCGACGTTGGAAAGCAGAGTCAAGAAATTCAAAGAAGGCTCTAACAGCGATGGACCCTCACGAACATTGCATTCTAAGTTCACGAGTCTACAAGTCTTCTCCTTGGAAGAAGAGACACGCTTAAATGATTACATTATTAATTGCTGCAAAATGCATTATGGGCTAACAACAGTACAAATTCGCAAACTTGCCTACGAATTATCAATAAGTAAACTAAGGATGAATGATTTAATGTTTTGTTATTTTTCTAAAGAAAGATTTATCGACTTTGAGTCAAGTCAAATATTATTAAGTTCGTTCTTTGAGAAATACATATTTTTTATAATAATTAATAAAAATTTAACGACTTTAATAGGCTTTTTAATTACCCTGTATGAATCTACCCCATGCGTATGAAAGTACCCCACCTATTGTACGAACGTACCCCGTACATGGGGCAAGTTCGTACAAATATCTTATCGTAGAAAAATGACTATAACTCTATAACCTTTTGACATAATAGTGTCGGACTTTTTGGTAACAAACTACAATATATTTGTTATGCTTACGTCTATAAACTAGATAAATTCGATTATTAATCATAAATTAAAAAAATAAAATCTAAAAAGCGTACGAAGGGTAACCACTTTCCCCTAAGTATTAGATTAAATTCATATGTCCGGTGGTGTATAGAGCCTATCAAAGGTAAAAAATATACATTTATGCTAATTGTCTCGTTGGTCTAGTGGTCGCAATCGCGACTGCTGTGCATGAGGTCTAGGGTTCGATTCCCAAAATCGCTTTGTGGTTTTAGAAACTTTCACAAAGAAGTCTGTATGTCGGTGATTGATACTCCCGCTGATCTCCTTACATGAGAACCGCTGCCGTGGCTGAAATCGGCCTCGACCTCCTTCATGATTATTATTATTTCAATATGCTAATTCTATAATCATTTTATTTTATGATTCTAACAAAACAACATTTAAAAATAACCGCAACAAAGCTATATTTTTAATTATCGTCAGAGATTACCATAATTAATAACAATAAAACACTGGCCACTTTTCTAAGAGAAAATTATCCTGAGGCCATAAAAAAATAAAAAGTACAGAATTATATTTTTCTTACAATGCCATTTGTACAGAAATGGAACGCACCAGTTTCAAATATCGATTCAAAATACCGCGAATATCATGATTAATTTATAAAGTTGTGACAAACTACTTTTGGGAAATAAATATTCTTATAACTAATCAGATACTTTATATTTTCATCTTTGATATTATTATCATTAATTAAAAATAATTTATTTCAAAATTTGTGTTTGGAGTAGCTACTATAAAGGGCTAAAAGGCTTTAAAAAAATACTGGCTGAATATTTTCAGAGTGCGGTGCGTCTATGGTTTTTTATTTATTTAGATTTGGAACTTCATCATTACAATCGTTCAATTCTTGTTTTATTTTTGCAAGATATCGAATAATTATTTCTATCGTAGTTATGCTATATGTTTTGGTTTTGTTTTATTAAAGTTTATATAAATAACAACAGTTACTTATGTAATAACAAATTAAATTATTCTGTCAGAGTTGTAAAGAAGCAAAGGTGAGTGATTATAACGTGTATTATTAGGAAGAATAAAGACTGAAACCTAACATTCCCGCCTATATATATTGCACTGTGGCTATTAAAATATACATATATAGAACTCCATATGTGTAAATGCATAAATAATAATCATTGAAATACACTATAACACATGACTATGACTTTGATAGTTCCCATTTACTGTACATATTTCAGTAGATAATATTATAGCAGTCGCCGACTGCGCTATAGAATTGCGTTAATTATGAAAACTGTCGACTTGTGAGATCAGTCTTGTGTAACTATGCGCTAACAACGGTTGTTATTTAGTGTTTTTCATCTTTTTGTATAATTGTGGGTGATACGCAGAGATGTTTATTACTTTGTTGGATACCGAATCCCATCGAATATTTATATGGTCTGCAGACATTTTTGTAGGTAAAGATTTTCACAATAAATATGTAGGTCGCATTGTGTTCAGAATCATTGTTAACATCGCATTGTTTTATCTTTTAATTATGATTCCTTTTCAAATATACACCCAGAAGAATTAAATAAATGCGGACTTATAAGTGGTATTTCATTGATTTTCAAACTTAATGTTTGATTGCTTCGCAGGTGCCGGCAGTGCCAAGCCAAACACCCCTCCTCTGAAAAACGGCAATGATTTGAGAGAATCAGGATATTTAATAGCAGTCGGATCCAGAACATCCAGGTCAGTTTATATTAATAATAATAGAATAGTTTACTATCTAGGTACATAACATTTAAAATATGGATGAACATATGTACTAATGACTCGCTAGATTGAATTGGACTAGTGGCTAGTGTGCAAAAGCTGTTAATTCTTGAAAGCAAAACTTTTTCGAAAATAATATTTAATTCATAAAAGAAAAAACATACAGCCGAACTTATCAAATGCGATTACATTTTCATTCACTGAGATTATTTGTTTTCAGGTTCAGAAGAAAATACAAGAAAAGAATACCATTTCTAGTCATTATAATAATATTTATCTTATTACTACTAGCTTTTATAATTATTTCTATTTTATGTAAGTATCTTTCTAACTTATTACGATTTTTGGAAATGCGACCTTTTAATCAAACGTAAATTTCTAAAACTATTGTTTGTATTGTACCATTGCCAAGGACATCAAAGTACTGAACTGACTACAATACGAGCGTCATCCATGTGCTGCAAAACGGATGCATCCATTTAGTAGATACCTAGTACTACCTTCATTAAATAGACGTAAATGCTAATCATAGTCTAGGCCGTAAAAATGCTCAGGTACTTACAGACTACTTACCTGCTATTTAACTGGTGAATAATCTTTCATTTTTCATAATAAATTATCTTTTAAATTATGCAATTTTCAAGGTTTTTCTGCACAACTGTTTACTGTCCATTTTGTAGCTGTAAAATTTCTGATTTTTGAGTAAGTAGGTATTGCAGCTATGGAATTTAAATTATACAACGTCGAAAGGGCTACAACCGATTAAGTATATTATACAAAGTCATTTCGGACCCTTCATTTCTCTAGTGCATATTTGAATTTTGTCTCAAGCTAATGAAAATTTAGCTCAATCGGCCAATATTACAAACTACCTACGTAGATTTCTAAGGAACTGGCCTCCTAGGAACAATATAAGTCTCTCTTGCGTGCCATTTCATGCTTACTCGTCATTCAGAATATTATAATATTTATAAAGTTAAAACATCTAGTCTTATATAAGCAGCAGGCATTTGGTGCATTTTGCAAATCATTCAAACTACCTTTATATGTAAATTAAATGCGCAAAAACCTCAAGCATACGCTTGATAATGTCTAGAAATAGTTGACTACTAGAATTTGTACTCTGCATATTTTGTACTAATAATCCAGTTTTGTTGAAGAAACTGTGATATATGAGGCATTAATGTAGGTTATTTTGAGCTTACTTAGACCCTTTTCTTTTAAACATACAATTTTGCATACCTGCTAATAGAACGAGACATTTTTTCATATATTTTTTGTTTTAATTCACACGTTTGACAACCGAATTAAGACTGGTTTTCAAGATGGAAGATTTTATATTCATGATCCTTCTACAATCTTGCCGGATTCCTATCCCATTGGGCTATAAGAGTGAATTAATAGGGAGTGCACCTGTGGCTACACTATTTCCTACGTAGCTGATCTTACATGTGTGAAATGCCGTCGTCACCGACAATCGTCTAGAGGCAATTTTAAATTACATGCTGACTTTATTCTAACTTTATAATTTTAGATGCATTAGCAATACATAGGAAGCCAGAACGTACATGCAGGAGTAGAGAATGCCTGCGCTCCGCCGCCAACCTTGCGATGTCCATGGACCTCAACGCGGACCCTTGCGAGAACTTCTATCAGGTAACTTTTATATCATTATCAGCCTTTTTACGTCACACTGCTGGGCACAAACCTCCTCTCGCAAAGAGCTTTCAAATCTTTTACAACTTTTACACCTACTATTTTAAACCTACTATTTTAATTATATATTGCATATTTCCATGTTTCTTGTTATAAAAGTACTTAATATTCGATTCAAAGTTAGGTTTTGAACACATTCCGATCTTGAAAATAGGTCGTCAACATAAACGGCAACAGCATTAGATAAATGATCAATTAATCTACGGGTTATTGTACCAGTCCAGAATAGTTAATTGCCTTAGAACTAGCTCATCAAAGAAACGAACATTAAACAATTACAAACAAGCCAATTTACTTAAATTTAACTGCACGTCACAAACCAAAAATAGTCACAATTCCTTATTTCTTCAGTTCGTTTGCGGTAACTGGGGTTCCGATCATCCACGGCCGGACGCCTATCGGTCTTACGACTGGTTCCGAGACAAGCAAACCAAGGTGTATAGCATAGTGAGGGACTTCCTCAACAGGAATAGTAGTCATCAGCCCAAACCTGTGCTGCAGGCTAAGGATATGTATAGGGCGTGTATGAATACCAGTAAGTATAAGATAAATTACTTCAAATTCATCTTGCATGATACTTACGAAAGCTTAATTTTACATATATAGAAAACTGCAGAAGATATAAGAACATCCTTTTTTGGATTGGTTAAAAAATATGTTTGGTTGTTCATAATATCACTAAAAGTTTCGTAATAGCACCGTAGAGTTAAGGTTACCTATACGGAACTTTCTATCTCCCATCTCGAAAACAAAGTTTACTTTTTTTTACTGACAAAGAAGCCTTTTGAGTGATTCTAAATCAGATTACACTTTTTGAGAACTAAATAATGTAATACTACTAAGAACCAATTCTTTATCATCACTTACAGAAGTACTAGACAAACGAGGACTTAAACCAGTGATCACCATCTTAGAATCACTAGGTCTCCCTCCATTCCCAACATTCATAAACGTGACAGAGGATTTCGACTACTCAGCATATACCTTCGACTGGTTAGACACAGTCATTAAGGTGAAAACACAAATAGGTATGGATGTACTCATAGGATTCGATATCTATACGGACCCCAAGAATTCTTCGGTTTATAGACTGATTATGGGATCTCCTGAAACTACTAATCCGTTTCCGAGGTAAGAAAGTACAGTATTTCCAGAAAGCTATTTGATAATTAAGTAAATGTATTGTAAAAAAATAAAGAACATTGAAGATATTTGGTAAAATAAAAGGTAGTGAATGATGAGGTACTAATTAAATAATGGTAGGAATTGAGACGTGATACAGTCACGAATAGTGAGAGATAAAAAAGGAGTATGAGATGATATTAAGAGGGTAACAAATCTATTAAATATAAACTTGATTTATGTTTCAGTACACATACCGAAAGAAAACGCCACAGAAGACATTTCAACGACATAAAAAGTTATATAAAGGAAGCAACCGACTTTTTATCAAAGATGGAACACAAAAGCAGTAAATCTGACGAAGAAGACGAGAAAGTAGCAGAAGTACTAAAGATATTTTATGCAGAACTTATGAAACTGTTCGTGTTAGAAGCAGATGGATTGAAAAGTTCTAAATTAACTGAAATAGAATTAGATCAGAATGTTATATTGGCTGCAAATGAATATTTTGAAACGAACAGGGATTTATACGATGTAAGTACTATAATTTCAAGGCGTTGTCATTGACTTTATTATTTCTAAAAGTTGCAAAATGAAAATGGATTGCAATTTTATATTATGGTGTAACATGGTTTACCATAAATACTAGTATTATTTCAATTGTGAACTTTATAAAAATGAATCTCATGCTGATATAAAAATAACGATAAATTGAATAGATAATGGTGATATAGCAAAACCGTATAATTATAAAAAATACGTACTGTTTTATCATAAATTCAATATTCGCGTGTGACACGTTTCACGTGTTATAGAATAATCGATGACAAGAAATTACTTTCATGATTATCACGTTATATAGATCTACTAATAAAGTATGTATTAACGTGAATAACACTGTCCTACTGCTACGAAAGATAATGGAATTTTTAGTGACGGGCTAGTTGTCTCTAAGATATTTTATTTTTCTGTTCAATGTTTTGATCTCTTCATAATTATCAAAGTTTTTTATTCCTACCTCTTAAGCTCATACGAGCTTTGGACTTTTGATTAACGAGAACAGATTTATCGTTAGAAGAACGTCAAAAGACACCTTTCATAACTTGGAATCAAACTATATTTCTCACAGACTTTTAAAATATTTTCAGCTAGAAACAGACAACTCTACATCAGAACTTGAAAGTTCAGATGATGCTGGCTATCTGATCATACCTGATTACACTGTCGATGAAATACAGGCACATACTGATGCAATTGTTGAAAGCAACAACGGTACAGCTTCTCCTATATGGAAGAAGTATTTAGAAGGATTGTTCAATATCAGCAATACTGTACTGGACTTTGAAACTGATAAGATATTGGTATCTGAGCCAGATTTGAGGTACATGTCTTTGATGGCTGCTTATGTATCGAAGACACCGCCTGTTGTACTGGAGCTTTATATTTGGGTTAAGGTTGGTATATATTCCATCACTTTTAAAGTGTCTCTAAAAAAACTTTTAAGAACGAGGTATGAAAAAGTTAGTGTTATGTAAATGTTTAGACAAAAAATCGATGCAAGAAACTCAAGTCCGGAAAAGTATAACTCTCTAGTTAGGGGAAAGCTTTGTGACAGAGGTTCATATTTTCCTGGTGTTAATGAAGATGGTGATGGTGATGAAAACTTCGTTAAAATAATATATACAGAAGTCTTCAAAAAGCCTAACAAAATCTTTTCTACAACTACAGGTAGTAGAAGTAATGTCAGTACACACAACGACGGAGCTCCGCAACCTGTTCCAGCGCGCGTACGAGCAGAGCCACGCGGACGACTCCGCGCCGCCGCGGTCGCTGCACTGCGCTAATGCTGTCAACGATATGATGGGCATGGCGGTGTCTTATGGGATTGCTGATCGACACTTCATTAATGTTACTAAGCCTAAGGTAAGTAAAATGCGAAATTTTTCTTATAATTATTCTTTATTTGAAGCAGAAGAAAATACAATGTTATGGGAATCAATTGTCAATTAAATTATTTCGGGCACATTTGTGATAGCTTTGACTCAATACCTGCAAGAGACTGTAAGACTGTAGTATCAGAAGGGCATGCCATGTTAAAAAGATCTTGAAATGTCAAATTTTAATCTAAGTGTTCTGGAAATACATAAATACACACATCAATCAAAAAAATCAAATCAAGAAAAAAACATAACGTGCCATTTTAATAAAACTCTCACTTCCAGGTTATAACAATGATCGAAGAACTAAAGGATTCTTTAGCACACTTGGTCGGACAAGCGCGTTGGATGGATGACAACACGAAAATAGCGACGTACCAGAAAATTATCGAAATGAAGTCTCTTATAGGATTCCCAGACTGGCTGCTAGAGGAAGGAAAACTAGACGAATATTATGAAGGAATAGAAATTGATAGTGAAAAGCATTTGGAAAATCTCATCAATGTAAATCAAGTGAAGACTAGAAATGTACTGAATAGGTTTCGAGGAGTGAACAATTTCTCTTGGGCCACTGATCCTACTGAAGTTAATGCGTATCATACGTTTCAAGAAAATACTATTAGTGAGTATAGAAAATGTGTCGTTTTGTGTATCAATTATGTATTAAACTACTTACTTATTATACATATTTACTTGTTGTGGGTGTCTAACTTAAGGATAATTTTATTGTTTGAGATGATAACAGTAGATAATTTTAGAATTGTAGCGTGATCTACTGGATTAGCTTCAAGTAGACTAACTGTATTTAATACTAAAATGTTTCCTATAGCTGTCCCTATGGTGATGTTACAACATCCCTTCTATGATTTAGGACTCGAGTAAGTATCATTATTATTTTCTTCTAAATTGATACTTTGAATCTATTCCTAATATTTTGTGTTTTATTCAGCTCACTTAACTACGGGTCCTTGGGAACGGTTTTGGGGCACGAAATCACACACGGATTCGATAACTTTGGTAATACATATTTTTGACTTCCTTACGTCCTTTAATTTTCGTTGTTTTGCATATTTAAGCATTTTAATGAGTTAAGTTAAATCTTCACTTTGTTACTCCGTTAATTTACTTTTACATCATCCGTTCTTTACTCCAATGGTACTGGTCTATTGCATACCTAAAAAAATCAACGTAATTATTTCAAGACTACCAGAACTTTTGTCGTGATAAGTAATATTCTTTCTTAAAACTTATAATTTTACTTCTAAAGGCCGTCAATTCGACAAGAACGGCAACATGCTCCCCTGGTGGTCGAACAGCACGATCGACTCGTTCGTCAACATGACGCAGTGCTTCGTCGACCAGTACTCCTCGTACTACGTGCCGGAGTTGGATGATCATGTAAGTTAACATATTACAGGGCTCATATAGTTTTTTTATCACTCCATCATATAGTCTACCTAAGGCGTCGTCCTAATTGGCAGCGATCGCACGATGGCGTGATGCGTTTTTCATCTAAGACGTCGTCCTAATTGACAGCGATTGTACGATGACACGATACGTTCTCGTCGTTCGATGAGTTCAAACATACAGATTTCATCAGAGTGTCCTATTTGAACCTCACAAGTGAGATAGTGAGATCGTGAGATGAAAATCGCATCGCGCCATCGTGCGATCGCTGCCAATTAGGACGACGCCTAAGATTGTATCAAAAGCTGCAAGTGGAAAAATAGTGACTAAGAAACTTTGAGTGTGGGAGGGTTAATTTGTATATCTCATGCGGGGTAGGGGGTTCAGTTTGCATATGGACATGGACATAATGTGTTTAATCTCAAGTTTAGGTTTACCTCTAGGCTGTATCTTGAAGTCACTGTTGATTCTCATGCTACCAATCAAAATTATCTTACATTAACTCACTAAATAAACTCTTTTGCAAAAAAAGCGGGCACCTATGCGAAATTTTGGTTTTATGGACTTTAGGTATGTTTCAAATGGTTTTAATGATTGGAATATTTTCCTAGCATCAAAAGGGGTAGCCCAGTATGCTTAAGAGTGTATTCTAAATTTGAATTTCGGAGAATTGCTAAGAAAGTGGTAAAACCTTGTCTTAGACCAATACTTAGAAGAAAGTTTGTTGGTGTTTCAAAAATTTTTTGATGTGATTTTCAGAAAACTGATAATTCAGTTTTAATAAGTGATTGTTATACCCTTCTGTCACATCAAAACATTTTTGAAAAACTATGCACATTTGGTAACATTTTCGCCCATACCAAATGGTCCATACTGATGATTGATCTCAATGTTACGAGTTTCGATATTTTTGAGTAAACCGTTTTACTGTTTTGATATTGTACTCGAGTGTTTTAAAATATCCCTTTCTTATCATTAAACATGATTGAGAGGTGTATCAGTACTTTGGGCTGCGACAAATCCTATTTTAAGTTTGGAGTACCGATCACGACTCGTCTCCTATTAGACTTTGACATTTAAAAAATACCAAATTTGGTCATAAATGCAAAAATAACAATATGAAAAATAATGAGAAGGGTTAAAGCTATTCAAAAAGTTAAATTACTGCCGCGTTGAAGCTCTCGATAACTCCATAGGTGTCGATTCATTGAACGATCATTTTGCTGAAAGTGACTCATACATTCAAAATTATTGGTCATACGTATGTTTCTTCAGAAATTATCAGGTAGCCCAATATTGTTATGATTTAGGCTGGACAGTGCTGTAAATACCAGAAAACCTCAGTGCAGACAGGTTTATTTAATAAAATGTAGGTGGAATGTAAACCCGCTATTTGAACGCTCAGACTCATAGAAGTTCAGAGGTCTACGGAGTTTCCCAAGAGTCGACCTTGGATAAAAATGAGTGATTATGAAACCTTAAAGTCTCGTGTTCATAGTCTACGCGATAATTTCTGTATTTTGCATTCTGTAAAGATTTTTTCAAAATGTCAAAGTCTGATAGGAGACGAGTCGTGATCGGTACTCCAAACTTAAAATAGGATTTGTCGCAGCCCAAAGTACTGATACACCTCTCAATCATGTTTAATGATAAGAAAGGGATATTTTAAAACACTCGAGTACAATATCAAAACAGTAAAACGGTTTACTCAAAAATATCGAAACTCGTAACATTGAGATCAATCATCAGTATGGACCATTTGGTATGGGCGAAAATTTTACCAAATGTGCATAGTTTTTCAAAAATGTTTTGATGTGACAGAAGGGTATAACAATCACTTATTAAAACTGCATTATCAGTTTTCTGAAAATCACATCAAAAAATTTTCGAAACACCAACAAACTTTCTTCTAAGTATTGGTCTAGGACAGGGTTTTACCACTTTCTTAGCAATTCTCCGAAATTCAAATTTAGAATACACTCTTAAGCATACTGGGCTACCCCTTTTGATGCTAGGAACATATTCCAATCATTAAAACCATTTGAAACATACCTAAAGTCTATAAAACCAAGATTTCGCATAGGTGCCCGCTTTTTTTGCAAAAGAGTGTACAAACTAAGATAAACTTCGCCTCATTTCAACAGATAGACGGCAAACAAACTTTAGGAGAGAACATAGCAGACAACGGAGGCTTGAGAGAAGCTCTCGCGGCGCTCAAGCATCACCTCAAGAGACGCGGACCCGAGCCCAAGCTACCGGGCTTTGAGAAGTTGACGCCTGAACAACTGTTCTTCTTGTCTTATGGAAATGTAAGTCGCTATACCTTATCAGGTTAAACTTGGATACCAATTTTATGTAGGTACTCAATCTATCTCACCTTACCATTTTGCACATAATCACCATATGCAAAGAGTAGAGTGAGTTAAGTATGAATGTAGATGGATAGAGAAGAAGAGGTAGACCATGTAAAAATGGATTGATAGGCTGAAAAAGGACAGGAACTAGAAGAGAGTAAATGTTAGTAATCTACGCAAATATGGCAAGAGAGAGATGAGTCAGATTGGTCAAATTTTTAATAATATCAAGTTTTTGCTAAAATAACTTGATTATAGACATATTTTAACAAGCCCTGACATTTCCTCAATATCCCGTAGCTCTGGTGTGGCGTATCAACGCGGGACTCTCTGAAGGCAGACTTAGAAGACGAGCACTCCCCGCAACAGTTCCGCGCTCGCGGCGCGCTGCAGAACAGCGCGGAGTTCGCGCGAGCGTGGGACTGCCCGCCCGGCTCTAAAATGAACCCCAGCAAACGATGCATTATATTTTAGAAGGTACACCTATCTTCTGTTATAGAGGTAAATTCAAAATGAGGAACATAATTTATTTGTCAAGAGTTGTAGCCTCAAAGATAATCCAACAGAGGTAAATATACGCTATATTTTAGAGATTGGGACCTACCTTAGTCGTGGTGAAAGATAAAGAAATAAAGATTTTGGAGAGTTGAGGCTAGTTTTTGTGGACAAAATTTTTTTACTTGTTTCTTTTTCACTGTATCACCGATTTATTTAAAAACACCAGCTGGTAGTTTAGTAGATCTCTAAATGCCTTATGACAAGCTCAGTTTAAGATCAGCAAACATGTGACTATGATTTTAATCAATGCAATAGCAAAGAAGCAGATAGCGGAATGCTTTTACCAAACTGCCAGGAAGGGTTAGATATATTGATTTATTTTACAGTTGTGTTAAAACTGAGAGTGATAACATTAAACACATGTGCCTTGTACATTGGCCTTCAAAAATACAATATACAAGATTCTACTCGTAATTTGCTTGAAATTGGGGAAAGCTTATTGAGTAAATAGACTTTGTAGCAAAATTAGTGTAAATACATTTAGAGTTCCCCTAAATGTAATTGAATTAGTGATAAGCTGTAATGTATTGTGAAATGTGTGTGCCATAGATTTTAAAGATAGACTTAGTTTAGTATTTTATACGCCTAGTTTGTGTGTGTTATCATAAGTTTAATTTAATAAGACAACGAAAACTTCTATCGCACAAATTGTGGACTGATCAGCGTTTTTGCACTTTAATATTTCTCCAATCATTTGTGTGTTTTCTCAAACTGTTCTCAAACTGTTGTCTTTGACAACGACTTTGTGATTTTATTACATTAAATATCTGAAATGTTATTTAGTTTGATTATTACTTGAAAATATAACATCCTACCACAGATTAAAATTAAACTCAAGGCACTGGTAAAATAACTTTAATTACAAAGATATAATGCATCTTGATACAACTGGTTAAAACATATTAGTGGTGACCAATAGAGTTGTACGAAATGGTCTTGGAATAGCCTCCACCGTAGCCTGAAGACACCCCGTAACCGCTTGCGTAGCCTCCCGACACTCCGTAACCGCTGGATATTCCTCCAATTCCACTCGAGATGATACCTCCCGAGATTCCACCGACTCCTATACCCCCTCCGATACCTCCTCCGATACCTCCGCCGAGGCCTATACCACCTCCGCCGATTCCTATACCTCCTCCGCCAACCGCAACGGGGACAGCAGAAACCGCCGCCACAGCAGGCACAGCAACTCGTCTCTCAACAACCACAGGCTGAGGTACAGGTACAGGCCTGTCTACCACAACAGGTTGGGGAACAGGCACGGGCCTGTCTACTTGCACAGGTACCGGAACTTGCACGGGACGGTCTACGTAGACAGGCTGTGGCACTGGGACTTGACGGTCGACGTACACAGGTCTGTCGACAGGAACATGCCTCTCGACAGTCACGGGGTACGGCACAGGCACATTCACGGGAACCCTCACGGGATATGGCACTTTCCTCTCATAGTACACAGGCACTTGCCTTGTGACTTCCACGGGGACTTTTTGTACTACTGGGTAAGGCACCGGCCTGTCGACAGTTACAGGTACCGGGACTCTCACAGGGACTGGTACCTGTCGGTCTACAGGGACAGGCACAGGCACTTGTACTGGGACTTGTACATCTCGCGTGATCGTCCTGGTGATGTAGCGAGGTACTTCCTGACGTAGGATTACTGGGTTTGGTTCTATGTTCACGGATGTTTGTACTGCTGCGGGTCCGGCTGCCACTGCGACGGGTCCTGCGGCAACTGCTGGGCCAGCTACTGCAACTGCGGGTCCTCCTCCAATACCAATACCGCCTCCTCCAATACCGATACCGCCTCCCCCAATGCCAATACCGCCTCCTATTCCTCCTCCTAGGCCCCCTCCAACACCTCCGGCGATTATACCTCCTGAAGATATACCGATACCGGAGCCGCCTAGACCGATGGAGTGGCCAGCTAGTCCAATCGAGTGGCCCAAGCCAACCGAGTGGCCTATGCTAATAGCTGGTGCTGCTGAGATCCCGATAGAGTGTCCCCCGTACCCATAAGCCGGGATGTGTCTCTTCACCCCCTTGTCTGACGTGACGCCATCTTTAATCCCCTCAGTGGCAAGAAGTTTGGACACTTTCGATTTGTCAGCTATTTCTTTTGTTGTTGATAGGCTGCTTGCTGAAAGCAGCACCTGGAATCAAAGCAAGTGAAAAGTTAAACAATGATAATATTTTACATAAGATTCTTAGAATGAAGGAAAAGTGAGTATAACGTGGAAGACTACTGCTATAGCTCAACGACTAATATACTACATTAGATGCCTAAAATCCTGAGACAAAAACCAGACCAGAAAGGTACTATTACTTTTAAAATGCTCGAACTATTACAAGACTAAGCTTCACACGCGAATTCAAATTAAAAACTTTAAGCAACCAAGCAACTTCACTATCGATTGCAAGATCCGATCTCGATAAAACATGAGTTTATTTACTAGAAATAAATAAAATATCGATTGAGTTAGAAATATGTCAGTTGTGTGCCGGTTCGGCTGCTTGCGATATGAAGTGGGGCGAGGCGAGCCGGCGAGACCTTACGGAACTGAGCCGATTGCTCTGACCCTAACAGGCCTTAAATCGTGCTCGTATTAAGTTTAGATCAGTTTGTTTATCTCATGTGAAAAAGTTATAGATGTAATGAAGTAATAGTTTCCATCAGACCAAAAGAAATTCTATTGCTTGAGATTCTATTTGTGGGAGTTCTAATTTATCATTTTCAATTCCATTGCTTATGTTATTATAAACTAAAACATAGGCACAAAGATCAATGAATTATCTCGATTTATTTCTCTTAAAAACACCTGAGTGGTTAGTCTCTTTAAACCACATAAGTAATCACCAGTACCTATATAACCACCCAAGTTTCCTAAAGTCCCAGATATTGTTTTCCTAAAGTAGGTAACTGCTAAGAAACAATTTAGTTGTTATGTCGAAAGGGCTCAGAAACCTTTATACATATTGCGAAACTAAAACCACACTTATTATCTACAAGCAAAGCCATAGCCTACAGCTAAACTGAATTCGCTTTATAAATGTAATTGCATACAGCTGACAACTAATTTCAAACACTGACATTAGATTTAACGTTAGCCTAACTACAATCTGCGTAGTAAGCGGGATATATCTCAATATATTTGAATGAATTGAATACACCGAGTATAATTTATAAACTTTGACAGTTAAATTGTGAACTTTCAAAAACTGTTAACGTTAAAACGGACAAATATAGTTTTTCTTGATGTTACGAATTACATCATTATTCATTACAAAGAAAACTACAGCTTTTCTTAAATTTTCTTTCAAAATTCCATCATTCTATTTTTTAAATGTTAATGTTAAAATCACAAGATTATTTTTTGTAAAAACTGGCTTTCTTACCTATTTATGGCTTTCTTATCTATATTCAAAATTTCAAATTATTTTAAAATGTATTCCGCAGAACACATTTTTATGTTCTTTTTAATACATTTTGTGAATTCTTTAACCAAATAAAAATTAAGGTAAAATAATACCGAAAGGCGACATCATGATAACTAAGTAATACCCTTCAAGATAAAACCCGGCATAATTAATATCTCACAAGACTGCAGTACCATACATCATTGTCCAATGCTTACTCAGTGGGGGTCAAGGTGAACCCAAGGTTGATAACACGTGCTTACCTAAACTATGGGGTTGGATTTATGACCCCCATAGCTAGGTGACTCAGCAATGCACGACACACCTGAGCTAGCTAAATGGTCTAATTTGTAATGTTGATTGCTATCGGCGTTGAAATCTAAAAAGCCTTGTTTTGAGACTAGAATTGCCTTATATGCTGTTTTGTAATAACGTATTATTTTGCAAAGTAAGAAAATGTACCTCTAAAGTATAGATAACTAGTTTCTTTAAAATAAGTGTGGTGCGAAACTTTAAAAATGTGGATTGTGGGTAGCCGGTCTTTCCCTCATGCATGACACCCTATTTACTGCGAATTCAGAAGACATCAGAAACAACCTTTTGTACTTTTGAAAATACACCTCCAAACATGAAAAAAAACGACAAAATCGACTTCCAATTACCGAACTCCATAGAAAAACAAAACACTATCATTTTCCATGAAATATGTGTAGCACAGTTGATATCAATTACATAGGTACCACATAAGGGCATTTCGAACTATGTCGAAATACCGTCTCAAACCAAACATTTAGGACATACTTGGTCTAGATTTGTAGATAGACTGGAAGCTTGATATATGTTCTAATACAGATTTTCCGGTGTTCCAACTAAATTCATTTGCATTTGAAGTTGCCTAATACCGGATTGGTGACTTATATGATAAATTTTCTGAGATTTCCATCTCAGTTTGGTTTGGTTTTTGCAATAGTCTATATTTGTGGGCTGGGTTGATTGAGTGCTCCTTCACTAAACCTAACGAATTAAATTTTAGAAATATTATAAATAGCAATTTGTGATTCAATGAATAAATTGTCGTAAACCTTGCTTCGGTGCAATGTTTATAATGGTTAGTCAAAAGATTTGCAACACTTCCCAAGAAATTCTAGTAACTTTTTAGGTAATTATTACTACAGTGAAAAAATCTTTCAAATCCAGAGGATTTCATGTAATCAAGATTAAACATTGCCTTGCTCATAGATTTATTATTTGACTAATTCCTTCCTTTACCAAAGTTACGTCCATATTACTCGGTATACATGACGAATATGATTAACAATTCTTACTCAACGCGAGTAACACTGATCGGCGTTACGTTCCGTTTTACAAAAAAAGTCTTAGCATACGCGCCCGATGTACCGTGCAACGTTATATTAGAGTGCTTCATCAATCATTAGTTGTAATTAGTAATACTATGTAACGAATCGATTCTTATCGTTTCCTTAGAGGTGCTGTAAGAAGTCTCTTGGATCTGATATAATCTGACTTGAACTGGACTGAAATGTCTAAGATTTGAATTCGTTGAGGAAGAATTAGTAATGGTAGGTAACTTGCTAAGAGAAAATCTGTACATAATATAAAAATGTAATAATCAATTGTTAATAATCAAAGTCGCTAATGATCTAAATGGTCGTGATAATCAAAGATCATCTCGTGTGAATATAATCTATAACTTAAGTTATCAAAAACCTAAATGAATTTCAGAATATCCAAAAACAAAAGCACTCATCCAATGTATTTAGCTTTCGAGGTAACTTTTCTCAACCATCTAAAATTACCAAATTCAAATAAGGATCAGCATAGGTAGCTACAACAACTTCCTAAAAGCCAAACTAAAAGAAATCCAAAAGTCCGCCGTTGTACAATGTGCATAAAGTATTTTAAATAAATAAATAAAATCTAAAAACCCAAAACCCCAAACCCTGATGTTACTCTATTGCATCATCAACAACTGATCCAATTTCCGAAATAAAGGTAGTTTACTTCAGAATCACCTGACGCAATACCTGCAGGATATGACAGACTATTTCCATAACCAGTCCAGTTCGACCACCGCCTATCCTTAAATCTAAATCCCCTTAAGACCTGACGGAAACCCATTCCTTAATTGACGTATCATGTCTAAGTAAGTACATATTATGGTCCATCTCATTATGACGGGATGTTAGGTAACCGACCCATATGGGCATTTTACCTACAAGCATGCATGCTTATTTAGCATGGACCATACACGGCGTGCAGTTACGTTTAATCTGTTTGTAAAGTGTTAAAGTTAAATCTTTGAAATGCTTTACATAATATGAGTTCTTGGGAGTGATTGAGGTTTTTAATGTAGGCTAAAAGCCGTTCCTAATATTGTATCTACTTGTTGATTTGATTTTAGAGATAGGAATTTGACATTACATACTTGTATGGGGCTAATATCAAAATTATTCTTCTTCTTTAAACAATGTGTTCCATTTTTGATAAGAAAATACTAAACAGGCTGTTTTCCTTTCATCAGTCCCGTGAAAACTATTGCTCAACTTTTTTGCTTCGAACTTTTCTACTCATAAATCAATTTGTAATATCCTACTTATATTATAAATGTGAAAGTTTGTGAGAATGTATGGATGTATGTTTGTTATTCAATCACGCAAAAACGGCTGGACCGATTTGGTTGAAATTTGGTATGTAGAAAGGTGATACTCTGGATTAACACATAGGCGACTTTTTATTAACACACCACGCGGGCGAAGCCGCTGGCGGAAGCTAGTCAATCATAATAATGAATGACGATATGAAGCAATAATTCAAACAATATCGAACAATCCTATTTTTTGGTGAAAATAAAAGCCATTCAATCCTATGCCTACTTAGCTTAGAAGCTCTTGTAGCTTCCAACATTTTCACTCCAAAAATATATTGCTCTACTTATTATTCATATACGATTGCATGAAATTGATCTAGGTGCTGCTTTTGTTAACACCATTTTTGTTAATGGATTAGTCAAAAATATTTCAAATTATATTTAAAAAATATCCTTACCATCAAAAAAAAGATCAGCGTCATTTCGAAATTTATATATGTGATGTATATAAAAAATAAAACAAATCCGAGATCACTGTATCACATTACTTTCGGCAAGTATAGTGCGCCAACGTTCTGCGCAGACGCCGCTCGTATCGCGCTTATATAGACGAGGCAAAGGCAACTCCTGTATGCCAAGACGGCTAAACTACTAGTACTATGGTTATTAGGCCTAGTGGTGCATAAGACTAAATATTAGGAACATTTGTAACGTATCCACTTGGTTAGGAAGAACAACATTTAACAAATAGGCTGCTTTTTTGTAAAATCGGAAGTATTGTTTGTTTTGATCGATGGAACACCTAATGCGTCTTAGCGGGTTATTAGTGAAGTTAATGGGGCAGAACTTGAAGAAACAACTTGTTTTCTTACATTGTGATATGCGTTAAATTGTTCTAAGACTAGCTTCTACCAGTGGGTTCTCCCGTATCCCGTGGGCCATGGAACTTTTCTGCGCACTCGGATTAGAAGTAGCTTATAACCTCCCCGATAAGTGGGCAATTTAAATTGGAGTTGTTTTTCAAATCGGCCCATTAGTTCCTAACGTTAGAGCATTCAAGCAAATAAACTAACAAACTCTTCAGCTTTGTAACATTGAATAAGTAGATTTTCTTTTCGGAGTTAAATCTATATCGTGTAATTCTGTTGTCATAGAATACATAGACCTCACCAAATATGTTCACTTACTTCTCAGGCACTAATGAACCTTTGCCATAGCGGTCGTTTAATTTGAAACATTACAATTGTCATTCTATTGCCCATACCCTCTTTGGCAATAAGCTCGGATGAGCTTTTAATACCTATACTTAGAGTTCTACAACTGTTTTCGTTGTAACATATTTATACTGATCTCTTATATTAAGTGTAATTAAACCGATATACTTACATATAATCTACAAAGTTACATATAAGTCCGCTAAAGGTGCGCCGCCAAGCAGCTGGTGGTCTCAGGCATCCGCTATAACATTGCACGCAACTCTAGGCAAAAATGTATCAATTGTCAATTAAATTCCAACAAACGGTCATTTCCAAGTGTTAGGATTTAAGGGTTGGCCATCTATGACGTCACACATTTAAAATAGGAAAATAGGCTATTGTCCGGAATCAACTGCGCCTTACATAATGTCATCATTTATTAAATTGGATAAAAATAATATGTTATCTTGAAGTCGCTTTTGTCAATGGTAACTTAAAAAGCTGTTCATTGAGAACTTTTTGTTACGTTCTACCTCACAAGAACTGGCCAAATATTTCCACTAATCCTAATCTAAGCAGCTGGGAATTTATTCGCTTAAACATGAGTTACAAAAACAAGTTGAGCCGCATTAGAAAAATGTTAAAAACGGACATATTACAGACTTCAAGACGGGCGTGGACCGTCCCTTTTAAGTGATCGAGATCAATTTAAATTTGTAATACAGCGGTCATAAGTTAAGCAGTTTACTTCAAACGTGCGTTGCTTAACATGTGTTCTGATTTTTTTGTTAATTCTCTTGATTAATATTTTAAATTATTTATTGATATGCATTTGTGAAGGATGTGTTTGTAGTTTTTTGTAGTTGCGACTTATTTTTATGGAATTGTTGTAAACCACACGTCCACACTATTTATATACTAGTAAAAAAACAATTTTGGTTTGTTTGTACCCTAAAGGCTCCGAAACTACTGAACCGATTTGAGGAAAATATTTCATTGTTGTATATCTATCTACACTCCTCCAAACTAACATAAACAATATTTATTCTGGTACGGGTAGTAGTTCCCACGGGACACGAGTGAAACCGCGGAAAACGGCTAGTATAAAGAAAATCTTATGTAATACGAGAAGTATATTCTGACTATGTTATTGTTCTTACAATGCAAATCCTCACTATTATCCGGCAGTAAGAATCTTAGTTCTCAATCAGAATGAATATGAAAGACACATGTCCATAGCAAGGGATTGGCAGGATATTAGAGCATGCTAACAAATTAGGTACCACACACGGTGATCTAAAGTTCCCGTCTACCTATACCGGGAGTACCTATGCACGCGTAAGATCATGGATATGATGAAATCACCAGATTGATTACATCGGCTTAATATAACGATATGCATGTCCAGCTCGGGATATTTCTCGCCTAGTTAATAAGTGTATTTGATTTAAAATATAGATTGCTTTTGGTTGGAAATTACTGATATCACCGCTCATAATGTTTCCTCGAATTAATTGCGTGCCAATAGTGTAATGTCTGTGGAGCCAGTAAGTACTTATTTGGCACTAGTAAAGTACAAAATGTATAAAGAAAAAACTCCTTTGAAAGATATTACTTTTTTAAAATGAATAAGGTGGGTAAACTTGCAAGCTTGACCTCAAATATATCTTCAACACCATACCTATTTACGATAACAAAAAGGTTCCACTCATTAATAAAACTCATGTAGATATTTTCACTACTTCTTTAATCATTTTATCCAAAAATAAATAACTTACACCTTAATTGATAAAAAACAACCATACATTCATCATGTAATAAATAAACATTCACTTTCACAACAAGAACACATTTCATCAATAAATAATTAATTACATATAATTAACGTTCGTTTTTAAAAAACATACCTAATATACCTACCCACTATAGATATGTATGTCTATTTATTCCCCTGAAAGTAACAGTAACTATTAAGTTCCTACCAGGACAATTTAGTGTGTAAAATGCCTATAATTTTCACCTAATAATTCATCTATTCCTATCATAGTAGATATTTTTATTACCATTCATACAGTTAGGCCCGGTTGTTCGTACGGTACGGTAAAGATAAAGTTAAAATTTTACCGTTGTCAATTTTAACCCCGGTTAATTTGACATTTTTGTTATGACATTTTAACGTTCAAAAACGCTTTTTGAATTTAAACCCTGTTAAACTGTAACTAGAATTTAACCCTAACCTTGACGTAACCGAGCTTCGAACAACCGGACCTAACTAGTCAAAATGTATCCAGTTTAGTTTTCCAAATACGAACATTAGCAATATAAAACAAATAAACATCACCGCATCCGAGACATAACATTACATCATAATAAACATCATTTCTTAAACATGTACCATTGTTGACAAATTAATTATGTCCATTGTATTTTCTATTCTACTACACCTTTAAGATTCTTGCATATTTTTTCATTTGGACGATATTGAGCAAGTCTACTTGTAACATCTTGTAACGTTTAACGAAATTTTGCCGAATCTAGTCGTCTTCAAATTTATTTTTTACATAAACTGAAGCAACCCAGCCCTTTTATTCAAACTTTGTAGCATACTAAACGAAGTTATAAACACATACGTATGTACCTTATTTTTGCCTCCCAACTCCCTGATCCCTTACAATATGACTTCAAACTGCTAAGTATAAAACTAATTCGCTACTCAGTCTCATTTTCCCCATTACTGGGAGTCGTGGTGCTTCCCTCTTCCAACATCCCCAGTTCAATGGACGCCACACTTTCAGAGCTGTTTTCTTCAGTGACGTTTAAGCTTGGCGTGGAGGGTTCTGGCAGAATCTCACAATTTTTGCCCGTAACTCCTGGCGGGCAGTAGCATTTGAAGTAGCCGTCACCGGATTCTAGGGAGACGCATTTGCCGCCGTTCTTGCATGTGTCTACGTTCTTGTCGCAGTAGTTGAGTTCTGTGGATGGAGAAGAAGACGTGGTATGAATGACATGTTTAAAAATGCTTTACTATTACGAGGTATAAATAAGTACGACTGAATTTTAGTTTTAGTGTAGACTATAAACAGGCAGTGTAGTATTAAGTGGCGAGACAGAATTGCTTCTGCTACTTTTTGCTAACTGACTACTCGAAACAACACTTCAAAATATAAAACAATTTATAAAACTTAGTCGTATTGTCTGATAACTGTCTTGTTGTTGGTTTGTCTCAGAAATAAATAACATAAAGAAACATCTCAAATGTCAATGTTAATGCTCAATCCTTCTTCGTGTGAGAGGAGGCCTGTGCCCAGCAGTGGGACGATAAAAAGGCTGTAACGTAACGTATCTTAAATGTGGTGATTCTCACCTTCATCACACAGCATGCCTCCCCAGCCAGGCTCACAGATGCACTCCCAGGGCTTGTTGCAGGCGCCGTGCACGCAGCCGGGGTAGCGGTGACACTCGCCGCACGTCGCGCCCGTCCAGCCCACCTTGCAGCGACACTCGCCCGGCCGCCGGCAGTAGCCGCGCTCAGTGTGGCACCCGGCGGAGCAGATCGCTGGAGAAGGAATGATGATGGTCAAGTGTGGAGTCGTAGATAAGCTCATGGATTTTAAGGGCACAAGTGAAGAAACAGTATCCTTTAAGTGCCATGTATATGTATAAAACAGGTATATGGACACACTTCAAAAAAGGCAGGTTCTTAAAGACAAGTCAGAGAAACTTTGACCTCCTGGCTTGTACTAAAGTTTCTTCAAATCTGAGGATAATCTTCATTGACATTTATCATGAATCCACCACCATATAACCCACCATATAACTTGAATACGGGTCATCCTCTTACGGTAAACCCTAAATCCATCTGATGATCAGTGATGTACGTTAAGACTCCAATGAGATTGTGATTTGTGTGTTAAACTTTCTAATATCAAAATAATTAAAAATAACTACGTTATTTATTACATAGATTCCTAAGCCTGATAATCTCAATTATCCTCATCGCTAAAACAGAAGAGCCCAGCGAGAGAAATACATTTGCAACTTACGTGTCTGACACAGCAGTCCCGTATACCCAGGCATACACTTGCACTCTAGCGGCTTGTCGCAGTAGCCATGCTGGCAGCCCGGCAGCGGCTGGCAGGCGCGGCAGGTGGCCCCAGACCAGCCCAGCTTGCAGCGACACTCTCCCGGCTGCTCGCAGAACCCGCGCGTCGCGTGGCAGTCGGAGCGGCAGATTGCTGGAAACGTGGGGAAACATCAAATAGGTGGTTGTTTATTTGAACCTATCTGAATGAGGTCATGGCTCAGGATGTTGGTTAATTCCTAAAGAAAAGACCATGATTAGCAACAAATGACTCTATTCTCGATCATGGGAAACATCCACGTTAATACTACAATGCAGCATATTGGATGACAGACTTTTGAACTTTGTAAAAAAGATGTATCATTTAGAAGTGATAATTTGATAAATATTCCTTCCACATTTTAAAGAGTATTATATACTCAACTACGAAAAGAGTTAAGAGGCTTAAATCGGTCCCGTTTGCCCATAATATGTGAATCTCTTTTTAAAAAGAGGTATGTTTGATATTTTTTTCTCTGTTAAAAAAGTCACCTAATCATGTTTTGAAAACTAACAAAATAAGGTTTTTATCATGAACTTTCAGGTAACCAAGTTGTATTTTGATCCGTTTTGTATTTACTGAGAAAAATTTAGATAATTGGCGAAAAAATTTCCAATGCGTCCTCTTAAAATACTCACGTTCAGAACAGAACAGGCCATCCCAGCCATCCCTGCAGATGCACTCGAAGGACTCGTTGCAGTACCCGTGCTGGCAGCCGGGCAGCGGGATGCATTTGTTGCATCGCTCCCCGTAGAACCCTAGCTTGCACCGGCATTCATTCGGACGCTTGCAGTAACCTGGTGACAGCGATATTGTTAGTAATTCGGGCGAAAAAACAATGAAACCAATGTCCAACTTGAATTATATAGAAGCATTTTCTTACTATAATTGTAATTTCCAACTAATGTACCTACGCAATGTACAAGTTGATATTTTATTAGGTATGGACTAAATGTGACCGCAGATACACTCGTATTGCAAAGATTGGAATTAGTTGGACCATCCATTAATCAAATTTAACAAGAGCTTCATTTAGCTGCAGAACTTTCTTTGACTGCTATATGAAATAGCCAAAATTTTCACTTATAATACCACAAGAGCTTCAAAATTATCGGGTATTTTCCGATAGGTTAGTGATTTTTCCTGAAAAACTTGACGACTTTATTTGTTTGCAGGGAACCTTGAGGGAAATGCCAGATAATTATGAAGCTCGTGTGGTATTCGGGAGATTATTTTTCCGTCCCAAATGTCGGCCACAACCTGTCAGTTTGACGTAGCAACGACCAGAGAAAATATTCAAAAAATTTTCAGTATAATACCATGTAGGTTGTACCACGTGACGTCGAATGGTGCAATTCTATTGGTCGATATTTGGGTCGGAAAAATAATCTACATAATCACGCCATGTTCAAAACAGTCATGCGTTAGAGTTTGAAAGTGCACGAACAAGTAGTTTTTATTTCTTTGTATTAATTGATCGCGTGTCAATACCTGTCTCTAGTTAACCACAAACATTTTAAATATATATTTTCGCTCCAATCGTGCAAAACGTCCAAGTAGTTATTAATTAATTTCCACATAGTAGAAGTTGCTATACTTCTTCATCTAATACAATACAGTACAATAAAGTTGTTCTTATACTCTCTTATACGCTCTTACACCTTCCGTAGTGAGTCAGACTAACTTTTGACGGTATAAAGTCCAGTACAACTAATAAACAGAAACAAAAAATAAAAGAATCAGAACTGTACCAGAGATGCACAAAAACTTTCCCGTGCCGTCATAGCGGATCGCTAATGAGCTAAATAAAGCGGACCGTCCCGTTATCAACTGACTCAAGACATCGCCAGCAACATTGTATGATTGTACTCATTTCAATGAGACCTTATGTCAATAGCAAGTTAACCATTTGTAGAAAGTTTGCATTAAGAAAGATTTCATTGTTTGTAGCTTGTTTATAACGATTAAACACTAAGACAGCTGAACTATAGGGCAATATAAGGAACTATACACACGGTGGGCCTCCAGGCTAAAAACGCTGGAAAGAGTCAGTAGTGGTTCAGGTCCTCAGATTCGAACAACTTCAAAGCCACCTGCTGTATCTATTGGCTCTAATTGCCACTAACAGGGAAGAATATCTAGTATCTAGCATACCTATAACTAGCTCTTTGTATATTTTATAGTCGTTCTCTTTACATACTAAGTTAACAACAATGGTACAAAGCAAACACCTACAATGTTAATTTTTAACAAGTCATCGCTACTCAGAAATAGATACAAAGAAATTCTTAGAAGCAGAACTTTCTCAACGAAAGTTCTAGCTCGGTAAACAGTCCCGACTTCTTTCAGACTTACTACTAAATGACTAGGTGTCAATGACCTAGTATGGCATACTAACCTACTGAGATTTTGAATTATGATATGGAGGTAAAGACTCGATAGTCTTACCTTTATGGTAGAGAGTGCTTTATTGAACGCAAAGGGTGTGTACATAAGCATCTAGATATTCACTTTATCTTTGGTTCTCAGAACATGTTGTTTGACTAATCAAACACTCAAGCATTTAGCACTAGCTGCTTCACACGCCTACATCAATAAGTCATAAGGTAACTTTTGGTTGCTCTCGAATAACATCTAACTACATATATCTAGCTGTAACCGTTTTCAGTATCCACTAAACTACCAAATATCATCTCTATCGATTTATTTGTTTACCGCAAAAGTATCGAAAACAAACTAATTCCCTTTTGCATCTGGTACTTCAATCATATAGTCCTATTTTACAGCAATATTTTTATCTTATGTCCCTCAGTCAATTTCAATTACAATGTACTTAAGTTACAATAACTGCATTTACAGGTTTCTTTCTGAGTCTATTCTAGAATAGGTACAGCAGTTATACAGTGAACATCTTACCTTGCAGCGGATCACAGCCCTTCTTACAGATGGGCACATCGCAGAGGTCTCCCTGCCAGCCCGGCAGACACTTGGGCTCCCCCTTATCATCGCACACGTAGTGGCTGTGCTCGCTCTGCACGGCCGGCAGCTCGCACGCCTGTCGGAATCGCACCGGCTTACCGAGGGCATTCGAACGTTAGTGAGGTGCAAGAAGTAGTGGGTTTAACACAGACATTCAATAGGGTGAGAGATAAAGAGTTAAACACAAACATTTAATATTAAAAGAGTGAGGTGTAAAGAGTTATACACAAACAAACATTAAAAAGGTGAATATGTGTGGTGAGGTGACGTGCATGAGTGGTAAAGAGTGTGAGATTTGGACAGAATATCATTCTCCCGTTAAACTTATATTGAGAAGTGTTAAGAAACTTATATTTTTTTATTGATTATAATTGTTAATCTTCGAACCCCGAAGGTGTTATCATTAATGTAAAAGAAAATCGCACACATTGAGCGAATTATACCTAAATATGCAATCCATAATCTTTTCGTCACTAATCATTTAGCTAACAACAACTGATTTATTTTTTTACGAATTTTTGACAACACACGATATAGCAAAACAATAGATAGAATAGAAATAAAGAATTCACAAAGGTAATGCTTATTTCTGAAAAAATCTCTCCCGGCATACCTGCGAAAGTATGATATGAATTCAGGAGATGTAGACAATGTGTAAATAAAGAAAACAGAAACTTAACTGAAAGAAAATAATTGCATGTATACCTACATAAACAATAAGTACGTAACTATTACATACCAACACAAATAGGTACATAAAAGACAAACAAACAACAATGATGCAATGGACTGACAGTGTTCTTTTAATTTTCTGTTAAAAAGTCCAACACTTTGGCAATCTTTAATCTCATGAGGAATGGAATTCCAAAACCGAACAGCATGAACGGTAAAGGAATAGAAGACATAAATATCTCTAGAATAGAAGTTGGTGGAATGGTAAGGGAATTTCAGAATGGACGAAGGAAAATTGCTCTCGCAGGTACCTACGATGGATAAGGGTTACCTATAGAGGATATTGAATAGCAAACTTAAAACCAAAGCTTAAAACACGAGAGTTCCAAAGTCGAATGGGGAGCCACTCGATAATGTTGCGAAAGCTAGAGACGTGATCTTACAGATATTTATATTGCAAACACTCAAGCGTGTTTAAGAGTCAAATGGGCTAGATTATGGTTTGGGCTAGTCAGATTATGAGAGCTGTAAGTCTTTGAGTTTCATATAAAAGGATCTAAGATAAGAATGGACATAGGAAAACCGCTCTCGCAGGTACGATGGAAACTTAGCTTTTGTATCTATGATAATCGTATGTTTCAAGAAGATCGTAACTTGCTGTGTTGTACCTATGTCATCTAGCGCGATATTTACCTCATACATACACCTATTGAGGCATGACGTGACAACAGGTATCCTGTAGAAAGCTTTCAACAAAATCTAGCTCACAGTCTTAACATAACTTGTGCAGCTTCAATGAACATTGCAAGTTAAGTGTTAGCTGACATATAGAAAGCGATGCTCCTTTCATCCTAACAGAAGGATCGCACGCATCTCGCTGACTCACGCAGGAACTTTCTAATATGAGCCGCGAGAAAGCCACGAGAAAGTCGGCCGCGGGAAAATGCCGGTGAAAACATTATGTTCATCTCGTTTTGTATTTTATTTAATTAATTACAAGAAATATATGTAAATGCACCGATTTGTTTTAGGTATAATTAACGAAAAGTTAAATTAGGTCTTTAATTTAATTTGCTAATTGACTAACTGCAATTTTATTTAGTTCCTCATTTCTAGTGATTAAAAATAAATAATACTGATTTCCTGAACTACTGCTTAAAATGATTAATTGTTGGAAAGCGTGCAACATTAAAAACTTTTGACTTATTTACTTATTTTTATGATGTTATTAATTTAACACTTTTTTAATCATAGCTACTTAATTATTTCATAATAAAACCTACACCCCTACACCCATCACACACACCACAAAAAAAAACCATAGACACAAAAACCCAAAACCAACCTGCTTCTTCCATTTAGGCAGATGCCTGGCCGGTAACACGCTGGTAACACAACAGACGACAACAACTAGCACAGTCCGCATGATGTCCCCATGTAGTGCAGTAATGCGGCGCGTGCGCAGGTTGGCTCGACACTGCCGTAATGTCGTGCTATTGAACTTGAGACGCTACTTTCGCCGCCGATGTGGTCACGAGGCCATTAAAAGTGAGGTTTAGGAAAGTGGTTTGGTGTTTTTGTTTGGTAGGGATGATTGGATAATGAACTTGAGGAAATGTTTATGGGAACAAATATAATGACCACCATAAAATGCTTTGGTACCCTTAGTTTTGCAACCAGAAAAATCTACTGAACACCAGAAAAATAAAGTCTAAAAATGTAATAGTACCAGCTATTTTAGTCACGACTTCACTTTAAATTGTATTCGACCACCAAATTTAGTAAATGATCACCAACTCTTGACGACCAAATTAATATATTATTTTTGCCTAAATAAGTCACTGTGATTGCCATAAAATGTAGGCTTATTATCAAATAAAGTATTATGATGCCATATTAAGTTATGTGTCCGGCTTGCAATGCATGTGCGAGTGTCAGTATGACGAGTGACAGGGGAAAATGGAAGAAAATGACATATTGCGCCGACCCCAAGTAAAATTGGGAACAGGGCAGGAGAAAGAAGAAGAAGAATGTGTTTCTCAATACACTCCCTCGAAAACACACTCTTATCGCACTGTTTAGAGGCATGCAATAGACAATTTTCCACCCTAGTGCAGGAAAAGGGTCCCCATAATGTTATTACATTTATTGTATCAGGCCGAACTTATTTTTTTGGAGTCAGTTTACTTAAACAGGATAGCAAGATGTTAAAACTTTGATTATCATTTTATATTAAAACGCTGGTATAATTTTGATGATCATTCACTACTTTTGGTGATCATTTACTACTTTTGGGATAACAATGATTTATTTGGACTCATTTTGCTTAAATAGGATAGCAGAATGTAAAAACTTTGGTTATCATTTTACTTTAAAATGGTGGTTTAATTTTGGTGATCATTTACTATTTTTGGCTTGCGCATGATTTATTTTGGAGTAATTTCACTTAAATAGGATAGCAAAGTGTTAAAACTTTGGTTATCATTTTACATTAAAATGCGAGTTTCATTTTGGTGATCATTTACTATTTTTGTCTGCTATTTGTTACTATTTCTGGTGATCAGTTAAACATAAGCCAATGTTTATTATGATTATTTTTATTACTATATGTATTAGCTTTTTCTCAGAATTCAGGATGCTTGAATAGTTTTAACTCGTTTAATCTTTTCATAGAAATATGATGAGGAAAATAATGCCTTTCGCGATATGGTTCAGCGAATCTACACTTAGTGCGGTTGCACTTAATCCAATGTAGTGCTTTTGGCTAGGCCTATAAAAATGTATAAAAGGTACAATCTGGACATATGTAGGTCTGATAGATTTGTGCTTTCAATGTTATCCTAACTAGAGCACATAACATTTAGGTACGTTTTCTTGATCAAAAAATAACTGTAACATTCTTCCCGTACCCGCTTCTCTCGTGGCCACGACTGCAATCAATAAAATTTCTACATAATTGCATTATGGAAGTGCCGGTGCAGCTCACGAGATGCATTGCATTACTTACCCTTGTAACAGGAAAACTAATTAAAAGTAGCGGGACTTATATCAAGAGTAAGGTGGCTATAAGCCGAACGATTCGCAGAAATCGAAGAGGAAAAACATTGGATATTCCGAACTTTCTTTCTGCATATGAATATCAAATGACGCGTTGGATTAGAGATTGTAACTAAATGCAACACTTAACATTGGGTTTAGAATTAGCTATTATTCCAGTTAACGACATTTTTATCGTTCCATACCCAAAAGACAAAACGGGTCCCGATAGGACAAGAATACTCAGGTACTAATCAACAGTTGCATATCTGGTTCTGAAGGTATGTTCGGGGAACTTAAAAAAATCGTCTTGTCAAGTTTTATTAAAGTTCTATACTGATCAGTCTGAACTAACTCTCCAGTAATTGATTCCACAGAGGTATATGTTATGTACATGTTCTAATTACTTTGTGGTGATGTACTTTATAGGGATGAAATGAAAATTCAATTTACCTTCACATGTTACCATTTATTTATATTATTTTTCCTTTCTATATACACTATATTATAAAGCTATATACACACACTTTAGGTCCATGTTACTTTATCATACATCTTACTGAAGCTCCGACATACAAAGTTAAAAAATACACGAGTTATCACCGTTCTAGTACAATCTATTATTACTTACTATGGAAAAATAAATATTATGGAATAACATGAAAATATGTAGAAGTGCTTTATAAAAGTATCTGCTATCATTCTTAAAATGGAAATATTATAAATTGGAAGAATTATTTTCTGTGTTCGTGTACTCTACGTTTTGAATATTGTAAATTCTATTTAACACCAAAAAAATCTAAAAAAGAACTATTAAAAATTCCAGAGTTTGCTTGACATTTCTAATTACTTTTTTCATCATTTTATTATATACTTTTAATATATTTGTAACACGTTTACAATATATGACCGATTATTAACAGATATAAGGCATGTACGTATCATAGCACTCGGATTACACATTTTGTTTACACTTGGGATATTACGTAACACATACAAATGCTTCTCAGACATAATAGCTACTATTTATGTAGATATAACTATTAAACATAGATCCATAAATAAAAATAAACAACAAAAAAATAACTTACATGAGCAAATGTTGAAACGAAAAAGAATTTCTAAATTCATTGTTTTAAAAAATATTACCAAACTATAAATAAAAAAAAGAAAACAAAAAGTTTCGTTAAAATAGTTTTTATTCGATAATTGCCTAGAGAACTCAGGTCATGGGGTTTCATCATGGGCCGAGTTTTGTTTCAGATCTTACAATCTGTTGCCAATTTTAAGTAATTACTTTTGTACCTATATTTTACATTTCATTTGTATAAAACAATAAGATAATCACTGAGACTCACAAATATATTTATCACTGCGATTAACATACGAGTATATTGACGTCACAAGAGTTTTTATTTGGCGCTGCTGTATTGTCTATACTCTATCCACGGAAGCAAGAGCTAAAAGGTAAACAAAGAATGACACTTTTTCAAGATGGCGGTACAACCCGACCGATGACAAAATCACAGATACTGCGAACATTTTACACAAAAATGTGACGTTTTGTCACCGGTCGGGTTATACCGCCATCTTGAAAAACTGTCATTCTTTGTTTACCTTTTAGCTCTTGCTTCCGTGGATAGAGTATAGCTGTATTGGTTAGGTTAGTAGACAGATCTCCATCTTTTTGTAAATTACGATTTATAAAATATAAATTGAAGTCCTAAAGTGTTGAAAAAAATGGTTGCTTATTTAAAATAAAATTAGTACTTCAGTTATCTAAGTTTTGACATTTTATCTAAAGCCAAAAGAAAACAACACGGCAGCGTCAAAGAAAAAACACATGTATAAACGAACACAATTCAACACAGAATAACACAGAGACATTTTATCAATACTAGGCCGTGATACACGCGTGAATTCAGTGCCATTTTCGTAGTGAAACCATTGATAAACAAACCTAATAAGTTCGAATAATAATTCTGAATATGGCCCTGGATTTAATTTACGTGTAGCGTTTTTGTTATTGGGTGAATTAATTGATTTTTTAGAACATCATTTTGAGGAAACAACAAAATATTTTTTGTGACATTTAATTTTAGCACCCTCATATCAAATTATTTCATAACTAACCAGAGCTGGATAAACATTTGAAATATGGTTAGTTTATACAAGTTATAAGGAACAAGAATGGAATGTTTTAACTGAAAGATATAATAAGGTTAATTATTAAACAGTTAGATAAATCATCATTCAAAATCATAAACAATATTGGTTTGTAGAAAAGTAAATGCAAAATGAATTAACATTTCATAAAGGCATAAAAGAGGTTTTTTTTTGTTAAAAATTGATAGCGCAAACTTTTGCGCAAAGTGGAAATTTGCGCTTTTTGCGCGATTTGTACCATGGAAGGTATAATAACTTCACACAAGTGTCGATAAATGAAAGTCATCTTGTGATAAAAGTAGATAAAATTGGGTTGTATCAAAAGGAAGTCAAAAGATTAAATAATATTTTTTTAAATTTCACACAACATTGAGCTTTTTTAAACTCATGCTTAATTTTGAAAGCTCGTTAATTTTGTATCATTTTAAGCAGATTTATATTATTTACTTGCTTCTTTTAATTGTTTATTTTAAATGCTTCATCTGTTACAAATAAAAAACACATTACCCTCGCTTGCGTCGCGCATTCGGCTAAAAAGCATAATACACGCCACTTTCTCAAACGCAAGAAGTTCACACATTAGTAGATGTTTTAGCAAACGTGAACCCTATCTTATATAATATTATGACAGAAACATCATATTATATGAAAATCAACGTCAATCCATTGAGAAGTATTTCACACTCACAACATAGTAATTATTGACAGTCATTAACAATTAACAAGCCCGTAAAAGACGTTTACGAAAACTTCAACGATCGTACACGACATAAATATTATTACTATGAACGAAAGGTATAGGTGTACAGGGTACATTGAATAGAACAATCTATTAACCATACTCATATAGATTTTTTTATGAAATATTCATTCGTGATTCTTTAAAGTTTTTTTTTTTTTCAACTTACAACATATTTAGTTCTCTTTGAACATCTTCACGTGGCTGAATTAACTATGTTTGTGCAATACTTCAAATTTTATTACAAACCCTCACAAATATTATGACGTCGTCTGATCAATGTATATTTCAAATCTACAATGTACACCTAAAACTTTCGCCAACTGTACCTCACAGTACAACAAATTAGAACAAACGCCATGATTTAATAAAAACAATCAAACTATCCACACGTGAGAGTCACATCAACTTTAGTCACTCCATGTGGCACACTCGTCCGCAGCTGCACTCGATACACTCGAAGCCGACCCCGACATTGTTGGGAAAAGGGCCGACACAACATATTTTTCACTGTCAAAAATTATCGACCTTATTGCTTATAGAAATAGAATCTCAAATTCAATTGAATGAATACGAATTGATGTTCTTTCATCTTCGAGAATCGAGAGTCGGAATCAAATCTAAAACTCGAGAATCGGCCCCGATTTTCAAATATAATTTCATTTTTAATATGATTCTATAATTTCATTCTTATGGATATTCACAGATCGCATAAGCGGTGAAAATTAATACCTGTTTATAATAAGTGTTTAAAAACACGTTTTTTTCGCACCCAAAGTATTCATCACTGATCGATTTTGAAACGTTGGATGAGTGGATGGTGGGATGAGTTCAATCTTCATAATTTCGTACCCAATATTTGAGTCGTTAGATTTTAGGTCCTATTTCCACTACAATAAAGTCGACGACAGCTTGACAACGAAAACAAGCTGGACAATAAAACTACTGAGCTTATAAGTCCTTCTGCCGTGTGTCTGCATACAGCGGCACTTGCTTGTACTCCGGGAACGGGTACAGCACCAGGTGGTCTGCTGTCTTGTACCACGGGATCAGACCGTTCTGAAATAAATTGAGATGGGTGATGAATTAGAAAACTCGTCGAGTTCACAGATACGACTTATCGATGTTTCTAAGTAAATGATTGTTTGAGATATTTTTAATATTCAGATTTTAGCATTACATAATTTAATTTGGTTGGATTTGTTGCTTACGAATTCATAACATGACATATTTGAGTACCAAATACGCTAACAAAAAGTAGATCAATTCAAATCAACTATAAACTCTGCGAAATGTTAATTACAAATCAAATAATGATACAGGTGCAAACTACATAATCCCACTTAATTTCAGTTATGCAGTTCCATAATTGAGCAGTTAAAATCACACACTTGAAAATTACACGAATTCTGACACAACCTATAGTTACAATAATGTAACAAACAAGTTAAAAGTAATAAACTTACAATGTTTGTTCTCTTGTTCGTCCCCCGTCCGTAACCGTTCCAATGGTTGCCCGCGATGCCGATCAAATCGCCCACCTGAGAAATTAAACATATAATCTAGAGTTATAGATATAGTCTATATTTGAATCACATATCATTATGAAATGCAAAAGTAACTCATTCCGTCGCCTTTCATTTTAGATTGAAAGGCGACGGAAGGAGTAGTTTTAGATCTACTGAACCAATTTTAATGATAATTGTAGGCGGATAGTGTAGAGCTTCAAAAACGACATAGGCTTCTTTATATTTGGATGGGAGAAGAAGTTCCCTCTTAACGCATTTGGAACTGCTGGTATTCATGAATAACATTTTTCCATTAATGTGCATGCATTATACTGGGCGACCTTTTTCTATTTTTAACAGACTTCCGAAAAAATTATCCGTTTTTTTATTATTATCCAATATTTAGAAGTCGCCTGACCTGATTTACAAGATAATTTTCAATAACTGAAATTAATAAACATAAATATAATATAATATGACAAACCTGGAATGGCACATCCTGGTACTGTCCGTCGTTGGGCATGACGGCGATGCGGTCGTGCGAGTTCTGTCCGCCGAAGTAGTAGATGTCGTCCAGCGAGAAGAAGCTGTCCGACGCGTCCACGCGGTTCGTCTGCATCATCTCGTACGCTACCCGGCCCACCTGTAAGTAAATAAAAAATAACGAGTGATTTCAAATACAATTTTGGGAAAACGAGAAAACCGTATTTTTTCCTTAATTTTTCACAAACTTTTCAAAAATAAGAAATAGACTTTGAAATTCCGGAATACATTTTCAATTAATCATAAAAATGGATTTAGCCGCATGTCGGTGACGGCGTAATTAGCCAGCTGTGCTGGACGTAATGCACGCACATTTGCTTGTACTGCGGTGCACTCACTATTCCTTCACTCTCATAGCGCGATGGGACGACAATCCGACACCACCCGAGAGAGATCACAAACAGGACCGACTATAGCGTGTTCTCCGATGCACAAGTGTATCAATCACTAACTTCCAGGGTCCAGGCTGTGACAGTATACCTGGCTACTGAAGGTGCAGACGAGGTAGTCGCACATGGCCAGCATGTGCAGGTCCACCAGCAGCCCCGTCAGCGACAGCGGTGTGTAGCGGCGGTGGGTGGCGGCTGTCTTCGCTATGGACGGGTCGCCCAGGAATGTGTACTCGGGGTATTTGCTGCGAGCATCTTCTAGCACCTGGGGACAAGATATAAGGTACTGGTATTAAAAGTACCTAACGTGATATGAATATGGTCGGTGGGCGCGGTGCTAGTGCGGGCGCGTGTACAGGCAGCTCGTTAGTGGCAGTCCGAAAGAGCACGCGGGAAGCGGGGGACAGTCCCGCCAGTTGTGAGCGTTCCTCGCGCTCCTGTAATCACTCCCGCTGCCCACGTCTTGCGCTCCGCGTCGACATGCCGAGTGTCACTAACGAGCTGGTCAGACGTTAGTCCAAAATGTATATAGAGTGGTGTTACGTTCATAATACCGCCACTGGCATCTACATACATTTTGGCTACCGCATTCGCCGATACTCTATTTATGACTAATGTTAGTAAATAGTGAGGCGGTGAACAAATAGTGCTATTAGATTGACGGAAGATATTAAATGACTTCACAATTTAAATGGTTAAACGAGCGAAAAAAGTATTCAAACTTACATTAGCATCATCAGTAGCTAAATAAACTCTTCGGACATCCACAGGCCTGGTGAGTTCTAGTTGATCGTAGTAATTCTTCACGTGAGCCATGTACTCGTGAATGTGGTGGAACGCAGCTTCCGTGCCCACTTTATCTGTCCTTCGTATGTGCACACTGTAATAAATTAAATAAAGGAAATTTTAATAAAGAACATATTACCCTATAATTACACTGTTTAATAAAAATAAACTTGTAATTTAGATAAGATATATGCAGCATAGACCCAATACAGTATGGACTAATTTGGTCGAAACTTTAAGACTTATTTTAATTACTATATTTAAAAAAGACAACAACTTTTAATAACTTTACAACATGTCTCGGTGGAAAAACTACCAAAGCTAGTAAGTAAATAAAACTTACAAGACCACAACTTATTATTTAATTATCACAATCAATTAAACAAATATATCACGCCAGACCAACAACAAAAAGATACAAGAAAAATACAATATATTAACAAAATTAGCACCATTATCACAAACAATAACCGCGCATTATACGGTAAGTAATACTTGAACAATAACACCGCTATCGTAAAACGGAACGTAATACACTGCCAGCAAATAAAACGGAGCAAAATAATTAATTTCACGGAACATTATGGATAAAACGAACTTATCGCAACTGTAAAATTGTTTCAATCATCGTTTATAAAGCGATTATTCTTTTCAATTTCTCGTTGTTACATACTTTGTCTGCATATGAGTTTTTAATAGACCAACTTTCCAATACATACAGTTTTTAAATCAAATATTTAGTTAGTAAATCGTACATTTAAACAAACTATGCTTCACTTGTAGTATCGATAAGAAATATAAAAATACCAGCAATTAAATTTTTTTATTTCAAATAGGCTTTTGCAGTCTTGTGAAATGTCATACTAGTTGCAGTTTCTGTAATTTATCTTCAAGTCTTAAAAAAAATGCAACCAGTCGCAAAGGATACTTTCATTACAACTTCAGCTCCGACTTTTATCTCACTATTTATTTTAAAACAATTTATATGATCTAACTGTCAAAATTACAGATATTGCAAACTGATTCAGAAAAGAAGCATTTTTTCGTATGGCGATGTTTAAAACGAATTTCAATTACCTACCTACTCGTACTATTTGTTAAATTCCTATCTCTAGTAAGCAAATCATTCAACAGATAGGTTATTAAAATCCACCGTTAGTTAACTTACCCAACGATAGGCGTTTTGAAGTTCATTTTGGCTATGGTATCGTTGATGGCTTTCTGCATCGCTTGCCGCGGCTTCAGCACGTACTTGAGCATCTGACCGATCCACCATGACGAAGGATCGCCGTTAAACCGCGTTATTCTAAAAAAATAATAAAATAAAATAAAAATATACTGGTCCAGATTTAAGGATGCCTGGAAATAAAATAACGATATTGTCTACAAATATTTTTAGTTTTAGTTTTTTTTTTTTTTATTAGGAAAACTTACATACTTACTTTTTATTAAAATGTAAGTATGATTAAACCAATAAATTGTATAGGAGACATTTGGGTACATTGGTCGTCAAAATAGACGTAGTCATCAGAATATTTGTATTAGGCCCAGACTTCCCTAAATTGGAGCGGAGTTTTTAAACAACCAATAGAAATTCTCTGCTGAGGAGTACCGAAAATCTATCGCTTGTTCAAAAACTTACCCGCCTTGATGGTTACAAATATGGTGTCTATGAATAATTATAACTTATCTAAAATCAAAACACGAGTTTTAAAATACATATTAGGGCAACATGTTACCATATTTAAATACATTAATATTTTACAGGAAACTCAACAATCACGAGCTATTTATTTCCAAATGAATTCCATAAAAATAATATAACTTTGTATGAACTTACCTATGAGCTAAGTCTTTTGGTATGGCCAGCGGTAAAAACTTAGGCCTCTGCGATATCGAGTCTATGAACGTCAGAGACAAGACCTTGGCGTCGTACGTTACTGAAATGGTAATAAAAATAAACTTGTTAATTGAGAAATATAGAGAAAATAATATTTAACACAATTACACGCAACAAATATGTTATTATCATATAATGGCAAAAAAGATCGCACACAAAAACGTTGTATAACAAATCTAGATTTTATGAGCACACAGCTTGTAATAAACGAAAATATCTGTCTTATAGGTACAAACATTATCATCAAACTTATTCAGGTAAATATTACCACCACCACCACAGGTTTTTCACACTTAACACAAGTTTTGTATAACAACAAATAAGTATGTAAGTACTGTCAAGAACCAGTATATTATAATACCAAACACTTGAAAATCCTCAAGAGAGGCAAATAATTCGAATATATCAAACATGTTAGACACGTAACAGTCTAACTAAACAAATAATTTATTTGACGTTAAAATAGAGATCCTCGTTTCCATTATGCTGACTGTACTTTGCAAAGAAATACCTATTTTTTAATTTTGACAATTTTATAAGTTTATTTATCTGTTTTAAAATAATAATTTTCGCAGTTCAAACACAGTACAAAAACTCAGGGGTCATCGGCGGTCAGCGAAGCGATCAAAAAGATTATATCAATAGACAATTTATTTTATGGAAGCTACAATTATTTACAAGAATATTATTCACAGGACATCAGCATAATGAAAACGAAACCACTATATAAACTCTTTTGCAAAAAAAACGGGCACCTATGCGAAATCTTAGTTTTAAGGACTTTGCGTGTATTTCAAAGGGTTTTAATGATTGTAGTATGTTTCTAGCATCAAAAGGGTTAGCCAAGCATGCGTGAGAGTGTATTCTAAATTTGAATTTTGTACAATTGCTAAGAAATTGGTTAAACCTTGTTTTGGACTAATTGCTGGCAGAAAGTTCGTCGGTATTTTGAAAAGTTTTTGAAGTGATTTTCAGGAAAATGATATTGCAATTTTAATTAATGATTAATGTACTGTTTTGTTAGATCAAAACATTTTTGAAAAACTATGCGTATTTGATAAAATTTTCACCTGCTCTAAATGGGCTATACTGATGATTGATGGCAATGTTAAGAGTTCCGGTATTTTAGTGTAAAGCATTCTATTGTTTAGATATTGTACCCACCTGTTTTGAAATATCGCTTTTTCATAAATAAACACTATTTAGAAGAGTATCAGTAACTTTGGCTGCGACAAAACCAATTTAGAGTAAGCAGTGCCGATCACAACCCGTCTCCTATCGGGCTTTGACATTTAAAAAATACCAAATTTTGTGATAAATGTTAAACTTAACCACATGAAGAATGATGAGGAGGGTTAAAGTTATCTAAAAAGTCAAATTATTGTCTCGTTGAAGCTCTCGATAACTCCATAGGTATCGGGTTACTAAACGACGATTTAGCTGAAAGGGAGTCAAGAATTCAAAATTATTGGCCAAGCGTATGTTTCTTAAGAAATGAGCAGATAGCCAATTATTGTCATGATTTAAGCAGGAAAGTGCTGCAGATGCCAGAAAATCTCGGTGCAGGCAAGTTTATTTAATAAAATGTCCATGGGATGAAAACACGCTATTTGAACGCTCAGACTCTTAGATCTTCTGAGGTCTACGGAGTTTCCCAAGAGACGAGGATGTTTAAAAATCAGTGATTACGAGACCTTAAGACCTCGTGCTCACAGTCTATGTGCTATTTTCTGTATTTTGCAGAATTTCAAGACTTTAAAAAATGACAAAGTCCGATAGGAGACGACTTGTGATGGGCACTGCTTACGTTAAATTGGTATTGTCGTAGCTCAAAGTACTGATACTCTTCTAAATAGTGTTTATTTATGAAAAAGCTATATTTTAAAACAGGTAGGTACAATATCTAAACATTAGAACGCTTTACACTAAAATACCGAAACTCTTAACATTGCCATCAATCATCAGTATAGCCCATTTAGAGCAGGTGAAAATTTTATCAAACACGCATAGTTTTTCAAAAATGTTTTGATCTAACAAAACAGTACATTAATCATTAATTAAAATTGCAATATCATTTTCCTGAAAATCACTTCAAAAACTTTTCAAAACACCGACGAACCACCTGCCAGCAATTAGTCCAAGACGAGGTTTAACCAATTTCTTAGCAATTGTACAAAATTCAAATTTAGAATACACTCTCATGCATGCTTGGCTAACCCTTTTGATGCTAGAAACATACTACAATCATTAAAACCCTTTGAAATACACGTAAAGTCCTTAAAACTAAGATTTCGAATAGGTGCCCGTTTTTTTTGCAAAAGAGTGTAATAGGCTAGTAATAAAACTGTTATAAAGGAGTTTACATATTTAAATAATTATAGTTACAAAAGAGTTTACATATATAAATAATTGTAAAATAGGTTACACGTCAGATTTGTGGGCTGCTCCTGAATTCCTATCATGTCTTCGGGACATTCTTCAAAAATAGTCAAATTGCCCAGTATGCAAACTTCGACCTCCATTGCTGGACCATTTCGAAAAATACATCTTAGTTAAGATTTAGAAATAGTTAGAGGTAAACAGATGTATAAATAATAACCAATAGTCGATAGAGATACGGAGAAATTTATTGATGCTTTTTAGAACTTTACGAAGTTCTGTTATGTTTAGTTTTCAGACAGATTCATTCAGATATATGGAAATACTGGTAATTCGTCTGAAAAATGTGCATATTTCTATCCAAAGATGTGTTAGACGACAGTATCATCAGCATAATGCAAACGAGGTCACATAATTTACATAAATTAAATTAATTATTAAAAGTTACATAAAATATGAAAAAAAGCTAGGTTTACGTGCTTCAGCTGTGTGTGCGGGACGAATTTTACGGACAACGTTTTCTAAGAAGTCCTCATAACTCTCTTCTCTATTCGCCATCCAAAACTCTTTGATTGACAACTTAGATTTATCTCGAAAAAATAAACAGTGTCAGTTGTTATAAAATTATTTATGGCCATACTTTCACTTCTGGAATGTGTTGATTCTAACAAAAGCTCGGCTGAATAGTTACGACCCTAATATTCTACGTTTTAATAAGGGTAAGTTGCACCATTTATTAAAACAATATCCAGCTGTGAAACCGACGCCGAACTGGTTAAATCGGCGATTTGACAACTGAAAATGGTCCGGTTATAGTTAAAATTCAACGTAAAAGTATCAACAGATACAGATGTAAACATAATATTCAGTATTCATGGAATTTCATGTTATTGGCATCTGCCAGATGCACTGGGAGTGCGCTCGAGAAATGTTTCAATAGGTATACATCAGACAATAGTGATAGAGGTATTTCACAAATCAAAACATTTAGATTTATGGTGAACTGCATAAATGTAAGATCTTTATTCAAACGTCATAAGTAATTTGACGACCCTTTGTTGGCGCAACGTCATGCCGGACTGTCGAAAAGATGGTCTCATGTTCTGGTTCTGGTTGTTATAATATGTATTTGAATATCACTTGTAAGTATACAAGATAATAAATTTCTTACCTTGGGGCTAACCTACCAAGTATCAAAGCTGTCTCGATATTTATTGAAAAAATATATACGTGTGTATAAAGAAACCCAATGTTAATTTTCCTGCTAAAATTAAATTAAAAAATAACTTACGCAAATAATCACCTGAAATTAATTTAGATACTGTTAATTGGTAAATCAACTGTTCGGCTACGATTATTTTATACCTAAAATAGCATTACAAAACTTCTATCTATACCTGGAAGCCAGGATAGGTCTTCGAGGTCTGAAATACAATCCGTTCTATTAATAAAAAAAAACTGGTACTGCTGAAAACCTCATGGTTGATCATCATAATTTATGTAATTGTGTACCAAATGATCCAGTAGGACCCTACTTTCTTTTCTAAGATGTCCTGTGTGTTTAACATTCTGCATATTAATCTACCTGTTACAATACATATTATGATGAAGAAGTTTACACGCCGATTAAATAGCCCTGTCTATGTACTCATAGTTCGATGGGACTGCAATCCGATACGAGGAAAGATCAAGTGCAAAACGGCGCCACGAGCTCTCCGAACCGTGAAGTCTGTGCAATCCTATACCAGCTTCACGATTAACTTACAAAGTAATCTCAACTGTTTTTTGCGTGTCACTATTAACCCACTAACTCAATGAAACTCGTTGATTATCAGAAAAATACTTAAACTGTCTTGAAATCTGCATAAAAGATTGGGTGTAAAAACATCTTCCTAGCATTTCAACGCAATGCTTATTATACCAATCTTCTCTGCTACTACCATCATAGATGTTCTATCTCACGAAAGTGAGTTAGCAATAGTGTGTCTATTTGAACATGCTCATTGTCTTACTGCGGATTACAACAACCAATCCATTATTTTTTTTTATTCGATTGGAGATTGAATTTTGACATTAGATTCAATGTCTAATCGAAAACCAACGGACGGATCAGTTATTGTACCTATGTAATCCGCAATACTAGACTGCGCTTTCGCAATGAAAGCAATGTGTATGCGTATACATGTATACTAATATTCAGTGCATTTTCATTCACGCTATACTTGAGACAACCCAAATACCTATATAAGTACTACGGTCAAAACAAATTTTGTATATTTACCTGGCCACTGCACGACTTTATCATCGTAGGCGCTGGTACAAGTATCGGATATCGGCATGAACACATAGTCCCATCCCTTGTTGTTGTACCGCCATCCCTTAGAGTTGAGTATGAGCGTCCGTTCCGTGGCGTACGCGAATATCAGGCAGTACACTATGTGGTGGAGCTGGCAGCCGAAGCCGCAACCCTGGGGAGGAAGGAAAAATAAATAAATTAACAAAAGTAAATTAACGTTTTGTCTTGACAAAAAGCCTTAGTATTATTGGAATTCTAGCTGTTCGCCGCTATGCCACCCGTACCCTGACAGTAAGTAGCTTATTTCCTTTCTCCAGGCTCTAGATATGTGTGTGCAAATGATATTGTACATGGGTTCTATTGGTATAAAAGCGCAGCAGACAGACAGAGTTTCTTTAGCATTAATAAATAATACTCCTGACTCTTAGAAACAATTTAATGGAATTCTATAAGAATAAAGATACAAGCGAGCTGCGATTCAAAAATAACCTTAATCCCAAAACGTCTACTAAGCCGACAAGTTACTACAATGTATTCCTATCAAAGTTTCTTCACCCTAAATACAAATACTCAGCACCATTTAACACTCCATCGTGAACTGGAACGACCGAATCCGAAACATGTCTCAACAACAAGCGAGTGCTAACCAGCCAGTGTTAATTGTTAGTCTAATGGCATTCAGATGCATTTAGCATAACGGACATGCAATCCAACTGTGTATTGGACTCTTTCGTCAGAACCTCGTCATAGTTCCAAAGAGATTGCGATTCGAGAGAGTTCCGTACCATTATCTATGCTACTAGTAAAAAAAACACGTGTGTTATATGAGAGTACTACCTATACATATAATATTAATATTACATACTTTTCATTATTTACTGTTGTAGCTAAGGAAGTCATAATACATAGGTATGTAGTAATTTCAATTGTCTCTAACGGTTCATGTGATACCAATAGTAACGAAGTATCCTTTGAGTACAGCACACTAAAAAGAAAGATCATTTCAAAAATGTCTTTTCTATTTACATTCCCTAGGTTCATATTTATGATATTTTCCATCGAACTTATTGTCGTTAACGCAAAATACCTTTCTAAAAGCAAAATATCACACCATTGTCTAAAGAAATATGTCATCTCACATTCTCATGACCATACGAGGATAAATCAATCCATGGGAAGGTTATATTGAAGGCAATCAAATATAGGTATTTGTTTTAAAAAATGGAATAAATATAGAAAGAGAAATGCATGAGTGACTATCTACTACTAATACCGAGTACTTTAAATTGGCGGATCCTGGTTGTCATTTGAATATCTTTGATAGACGTTACAGTAACAGAAAGAAGCCAGAAAGTCTGTCAACCAGATAAACTGGGTTAGGTAGACTTTCCACGTAAAACACAGGTACTCAGCTGCATTCATTTAGACTGGATGCCGACCTCAAGATAGTTAGGAAAACGATAGGTACGTTGAACCTAAAGAACTAACATTAACTAGGCTAATGATGAAACTTTCATAATACTAGGTACTCGTACTTCTCTGTCATACAAAACTAACATCCATTAGCATTGCATACAAGCATCCCACGTTGACCTTTTGACAGTCACGAACAATATGAGTAGCTACTTTCGTAATACCGTCGCTACTAAATAACATATTCGTGTAGGTATGCGAAAACAGGATAAACATTCCCAATTATTCATAGTGAGTGTAAAAGTTTTTTAGGTAAAATTACCTAAGTACCTATGCGATAGTATGTTGTCGGATTTCCTGCGCGGTTACTGTGGTAAATGAAACCTCTATATAATTTAGACTATGGTATACCTATTAAGTGAAAGTAGGTACTGCCAAACTAATTCATACAACGGATGGGCACGTACGAAACGGAACAGCAAACGACAGGTTTACCAGTTACACAATTTTGATACATGACTTAAATACCGAAAGCATATCCAATCCAACACTATGCAGTTACCATGTTGTCTTTACTAATATAACAAAGAAGAAATTTTTTTTTTGTTTGTAATGGATAACTCAAAAACTACTGGACCGTTTTATTCTTTCACTGTTGAAAAGCTACACTTTTCCCGAGTAACATAGAGGCTAAATTTTATCCCCGTACGGACATTAGCTCCCACGGGACGCTGGTGAAACCGCGTGAAAACGGCTAGTATTGTTATAATATTCAAGATATAATAATAATATATGAGACTGTATGTGGCACTAATAACTCGATTCTTAGAATAGTTAAGGGGTCAAATCGCAATATGTGTTAGATAATTAAACTATCGTCCTTGCTCTTTCGATAATAGAGTTCAAATTGATTTTGTTTTATAAGACATTGTTTTATAGATGCTAATATGTAGGTGCGTAGTCCAATATTTCACAGGTTTGTAGAAATTTATTATAGCCAACCCCAACGTAGTTGGGAAAGGGCTCGGGAGATGATGATGTAGGTACAAAATTCTGGAGAAAGAGCATTATTTTTGACAGCCAATGTCAGAATCGGAATCGAAACAAATTATGCCTATTAGTTTCTTTAAATATTTTTGAAAATAGGTAATATTTATTATTCTATGCCAATACTTCAAGCGTACTATTGAAACTTAAAACAAAGGTCGGCTAACGTTCAAGATAAAAACTATTATGCAATAAAACAGCGATAAGGTTAAGAAACTACAGTTTAGCTAAACTTAGAGGTTAGCAGTAACCTTACAAACTAATGCTTTGTTATTTTAATATTGGTTTAATCGCTTTCTTTTAATTTACACGTGCGAAACACCATCGCAATCTGTTATCGGCTCAACCCATGGTCGGTATGTTTTCTTTAGCGACAAGTAATTTGTTAATAGGCGAAGACTGTTGAAACGAATAGGATTAACTTTCAATACTCTGTTATTTAATATTTTACCTATACAATAAATATGACGGTTTGGCGCATAATAAACCCAACTATGGAACAAACGACCCATTGCAAGATATCATTAAGCATTCAGTAGATACACATTTTAAGACATGAGTGCAAACTAGTAGCTTCATCCATATTTCACTACTACGAATTCTGTCTATGCCCATTGCCATCAACAACATCCAAATCCATCCAATGTCTAGCCTATTTCTTCCAAAATTCCTTTTTCAAATCCTTCACGGGAGCTACCCTTGAGATATTAAACCTAAACCTCCATACTCATCACATAACAAAAAAGCCAGCTACATTAAAAAAAAGAAAACATAAATCCTATGATATTTAGCAAGAGGCCGGCAAAGTAAACAACGCGATGTCAATGACCTGTTGACGGATGCGTGCGCGCGTGTCTGCGAGTGACGGATTGTGACGCGTGCGCTTGTACCGAGCTTAATATAGCAGGGATTGTAGGGCTAAGAGTGATCGTAACAGGTGTTAGGCGGATTTGTGAAAGATGTATTGTTTTTATGTGAAAATGGCGGTTTCGGAAAAATAAATAGGTTGTCTGCTGTAAGGAAGAAGCGATATCAATTTAAGTTTAAGACCACTGAATTAGTGGATAGTGAACTTACATGTACTTTACAAGTGTGTTATGCTATCAATAAACGCAAATACATTAGGAAATTGTTTCGGCATACGTCATACTGATATTGGGGGAGGCCAACGTTTAGCAATGGACGGTAATTGGCTAAAATGATGATACTTAATCCAATTTGATTAATAAAACTGCCAAGATATTGTCCTTATATTGAATCTATCAAATCTATGCCAAAGAGACGTTGAATATCCACTTCATAAACTGTAACCTTCAACGCTTACTTCTAGCGACTAACAAGGGTCATCAAAGCAAAAAAAAATAACTTGAACCAATTAGTAAAATTCCCCATAAATCATCCAGAAAAGCCACACGCAACACCGTGGACTAATCCCCGAGTTTCCTGCCTACGTTAATTATAGCAAGGAATCGCTCGCTAATAGTGATTGATGACAACAGGTGAGAAAACGTTCACTGTAAATATACGAGTGAGTTGTTGTTGAAATGTCCATTCATTTGGGGAGTAACATCTTGATATAACTTGGTGATGGAGTGACACTATTTGGTTAAAGTGCTGGAGAAATGAGATTATTTTGGAAAAAGATTATGCCCGCTTTGCTCGAGTCTTGGCTGGGGCACTGCCGTGCCCTCAGATGAGAATAGTTTTAATGAAGGTGGTCGGCTCAAGGTCTAAATATCCTTATTTATGATTGACTGATTATTTAAATTCGGTTTTTATCCTTGTAACTTTTGAAAGAAATTATAAAGTTGCAAAAAAATATAACTACTAACTATAATTAGTACTTATTTTAAATTTCCGTCAATAAAATAATTATTTTAATTCTATACTATAGTCTAATTAGACACATATTGTTATTGAGAACTTGGGAAACTGGAGGATATTTTCCTTAACCAGTTGAGGATAAAACAATTACTTAACATACTGCTTAACGAGGTAGAATTGCAAAATTGGACACTATTGCACCGCAGAGTTGTTTGCATACAAAGAAATGCAAAAACATGGCGATAAGTAGTATCTTGGCCATTTAAAATTCAAATTAGAATTGTTTGCAGATACAACAGTAATGTTTAGGATGTTCAAGTAAGTGAAATGACAAAAATTCACAAGCATGTTTTGTTGAAAAATGCTGAAACTATTCGACCTTATAAGCTTTTTTATAGTATTATGCATGCTTCATCATGCTTTATGTACTTATTACCCTCCCTTTGCAATAAATAAGTTTGACTTTAACTTTTTATGCATGGGAAATTATGCAATGACTTCATCCCTACGGCGAAGACCAATAATTTCATCTCAGTTAAAAATAAACTTACCTTATTCAAATTACAAATGAGTTTTCTAGCGTCTTTACAATCAGGCGGGTTCTGTAGATAATGTAACCGCCTCTGCACCAGATCGCTGACGTTGGCCGCCTCTTGCTGTCTCCACTCGTGGTAGCCATCTATCTCTTGGAGGGTTTGCTGGTCTGAGAGCAGAGATCTGAAAGAGAGAGGGAGTTGAAAATAAAGACTGTTGAAGTAAGTTGTAGGGGATAATATGGTGAAATAATATTTTAAACCATCTGTCTATATGTAGTCTTTAGATTGACGAGAAAGAGCATTCTGATCTATCATGTCTTTGCCTAGCTGTTACTCGTGTTTCGCTAGGTTCGAAGAAAGGAACAACCAACCAACTTCACAATATTTATAAACAATCGGGACTTAATACGCGATACTATGTATAAAGGAGGTACGATACCTTTTCCTTTACACGACGTTTCAGCAGTATTGCACCCGTGACCACGGTCAAAGTTTTATAAATATGTGTACAAATCGCGTAAGTTTAAAAACACCTTCATAAAGTGTCAGTTAAAGAGATTGCCCTTTTGCCCCGTCCTTTCGTCGAATGTTAATTAAAAGTAATTATACTGCCAGCAAAACGGCCGGTGTCGAAATAAGGTTATCAGTACTATATGAGTCGTCACCCCGACTCGTGTGTTAAGAATTGTGTAAATGATTATTTTGATATATTCAATTTTTTTTTAATATCTTACTGAATTATAAGATATTCTATTAATTTGTATTTTTGTAAAGCGCAGTCTAATAAACTGCTATATAAATTGCAAAAATACTGTGATAAAAGTTCTTAATGTAAAGTATGGCCTCCTATGCCTGCACAGAAACCTGAACTCTAAGAGAAGTATCTAGAGGAATTGAAGACACTATCAACGATAATAATGTTGGATTATATAAAGCAAAAACTAATACCCCTAACTTTCGATAACATTGTTCTTTGTTCTATCTGAACAATCTACTGTTTATTTAACTCTACACACACTGCGTCACGGGATCTTGTTAGACGGACGTATTGCTTCCAAGTACCATTTAAAGTATAGAATAAATATTTCAATATCAAATTAGTATATTATTTCTTTTAATCCCATACCTCCTATAGGTTATGGGCCCAGTGCGAAAAAGGACATTTAGTAGTGAGAACATTCAGTAGTGCGTAGTGACAGTAAAGTGCATAGTTGTAAATAAAAATAAAGTTGTGACAATGGAAAAAGTGAAAAGAAACATTAAGCCTTTTAATGGAGAAAAGTACAGTGTATGGAAATTTAGAATTCGTACACTGCTTTCAGAGTTAAACTTGCTCAGTGTTATTGACGAAGAAATTCCTGGAACGCGATCCGCTGAGTGGGAAAAGAATAATAAGGCAGCCAAAAGTATTATAGTCGAATATTTGGCGGACTCATATCTTAATTATATTAATGAAAATGGGACTGCTCAAGCAGTTTTTAAACATTTTGACGCGATCTATGAAAGGAAAAGTGTAGCAACTCAATTAGCGCTGAGAAAACAATTATTGGGATTAAAATTAAAAGCCGATATACCCTTGATCAAACACTTCTCAACATTTGACGATCTGCTGACAGAATTATCAGCTGCTGGAGCTAAATTAGAGGAAACGGACAAAGTAGCTCATTTATTACTTACTCTCCCGAATACATATGATGGCGTTATCACTGCAATTGAGACACTATCTGAAGAAAATATCACTCTCGGTTTTGTAAAAACTAGACTATTAGATCACGAAGTAAAATTAAAAAACGAGAGTCGTGATACCAGTTTAAAGATACTCCATGTTGAAGAAAAATATAATAAAACAGATACAATCGCACAAAACAAAACTATTTGAAGAATACAACATTCAAGAAAACAAACAAACAAAAATTTGTGAAATGTCATTACTGTGGACGCAAAGGACACAAGAAACAGGATTGTTTCTATTTCAAAAGACAGACAAATATACAAAACAATGCCCCAGAAAGGACAAGACAAGTCCAAACTATTGCCCTGCAAGAGGGAACGACCTCGAATTCTTCTTTTTCAGGATTTGCGTTCATGACAAGCGCATACCATTATGAAAAGACCACTCGACAATTAAATTCCTATTAGATTCAGGAGCGTCTGATCACATCACAAATAGAGATGATCTCTTCACATCGTTTGAATGTTTAAATCCTCCTTTAAAATTTCAGTAGCTAAAAACAATACATTTATTTCAGCAACTAAAGGGGAAACATAAATCTTATCAGTCAAACAGGAGTGCAAGGAATACTTACAAATGTATTGTTCTGTGCCGAAGTACCATATAATTTAATATCGGTATCAAAGATGCAGCAAGCAGGATTCACCATAATATTTGATGACAAAGGCACACAAATTACAAAGGAAGGTAAAATCATCATGAAAGGTAAGACATTGAATAATCTTATAGTTCTAGAGTTTAAAATACCAGTAATAAAGGGAATCCGCTTCCCAAGCATGTTATGTTAATGAAAATAAATATGAATTATGGCATCAACGCCTAGGACATATAAGTAAAACTAAATTCCTGCAGTTAAAATGTCATAATATGATTGATGACTTAGATGAAATAAATACCGTAACTCCAAATGATAAGTTGTGTGAAGCATGCATAAATGGGAAGCAGACTCGCCTGCCTTTTAATAAAGTTAAAGACAAAAGTTACATTAAACGCCCTCTGTTTATTGTGCATTCAGATGTTTGTGGTCCTATAACACCTCCAACAATAGATAACAGAAATTATTTTGTTTTATTTGTTGATGAATACACACATTATTGTGTGGTGTATATGTTAACTTACAAATCAGAAGTGTTTACAGCTTTTAAAGACTATGTCGCTAAAAGTGAGGCTAAATTCAATTTCAAAGTAGTAAATCTTTATAGTGATAACGGTGGTGAATACTTATCCACCGAAATGAAAAACTACTGTAGAGAAAGAGGCATAAGCTATCATTTAACAGTTCCTAGGACCCCACAGTTAAATGGTGTTGCAGAACGTATGGTTCGCACAATAACAGAAAAAGCTCGTGCTATGTTAAATGGCACTAAAGCATCAAAACGTTTTGGGGAAATGCAGTTTTAACTGCAGTTTATTTAATAAATATTACGCCTACGAAAGCTTTAAGTCAATCAAAGACACCATACGAGATGTGGCATGATAGGAAACCAAGCGTTAAAAATCTCAGAGTTTTCGGTTCAACTGTATATGTTCATAATAAAACCAGTAAAACAAATTTGACAATAGGTCGTGGAAAGGAATACTGGTAGGTTATGAACCCAATGGTTATAAAGTTTGGAATACAGAATTCGAAAAATATGAAACTGTAAGGGACGTTGTAATTGATGAGACTAATTTTATCGAATCTAGGCCTTCATTACGACCTGAACGGAGTAATAATACATATTCCCAAGACGAAACTGATAATGACTCCGTAACAAAATCAGTGTCTTATAAGTCTCATAGTTCTGGCCCTAAATCAGATAGCTCTCAATCTGATGAATGCAGTACAAGTAAAATTCGAAAAATCGGTAGTCATGAAATACCGAATGAACCTGAAAATGAATCTGAGAGTAGTTTGAAACACAAAAATCAGGATAAACCTGATGAATTTTTAAATTTACGAAGAAGTGAAAGACTGAAAACATGTTCGCGTAAATCATATAATGAAAATGACTATGATGTCTATAGTGCGTTATCCATCACAAGTAATATACCAAAATCATTAAATGAAATTAAATCTCTGAACGATAGGAATCAGTGGGAAAAAGCAGTCAGAGAAGAACTCAATTCTCTTAAGAAAAATAATACATGGACATTAGTACCAAAACCATTAAATAAAAATATTGTAGACTGTAAATGGATATTCACTATTAAAAATGACGTTTCAGGTCAACCTTCAAGATATAAGGCACGTCTTGTCGCTAGAGGTTTCAGTCAAGAATATCTTAGTGATTATAATGAAACATTTGCACCAGTTGCTAGAATAGCAAGCTTTAGATTCTTAATTAGCTACGCAAATCAATATAATTTACTGATTCATCATATGGATGTAAAAACAGCATTTCTAAATGGTACACTAAAGGAAGAAATCTACATGAAAGTTCCTGAAGGTGTAAAATGTAAAGATAATTACGTATGCAAATTAAACAAAGCTCTTTATGGCTTAAAACAATCAGCTAGATGTTGGTACGAAACATTTGAACAATGTCTCAAAGAAATAGGTTTTCAGAACTCCCCAGTAGATAGGTGTATATATATGAAAGGTAAAGGAGACATTTCTAAAATATTTACGTAATCTTGTACGTCGATGATTTAGTTATAGCATGTGCAGATTTGCAAACAATGAATAATTTCAAAGCATATTTAATGACTAAATTCGAAATGACCGACTTACACGATATCAAATTATTTTTGGGCATTAAAATAGAGACACCATGATAAAATTACTTTAGACCAAAGTGCTTACATTAAAACCGTTTTGAATAAATTTAATATGAGTGATTGCAATCCTATAAACACACCGATGGAGCTTAAATTAAACTATGAAGCTCTTAACGCTGATAAGAAGTGTGACGCACCATGCCGTCACCTGATCGGTTGTTTAATGTACATTATGCTTTGTACGCGTCCGGACTTAAGTACATGCGTAAATATTTTAAGTCGGTACACAAATAAGAACAATAAAGAATTGTGGTTATGCTTAAAGCGAGTTTTAAGATATATCAAAGGCACAATTGATTTGAAGTTAACATATACAAGAAATAATTACAATAACATCCTAAGTGGATATGTCGACTCAGATTGGGGTGGCCACGATTGTAATGATAGGAAAAGCACTACTGGATATGTGTTTAAATTATTTGATCAAAATACAATTACATGGTGTACAAAGAGACAAACATCAGTAGCGGTCTCGTCTACTGAATCGAATATATGGCTTTATATGAAGCTGTTAAAGAAGCATTATGGCTTAAGTCTCTGGCAGAAAGCATAAACTTAAAATTAATAAGCCCATTATTTTATATGAAGATAATAACGGATGTATTAGCATAGCTAATAATCCAACAAGTCATAAAAGGTCCAAACACATAGATATAAAATATCATTTCTCTAGAGAACAAGTTGAGAAAAATGTAATAAAATTAAATTATATTTCCACAGGTAACCAGTTGGCAGACTTGTTGACAAAACCTTTACCAGTCGTGTCTTTTATAAGACTGAGAAAAGGATTGGGTATAGAATAAGTTTTAATTTAAGTACAATTTCATTATGAAATGGTCTGATCAGGTTTTTCTGGGTTTTCCCTGATCCTGTGCAGCAAATGTTGGACCATTATTGTACAGTTGTCCCAGACCTTACTTGGAAGTATAATATGTTACGTCGTATTTATAAGTTGGTATTCACTTTGTAATGTTGAATTGTAGACTAGATACTGTATAGTAAACTAACGAATGACTAAAAGTTAGGGATTAATTTTTGAGGGGGCGTGTTGGATTATATAAAGCAAAAACTAATACCCCTAACTTTCGATAACATTGTTCTTTGTTCTATCTGAACAATCTACTGTTTATTTAACTCTACACACACTGCGTCACGGGATCTTGTTAGACGGACGTATTGCTTCCAAGTACCATTTAAAGTATAGAATAAATATTTCAATATCAAATTAGTATATTATTTCTTTTAATCCCATACCTCCTATAAATAACTTAATCCACGCATAGAAAAAGCCAAAATACCATAGGTGTGAGAAGTATTTTTAATCTCATCATAGCTTTAAGTACGCACTACTAAATACGTGTGTGCCACTTAAAAGTTGCCTTGACGACGCGCATGACTCATCGATTTGTTTATACAAATTATACGAGACTGTCCACTTACGACCGAATCTAAAGGATATTTTAGTTGTATCTTCAAAGAAGAATAATGTATTAATTGTGTACTTTATTTCCTCTTGTAAATAATATAGGTTATGAAATAATTGTTATCGGCGACCAATTAACTAAATATTGAGCTACTGATATCCCATACTAGAGGTATAAGCGTGCAACAATAAGCAGTTACCCACATCCTGGTAGAACAATTTCCCGCAGCCGAGTAAAAAGTAGCCTATTTCCTTTCTCCGGCAATACACTTGGAGCAAAGAGCTCTCAGTAGACAGCCGAGTCGAATAGTCATACAAAAACAATTTGCATGTACATTTATTTGCATCCATTTTAATCGATCCAGTAGTTTTCATAGTCAGCGACAGAATTATTTTCACATAAATAGGGATTTTTCTCTGTCATATGATTCCACAAAAGAAAATTTGAAAGAATGTGAATACTCGACTCAACTCATTTTTCATTATAAAGGTACCCAAATAACGTTAGAACCATACTAATGAATTCAACCCAAAATTTATTGGTACCAACAAGGGCAAAGTACGACTCTACCCGAGTTGAATCAATACAGTAATTGATTTTAAATTACTGTCATCACTTATAAATATAATACAAAGCACTAGCACATTACCATTCTTCATTTCTGGCATTTACTGAAAAGACTTTCTTTTTACTAGAATGAAATCAAGAAGTTTGTTTAGGTTCAAACAATTTTGAACTTTGTTGTGATAAGCTTAAGGTTGGTATTTAACAAAGCTCTGATACTGGTAAAATTGAGGTGTTGACATTCCTACGAGTATGTTGTGGAACAAGAACGAAAGGAAAGGGCAAATAACCTCTTCCACAATGTAAACTAATCAATTAATATTCAACTAAATCTACTAATATGAAAGGACTATTTTTGTCTCTTTGATTTTAGCCAAAAAATTCCGAAACATACTGAATCGAGTTGAAAAATTCAACTTTTGGGAAGCTACCCAAGCGACTAGGGCTATATTTTATCGAGGCAAAGGAAGTATTTTCTACGGTACGCTAAAAAAACTGCGGGAAACAGCCAGTTCACAATAAATTCACAAAATATAAGTCCATAACCTTCTCCAGAAGTCTCGCTTAATTCGCGAACGGCAACCGGTTTTGTTCATGACGTAAAGTCAAAAGTTTATCTCGTTCAACCGTATCAGAAACATGTGCGTATAACATTTGCTAAAGTACAGGTTATAAACGCGAAAGTGACGTATATTCATTGATATCGATGGAAACATTGAAAGAAAGAAGAATTCAATTGATTTGCATAGGAATTCTTTTAAGAAAAAAATATGAAAACATCAATTCATGGTAAAGACCTAGTATAATCTGTAATAGTGTGCTCGGCCATCGGATCGGAATATCTACAGTCTACACTGCTATTAATGACTGATAGCTATTAAATTCCGAAATAAACAATACGAATGTCATCACTTAAAGACTGTGATTGATATTCACCTTTATATCAGAACACAAAAAGTGTATATTGGCCTGTATTAAGAAGCAGTAATTATAATAAAAAATACAAACAAAAACCAACCTTTTCCTCTCGCTAATTTGGTCCAAAATCGTCTGTATCTTCTCAGCTTTGCTGTCCTCTTGTATCACCTTGGTCAGTTCATGTTGTACATAATACCATAGCTCCTTGGTATTGGAGAATATTCTTCTCCTGAGATTCTCGTAGTCTTCCGAAGGTCCCTGTCCCCCGTCGAAGAACAGGGACCCTGTGTCTATGTCTTTCAGGTTACCATGGAGGCTGGAAAAGTGATAAAAGATTTAGCATTTTTTAGCAAATGGTCCCTTAAAGATTAACTTTGAATGTTAACCATCTTCGTCCATTACTTTATGGTAGATACTGACTATGAAATTAGGGTGAGTAGTAAAGACATAATTCCCATTAATTATTCGGTTAAAGTGAAGTAAAATGAGCTCGTTCACATTAAATATGGGGCAATTATTAATCGTTCAACTATAAATTATATATCGTTAGACTAAACTACCTATATGGGTAATTATTTAATTACAATTACATTTCCATTATCAGTTAAAGGCAACGACATGAAAGAGAAATACGCAATGTTCGACAATTACATTAAGTACACTAATACCATATAACCAATACCATATAACTAATATCCATTTTAATGAGCTTGTTAAATGACAGTAAACTTTAAATGCGATCGATGTTATATTCAGTCTAAAACATAGAATTCTAGCACATATTATGGATTTCCAGTACATCTAATAAATAGGTAAATCTTTGGAAATTCCTAAATACTATTACCTAACACGATTTTCTATTAGCACTACATATTTAAATATGGACAGTCAAGTTCAACAACATTTACGGTACACAAAACATTTAGTGAAGTTCAACGCTCACGAATTGTGAAAATCCCGAGAAAATATGACAAAATAACTACACAACGATAAGTGATATTGAATCTTATATTATTATGTTATGTTATATGTGTTAAAACTACACAGAAATAATTAAATATATGTCTTAACCTTGCGGCAGAAGAAGAGCTTTTGTATTGCCATCCAGACGTGTCGCTATAAATTAAAATTTATGTAAAGAGTATAAAGTATCTAATATAAATGGAAAAATAAACCAAGCATAGGAACTGGGAATTCTCCTATCTAGACTCATTGTCTCCTGAAAAAACTTATTAGCAACCGTCTTCTTATTTACCTTATAAAAACTGTCATTATTATAGTATATATTTTGGGAACATTCCTAAAGTACCTTCCGCTATCTAAACATAATTTGCATAGAGTAAATTCTCCTTGCTAACTTACCTCGAAGACTTTTTAATCTGTGATATAAGATTACTGTGCTGCGCCCTCAAAGTCTCCAATTGAGACGATACCCTTTTTAACCTCTCTTGAAATTCTATGACTTCGTCCTGGCTTCCACTGCATCTGTAAGAGAAACGGTTTTCAACATCGAGGTTTTTTCAAACAGCAGGCGTATATGTGTGAAACGCAAAAAAAACATTAAATTTATTGATCAAACGCTTGTCACTAGTGTTTAAACTGTGATTATAATGGACGTAACTTTGATTATGATTTGGTTTTATTTAAAGCATGTGACACAGCAAAATGTTGATTGATAAGCAGCATTCAAACTATTTCTTTCGAATCTAGCTTATGTTAGTAAGTGCACTAAATTCGAAAATGGTAGTATTACTTTGGTAGAATTCTTCTGTGTGATTTTTACACCAAACATATTTTTCATACAAAATCGATATGAAAATATAAAACAATGCGTAGTGCGACATCTCAAAAAACATGTTATCAAACGACGTCACAAACATTAAAAAAAAGAAACTGCTACTCAAGTTTTTTATACGGCAGAAAGCTTACCCGTCATTAACGCTGCAAATAAAAAAAACTTAATGTCAAAAGAAACAGCACTTAAAAGTTTATAGCAGAAAGTGATCCCTCCCAAAGGCACCTCGCCCAAGACTATAATATGGCATTTTAAAAACAAAATCTGGAATTTCCATTTTCAAAATAAAACTGCATCGCATCAAAAAAGTCTTTGTTCGGTCACACCAGTCTATTTTCGGGATATAAGAGATGTAGCAAGCATGCAGCAAGCCGGTCTGACTAATAAGAAATACGCAGATACAAAAAAGCTAATCTGTAGGCATTTCCGTCATAAGTATGATTAAAGTGGCCATTTGTAAAACCTGTTTGAGCTTCCAGAGGTGAATGAGAATTCCCATAGGTAGATTAGCTAGTCTGCTGATAATTTTTATAGCTAGCTATCCTGTTTCCTTTATCAACTCTTAATTATAATTGTCTAAAAGAATGTGTGTCTTAGCGAACCCAATACGGCAATCACACTGATTGGTCTACTGGTCAATATTTTTGATTGCCCGTAACGTAACTTTTAGTTGATTAATTCTACAAGTGACTACTTTTTGATGGTTTAGTTGTGCACACAAGAAGTGTTGTGTTGTTAATGGCCTTCTTGTGTCAATTGTAATTTCAAAAACAGCACATTCACATCCAGATTCAAACCAAGCTAAAGAACAGCTCTTTTAAACATCAAAAAGGCCGTTCTTCCCCAATTCCTGTCCCTTATTCTACTAGACGGCCTAATTTGGGAAAATACCTGAGTGGAGATATAACGAGGTAAGTGACAACGATCCAGATGAACAGCAGGACGACAGCGGCGCGCTTCCATTTCGCCAGGTACATCATAAAGTAGTCATTGACTGTGGCCGGCCCGCTCGAGTAGTGCTTCATTCTCGCGGCGGCATCGTTGGGCAAACGTCAGTTCTGGTGCATCATGCTTATCTGGAACAATGGAGAGAAAAATATTCAAAGGGTTATCCCTCTATCTGTTACGCTTTCACGTCTAAACTACGTAACTGATTTTAATAAAATTTGGTACAGAGATAGAGCTGACCTTGAGAAAAAACATAGTATAGTTTTTATCCCGAACTGCTGAAGAATTCTCTTGGAAACGCGATATAACCGAACACTACGCGGGCAAAGCCGCGAGCGGAAGCTAAGCTAGTTTTTATATAAAAAGAAACGTATCTTCTTGCTAGAAGAAGCTTGTAGAATTTCACCGGGATACTAGAAATCGCCGACCCACATGATAAAACACACTATATGGACATAGGTAGCTGCAGCTGCGATGAATTCGACCAATTTTTGTAGACAAATCTAGTGCGAGGTTCACAAACATACAAACAAGATTTGCGTATTTTATCTACACCTGCATGACCATACAGCATGAGTCATACGGGCTCAAACTCCAAAGTGATTTTCAATGATAATGTCTATAAAGTAGACACACTGGAGACAAATACAATTTTAGCCACAACAAATCATGTTCAATAACGACCAATGTTATTGAAATATTATTTCTTTGACCTTCATACATTCATATGTACGTCTACTCAATTATTAATTCAGCATGCTAGTGTCGAGGTATTTAACAAAAAAGTGTCTATACTAGCTTTTGTTAATAATTTATGGAAATAAATGTTGTCAGCCTTCCCTTTCAGAGTTCGTCTGAAGAAGAATTATCACCTGAGGAAAGTAATAAGAAGAAAAAGACCATTCGTACCATAAGCATAATCCCATTTGCGTTCTAGAACCATAAAGGTACAAAACACGATCATTTAAAATGTAGTCAATAGCTAAACTAATACAAACTACACGCTAACTTTGGAGCGAACAGCAATAAAACTACATGAATATACGATCCCTAGAAATACATAAGACTTTACGCGACATTACATCCATTCCCATTCCGACATTAATAACTCCGTAAGCAAATGAGCGTTACTCCGGTATATTGCAAAATTATTTGCATTTGAAGGAAAAAAGCCAAAAAAGCTAACTGTAATGACAATTTAGTAATTGGTCTTATTAATAACATCCGTCGTTCGATTCCTCATTAAACTCATTATAGACAAAGAATTTTAAGGACTTTGTACTTCCATCATGGAGACAGCTGTTGTCATAACAGTCAAAATTTTGTTTCCAAATAAAATCCACAATGAATTTGTTAATTATCCAGTAGTAGAAATGTAGTAAGTATGCGAACATTAGGCCAGTATTTCGATACGATACACAAACAAAACACTACCCACGTTTTTGCGCATACAAAGTTCCCAAGAATTGCCACACTCGAGATATTAACGTTTGATCGTTTCAAGAGTTTATTATTGCGATGAAATTAGCTGTACCGAGAACTGAGCTATTTTGTGCAAGTTTCCTGTTTAATACTAAATGTGAGTTTCTTAGTCTGGATGAAAAGGAACGAGGCAGGGGCTGGTCACTGCCGTACTTGACTAGATTTCGGTAAAAAATTTAGAAAAGCGCCATCTGCAATCCTCTTCCTAAAGTATTTAATATCTTCAAGTGATAATAGATGGCTCTTTAATCAAAAATTAACTTCCATAAAATATCACTAAAATTATTGAAATCTAAAAATTATTTTATATATTAGTATTACGTAGGAAATCTATCAATTATTTTTATTAAATCTGTACACTATTTTATATACATAAATTATTTTTCTATAATTATTTTTTTGGTTGGCAATAAACCGTGCCAACTGCCAATGCTGAAGTTAGAATTTGAATTTTAATGGCGAGTACAGTACATACAATTTGTGTGTTAAGTTTTCGTCCATTTAAGTGTTTTCTGCTGTTGACTTGCGTTGATTTGAGTTTTACTCATCCGCTGTGTTTTCGGTGAATTAGTGAGTGAGTTGAGCTGTGCTCCTCTGTTTCATTGTTTCACATAACTTGCGAAAAGACGCCATTAGTGTTTAGTATTATTTGCGATAAAGACGCCTTTTGTGATATTTGTGAAATAGACACTGTTATTGTGTTATTAGCGATTAGAGACGCTTGTTTGAGTGCATATAATCATGCCGAGGCGGTGCGAATTGGGATGTTCACACAACCCGGGTAAGTGCTTTCTTTATCAAGTTCATAGTACCTAGGGCCCGATTCTGTTAATAGTATCATTAAGTTATTAATATCAAAATTGAATAGAAATTAAATCGCAATATCAGTTTTAACCATTTCGGGCATTCTGCTACTAATATTTATAAGACCAATCGTATTCCAACGACATTCGATTGGTTGCTATTGGTCTGCCGTTTTGGTTTATAGGTACATATTACCATATTATTCTTAGTCTATATTGCCATATTGCCTCAAAGTCGTGGTGGCCTAGTGGGTAAAGAGCCAACCTCACAAGTATGAGGGCGTGGGTTCGATTCCAGGTCAGGCAAGTACCCATGCAACTTTTCTAAGTTTGTATGTACTTTCTAAGTATATCTTAGAAACCAATGACTGTGTTTCGGATGGCACGTTAAACTGTAGGTCCCGGCTATCATTTAACATCCTTGGCAGTCGTTACGGGTAGTCAGAAGCCAGTAAGTCTGACACCAGTCTAACCAAGGGGTATCGGGTTGCCCGGGTAGCTGGGTTGAGGAGGTCAGATAGGCAGTCGCTCCTTGTACAGCACTGGTACTCAGCTGAATCCGGGAATTATTCCCAATAGTCCCCTCTAGCGCTGTCCTCCGGGGTGACAGCCGGGAATTGTCTTCCCAGTTATCACCGGGGTGACAATTTGTGCCGACTGTTCCCTTTGAAAACTGACTAGAGGGGACAAATGGGAAGTCTATTTCTCAGTTGTCACCGGGGGGGTGACATTTGCTACGGTTCCTTCTTCCTTCCTAAGAAAAAAAAATGTAATTACCATAGATTTCAGGTTTTTTATTTATTATGTTACATAGAATCACATAAAAAAATATATATATTATTATTTTAACTAACACAATGTCAACAGGCTTACAAAAATCGATTTTTTTATAGTAGTTAATACTACTATAAAAAACAAAAACAACATTATGTTTCCTATAATAGGCACAATCACAGATAACTTTAATTAATACTAATCACAGATAATCACTAATGGTTAAGTTAAAAGTGCTTATTAGTCGCATGCTTATTTGTAACACAGTTTGTAATCTTGTTAAATTAAATAAAATTAAGAAAACGATTGGTGTTAATAGAAATTAATAATATGTGATGTACCTATTAAAGGAAACACAATGTTGTTTGTTATAAGAAATAAAAACCTGAAATCTATGATAATTACATTTTTTCTTTGGAAGATTCTATGTAGCATAATAAATAAAAAACCTGAAATCTATGGTAATTACATTTTTTTTTCTTTGGAAGGAAGAAGGAACCGTAGCAAATGTCACCCCCCCGGTGACAACTGAGAAATAGACTTCCCATTTGTCCCCTCTAGTCAGTTTTCAAAGGGAACAGTCGGCACAATTGTCACCCCGGTGATAACTGGAAGACAATTGCTATCACCCGGAGGACAGCGCTAGAGGGGACTATTACTACATAGTATAAAACAAAGTCGCTTTTTCTGTCATGTGTCATGTTGTATGTCCCTATGAACGCTCAAATCTTTAAAACTACGCAACGGATTTTGATGCGGTTTTTTTTAATAGATAGAGTAACTCATGAGAAGGTTTTTATGTATAATAACATCTATTAAATAATGGAGAAATACTGTTACCCGTGCGAAGCCGGGGCGGGTCGCTAGTTGGGAATAATTCGAATCCGGTTAGACTGGAAGCCGACCCCAACATAGTTGGGAAAAGGCTCGGAGGATGATGATATTGCCATATTGCAATCGTAAATCGTTTGCAGACAATATGATTCATTATTGAATCACAGAAAAGGATAAACACGTTTATTTAAAAGAAAAAATAGTGGAATGCCACATACGCTTCAATCGTAATTGAGTCGTGATTGGATCTCAGTCGGATGTGAATCGCATGTCGCTAAAGTAAAATTAGCAGGGGCAGGATTCTGCGCAATTTTTTCTTTGAAATAAACGTTTTTATCCTTTCTGTCATTCAATAATGAATCATTTTGTCTGCAAATTTGATTGCAATATGGCAATATAGACTAAGAATATTATGGTAATATAGACCAAAATGGCAGACCAATCGCAAACCAATCGAATGTCGTTGGAATACGATTGGTCTTATATTAGTAACAGAATGCCCGATATGGTTAAAAAAGCTGTTGCGATGCAATTTCTATTCAATTTTGACATTATTAACTTAACAGAATCGGGCCCCAGAATCGTGCTCCTGAAAGCTCCTAGTCATCCGGATAAACTTGTCATCACGGGAGATACCAACTCAGTCAATTATAAGGTTGGGCGTTTAGAGAAACACAGTTCCTTACGAGTAACCATTTATTACTGAATCCCATATGAAATGATACATGATTTAATAAGATAGACATACATAGATAGACACGCGCACACATACATAGGTAATAGGTATTCATTCATACATACACTATACAATATCAGCATACAAACTTCATATTTTTGTAATTTATTTTTCAGGTGTGACACAACATCAATTTCCACACCCAGAAAAGAATCCTGAGTTATTCAAAGCCTGGGTTAATATAGTTGGTGGAAAACTGGAGACTGCAGATGATATCAAATTTTACAGAAAGCGAGTCATCTGTGACATACATTTTGCAGACAAGTTTAAGAATCGCAACAACCGTTTAAATAACATAGCTGTTCCTACTCTCCATCTTCAGGGTAAGATTTAGATCTTTATTCTTGAACTAGATCGCAATGCCACCTACTGAGTTAAAATTGCCATTAAGAAAACAAAATTCTTAATTATTCACAATTAAACTGAACTGAAATCTTTTAGGCCACCTGTTTGCAGTATATTAATATTTAATTGGATATAAAATGCAGTTCATTCACCCCTTAACCAACTCGGTGAAGGTTGTTGTTTAGTGGGATCTTAGACTTGTTTTACTATTTCCAGGTGCTCCATCACAAGATGCTCATATGCCTCCTGCAACTCCACATATACCAACTGAACTTCCTATGCCTGAACATAATATATGGAATCTGCCTTCTACATCAAAGCAAATAGTCACTGGTACGTAAATGCTTGGCTACCTACATTCTCAAATTATGTTTAACTAGCTGCCATAATTAAATACTGCATTTTTTATAATAATAATCCCCATGGGGCCACCTTGACGTGATGGGGAAGGCATGAACGCTTAAAGAAGTCAGTAAGAACTAGACGACCCTGTGCCAATTGGTAAACATGAGGTACCATCAGAAAATATAGTCATAACACCTCGGCTAACCCTTTCCAACTAACGGTCCCAACTTCCCAACTAACCTTCCCTTTCCCTTTACCTTCTCTTCAGTGTCTGATAAAATATATATCTTATTACTTTAAAATATGTACTCTGCAGTCACCTTCTCTCTTTCACCTCTTAACTTTTCTTTTCTTAAGTTTTAAAACATTGCTCCTAATATAATTTAATGCGACTACGAAATAGAGTAATAATACCCCAGGCGGGTACCGGAGCTAATCGCGATGGAGAATCCCGCCCCTTTGTATTCTGGGTGGGGGCGACGCTTTTAAATTTCATTTTTTCATAGATACCTTTAAGGCCACCTGTTTGCAGTATAGTAATATTTAATTGGATATAAAATACTGTTCATTCACCCCTTAACCAACTCGGTGAAGGTTGTTGTTTAGTGGGATCTTAGACTTGTTTTACTATTTCCAGGTGCTCCATCACAAGATGCTCATATGCCTCCTGCAACTCCACATATACCAACTGAACTTCCTATGCCTGAACATAATATATGGGATCTGCCTTCTACATCAAAGCAAATAATCACTGGTATGTAAACGCTTGGCTACCTACATTCTCAAATTATGTTTAACTAGCTACCATAATTAATTACTGCATTAAGTAATATGTAACTGTTGTGTAGTCATTACAAACACACTTCAACTTGATTTATTGTAATGACAATTTAGGTTAATAATCCTCATGTAACTCACACTAGTAATTTTGATGTTTACAATGACAATGGTGAATTATTATTATTTTATTTTCAGCTGCACCTCCCAATGCGTGTGTTATAGCAGCAGAACATAATTATTGCAGTAAACATGGTATACAACAAAGACGGAAACTTAAAGGAGACAAAAGTAAGTGCCAATGTAGTTTATACCATAAGATATCCAAAAAAAATGTTTATACATAGGCTACTTTTTATCTGGGTGTGGAAAGTAGTAAAGTAAAAGTTTTTTTGCAGAAAAACTGAAATCAACTTCATCGCTGGAGAATGAATTAAAGATTTCAAGATTCCAAATGAAGAATTTAAAAACCGAAATTATTCGGTTACGTAAACGGAGTAGTAGTTTGAAAGAAAGATTAGCCAGCGTTGATAAAATTAGCAATACAAATTGTTTAAAAAAAATAACGAGAAATATGACAACTGCAGCAAAAATATTCACAAACATGCAGTACACCCAAACTCACAAGAGAGCTCGTGGGCGGAGGTTTACTTTAAAGGAAAAAGTTTTGTCTCTCCATGTACAAAAAGAGTCCCAAGAGTTATACTCTTTTATATAAATACTTTACATTGCCCTCTATAAAATCATTAAAAAGGCTTCTTGCGAAAATTGAAATAGAGTCGGGGCTAAATAAGTTTTATTCATAAAATGAGAAAGACTGTGAAGGAATTAAGTCCAGAAGATCGCCTCTGCTGTCTTATTTTTGACGAGATGTCAATATCGCCGCAGATCCATTACGACGGATCTAAGGATAAATTAAAGGGATTCGCTTGGCGTAGTAAAAAAATTGCTGACCATGTTTTAGTTTACATGGTCAAAGGATTAAAGAAAAATTTAAACAGCCTGTTGCATACTTTTTTACAAATTCTGTTAACAAAGCAGAATTAAAAGCCTTGACTATAAAAGTCATTAAATATGTTCAGGGTACAGGGCTTAATATTTTGTGCACAGTGTGCGACCAAAGCACAGTAAATGTCAGTGTAGTGAATGAAATTATTGAAGATAGTAGAATAAAATTCATAAAAGAAAATAAGGAATGGAGACATGATGTAATGGAAGTAGGGAAATCTAAAATTATCCCATTATTTGATGTCCCTCATTTATTGAAAGGGTAAGAAACAATTTACTTACGAAGGACTTAAAATATTTCGACTTCGAAGAAAAGGTTGAAAAGACGATAAAATGGGAATATTACCAGAAAATTTATGAAGCGGACAAATTACATGGTGAATTAAAAATATGTCAGAAACTAACTGATGAACATATTTATGTGGAGAAAATAAAAAATGAAGGTCAAACACGCAACCCAAATTTTTAGCCGCAGTGTTGCTACAGCTGCAGAACATTTATCTGCTAGGGGCGATTTATCTAATGAGTGCCGCCAAGTAATTACATTTACCAAAATGATGGACAATTTATTTGATTCCTTAAATTCAAGCTCATTTAATATGATACATGGAAAAATGTATAAATGTGGTGTTAGAAACAATTCTCCTCATCATGAATTATGGGAAAATGCCAAAAAGGTATTAAAATCAATAAAATTTATTAAAGTTAAAAAAGAAAAGGAAAATAAAATAAGATTAATTGAAACGAGTTCGGTACCTTCAATAAAAATTTTATACGTACTATTGAGGGCATGCAACAGTTGTGGAAAATATTATCCCAAAAATATTTATTTGATACAATGATGACCAGAAACTTTAACCAGGACCCACTGGAAAATTTTTTTGGGAACATTAGAAGTTTTGGGGTGAGGAATACGGCACCCAACACAATTAGCTTTGAAGGTGCCTATAAATCACTTCTTTTAAATAATTATAACTCACCCCATTCACTTAACGCTAACTGTGAAAATGATGACAATGATTGTCTTCAGACATTGAGTTTCTTTTTGGAAGACAAACTTTTAGAAAACACTTCTAATGTTCCCAGTAATGAGGTTCTACCATTTCAGCAAGAAGAAAATGACGAAATTGAGGTGCCTTTTATAAATTTAAATTCTGAGCCTGCTGATGCTGGTCAGGCCAATTATGTATGTGGGTGGGTGCTGGCTAAATGTTTTAAAAAAGTTGCTAAATCATGCAGGCACTGCAAAACTGAACTAACTGGCGACAGTCAATTAAAATCAAATAGTTATATAAGGGCAAAAGAATATACAAAAGGAAAACATTGTCTGTTGTATCCCAATATAGTGGCGGAAAAAGTTTTAAAGACATACAAAATATTGTAGTAGAAATTTTGAAAAAGAATGTGCCAAAACTAAATTAAAAGAAAAGATAAAAATGTTTTTAGACATATTTGTGGATTATCCTTTCACCTGCGATATCCACAAGATAGAATTAAGAAATGTTTTTGAAAACATTACAATAAATATTTTGGTATATAGTTGGTGCCGCTCAATTAATCGAATTTTATCAGGTAAAATCCAATATCGTGATGAGGATGATGAAACTAAACTTTCAGCACAAATTTATTACAATAAACATAAACATAAGTAAATATGATTTTTATTTAATTCCAGGTCGCCTACTAAGTACTTTCTAAATGTTCCTACATAACGTTGTTCTGTTGAGTTGTAGTAATCTGTGTTGTATTTCCATATTTCAATAAATAACTATTTTCTACATTCTGTGGCTATATTTTGTAAGTACGTACGTATGAACAAATTCCCCTAGAATATCTATAGACGGTTATTCATCATCTCGACACACTAAACTCACCACGAATGTGTCGAGTTGGTGAAACTCAAAATTTGTACATTTATCATGTCGTCAACTCGCCACGTCAAGATTTTAATTCGTGTCCAGTTAGTGAAACTTAGATTTTATCACTTTTATGTTTTCGCCAAGTTTGGGAATCAACTTTTCGCGTTTCAAACGTTTGCAAAATGGACGTTCAGTGGCCGATGATGTTTGTGACACAATGTATCCAGTTGGCGAAAACATAAAAGTGATAAAATCTAAGTTTCACTAACTGGACACGAATGAAAATCTTGAGTGGCGAGTTGACGACATGATAAATGTACAAATTTCGAGTTTCACCAACTCGACACTTTAATGGTGAGTTTAGTCTGTCGAGATGACGAATAACCTGTAGACAATACTGATGTATACATGTGTGTGAAATGGGATGTACGCACACATAAACAATTTGTTTCGGCAGACGATACCAGATGGCGCTTCAAAAATCGTTTGAAGGTTGCAGAAAAAAATCGAAGTGGGTTCTCTATTCCCAATCTATTTACTATACTCTATGGAACGAGGTTATGCATGCCCTGCAGTACTTTAAGTAAGGAGGTGCTTTGAAAAGAATGAGCCAGTTGTTAAGAAATAACATAAAACAAATACTACTTCAATATATAAACTTCTTGGACGGCGACATTAATCATGACTCATAATTAAATCAGCAGACGATCATAATTAGCACAAACTTTTTTTGTAAACCGAACTACGAACTTTTTTCTAGACGTTCTAGAAAAACTAGCAAAGGAAGGACACTTTGTACCAGATAAAATTCTCACGCAAATTGAATCAGCTCAGAGAATTAGGTCGGTGCACTGAAGTGGAGCAATCTAAGATCCCAAATTAAACTTCGACCTTTATAGGGGCTTTTTGTCTCCTTAAAGAGGTACTGAATATTTAACGTAGTCATAGCTTGGGTATAAAATCTTCTCTAGAAATCTTCAAAGGAACTTCATTTCCTTGACACTCTTGGCAATTAAACTCATTGGTTTTATGGACATAATTATTGCAGAAATGTCCAGAGACATGACGACAGCGTATATTTAAGTATTGCCATTATCATCACTTGCATTTTAATAAATCTGCAGCTCTTAAGCCTCTGTCGTAAACATTGGGCTTAGAGGAATGGTCTGGAGCCTCAGTATTGCATTCTGAGGCGAGCGAGCTGTCTGCACGTCCAAGCAATAGAATAGAATGCCACTGGCCATTTATAAAGATTTCAGGACCGATTTTCCAATTTAACTGCATAAGACGAATCTGGGTCCACTTTTAGTGAAATTCTAAGAAAATCAAAAGTAATGTTACCTAGAGAAATTACTTCTTTGAAACAAACCGATCTGGAATATGCAAAATGACTATTTTGTAGTAATACTGCAAATATTTTATCTTCACAAGTCTGCGAAGCCGCTAACGTAAGTCAGTCTAGGTATGAAACCTGTTATTGAAATGAATACCAAATTAACGCATGAAGCTCAGATTAATTAAAAGTTTGCGAGTTTGTTGAACGTGTATTATTTCCGTTGGCGGCAGTTGAATAATTAGAGTTATAAAGCTTAACGAATGTTTATAGGTTGTGAGTGTTCATTTAGCCATTCGTGTCACGGAGATGAAGCAACCGGCTTGACCGCACTGATGATGAAAGCATATAAACAAAAGAATAACGTTACTCTTAGAATATTACGAACTACTTATATGCCTTTGTGTGTATTGAAGAAAGTCACCCCTATAACAAGGCCTTATCCCTATAAGTAAGAGCTGAGCCTCGTTATTTTTCTGGTTGATAGAATTCCCTCTCTCTGTTCAATTAACAGAGCTTGATGTAAGGAGTATAATATTACATATACGACCATAAGCAAGTTTTTAATATTATCAGCTTGAATAAGTATGCCACTGATAGTGGTTTTGATTTGACCTATTTTAGCGTTATATGGGTCATCGTTATCACACGCGTAACCTTTTAGCATTCCTAAAAGATTTGTCTTGTCCTGAAGTTCAAAAAAACCATCTGAGATGGATATATTTTCACCGTTTCGATTATTACGTGCAATTAATGTAAAAATATGCATTCGATAACCTGTGGTGGGGCTGTCACATTATTTCACGGTTATGTGGGCCGAATTAATTAATTCCAATCGAAAAGTTAATTTTAACAGGTGCGTTCATGCAACACAAAGGTCACCTTTTAAATATATTTTACCTCAAATTACTTAAACACTAATGGACGAAAGCACTGAACCGCAAAAGTATAAAAGAGCGAAAACATACATAAACTGTGAGAGACAGCTAAAACATTGCTTCCAAGCATCCCATTTGCATACAACTCCCGCCGAGTGACATGCATTGAAAACACCAGTTTGTGGAGTTTTTCTTCCAACCCCAGACAGACATAAAAAGTGCAAAGAACACTTCACTATCTCTGAATATAAATGCTCTCTTTTACCGGTGCGAAAACTATATTATAGTAAACAAGTCTGTATAAACATTTATCTATTTGTACCAACTACAACGCATCCTTGAATGCGGAGTGGAAACTATTACTCCTATGATAAACCCGTGCCATTTTACATTATCATACGCATTACTGAATATACAATTATGTCATTTGCTACGCGCTTAATGAAAAATCGACTTTATGGCTGCATAGTAAAGACCTTTTGAGACGCTTCAGAATAGTTGGTAAAAAATGTGATTATGCCCATCAGTCATGACTTCATGAGAGTGGAACATGTCATGCATGGTGACACAGCTACAGACAAACAAGTTGAAAGCAAATAACGGTTTTAAGGTTTTATCTCGTATCAGAAATTAGGATGTAAATCCGCCTTAAAGGAGTTAAACAATAGGAGAGAAGAGCCAAGAGAGGCTTGATACGAGGGCAATATTAGCACACGAAAACGCGTACGGCTTTAATTAAAAGCAAAACTGGTAAGAACAATAGGCGCCACCCCGTCTGCTGGCGCCATTTTTCGTCTGGCAGTCTAGGGGGAGCTTTATTAGGGCTCCTTTCACTACGACACTATGTCTACGTACCCAGGTGGGTAAGGCTTATGCATTTTAATCCCTCAGTCTCGTCATGCAACACGCGCAGGATTGGGCTATTGATATACAGGACCACGGAGGCTATAAATCGTTAACAAACATTTAGGTACGTGTATAGCTAAGGAATGTACTTTCCGAGAAAGATTCAACATTTGTCTCCTTTGAAATATTGAAGTTTTACTTTACCTTCTTCATACGTGATAAGAATTTCCTTCACCTAAATACGACATAGCCATTCATCCAACGCATCAGATTTTATAAGCAAGAGATTTGAGAGATTATCCACTAGCAACGTTTTACCTTGAATTCTGTTTTTGTCAAACAATTTCATGCTACAATTAAGTGCCATCTTTGGTAACAAAATGCGTGGAAACCGTAGCCACATAACTCATGTCACGATTAAAATAGTTTTGTTGTTTGGTCGATCAATCATAAAGCCACAGCCAAACTAAATGTAACAATATGAATCATATTGACCAAAAATTGAATATTTTTACAATGGAACACGATTTCATGTTTAGTTTATGCAAAACCGCAGTTAAGCTAAAACGGGACGAGCAAAATGTCCAAGCCAAGTGAATAGTGAATTTTATTAGCATTTTGCAAGCCGCTTCCGGCCGTTAAAACGTTCCGGTGTAACAGACTGTGTTGTATGATATACAGACGCCATATAGCGGCTAAACAGCGGCGTCAGTCTAATGGGAGCGTGGCCTGATTATCACGCAGGGCACTAGCTACACATACATCTGTCGCTGCAGGTGCATCTAGGCCTGTCAGACGATTAATATCCGCTTAACGGATTGCTTTGTTTACTAATGCTACACTGCTTCAAAAGGTTTGAGCGGTTTTTCTTCTAAGAAATGCTTTTAACGGTGAATTGTATGCTAATGTGTTACTAAAATATATCACTTTGATCGGGCTGAGATACATCTCATACATCATGTTGTTACAACTCGTAGAAGCTATATTTTAGAGGTAAAGAAACTTTGAAACTGCTTTTTAATATTGCTTTTTTTCCGCGTGTGTTATATAGTATTTGCATGTCAAGATTGCGAATGAACTATATTGTAACAGTTCATTCGGGCAATCTCCCGATCTCCTATTGCTGTGGGTGCTACCACAAATGCATAACGAGATAATCTCATATCGTGGTCAACTCACCAGTTGATTGAACACCCACATAATTGTGTAAACAAAGAGTAGGCGTACCGGTGTTATTATTGAGTAATAATAGAAATAACGCGATTCCATTGCCATTTTGAGAGAACTTCGTATATCATCTGGGTAAATTCCACACTGTTTATTATTTGGACATCTGCGGTTTACGCGTCGGGCGTTTATGGCTAGATATCGGAATATATATAGGTACATTGATGTAAGGAATATCGGGAGTGTCACAAAATTTTCCGTCTGAACTAAACGTAGAATCAAAAGTTCAAACTTAAACTTTTTGCAAATAGCATAATAGGTAGGTATGTCAGTAAAATTAGCAGAAATCTGGTTTATTAATGTTTGAGTTTGTTATTTACTTGGGTAAACGATCGTTTATTTGTTTCCGAACATATATTTTCTTGATTCCGAAAACTACACATAAGTACAGTTACATTTCAACGAAAAACTCCAATGAAAAATGCAAATACCGCAGCTGCGTACAAGTTACGAGAATACTCAGTTTGTGTATGCAATTACGTGTCGTTTCGAGCAGAAATTCAAGTAATACGAGATGCAAAGACAACTTTTTGGTTAACACGAATACACGACCAATTAGAGGTCTGCCTGATTATATTCGATGTTATTCTCTGGCGATACATTGGATCTAGAAAACCTGAAATATATGGTATATGGATAAATTGACTGGAATTGAACGTTTTTGACCCAAATTTTTTATCGACCTTAATTTACAAGCATTGTGCTCAACTACCAGGAAATAATGGGACATACCTAAACTAGGTATTTAATATGAGGAAGCTCACCACATCTCCAACATGGTAACGATACTAATCTTATATGGACAATGACGTACGGCCCGACCGGGTTCGTAAGCGGAGGATGTTAATATGGAGCCTAATTAAAAATTTCGCAGCTAATTTTTGATCACAACGGCATCGATCTCCGTATATGATTAAATCTTAACAGCGGTAAAAGGGGTAAAAGGGGATCATAATAATGCGACTTTGATATCTGGAGTCTGTTAGATTTTTGGTGGATTATTTTATTAGCATTATTGGGGCGTAAAAATAGTTTTTCCCTAAGTGTTCATTACAAGTACGTCATAAGGATACTTTGAAGTACTGATCTATAATTTTCATGTTTGAATTTTAACAAGGAATATAGACTGTCGACACTGATAAAAATTCAAGCTGAAAAGCGTGCGTCATTACCAACTAGCTTTCGATAAAAATTGAATATTTTGGGTATTTCCTATCAAATATTCAGTAGCCCATAACTACTGGCTATGAATAAGAGGGAAAAAAATCATGCATGTATGCATGTGATAAACTATGAAAATGCATGCATGTCCCGCTAAGTAATGACTGCTATAATTTATTAGTAAAGCAATGCGACAGTAAAATTGTTTGATATACTGATAACTAATAATATTGCCATGATATGAGACTGTTCAGAATATCGAGTGCTATTAAAATCGACCTTGAATATAAAACAATAGTTGTAGTCATAAATGGTATAATCTTTTACTGCATTATAATATAATGAAGATTGACAATAAATATTTATATACAAAAAGAATATTTGAGGCTGTATTACTAGAATTATTAAATATTTTTCAGCATTCTTCACATCTTTGGCAGTTGTTAGTTGGGTGGTCAGAAGTCAGGAAGACTGACAACCAGTCTTACCAGGGTTGAAGAAGTCCGACTCTACATAAAACACTGGTACAGTCAGACTGGAAGCAGATCTCAATATAGTTTGAAAAAGGCTAGGCGGATGATGATGGTAATTAGAATTACGTACCACAAATATTTATCTAGTGTTGAACTGACATTGGCTTAGTTTTGATAACACAATTTGCAATACAGAACAACAATAATACATTGAACTCACATTGCTATCTGTTATTGCCGGAGGGCATTTTTCAGATGGATGATACAATCTTGTTAGTAAATAATATCAGTATGGACCAAACAAAAGAACCCAGACTAGACTAATATTATGACACTGGACAGTTTGTTTGTTTATTTGAAAGTCCTATCAGAAACTACTGGTCTGATTAGAAAAACTCTGTCTGGGTTAGGTAGCCCTATATTAAAGAAGACTATAGCTTAAAAAGTTTGCAAAGGATGCGGGCAAAAGCTAGCATTTAATACTAATAGGTCTGTACAATATTTATAAGACTCAAGAATATAGCAGGTTTCATAATTATTATATGAGTTCCTATAGACATATATCAGAGACAAAATTCCTGCATCCTAATAGCAATGACCCTTCCGGAATGCTAGACTGAAACAAGCTAAAGTAACGTGCATTATGATGGACTATAAAGCTGTATTAATACTGGCAGAATATGTCTCAAAGACTATTTATAACAAACCTGTTTTAACTGAAAGGTACAATTTATCAAAGGATAGGATACTTTACGAGTACAGCCACATCAATATTCATGAACTTACAGTCTGGAAGGTTCATTTATCACATAAACTTCAACAGAGTGTCAACAAGGATCATACTAAAAGTACATTACAGTATTAAGAGTAAGTCATTACAAATGAAAAAACTTTTGGGAAAGACTACTTTTGGTAACAACATATGCACATAGAAATGCAGATAATATTGATAGATAAATGAACGAAAATAACATTTTCAAAACTGCAATTGTAAAAAATACAACTACCAAACTGGTTTTAAATAAAATTTGGTATATAGTGAATGAGACATTTATTGTATACCAAAGGAGCAGTAATATTTATATGGAAATATAGTGATAACATCAATAAAATACTTGCCTTTTTTTAGTTTTTTTTACGGTCGAGATTTAACGTGCACAAGTATTTATACATAACAACATAATAGGTTTTAGTGAACGACACGCCACCTCCGTATTTATTGCTCTATCAAATCAAGTGCTAACGGACGACACTCCGGCTCCTAGCTCAGCGGATATTGACGATTTAAATCAAATCTATTCACCGTACTAACTGACAGCAATAAAACAACATCTTCCACACACAAAACAAATGATGAATAGATAAATCCCAAACAGCATGAAAACAAGAACAAATTAACTTCAAGAAATAATTCCATTCCCAAATTATGAATTTATTAACATACCTGATTAGCGCTGTGACTTATTTTATTAGAAGACCAATAATAATCACACAATAGTTGCTATAGCACTTATTTTTATTCGAAAAATGTTTGATAAGATACACGATTTAAATTAATTTTAAATTCACATCAACTTCTACACCCAAGCACCATCCCATGACACACCACAGAACATATATACCCTAAAGGGTGACACACAGACTGAAAATAAAAAAATGAGTGAATCCGTCAAACGTGGTACGTCAGACAACAGAGCCAACGCCTAGGATTTTCATCTACTGCTGAAACCCTTCTTTTTTTCTGGCAACAATCAATTCTCCTTGCCATGAAATAATGAAATTACTATGAGGATGAATTCCACTCAATTCAGAAAAATCTTCACTCCTTTTCGCTTGAGAGTAATCGCGTGCGCAAGTATTAATTTACCGACATTTCTCCCCTTGGTCTACCGCACCGCAAGTTTACTATAATTGGTCGACGCGATGAATGCTTGGAAAATGGCTTGCCCAAATACTGTTTTGCTCACTGAGTGACTCTGCAGCATTATATGGAGTTATCGGAATATTCTTCTAAATTCCTAATGCATAATAGATGTTTAAAGAACGGGGATGTGGAGGAGTTACAACATTTGATTGTGACATTGATAGAGAGAACTATGACCATAGATGTAATATAATAAACAAGTTATATATATATTTTGAGCGTGCGCAATGCACGCTCAAAATATATATTTAAGGAGATGAATTACACACGAAGATTTTGTGTCGACTGATTTATTTAAACGGGCGGCGCCCTATTTATATGTGCACGCCTGCGACAACGAAAATCGGCTTTTGAAAATATAAAATTTTGAATTTGACATTTGTATTTTTCTTCATGACGATTGAAGGTTGCGAGTCGAAAAGGTTGTATGCGTTTCATGTCGCTACAATATTTACGAAAATGAACTCTATTCCAACGCAATAAGGTACTAAATTTGGTGCATAATACACAGAGGCAAATCCGAGCCGAGAGGGATAGTTAGAACGGAGGCCGTTTGTCTCTTTCTAACACCTTGCCAGCATAAAAAAATGTTGTGATCAACAGTTTTGTCTTCCCAAAAAAACAATTGAATCACATATATTTTTATCTTATTTTAACAATTGTAAGTCAACAAATTAATAAAAATCGCATTTATTTATTATACGAATAAATTATTTATATAAACTATTATTCTTAATTCTAGCGGTTACCCTGAACATTCTTGGCACGTAATCAGCATTGAAAAATTTGTTTATATTTTTTGTATTAAATCAATGTAAACTATTTAAATGGTGAAAAAGTGTTGCGTTTATACTTGTAAAAGTGAATCCTATGGTGGTTGCAATATATCGTTCCACAGGTTAGCTAATAATAACATTTTCGTAAACCAAACTACTACATTTTTTGGGAAGCTATAACAATAGTACAACAGTTTTAAAATCCATCATCCTCCGAGCCTTTTCCCAATCACGTTGGGGTCGGCTTCCAGTCTAACCGGATTCAGCTGAGTACCAGTGCTTTACAAGAAGCGACTGCCTATCTGACCTCCTCAACCCAGTAACCCGGGCAACCCGATACCCCTTGGTTAGACTGGTGTCAGACTTTCTGGCTTCTGACTACCCGTAACGACTGCCAAGGATGTTCACTGACAGCCGGGACCTACAGTTTAACGTAACAGTTTTAAAATCCATCACCCATATTTTCACTCATTACAAGAATTCATGGGCACCCTATTAGAAAGGGAAAGACAGCCTCCGTACTAACTGTTTCACTCAGCTCGTTTTTTGGGTTTATGTGCGCAGTCCTGTTTTCTAATACACTCTTTTGCAAAAAAAACGGGCACCTTTCCGAAATCTTAGTTTTAAGGACTTTACGTGTATTTCAAAGGGTTTTGATGATTGTAGTATGTTTCTACCGTCAAAAGAGTTAGCCAAGCATGCGTGAGAGTGTATTCTAAATTTGAATTTTGTACAATTGCTAAGAAATTGGTTAAACCTTGTTTTGGACTAATTGCTGACAGAAAGTTCGTCGGTGTTTCGAAAAGTTTTTGAAGTGATTTTCAGGAAAATTATAATGCAGTTTTAATTAATGATTAATGTACTTTTTTGTTAGATCAAAATTTTTTTGAAAAACTATGCGTATTTGTTAAAATGTTCACCTGCTCTAAATGGGCTTAACTGATGATTGATGGCAATGTTAAGAGTTTCGGTATTTTAGTGTAAAGCGTTCTATTGTTTAGATATTGTACCAACGTGTTTTAAAATATCGCTTTTTCATAATTAAACACTATTTAGAAGACTATCAGTACCTTTGGGTGCGACAAAACCAATTTAAAGTAAGCAGTGCCGATCACAACTCGTCTCCTATCGGACTTTGACATTTTTAAACGTCTTGAAATTCTACAAAATACAGAAAATAGCGCATAGACTGTGAGCACGAGGTCTTAAGGTCTCGTAATCACTGATTTTTAAACAACCTCGTCTCTTGGGAAACTCCGTAGACCACTGAAGATCTATGAGTCTGAGCGTTCAAATAGCGTGTTTTCATCCCATGGACATTTTATTAAATAAACTTGCCTACAATGAGATTTTCTGGCATCTACAGCACTTTCCTGCTTAAATCATAACAATAATTGGCTATCTGCTCATTTCTTAAGAAACATACGTTTGGCCAATAATTTTGAATTCTTGACTCCCTTTCAGCTAAATCGTCGTTTAGTAACCTGATACCTGTGGAGTTCTCGAGACCTTCAACGCGGCAATAATTTGACTTTTCAGATAGCTTTAACCCGCCTCATCATTTTTCATGTGGTTAATTTTAATATTTATCACAAAATTTGGTATTTTTTAAATGTCAAAGTCCGATAGGAGACGAGTTGTGATAGGCACTGCTTACTTTAAATTGGTTTTGTCGCAGCCAAAGGTACTGATACTCTTCTAAATAGTGTTTAATTATGAAAAAGCGATATTTTAAAACACGTTGGTACAATATCTAAACAATAGAACGCTTTACACTAAAATACCGAAACTCTTAACATTGCCATCAACCGTCAGTTAAGCCCATTTAGAGCAGGTGAACATTTTAACAAATACGCATAGTTTTTCAAAATTTTTTTGATCTAACAAAAAAGTACATTAATCATTAATTAAAACTGCATTATCATTTTCCTGAAAATCACTTCAAAAACTTTTCGAAACACCGACGAACTTTCTGTCAGCAATTAGTCCAAAACAAGGTTTAACCAATTTCTTAGCAATGGTACAAAATTCAAATTTAGAATACACTCTCACGCAAGCTCGGCTAACTCTTTTGATGCTAGAAACATACTACAATCGTTAAAACCCTTTGAAATACACGTTAAGTCCTTAAAACTAAGATTTCGCACAAGTGCCCGCTTTTTTTGCAAAAGAGTTTATTATGTCTATGACTATGACTGACAGTAAAACGGAAGTGGTCTATCCCTGTCAATGTCTATCCCACATCCTACTGTCATGTCACTTTTCCCTATGTTCGCCGGTTGAAAGGATCCTGTTCAGCAGTTTTCTTGCATTTCACTTTGCCAGCAATTTCAACGTTTCAGTCTTGTATTCTGTGCATTAGCATCAGACAGAATTCAATTTTGGTGTGGTAGCGTGTTATCTTACGTGAATTGTTTCTGGCACAGTACAAAATGCCGAAGAAAGCTCCCAAAAACGCGTTCTTCTATTTTATGCTAAATTATAAAGACGAACAGCAGAAGAAAGGCATCAACTATGGATCATTGGCTGATGTCTCAGTTGCAGCGGGCGAAGTCTGGAAGGTAATTACTTTTTTTTTACTTAGGTAGGCATGCTTAATTATTTTGTAAATACAATGTCGCTGGCGCCATTACGAAAACGGTACTGAAGGAGTCTTTTTTGCATAAAGGTACATTGTGGTAAAGCCATAGTTAGTCGAAGAAGTTCCAACCAATATGAATTCCTAGTTTTCATGTAGCTTAGAATGTAAGGACAGTATTATTATAAGCTACCGCATGAGAAATATTATAGCTAACTAGCTTCTGCCAGCGGTTTCACCCGCATCCCGTGGGAACTACTTCCCGTACCGGGTAAAAAGTAGCCTATTGCCTTCCTCGATAAATGGGCTATCTTACACTGAAAGAAATTTTCAAATCAGACCAGTAGTTCCTGAGATTAGCGCGTTCAAACAAACAAACAAACTCTTCAGCTTTATAATATTAGAATATATATATATAGTGTAGCTAAGATAGGCCTTTCACTAACCCGTTGTATGAGAGTGAAGCTAGGCCGTAGAAACACGCGAAACACAATTGATGGTCAGTGGGTTGTCTAAGTGATTGTCTATTGTTTTATAATTAGCGCCATACACAAAGTTAACGCACTTTCCCGCAGACTGTAAACCCACAAGAGAGAGCCCGCTGGGAAGCCAAAGCCAAACAAGAGAGGACAAAACAGAATATGCCAGTTATCAAGTACACGTCTACCGGGGTCCCGCTAACGCACATCGAACAGCAGCAGAAAGAAATACAAGAGGCAATCCAGAATGAAATTGATGATATCCGGAATATGGTCAAAATAAAGGCCTTTAATCAAAGTAAGTGATAATGACCGTCATGTTGGGGATATTATAAGCATCCTTTGTTTGGTGGTTTATACAATCATATTAATTTATTATTAATTAACCTGTTGAATATCGCAGCTTAGATATCTGCAAGGCACTATGGATTTTCTACTGCTTCATAATTGTACTGCCAAGTTGCAAAAGTTCACTAGTTTTAGTGACACTCTAGTTTCATCAAAATCCATTCAACCAATTTGCAAGTCTGTTCATTTCTTGTTTATGGAAAACAACAAAAATGAACAGACTTGCAAACTTTCATTTTTAAATTATTAGTGTGATTACACATCTTTATTTTGGTGTACAAACCAACCAGTCACAAATCTCTATATTTCTCTGATTTTACAAATGGTGGTATCCAATTTTGGTATCTCATTCTTTCTTCTTATTCACAGGCATTCAGGATGAAGACTTCTACTTAATAGATGTGAACTATTACTGCAAAGCGGGAAATACGTATGTGATAGGAGAGAGCACTGTCTTACGATTCAACCTGAGGCTTGGATACCAGGATTTCTATCATGAACTCATCAACCCTGGTAAATATTTGATTTAAGTTTAACTTACCACCTGAAATACTAATAACAGACAAAAATAGTAAACCATCACTAAAATTGTATACTCATTTTTAATGCAAAATATTTACCAAAGTTTTAACATATTGCTAACCTATATATGAGAATAGGTGTTCAAATTCAATTATCAGAAGTGCAGTTGTGACTAAAATAGCTGGTACTGTAATTTGCTAGTGTTAATAATAATATTTGGTTTCAGAAATAAGGGTATCAAAACCATTTAATTATTTTGGTCACTATATTTAATCCTTTATAATGCTTTCATGTAAACACTTGTTCTTTGAATTCTTTTTTTTTTTAATTAAGAAGTCGTACCTACGTATTTAAATGGAGTATATCATTTCGCTCTCTAACACACGTCTTTGGGTCACAGGTCGCATCCCCGTTGGCTACGCATCAGACGTGAAACACGGCAGCACTGAGCTAGGTCTAGACATGCCGGACGAGACTGAAAACCAGTCTAACTACATAGAAATACTAGCCAACATCATTGACTACCTGAAACAGAAGGATAAGAACTTGAAAGTTCTGCCGCCTTTGTACACTATGCCTGAGAAAGTGCTGGCTGTTCAAGACTTTATTCTGCAAATGAGCAATAAAGCCCGTAAGTTACATTATATGTAAACCTTTTTTATTCATCATCATCATCATCTCAGCCATAGGAAGTCCACTGCTAAACATAGGCCTCCCCCTTAGATCTCCACAGATCCCCTTAGATCTTGGAGGTCGTCTGTATTACTTTCTTAGAATCAATATAGTAAGCTTTTTCATTTACAAACTTCTTGGAATCAATCTAGCCTTATGTGATTCAGCTGAATTTTACATGTACGTCTTATCTGACCTTTATTTTGAAAACATAAGCATGAGTAACATGATCACTTACATACCTTGATAAGTTTCTTGTTCATTTTGGTGCAATCAGATACTTTTAATTTGACATCATATAATTGGGTTACTTCAAACGACGTATGTCTGGTTGAATTTGAATGTATACGGCGTGATGCGACTTTTACTTCATTATTTATTAATATTTGTAATGTATAGCCTATTTTGAATGTTACTGTTAATAACCGACTTCCAAAAAGGTGGTCACTGATTGACATATATTCCACAAAAGGAATCATGTCTAGGCAGTCAAGTAAAACATGGTTATCTTACAAACTCTTTGCTAAATAACAATAATATTGTTTGAAGGTGAGGACGAGCATATCTTCCGCATCTACAAGTTGGACACGCTGTTCTTCTACCTGATAAACAGCATCAAGTCCAACAAGAACGAGGGTTTCCCTAAGGAGTCGCTCGCTCTCATACAACTCAAGAAGGACCCCTTCAAGTATACACCGGGACTGGGCTGTGAGGTAAGTTCAAAATCTGTTCAAACAAACTTCAGCTTTATTATAGATAGAAGTAAAAGCGTTTAATAAGTAATATTTAATTTTCATGTGGTAAAATTTTAGAGATAGAAAACACAAATAATAAAAAAAAAACAATTAAGAACAATTTGTCAATTAAAATTTCATTTGTGCAAATCATCATTTGTTTTTCCTTTATGTAACTGTTTTACGGGTTTTATAACAAATATCTAACAACTTTAAAAATATACATAAGACTTGAGTCAAAATGTTGCTCTTTCTTATAGCGTGTCTAGTATACTGACTGCCTCATTGGTTTAGTGGTCGAAAGCGTGAGTGCTGTGCACGAGGTCTCGGGTTCGATTCCCGGGTCGGGCTGAAATCGGTTTGTTGGTTTAAGAAACTAACTCAAAGCAGTCCGTAGTCTGTAAGTTGGTGATTGATACATCCGTGCAACATAAATAACTTCTAATTCTACTGATCTACTCGTTCCAGCATCACGAAGCCAACGAGAAATCAATGGAGTGCACGAGTTCCCGCACGCAGCGCTGGGCGTACACCATCATGGATAGCTGCTGCCCAGTCGTGGGCATCGACATCCAGCCCGGACAACATGTGCCTAAGGAATATGATGTTGATGTAAGTGACTAACCTCCCCACTCAGAGACATTTAATGATTACTTAAGCACACTGAATGTCATACAAATCCTTCACTAAGAAATGGCTTAAGTAACCATTAAATGTCTCTGAGTGAGGAGGCAAATACTTGAGTTGCGGGATTGTTTGAAAGAGTTACCGCGGCCCTCGTACATAAAGAGCTTGAGAAGGAACATGGTGGGTTTTAGTCAGTAAGAGACACTCCCACATGCTGCACCCACAGCGGAAAGGGTCATTTGATGATTTCCCATTAAAAAAAATTAATAAGGACATAATCTATACTAATATTATTATAAAAAAGATAACTTTGTTTGTTTGGTTGTAATGGATTAACTCAAAAACTACTGGACCAATTTTAAATATTCTTTCACCATTAGAAAGCTATATTATCTGCGAGTAACATAGGCTATATTTTATCCCGGTGCGGGCAGTAGCTTCCACGGGACGCGGGTGAAACCGCGGTAAAACGGCTAGTAGTAAAGAAAAGTTTACCTGGGAGCTTGAGTCCTTACAGTGTTCTGAGTGTGAAAGAATCATTCCAAATCCAATAATTTCTGCAAAAATGCAATGTTTGAAATGTTGCTTATTCCGTGTGTATTGGTGTTTTCAGGGCATCCTGAAGTACAGGGACGCTAAGAAGGTGTGGAGCGGTCCCACTGTGGCTGGGTTTAATGTAAATATTATTATAGCAATTAATAATGATCTTTGTTATAGTGTTTCAATGTTTTTTGATAGATAAATAGACGTAGAATTTGTAAATCTTTGTATTGTAAAACTTTAGTGTTGTGGTGGCCTAGCGGGTAAAGGACCAACCTCTCAAGTATGAGGGTGCGGGTTCGATCCCAGGTCAGGCAAGTACCAATGCGACTTTTCTAAGTTTTGTATGTATATACTTTCTAAGTATATCTTAGACACCAATGACTGTATTTCGGATGGCACGTTGAACTGTAGGTCCCGGCTGTCATCGAACATCCTTGACAGTCGTTACGGGTAGTCAGAAGCCAGTAAGTCTGACACCAGTCTAACCAAGGGGTACTGAGTTGCCCGGGTAACTGGGCTGAGGATGATGATGATTGTGAAACTTTGAAGAAAGTCTCAGGATAATGCTCTTGTGTCTTCCACAAATCTTACCAAGGAAGTTCGCCTTCCAAAGTGTTTTGATACAATGATTGACGAATTCTACAGATATTAAACTGACGAAAGACATCGGAACCTTTAGCTAAAAAACTATAAATACTAATATCTGATCTATCATTCCTTGTATTGTGGACTTTTGAGTTTATGTCGTTTAGGAATACAAATTGTACAAGTTTGCTATAGAAACACAATGTCGTAAGTGCCAACGCAAATGAGGTGCCATTCACGAAGGATTAACTCTTATGAGTTGGTTTCTTCCATTTTCGTAAACTATTTAGATGACGGTTGTCATCTTTTCGCTGTCAATTTAGACTTTTAGGCCCAGCGCACACCGCTGGAAGCGCGACGGAGCACATTTGAATTCAACAATTTAATGTAAACCTTAACAACCTTGACATACGGTCTACAAAAGAATAAATTCGCATTTCTCCGCTCGGGCACGTGCGAGAGCATCGGAGAGCATCGCTTGTAGACCGTATGTCAAGGGAGTTAAGGTTTATATTCAATTGTTGTCTTTAAACGTGCTTCCAGCGGTCTGCGCTGGGCCTTAGGTAATACCTAGGATATTTAGTGAAGTTGATGTCAATAAATGTAAAATTATTTGCAGGATGCATCGTCATCTTGTAACTCAACAGTGAACGATTCCTTCGAGGCCCCTCCCAGTCTCCTTGAATGTGAGTATAGAGCCCTCTGTTTGTATATTTATAAACTAAGGAACATATTATCTGTGTCATATACCTCCCCACTCAGAGACATTTAATGGTTACTTAAGCCATTACTTAGTGAAGGATTTGTATGACATTCCGTCACTAAGGATTGACTTAAGTAATCATTAAATGTGTCTGAGTGTGGGGGTTAATTATGATTTTGTCAATCTATGCCGTTATCCGTTTATGAAAGCCTATTCTATTATTAGAAATAATAAATGACAAGTAAATTGAATTTTGAATAGACAAATTGTTGTATTAAATATCTTTTTATATGTTTCCATTCAACTTTATGATCTGTGTACATACTTTCAAATAATTTGAAGATTGCTGTCCATTTTAATTTTTAGATACCAAACTGTTTACTTTATTAAGTGGGTATGGTAAAGGAGCATAATTATTTTTCATTATATGTTTAGTTATGAATGTGTGTATATATTTGCAGATGTTGGCAGAACGAAGCGACTCGAAGCTCGCGTGCACGCGCCGCAACGCATCCCCGACGTCAATTGTAAGTTACAGGCAAAACTCAGTTCTAAATATCATTATACTCATTTCTAAAATCACCAGTCTCACCAAGTATTGGGTGGCCCGGGTAACTGCGTTGCGGAGGTCAGATAGGCAGTCGCTTCTTGTAAAACACTAATACTCAGCTGCATCCGGTTAGACTGGAAGCCGACCCCAAAATAACATAGTTGGAAAAAGGCTCGGAGGATGACTCATTTCTAAAATCCAAATCTTCTTCTTCCTGCCCTATTCCCAACTTTATTTGGGGTCGGCGCAATATGTCTTCCCTGTCACTCGTCAAAATCTAAATCGATGAGTGAAATCATTTTTTTGTCATCTAACCACTTTTCCACTCTTCAGTTTCTTCTCAAATTAAAATTATTAACAGTTACCATCAGTTGTATAAAGGTCAATTAAAATTAAAGCTTCATTAAATCTATTGCTCACACTTTTTATCTGGTTGACAAAGAAAGAGTCACCAATAGATTTAAAGAAGCATTAATTTGAATGGAGCTTTGTGCAACTGACGGTTAATCACACATAATTATTATATTTCTTTAAAGTTAATGAGTAGTAAGATTGCTAAAGAAGACCACTTTTATCAATTTGATTTCTACTTTACCTTTGAAGGTTTAAGCGTAACAAGGAACATAGGGCATTGATTTACAAAAAACCTAAGATGCACACTCAACGTCTCAAAAACATCCTCACCAAATGAGCGCAACAATCAAAATTGTGCGCTCATTTTCTTTGTCCTAGCGACCACTGCGGTCGGAACATTGTATTGCTCTAGCTACAGTGCGTTGTAATAACGACTTTAAGCAATTCGCTTAAAGTTAAACTTGCAATAACGTATTGTACCTTAACTTGTACCTTATAGACAGAGACAGAATTAGTGTTCGGGGACACTTTCGAGCGTTAGTTTTATTCGAGACTGCATCTTGGATTTTTGTATATCAACACAGTTATTTATTATTTATTTACATAGATATTTACAATAAATATCAAAAACTATCCTAGTAAAACAATGACATAGGGACAGAGAAAGCGACTTTGGTATATATACTATGTGGTGATAATTGTTGTTTCAGTCGCCCAGCCTTTGTTACCTCCCGAGCTGACGGAGGAAGCCTTCCCGGCATTGTCTGTGAGCCACGGAAGAGGTATGACATTTGTTTCATTATTCAAACTTCAAATATTTATTGCAATCATGAGTGTTACAAGGTGTTATATAATGTAGAGGTACATACATGATACCCTGTTAGGGCGCAGCAATTTTAAAATACAGTTACTTACAAACTAGTTAATCTTAGGTACAACTTATATATTTACTTATATTTTTATTATATTCATATATACCTTTATTATTTTATTATCATTATATTTATACTACCTCTATTTACCTACTTATACATATTATATTTAAATGGTTTTATATTGCACACTATCTTACTGTTTAGTTCTGTCCTCTAAAAACTCTTTTATATTGTAATAACATTTTTGGATTAAGTATTGTTTTAATTTATTCTGAAATATATTGATTGTAGTTAGTCAGTATGAAATTTATTTATTTCATACTTACTTGTCTACTTGAATGAATTAGAGAACAATAGAAAATCAATTGCGTCTGCGTGGATCCGCGCACCTGCATACAAGGGGTTAAATAATTGGGGATGTTTATGTATTTCATAATGTATACAGTTACAGAAATGCATCCTTATACCTAGGGGTATACATTACACTGTTACGGCCCTTTCACACGGCAGTCCAGTTTTGCGGGACTGGCATTTTACTGTATCCTGCAAAAACGGACGCTGTTTTTTCACACGTAGTTCAGTTTTGCAGTAAGGTCGGTCCCGCAAAACTGGATTGCCGTGTGAAAGGGCTGTATCCTATTTTTTTGATCATTCCTACGCTAGTGATCATGCGAAATGATCGTGAATACTCTGCTAATCTATTGGTATTATCGGTGTACCATTGTAGGACGCGGCAGATAAGTTCTTATTATTTATAAAACAACAAATTAATGTATCCCATAGTTAATTAATTCGAAACTTATAACCCCGTTAGCGACTACAGTGAATATACAGTGAATAGCCTATGTAGCTTTCCATCAGTGAAATAATTTTTCAAGTCGGTAGTTTCGGAGCCTCAAAAAAAACAAAAGTTTCCTCTGTATTATATTGGTATAGACAAATGACAAAAAACAATTATTTTCAGGTCGCGGAATGGCCAGGCGGAACGTCAGAAAATAAAGCATTCAATGCCAATCTTTTTTTTGTACTGTTATGTAACATATCTGACATTTTTATTATTAATGGCTGTTCCTAATATTCTGTCTATCCATTTATTTACTCACTATAGAATTTTGACATGAGCCCCATACAAGTAATGTAAACTTCCTATCTCTGGTAAGATCAAAACAAAAGATAGATAAAATATAGGGAACGGCCGCAGACAGACGAACTACACAATACGTGATTGAAATTATATTTTACAATGTCATCGAATTATACACCTTATTGTTTGTGTGATAAAGTGTCAAGTTGTTTGAAAGTAAAACGAGTGGGTTAAAAATGATGGAAAACTATTGGTAGATTTCAATAACCAATCGTTTGTTGTTTTATTTCCTCGAGACAGACATTTTTCACTATGTACTTGTAAGGGGATTATTATTAGAGTAAAAATTCAATCTCTGTAGGGACTGAATCAACAGATTCGTTATAGAAATTGCCAATAAGAGTACTAGTTTATTTCATATCACATTACTGATTAGTAAGAATAAATGTAGTTTGTTTGTTTGTCTACAGTTAAGTTTTGTTATAAGTTCATCCAGCGGTACTCAAATACTCAATATAGCACTTGTTATATAATGCATATTTTTTCTAATATTTGGACATTGCGAAAAACACGAAATTAATACTAAGTTTCATTAAAATATAAGAATGTTATAATTGCTTTTTATTTACCATGAAATCAGTTATTTTTCTCACTATTTTATATATATCCATAATATTTTGTAGTTGATTTTCAAAAAACCTTATGTTGTATAGAAAAGTACAGTTAACTTAATTTGAATTTGTTTACCGCTGGTTTCTCCCCTTAAAAGTCTATTATAAGCTTTAACAGTTCTGAATGTCAGAACTTTGAAAAATTCTGAAAGAATTTCGTATACTGTCAGATAGTATATTTTTATTCGTCCATTTTTTTCTATATGATACAGGATACAGAGACTGTAAAACTAGCGTTAAGCATAAACTTGTTATTATGTTCATTTAGTATTTTACTACCTCTTTTTAAAAAAAATGAATATCGCACGCTCAGTAATAAACTAATTGAAAATTCACAGAAATTACACATCATTCATATTCCGAAAAATTAGAATCTCTTCCTTTATAAAATCGGTTCACAATATACCTAAATACATATTATATGGTACATAGCAGTATAGAGTGTACATAGTTCCAAAAAACCCTTTTGCACATAATTAGTTGATTATTGAGAGTGCAATGTGTTTTGTTGTAAGTCTACTCAATTTAGTTTTAATTATTATTTGAGTACTAGAACCGGGCTATGAATGGGTGCTCAAAAAATTGAAAACTGATTTGAAATATCTATCTAGTAGATCGTCATCAAAGTTTCAAGTACAAAAGAAGTGGTTTAAAGACAACAATCAGAAAATTCAACGAGCTTATAAATCCGAATTATTATCTGTCTAGCCTTTTCCCAACTATGTTAGGGTCGGCTTCTAAATATGACTATGATAGCGATAAAATGGACAGTTGAAATACATACCGAATGGACAAACTGTATTGACGACGCCTTGAGCAAAAGTAAATGAGCATATGCTTGTTAATCACAGGACAGGACTTTATTTGGTATGAGATACAAATGAATGGTGAATGATCTCATTTATATGTAGCCAACTTTAGGAACCACACTTCATAAAATAAAGTGGGAACCTAATTATTGTTTCCGTCTCCTGTGATTAACAAATCTAAGTTCAGTCTTACACCATTTATAAGAAAGGTCAACAAAAAACCAAACAAGACCAAATTTTATGACACGAATATGGGAAAAACACTATTTTAAGCACGCTCCTACATGAAAGAGACCATGAGATATGCATCAATATTTAACACGACAGATAAAAGAGATAATGCACCATGCAGTTACCTTTGATTAAATGGAGTAGGTTAACAGCGTACATACTGTGTTGAACAACAACAATTTAACTAAAACCTTACCTTACCGGCTTACCTTGAGGTGAAAATCTAGAATTTAATTGAATATTGCTGCTTGTAAATACATTTCTTAGTAATAATCCGTAGTAATTCTGAATGTCCCCAATATCCCAGTGTTGCCAGTGTGTGTGAAAGAAAATCCCATAGATACAATATTACTTGTCTAATAAATGTGCTATACTTATATTAACATGGTGCCAATAACAATATATGCTTTTTCTACTCCTGTTTTACCAAAACCAAAGTTATGTAAAGTTACTTTTGAAGGTATTTTGGTAGAATTATAATATTTTTGTATGTATGTAAAGCTAACTGTGATCTGTTATTATAGTTTGCAATGCAAGAAAAAACAAACATGAATATATTTTTGTAACTATTAATTTTTCTGAGTTGTAAATGGCTCACAGCTAACGGTCTTATTTGGAGAGCCTGTGAAATCGTTAAGCGTGAGCCGTGTATACCGACTACCACTATTTGACAATTACTTTGCGACAAGAAACCGAATTACGGAATACTTTTACTTGATAAGTATTACTCAACATTTTTTCAATATACCAAGTAGTTGATAAGTATCTATTCTATAAGAACAATATTTTCAGTGTCATGTATTTTAGGCTCGGCACATGCTGGCCACCAAACAAATTGTTAACGTGTTGTTGCATTAAAAAAAAAACAAATACCCATGAGATGTTTCAAAATGTATGAAGCCATGGCCCACTTTTTGTACACCATACTAAAAAATGGGGTAAAAAAATTAAATCACTTTTCAATGATCCAGTTAATTTAATTTGGCTTTGTTTTGACAAAAATATACACTTGAGATTGCAACACATAACAAAAAACCATTATGGCGGTAAGTTAATACTATACGCGGACGGTTCCACGGTTCTACCGCCGATGTCCGCTCGACAATGCTGCCGCAGACCATCAAACTATACGGATTGGTATTTACAGCTGTTCATAGATCATTTCAACATGGAACCAAGGCAGCTATGGTCGGTGGCCCGTTTGTGCCGAGCCTTACAGTGACTTGCACCATTTAAATTTAATGATAACCGAACCATTTTCAGTTGACCAATCGCCGATTTGACCAATGTGTGGCAAGTATACGGCTGGATATGGTTTGGTTATAGTTAATTGGTGCAGGTCTCCTTTAGCACTTAGTAATAGATCTGACTGCAGATTTAACCTGCACGTATTAAGACATTACTTATTTTGTGATTGAACTTGACAATTAAATTGTTTATAATTACACTTTTGTTTTTATTTCAATTTCTTTAGTTACTGCATTTGAGATACTTACAATAAATCATACATTCGAAGTGAGGAGGTTCTCTCTTTAATTGAAGTGGGTTAAAAATGAAACTACAAATAAAATAAATAAGTAAATTATTAATTTATTAATTATAGTAATTTATTATTAAATTCAACACGCTTATTGTTTATCGTGTACGTGAACTGTTTCTTCCGTGGGCAGTTCGTCCACAGTTTCGAGTTTGATTTCAGGGTTCTTTTCGACCTCAACTTCGACTTCCTCTAAGGCTTCCACGTCGGCTTCGACTTTGTCTTTCTCGGCCTTCTCTTTTTCTTTTTCTTCTTGAACGAGTGTGCTCATGACTACAGTTGGCAGCTCCGAATTCTTTTGTTCTAGTCTCATTTCTACCAGAATACTTCTTACTAGTACGAGCACGTATATTTGGTATACTGTGAAGAAAGTAAAATGATTTGAATCAAAAATAGTTTTTGACGTGACAACGTCTTATAAATCGATGGAGCCGGCTGTACGCACGAAAAAACATGACTCATGCGGCGTTACCTCGCTCTGAGGCGTTCCGTTTAAGGCTTGAAGTGCAAGCGAGAGCACGCAGCGAGCGACAAAGAGGCACAATCGGCAGCTACTCACGTTGTCACGTTCAACTATCGTCAGTAAAACGACTTTACAGACAATGGTTTTTTTGACACAAATGTGGTTTAATGGAACATATAAAAAGCCGGAAACCGGTACTAACTATGATGACATATTATGATGAATTTTAGAAGGAAAATTATATAATTTGATGTTGTATGAAATGTCGTGATACTCACAAATGCTAAGCACCAGAGCGATGGTGACTATAACGCCGATGGCCGCCACCACCATAGAGTAGAACATGACGGACGCGATAATCGCTGCCATGCAGTACTTCATGTACACTCGCATCAGCTTCAGGTCTTTCTGTAAATAAAGATAACAATATGATGACATGATTTTAAAGGAAATAATCCAATAAGACACGATTGAATGACCAAAAATGCTAACTAAATTAAACTTCAACTTTTTTTCCTGTTTCTTGCATATTGACCGCTTTGTACAACCGTTTTTGCATTAAGAATATTGAAGTACTTCCGCAATGTTAATTAATGTAAACTTGTCACCTGAAAACTAAAACTGTATTTGGTTCAGGCTGAATTTCAGCTCATAAAAGTTGATTTTCGTTTGATGATTCGGATTTTTGAGAAAGTGTAGGAGTCACTTTACCTTTACCTACCCATTCATTCAGGATCAATGAGTAGGTACTTAAAGGCAAGGGCGGATCCACCGTTGTGGGCACGATGGGCATGCCCACAACCTTATTAGACTTGTGACGTCACACTTTTACGGTTTTTTGAAATCGATAGGCTGATGATAACACAAGGGATAAAATAAGACTTTTTTTTGTTGCATTTAGATAATTTTATGACTGTTGTTTACTAAGTCGAGGTCACCATATTTTTTTCTAACAGCTTTAGTTTTTGAGGTACTTTTGTATCCCAAAACTCAAAAAAAATTCGCGCTCGCTACGCTCGCGGCTTCTTCACTTTGCGGTGACTTGAGTCCAATGTCGAAAACGTTCGATTAGTTTAAGTTAAAATTGAAAGTAGAAAAGGATAGCACCCCCATAACGCCCTCTTTCACCACTTTCTGGTTAAGAAGAAGCGGTGAAGAACAAACTTTCCAGCAACACAGCTGTCTATTACAATAAAATTGTTATTATTTACAATAGGCACTATTTTACATTTTTTTTGTTGTTTAGGTACTGTTTTGTTCCAAAACTCAACAAATTTCGCGCTCGCTACGCTCGCGGTCTTTTCACTTAGCACTGGCTTTTTTTTACTTGTTTGGGTGATTTCGTGTCCCAAGACTCCAAAACTTTGTGTTCGCTACGCTCACAGCTTCTTAATTTCACAGTACTTTTTTTATAATTTCTTTAGGTAATTTGTGGCACAAAACTCAAAAATTTCGCGCTCGCTTCGCTCGCGCAACTTTATATGGTTATGTTCTGCGTCTTCGCTTTTGGTTTTATAACTACAACAAAATCTAAAAATTTTCCGGCTTGCTACGCTGGCGAAAAAAAAAATAATCACAATCTTTCCATATATAGGGGTGCTTTAGCAATGATTGCACCCGGTACATAAGCTAAAGACGGAACTGACAGTGAGCATAATATGCGTTTAGATATATTCCTAAAAAAAAATAAAAAATAAATGAGTCCTACATGAGGTAAAAGTTGAGAAGTGTACCAAATACGTCAAACCCATACATTGGCTTACTGGCTACTAGAAAAAAAGAAAACAATATAAGGTATTGATTGAAATATTGAAATATCGGATCGAAACTGACTATTTATTTTTTTAAATCGAGTATGACTTCCTCCTAAGTTTATTTTCATTCCTAATGCCAAAGTCCTGATGCTCAGAAAAAAGGAAATAGTTTAATTCAAAAGTTCATAAACGACTTGCATGATTGTTAATGAGCATGTTCATGCTCCGACTCGTACTTAGTAGCCGATTTTCTAGTAGCTGTGACCACAACCTTTTTTGAGGGCTGGATCCGCGCTTGCTTAAAGGAAAATCCCTTCTAATGCTAGACTTTTTTCATTCTCAGTTTTGATACTATTAGAGATTATAAAATAATGTATACCCGATACAACCCGCATAGCAGTATAACGTTGAAGGCCAGTTCAATGCAGTAGGCAGTCACGGGAACGGGCTTAGTGGAGTTGTCGTCCAGTATGGTGGCTTGTACTTGCACCAGGATGGGCGTGAAGCTGTCATCTGCTATGCCTAGGAGAGAGATTACCTGGAAAAAGAAGATGCTCATTATGACTAACAAAAATTATGATCCTGGCATTTTTATTGTCAAACTGCTTAATCAGTTCTTTTGAAGAAATCTGTGCTTTCTGTCATCAGAGTATGGTAATGTTTGGCTTTATTAAACACTTGGGATTCGAACCCGCACTCATGCTCATTATTGGAGCCCTTTGGTAAAAATGCGGATCTTTACAAATATAACATCGATATGTGATGCTACCTATAAAGCTGCATAAACCATTTACTCTAACACAATTTAATTAAAACTTGTAGAAGAAAATTATTTTTCCGGAAGTGATAAAATGAACCGGAAGCCGCCAAAAATAAACTTTCATACAACTGTAGAAAAAGAGAGTTCACTCACCGCTAAAAATATATTAAAATATCCAATAATCATTAACCCAATCCGGACAGGTATGACCCAGCAACACCAATCCAACTTGAAGTTCACTACCAAGTCCTTTACATAGTCGAAACTTTTCCCCATATTGCTTACACGTTCACTCCACTGGTACACCAAACGAATTGTACCAAAAATGCCACTGTTTTATAATTATTTGTCTTAATTAGGATGTTGGTTAATTAGAAGGTCAAACTGAATTATTATGTGCTAGTAATTCGCGTTAATTCTATGCGGTAATAGTGGACTTTGTGGTCAGCGGGATGCATAGTTATCATAGGTAAACCAATGTGGTATGATAGGTAACAATAGAAATTAGGTAAACGAGACCGACTGTTTTCAATCTTAGGATCTCTCCTGTTAAGATTGACAAATAAATAATGGATAATATAATTTACCATCAGCTAAAATGTGAATAGGTAACATTTTTAGTCAACTTCAAAGAATCATATTTTTATATGGGGACTAATTTCCGCTAGTGGCTTTGCCTGCATTTTGATAAATAAAGAATAACAGAGTTTACAGATATATACTTCCACCGCAATACTACAAAGTCTAGATAGAAACTTGGGGTAAAAATAAAATGGATAATAAGTAATAGATAAGTATATTTTATTTAAATATTCTGTATTTATAATAAAATTGTTTACAGGCCTATAATGCCTTTAACCATGATTCTTCCAGGGTCTTCAAATTGCTCGGTTATAGAGGATTTTTCTATAAGCAATACAATTTAATTTAATGGCTGTTTCTATTCATTTGGTCAAAATCTAGGTGGGGTATGGGAGCACCGTATTCGAAGCTACGAATAGACACCAATACTTATTATAAACATTATTTACAAGAATTGTTTGAAAAATCCTCACTAACCATTACATATACATTTGCAATAACTACACGCAGTAAATTATTTAAATAAATTCCATATCAAATGATTGCCAAAAATTATGCAGGGTGTATATTTGACAAAAAAAAATTATCAAGCCTCCGTTCCATTATACGGCAAAACTTATACCTGCCTGACTATTTCTCCAGATTTTTTAATTACTAATTTCAAAGGTGGATATAAATTACATTTTACAATTACTTAGGTTTTTGTTCTCGTTCAAGCCGCGGTAAAAATGTATAAATTTCTAAGATATCACCCAAAAGGGAATGGGCAGTGTTGTGTCATGAAAAGCTAACTTTCGCTTTAAACGACTTCAAAATATAAAATGTTACAACTGAGCCAATGTTTTAAGCAATACAAGGCACTCAAAATTAATGCTATTTTTTTATTTTATACTACGACAGGGATACTCAACCTTTGTAGCAAGTTCTGTTTTTTTATTTATTATGTTTCTTCTAATTTTGAATTTATTTTTGCTTATTTTTTTTTTCTAGAATTCTCTCGATACCTGAGTTTTTATTTATTTAACATTTAGCAGTATTTATGTTACAAGGTTTATTCAGCACAGAAGTGGAATGATATTATGCTTTTCTGAACATGAACTGCTGAATGAAATATGAAATGTGTTTGAAAAGATTGAGTATATCTGTTCTACAATATAGGAATATACTAACAAGAGGAAAGTAACAGAAACTTTCTACAATAGACTTAAGAAATTAATATGGCGTGCACTTGTCATACGCTTTTAACAAGAAATATGTATGTTTTATGATGAATAAGAAAATGTTTTTGGAAAATTGGCAAAAACTTTGAGATACAGTTAGAACTTTCGAGATAATATGAAAATTGAGTATTGAGAAGTAAGAATTTAGTCAGTACTTATGTATATTCAATCTATTGATATTTTGAGTAAAGTTAAATTCTCTCTAGATTATCTAAAGTATAGATATCAAAAAAGACCAGGACCAAGTCACAGTGACAGCAACAATACATTCAGGAACAATCAAAATATGATTTTATTAATTAAATTCTTTTTCACGGTCCAAGTTGCAGCTTATAATAATAACCCGTAAATTAATTTAAAGGGTAAAGTGTCGCAGTCAGTGTGATCAAACAATAAACGTAGCTTGAAAATATTTCTGTTCGAAACTCACATTAAATAATTTATGGGTTTGCTTCCTAACTTTAATCTTAATTTTCTTATGTTTTAGGCAAACAATACAAGATTACTTAGTAACTTTTCAGTCAGCAAAACAATAAGCTTCAAAACGTATTTTCGAAACTGAAATCTTATTCAATATTTCTCTTCATTCCCCATTCACCAAAAATACGTTTAAAACAATGAATTATGCTTCTCAAAAATAATATAATTCTAATCATAAAATTATCTAATTATTATAATTTTATGACGTAGTACATAAAGCAATTGAATAATAAAATATGATATAATAAAATAAGATTTACTAAAATAATAATAAAATAGACATTATTATTTACATGCATACTGGTGGTCATAGATTGTCAATTTAACGATAAAATTCTATTATAATTAAAACATACAATATTTTAGATAACTTTTAATAGCAACATTGATCATTAAAATATCGACATTAAACATATATTTTACTAACACACAATATTAAAATCTATGTTTCCCAATTAATTTAAAAAACCGTCAGTATGCACCAACCCTGTAACAGAACCCGAATAAAAACAAAAATATAAGAAAATAAAACATTTATTTGTGAACATAACACCACATTGATTGAACGTTGGGAGAAATTCATTAAACATCAATAAAATTATTCATCATAATATAATAATATGTATTCATAATGTACCTTTTATAAAAGAAAACTCTGTGTAGACTGCTTTTGTCATCCATTTTCTAAGATGCGATATAAATACGTTGAGACGAAAAAAATACTTTGAACATTCTCCTTTTATGAAGTCGGTTAATATAATAGAAATATTTGTGTGGTGAGATAGGAATGATATTACTTGTCTACTCACTCTCATACTTGAAATGGGACAGAAAAATATCGCATCCAATAGAGCAAAAAAATCTGGCTAAAAAGAAGATTAATTTTTATTATGAACATGCTCATAGATATTTAGGAAATTCTTCAAGGCAGTGATAGGTATTCAATAGTTCTAAAGGAGGTAAGAATGCTTATCATTCCACATACCAAGAATGCGTTCAGATAGTATCTTATATAAACTTAGACTCCAAAAATAGTCCACACACAGCTTTCCAAATTACTTCATAAGCGCATGAACCACAGCTTTGGCATTCAAGGCTTTCAAATCAGTATAAGTTTGTCCCGTTCCTACGAAAACAATCGGCTGCCCCGTAATATACGTCATCGATATAGCGGCCCCCACCTTATCGTCAATAGTATCGAATTTCGTCAGCACTATTCCATCGATAACATGAGGGTTAGTCGATGAACTGTGGTCGGCCAACGCTTGGTTAAATTTAACTAGTTGGTCAACGGCCTCATTGCCTACTAAAGCTTCGCCGACGAATAAAACCATGTCGGGTTCATTGACCTTGATGAGTTTGGCCAAAGCTCTCATAAGAGGTTCGTTGTCCTGCATTCTGCCGGCGGTATCGATTAGGACGACATCGATTTTAGAATCGTTTGCGTATCGAATAGCTTCCATTGCGATGCCGGCTGCGTCTTTGCCTGCGGAGAGAGGGGTAGGGTGAGTATAGGATTATAAGACATGGAAGAAATCTCAGATTTTTTGGAAATAAATTTCTATGTAATGTAAGGTAGATATGGGCCAGCATCGTTACGGGTTTGAAGGGAACTTTTTTTCTTTTAATAAATATAAAATGACTACTGTACTGACATGTGATTAATATGAACTTACCATATCCCTTCTCGTACAGCTGCACCATCTTCCTGCCGTGATGCCTGGCCTCGGGATGCAGCGCGTTGAGATGGCGCGTGTGTGTCCGCAGCTGCTCGACGGCGCCGGCGCGGAACGTGTCGCAGGCGGCGATCAGTACCGACATGTCGTTCTCGATCAGCCAGAAGCAAATCTTTGCTAAGTTTGTCGATTTGCCTACGCCGTTTACCTGGGGAAATAGAAGAATTAAATTATATTTATATATATTACGTATTACGCGCTTTGTACAACACAAAGCTGTACTTTTGTATTTGGGGGTATACTCTTAAGGTCCATAGCACACATAGGGTCATGGCACATTATACTGGCACCTCGAATTTAGACTACGGCTAGCTGCCAGCGCGCTAACTATACGCGTTGTCCGCAAGGTGCAAGCTCGCCGTCCGCGCGCGAGGTGTAAGCTTGCTGACACCGCAAACTCAATATTGTTTTAAGACAGTTATGATTGAACACGACGTAATGACGTTGTTTCGCTGCCGGCTCGGAATCGGCGCGCAATTAGCACGCCGTCGGCGCGCTGTACGCATGAGGACCGCTCGCTTGCAGCACGCGGGCGGCGAGTCGAGTTGTGTGGAAGCGGCAAGCACGCTGACTGCTCGCCGTTGGCTTTTTCATATTGACATTACGAAATATATTATAATATACACGATTTAATGCTCTAAATTGAATGACAAGTTAAATGCTGGTGTGGAGCTGTGCTGTTGCTGTGCCGGTAGAGTCTGGCCAACGAAAGCTGACCACGAATTAATTTCTAAACTTTTAATATGGCAATATTTTAGAACTGTCAAAATTGTCCCATTGACGTTTCTTAAAAAGTCAGTTTGTTATTTTATTTCATCTTCTTTTCATTGGTTTTGTATAAAATAATGCCGAAAACAATCAAAAGTTCGACGAGAAAGCTTCTATTTACTATGATTGACAAATATAAAGACGTACAAAGTGATTTGAATCAGAAATTTGCAGAGAAAATACGACGACTGGATTCAGTCATTTCACTTTTAGGTTAGTTTTTTGAATTTCCATTGAAACATCTTGATACTTTTGACTTATTTGCAAAAAAAATCGGTAAAAAAAACTTTTAAGTTAAACGGTTTTATCTTATGTGTACTGAAAACTAGAAAATAAAAAAATAGTTACTTACCTGTCAACCTACGTAGGTGGTCCCGGTCATATTAAACTAAAATAAAAACGTGGGGCCCATTAACTATTGCTGTAGTACTTTCTTCTAGAGGTATAATAGGTGTGGATTGCATCGACTTACTATAATCGTAACTGGAGATTTTGACAATCAATAATCAGCCGTAGCGGCTTCACCAGCGAACGCCGAGCTCACGATCTACCAAAGTATAAAGATATGCTTTGCCATAGGTAGGATTTCACAGGGGCCCCACGTTTTTATTTTAGTTTAATATGACCGGGACCACCTACGTAGGTTGACAGGTAAGTAACTATTTTTTTATTTTCTAGTTTTCAGTACACATAAGATAAAACCGTTTAACTTAAAAGTTTTTACCGATTTTTATTTTCTAGTTTTTAGTATTTAATGAAAATGCCTACCGAATATTCCTCATTCTATCTAATTCATTTAGTGCATCATTATTACACGGTCTCTTACCTGAAAATTTATTACAATCCAATTCCTCAATACATAGCCCTTCCAGATACTTTTTTTTGTAACAACCCCAAAAATCATCACATGACCTCTCCTGCTGTGGGTCAGCAGCGGTGAGGGAGTGCCAGACTCTTGACTAAAAATCGTTTTGTTCCGTCGTAGGCCTTTTATGTACCAGGGCCGCGGTAACTCTTTCGAACAATCTCGCAGCCCAGGCAGGCCTTGGCCCTGTTGGGCCCCGCTGGAGTTACTGACAGTTTTCTACTTGTGAAGCCCTTTCATTTGATACCCATATTGGTGGGATTGATAAAAAATTGTTATCAGGCATTTGGTAGCGGCGGCCATCTTAGATTTCAATTTTGCATAGTAAATTGTATTCTACTTGTTGAGACCTTTCATTTAATACCCATGTTGATGGGATTTATACCTAAGTTATCCGCCATTTTGTAGAGGCCGCCATCTTGGATTTTAATTTTATATAGTACATTGTATTCTACTGGTTGAGAACTTTCATTTGATACCCATATTGATGGGATTGATAAAACCTACGTTGTCCGCCATTTTGTAGCGGCCGCCATCTTGGATTTCAATTTTTTATAGTATATTGTATTTTGCTTGTTGAGCCCTTTCATTTGATACCCATATTGATGGGATTGATAAAATCTACGTTATCCGCCATTTTGTGCCGGCGGCCATATTGGATTTACAATGTTATTGATATTACTATATTGTATTGTCATCGGAATTAAAGGTGTATACAAAATTTCAGATTAATCGGTTGACAGGAAGAGGGTGAAATTTGAATTACTAAATTTGACCCAAGAATGAATAAAACAAACGGGGTGAGCTAAATAAAACCGTTTAAAAACGCAATAGTTTTCACGGTGTATCTACTTTTCAGATAATATTAACGAGGACAAAGACTACGAGGAAATAAAACTTACAATTGCGGAAACAGTAAAAAAATTGAAAACTCTCGAAAATAATGAAATGTCTGCGAGTGAAACACAGTACTTAGAAAAAAATCCATCAAATAAACGTTTTGTAATAACTTTTTTTTTAATTCATCCCTGTGGACTTCAATGCATGCAGAAGTTAAAAAATGGCTATGCTATGACATTTTTTAATAATGTTATTATAGTCGTAATGTTCTGATATGAAACACTGATATAAATATCGCTTATTAGTTTAGAATAATAATAAGTATCAACTCCGTTTAAGCAGCGTATAGCCGGGGTTGTCAGCTCTTGATTTTTTAAAATTGCCGCCTTTTTTCTTGGACAGCTTTCGTTGGCCAGACTCTATAATGTGCCATGACCCTTAAACGACTCTGCTCCAACACCGCTCAAATCAACACCGCCCTGCTCGCGGCGACGGCGCGCCGACCGCTCGTGTGCGGCCAGCGAGGCGTCAACTACCGAGCAGTCTGACGGTGGTAAGCGAGCTGACAACAAACTGTCTGCTGATTGACAATGCTAATGTAAAATAGTATATCTAAAGGACAATATTGAAATGATATTCTTTTTGCCGGGTGGAAGCAGAGTCTGCGACAAGAAAAGTTGTTAAATTGAACCATACCAATTAGACATAATCCACAAATGGCTTTAAAAAAAAAACATGTACACTACATCTATTCATTCATCAAACTGTTCACTTAGCTTAGATTTCAAAAACTTACTAAAGTACTGTCTCTCTAGTTATCAAAGCGATAAAAGCTACATACCCCACAAAAAGCAGCGACATAAGGTCTGCCCTGCTCCTTAGCGTGCATACAGTCGCGCAGGATGTCCACGCGGCGCTTGGGAGACAGGATCTGCACGAGTGACTCTGTGAGTGTCGCCTTCACTGTCTTAGCCACGCTGTCGAATGTGCCTAGCACCTGCGGCATAACAAAAAATAGTTATTTAGTTACCATTTTTAAGTACATTGAAAATATGATTTTTTAGTTATGAGGGAGTGTCAGTTCTTTTTTTGTGTCTTGATGTTTTCAAATGATGTAGGTTCCATCAATATTGTACGATATACAGTTACTAACGTTTATGTATTTTTACACGGTCGAAAATACCATGTTTTTAATGGAATCGAACTTGGACCCTTTATAATGCATCAAGACCTTCCGAGCAACATAAGTTACATTACTGTTGCAAGTTATTAAGTTATTAACACAGACGATGGACATAAGATTCCTCACTGTTAATCAATTTAAAAAAAAATGGGACAAATTGACGCATGGTTCTTCCAAATTCATATCCTATAAAAATTAAGTCAAAACAAACACATAGTAGTAAACATAGTCCGTCGTACCAATAAAACTTTTAATCGTCTGTTGAACACTTGTCTAAAAAAATGGAAAATTATGACGTTGAAATAAGGTCCGTTTTGCAGCCACGCTTTTTTTAGACAAGTGTTCAATAAATGTTTAAGTTTTTGTAGTAAAGCTGAGTGTTTTCTTACCTTTCCTTCCAACTTAGTAGCAACAGAATCGCACAGTTTGTTAGCGATGTCGGCGGCGACATTCTTGCCGATCAGATGGTCTTGCAGCTTGTCGAGTACCGGTCGCATCGACTCTTCCGTCAGGGCCTTAGAGCCTACCAGACCTGGGAGATTGGGTAGGGAAATATATTATAAAAAAGTATAGGTAATGTACTATGAATAAGTTAAAAAAAAGAATTAAAGAATTGTAGGGTGTTTGGCTTTCAATAATCGTATCAAAAAGTACTCAGGAAAAAATAATTTATCGAAAATAAGTTATGTATGTATTTATAAGCTATTCCAATTTAGTTGAAGGAGAAATTGTCAAATACCAGAAAAGAGATGTAAATAGTAAAATGTGACGTCATAGCTATTACATTACCTATGATAGCTCCACTTTTCACTATGCACCTTTTGATGATATTTTTGGCAAGATATTTAATTGAGTTGAATGATATTGTTTCTTTCTAAGTAAAAGCTAGTGAAAGTACCAAATCACGTGACCAAAAATAATATTTCTTACCCTTAAATATGCTGAACATGCCACCAGACTTCTTGGCGGCTGGCTGCGCAGACTGTTCCACTTCATCCTCGCTGCTGCTCTCTTCTGATTCCACTTCCAAGTCACGGATAGCGCCGGTCATTTGACCGATCAACTGTGGGATAGGAATTTTATTCATTGATATAGAATGAAAAACTGATGTTTATACGTGGTATAAACGATTTATAAAGAAGTTTGCCTGATATGGCTTCGGAAGATATAAGAAAAATTTAATGTATCCCAACTTCTCTTTTATGTTAATTGTCTTGCGGTTTCATTCACGTCCCGTAGGAACCACAGGATTTTTCTTTTTGTTTGTTTGTACCCTAAAGGCTCCGAAACTACTGAAGAACTACTACGTGAATTCTTTCACTGTTGGAAAGCTACATTACCTCTGAACATAGGTTATATTTTATTCAGGTACGTGGAGTAGTTTTCTGCACGTACCAAACTGCGGGAAAGCATTTACTTTTCTATCAATAAGTATAGATTTAGTTTAGTAGTTCCCACGGGATGTATGTGTGATATGGCTAGTTCCTTCTAAATATGTATAGATGGCGTCAGTTTAAAAACTTTCAAGTATACTATATACCTGCGTGTCGGGCGTGATGTCGGGCGTGTCGCCAGGCCTGTCGGTGCCGCGGTCGAGGTTGGGCAGGTCGCGGGCGTGTAGTCAGTAGTGTACCTGTGTGTCGGGCGTGATGTCGGGCGTGTCGCCAGGCCTGTCGGTGCCGCGGTCGAGGTTGGGCAGGTCGCGGGCGTGTAGTCAGTAGTGTACCTGTGTGTCGGGCGTGATGTCGGGCGTGTCGCCAGGCCTGTCGGTGCCGCGGTCGAGGTTGGGCAGGTCGCGGGCGTGTAGTCAGTAGTGTACCTGTGTGTCGGGCGTGATGTCGGGCGTGTCGCCAGGCCTGTCGGTGCCGCGGTCGAGGTTGGGCAGGTCGCGGGCGTGTAGTCAGTAGTGTACCTGTGTGTCGGGCGTGATGTCGGGCGTGTCGCCAGGCCTGTCGGTGCCGCGGTCGAGGTTGGGCAGGTCGCGGGCGTGTAGTCAGTAGTGTACCTGTGTGTCGGGCGTGATGTCGGGCGTGTCGCCAGGCCTGTCGGTGCCGCGGTCGAGGTTGGGCAGGTCGCGGGCGTGTAGTCAGTAGTGTACCTGTGTGTCGGGCGTGATGTCGGGCGTGTCGCCAGGCCTGTCGGTGCCGCGGTCGAGGTTGGGCAGGTCGCGGGCGTGTAGTCAGTAGTGTACCTGTGTGTCGGGCGTGATGTCGGGCGTGTCGCCAGGCCTGTCGGTGCCGCGGTCGAGGTTGGGCAGGTCGCGGGCGTGTAGTCAGTAGTGTACCTGTGTGTCGGGCGTGATGTCGGGCGTGTCGCCAGGCCTGTCGGTGCCGCGGTCGAGGTTGGGCAGGTCGCGGGCGTGTAGTCAGTAGTGTACCTGTGTGTCGGGCGTGATGTCGGGCGTGTCGCCAGGCCTGTCGGTGCCGCGGTCGAGGTTGGGCAGGTCGCGGGCGTGTAGTCAGTAGTGTACCTGTGTGTCGGGCGTGATGTCGGGCGTGTCGCCAGGCCTGTCGGTGCCGCGGTCGAGGTTGGGCAGGTCGCGGGCGTGTAGTCAGTAGTGTACCTGTGTGTCGGGCGTGATGTCGGGCGTGTCGCCAGGCCTGTCGGTGCCGCGGTCGAGGTTGGGCAGGTCGCGGGCGTGTAGTCAGTAGTGTACCTGTGTGTCGGGCGTGATGTCGGGCGTGTCGCCAGGCCTGTCGGTGCCGCGGTCGAGGTTGGGCAGGTCGCGGGCGTGTAGTCAGTAGTGTACCTGTGTGTCGGGCGTGATGTCGGGCGTGTCGCCAGGCCTGTCGGTGCCGCGGTCGAGGTTGGGCAGGTCGCGGGCGTGTAGTCAGTAGTGTACCTGTGTGTCGGGCGTGATGTCGGGCGTGTCGCCAGGCCTGTCGGTGCCGCGGTCGAGGTTGGGCAGGTCGCGGGCGTGTAGTCAGTAGTGTACCTGTGTGTCGGGCGTGATGTCGGGCGTGTCGCCAGGCCTGTCGGTGCCGCGGTCGAGGTTGGGCAGGTCGCGGGCGTGTAGTCAGTAGTGTACCTGTGTGTCGGGCGTGATGTCGGGCGTGTCGCCAGGCCTGTCGGTGCCGCGGTCGAGGTTGGGCAGGTCGCGGGCGTGTAGTCAGTAGTGTACCTGTGTGTCGGGCGTGATGTCGGGCGTGTCGCCAGGCCTGTCGGTGCCGCGGTCGAGGTTGGGCAGGTCGCGGGCGTGTAGTCAGTAGTGTACCTGTGTGTCGGGCGTGATGTCGGGCGTGTCGCCAGGCCTGTCGGTGCCGCGGTCGAGGTTGGGCAGGTCGCGGACGTGTAGTCAGTAGTGTACCTGTGTGTCGGGCGTGATGTCGGGCGTGTCGCCAGGCCTGTCGGTGCCGCGGTCGAGGTTGGGCAGGTCGCGGGCGTGTAGTCAGTAGTGTACCTGTGTGTCGGGCGTGATGTCGGGCGTGTCGCCAGGCCTGTCGGTGCCGCGGTCGAGGTTGGGCAGGTCGCGGGCGTGTAGTCAGTAGTGTACCTGTGTGTCGGGCGTGATGTCGGGCGTGTCGCCAGGCCTGTCGGTGCCGCGATCGAGGTTGGGCAGGTCGCGGGCGTGTAGTCAGTAGTGTACCTGTGTGTCGGGCGTGATGTCGGGCGTGTCGCCAGGCCTGTCGGTGCCGCGGTCGAGGTTGGGCAGGTCGCGGGCGTGTAGTCAGTAGTGTACCTGTGTGTCGGGCGTGATGTCGGGCGTGTCGCCAGGCCTGTCGGTGCCGCGGTCGAGGTTGGGCAGGTCGCGGGCGTGTAGTCAGTAGTGTACCTGTGTGTCGGGCGTGATGTCGGGCGTGTCGCCAGGCCTGTCGGTGCCGCGGTCGAGGTTGGGCAGGTCGCGGGCGTGTAGTCAGTAGTGTACCTGTGTGTCGGGCGTGATGTCGGGCGTGTCGCCAGGCCTGTCGGTGCCGCGGTCGAGGTTGGGCAGGTCGCGGGCGTGTAGTCAGTAGTGTACCTGTGTGTCGGGCGTGATGTCGGGCGTGTCGCCAGGCCTGTCGGTGCCGCGGTCGAGGTTGGGCAGGTCGCGGGCGTGTAGTCAGTAGTGTACCTGTGTGTCGGGCGTGATGTCGGGCGTGTCGCCAGGCCTGTCGGTGCCGCGGTCGAGGTTGGGCAGGTCGCGGGCGTGTAGTCAGTAGTGTACCTGTGTGTCGGGCGTGATGTCGGGCGTGTCGCCAGGCCTGTCGGTGCCGCGGTCGAGGTTGGGCAGGTCGCGGGCGTGTAGTCAGTAGTGTACCTGTGTGTCGGGCGTGATGTCGGGCGTGTCGCCAGGCCTGTCGGTGCCGCGGTCGAGGTTGGGCAGGTCGCGGGCGTGTAGTCAGTAGTGTACCTGTGTGTCGGGCGTGATGTCGGGCGTGTCGCCAGGCCTGTCGGTGCCGCGGTCGAGGTTGGGCAGGTCGCGGGCGTGTAGTCAGTAGTGTACCTGTGTGTCGGGCGTGATGTCGGGCGTGTCGCCAGGCCTGTCGGTGCCGCGGTCGAGGTTGGGCAGGTCGCGGGCGCCGCCCCCGAGCTCCCACACGCGCGGCTGCTTCACGCGCTCCACCTTCGGGGACTTCGGGGACTTCCTGCAACCACACAGCTTCATTGCAATACTTATCGATCATGGAGAACAAAATTACTCGTAATAACGAAAAATCTCCGAAGAAAGTAGCGCGCCAAAAAGTGGGTGTTCGGGGAACGAAGAACGTTTTTGCTCTTTTCTTTGGACCCAATCATTTTTCGTAATATCAAAAATCGTTGACAAATATCTCAAGGAACCTGAACGCCTCGTAACTGATCGTTTTGATCAAGCACACCTGATCTTCCTGCATTATTCATCTTTCTTTACGCCGTGATTATTACTCTAAAATTGGCTGTTGCAAGTAAGCTGCATATAAAAATTTTAAAGAATATACTTGTTACTGTACTATATTGTTTTTTGTTGATATATCTTATCAACATACAATATATTCCCCTAAATTTTTTAATATTTCAAAACTACTCACTTAGGCAGTTCCTTCTTTCCCTTAGAAGCGAGTTTCTGAGCTAACTTAGCTCTGTTCAGAGCGATGACGTCATCTTCGGCCTCCGGTGATTCCTCCACCTTGCCATTCGTCAGGTTCTTGTTCTCCACGATTTTCACTGAAATAAACAACCTTATAAATAAATAGACTGATAACGAATTCTTTTTGAACCATTTCCTTGATTTTTTCCCCAGAATCAGAACATACATGCAATTAAAGAATTACGCAAACCATTTGCATAATTTTTTTTTTTTGTATTGTGCACAATCATCTCATGAGCCTTTTTCCAACTATGTTGGGGTTGGCTTCCAGTCTAAGCGGATGCAGCTGAGAACCAGTGTTTTACATGAAACAACTGCCTATCTAAACTCCTCTACCCATTACCCAGGCATATCAATACCCCTTAAATTGGTTGTCAGTTTTCCTGGCGCCTGAACACAATGCCGCCATATTTTACATAATGTTCCTTATATGACATAAATGTACAAGTAGTAATCTTGTAAATTCCTATGGTCATATGAGTAACTACAGTTTACTGCTTGTCTGTTTTATTAATGAATTGATTTTCCTGTTTTGGTTCTTTTACGAAATGATCCTGTATTTAAAGTAAGACAAAGGAGTTTTCAATCTATCCTTTTATATAGAATATAATATATTAAAGTTGAATAAAACCAACTAAGTAAGTAAAGGTTGATATGTAAACAAACTTGCAGTTATGGCCAACCAAGGTTAGCAGGATTAAAGCTATTGAAAAAGATAGTACCGGTTTATAAGATAATTTAGTTTAGTATTCATACTCATTCAATACATACAAAATAATGTACTTATCTATAGATATTATTTTTACAACTATCACGTAGATAGTGTCAGAAAAGGCCTGTTGCTATGTATCAAAATATTTTACAATTATCCTGTTAGGGAACAGTAGACTGCTATATTAAGACGTTATCAACTATTTCTTTAATTACTATATTCTGCCAAAAGTTTCACCTGCGTCACCAGAGACCTGCTACAGATGGTGACAAAAACTACTGAAAGGTCTTTCTCCCAGGTCTATGATACCTTCGTTCTAATTCTCAGCTTAAATGGTTTATCCATTCTTGATATATAAGTAGTGTAACCAACATGACTTTCTTTTATAATATGAAACATACCTGATTTCTTTGATTTCTCTTCTCCCTTACGTTCAATCATTGAAGCAACAGTCTTTTTGGACTTTTGTGAGTCTTCGAATGATCTCATCTGAATTTTAGGTTGTGATTTTGCTGTAAAAAAAAATAGAAGAGTGTAGTAAATAAAATATTACCAAAACAGTAGGTTTTATGAAGCCTTTTTAAAGTCCTCTATATTTATTACAGAAATAGCAGCAACTTTCTTTCTTTAGTCATTCTATCCATGCGTGAGACAGAAGCTACAAAAAGTTGTTTTAAAACATTCTTGCGTAAGGCAAGAATTAACCATACTAATAATATAATCAAGCTTACCCCATTTTTCGCAATCCCGCAGGACTTTATCAAATGAGGTTTTGAAGTCAAAGTCCATGATATGCCGCCCTCCTTGGAGCTCATTCTTGTACTTGTCCCTAAACTCCAAATGCACATCATTGAGGAACTTGTCCACATATGATAGCTGCAGAATGCGCTGGTAAGCCACCACAAAAACCAGCTCAAACTCATTGTCAAGTTTGTATTGTAGTGATAAGGCATTATGGTTAAAAGTGTTGTTGCCTGTACGCTCCTGGAAAGTTGAGAAAATTGTCTATGAATATTATTTACAGTTTGGGCAATAAAAAGATATACATTGAAAGAGAATTGAGACATAGAAATAATGAGTTACATAAAATGATTCAATTAGAATAGTATGTTGCAATAGGTTAGGCTATTAAATAAGTTTTGTAACACAACATAAGTGAATGGGCTACAGTTTAATACAAGAGCAAACATAGTTTTATAAATAACTCCAGGCATTGATATCTTATAACACGGCAAACAAGTCAATATATTGTAACATATGGTTTGCTAAAGATAAGGCCTTTTAGACCATGATAACATTGCAAGAACGCAATATAAATAAACCAAGGACATAACTGCGAAAATTACTCCTAACACGTAAATTCTAAAGTCAAAATCATTCATAAGACTGATTTTAGCATATGTAAATGAGCCATGCTGTGAATACATAATCAAATTAAACCACAATTCACCAGGGGCTTCCCAACTTGTTAATGTACTTACTTGTAATATCACACTACGAATCAGAGCGTTCACAGACGGGGAAAAAATTTCGCTCGTGCTCTGGAAACACCATAGCACTATACCTCCTTTACTAAAGATGCTGAATAAGTCTAACATTTTGAAGAATAATTGCTTTATTCACAGCGAGAGATACTTTACAGATGTTTCGTTCGCACTACGTAGGAATGTGTTTGACAGAAAATTGACAACTCACAATCAGCATGATTCAGAAATGTCCATATATCTAACCGTCGAATTAATTAACAAGTATTTCACAAAACTTTCGTCATGAATTACCCAAGAAAAAATTGATATAATGTTGTGATTATATTAGAGTAGCTATTATAGTAGTATTGAGTTTTTTTTTACATGTTACAGTCATTCTTTTTATAGAGGAATAAAGATTCCCTGATTTCGTTAGATAATTATCTAAATTCAGAACGCACATTGATGTTTCTTCAGTCTATGATTCGGAAGCTAATGTTGTCATTTTATAAAAAAGTACGAGAACTATATGAAAAAGACGTGAAAGACTCACAAGAGCAAGACTGGTGATTTTAGATTAGATATTCATCAGTCACTAAATTGTAATATTCATTAAAACTTTACTTTTTTCATAAATAAAATTATTTATTAAATAATGATTTATCATTTTCGAAAAGGTGACCCGTAGAATTTTGGAGAATGGAAACCCTGGCAAAACATTTGTCTATGAGTAAAAGAAATTTGTCAAATCATCGTATTATTTGTACTCGTTTCAGAAATTGCCGAATAATAAGCAAAAAGTGTCTGGAGAAGTTTAGTGCTACAGGATTTAAAGTTAAAAAACACCAAGATGAATATAACATCAGCAGCGGGGATTATATCCCTGCTGGATGAGCCGATGTCCGAAGTGAAAGAGTTCGCATTGAAGAGGTTGGACAATATAGTCGACGAGTTTTGGCCAGAAATATCAGAATCTATTGAAAAGATTGAAATTCTTCATGAAGATAAAGTGTTCTCCCAGCACCAGCTCGCTGCTTTGGTGGCAAGTAAGGTTTATTACCATTTGGGAGCGTTTGAAGATTCATTGACGTACGCGCTGGGCGCTGGTGATTTGTTCGACGTGAATGCGAGGAATGAGTATGTGGATACTACGATTGCGAAGGCGATCGACTTCTATACGCAGAAGAGGAAGGCGCTGTTCGTGGACAGCCAGGCGGAGTCGATCGATCCTCGGCTGGAGGCCATTGTGAACCGGATGTTCCAGCGATGTCTTGAAGATGGCCAGTACAGGCAGGCGCTAGGCTTGGCGCTTGAGACCCGCCGCATGGACATATTTGAGGAATCCATCATGAAATCTGATGATGTAGCCGGTGAGTACAGTTTGTAAACAAAGGTTGTAAAAATCTTTTGTCTCTGTATACTATGCCAATGAATCCGTTAATGTTTTGTAACACAACAAGCTAAGTTGAAACTATTTCTCAAATATTTCAAAGAAATTAGTAATTTGAGGTCATTGTCTTTAACCTTTGCACATGTTTATAAATTGAAATCATCAAAAAACATAGTACATAATTATTTGGTTATTGACTTTAGATCAAAGGAAAATACTGGAATACTTTCAGATACCTACTTAAAATACTAAAATGCTGAGCAATCATGACTTGGTGGTTTCTCAAAGCCAAAACTTATGTGTTGAGAAATTATTTGTCAGGAACTTGAAATAATTCTCATCAATGTTAAAAATTTCAACTGGCACAAATTGTACATAAAAATAAGTCAAGATGTAAATAAAATTAATATATGTAACGAATTATTAACTCCCAAATTATGATAAACTACCTATTCTACTGTTTTCACTGGTGTTGAATAGATGAATCAGTAAACAGATACTAATTCCAATTTTTGTTTATTTTTCAAAATTATGATATTTTGTTATGTTTCTCAAATTCCAGGTATGCTTCAGTATGCATTCACTGTTGCCATGAGCCTCCTGCAGAACAGGGGCTTCCGCAGCACAGTCCTCAGGTCCCTGGTGGGTCTCTACAGAGGCCTCAACATCCCAGACTATGTCAACATGTGCCAGTGCCTTATCTTCCTCGAAGATCCTCTCTCAGTAGCTGAAATCCTTGACAAACTTACTCATGGACCTCAAGAATCCGTCCTCATGGCTTACCAAATAGCGTTTGACTTATATGACTCAGCTACTCAACAGTTCCTTGGCAGAGTACTGCAAGCTTTAAGGACCACAGCACCCATCCCCAGTGCTCTTGGTGGTAAGCCCCAACCTCAAGGTGGACCATTCCCAGAAGCCACCATGGAGGTTGACCAACCAGCTGAAGAGGCTAAGAAACCAGAGAGAGATATAGACAGTCTGAATGATGAAGAAAAGGAACATCAAAGAAGGGTAGAAAAGTTAATTTCAATCTTAGGAGGTGAAGTCTCCATAGGGTTACAACTACAATTCCTGATTAGATCTAATCATGCTGATTTACTTATCTTGAAGAACACTAAAGATGCCATCAGGGTGTCTATATGTCACACAGCCACTGTAATAGCTAATGCTTTCATGCACTCAGGAACAACTAGTGATCAGTTCTTGAGGGACAACTTGGAATGGCTAGCCAGGGCCACAAACTGGGCCAAGCTTACAGTAACAGCTTCCCTTGGTGTCATACATAGGGGACATGAAAACGAGTCATTAGCACTCATGCAGTCTTACTTGCCAAAAGAGGCTGGGCCATCATCAGGTTACTCTGAGGGTGGTGGCCTGTATGCCCTTGGTCTAATTCATGCTAATCATGGTGCAAATATCATTGACTATCTTTTAACACAGCTAAAAGATGCTCAGAATGAGATGGTTCGCCATGGAGGTTGTCTTGGTCTTGGCCTGGCTGCTATGGGTACACACAGACAAGATGTCTATGAACAACTGAAGTTCAACCTTTATCAAGATGATGCTGTCACCGGCGAGGCAGCTGGTATAGCTATGGGAATGGTCATGTTAGGCTCCAGGCATGCTGCTGCTATTGAAGATATGGTTGCATATGCTCAAGAAACTCAGCATGAGAAGATATTAAGAGGTTTGGCTGTAGGTATAGCCTTCACTATGTATGGAAGACTGGAAGAGGCAGATGCCCTTGTACAGCAGCTTCTGAGGGATAAGGACCCTCTGCTGCGTCGTGCAGGTTGTTACACGATTGCCACTGCTTATTGTGGTACTGGCAACAATGACTCTATTCGCACACTTCTGCACGTCGCCGTCTCTGATGTGAACGATGACGTACGTCGTGCCGCCGTAACAGCTCTCGGATTCTTACTCTTCAGGACACCAGAACAGTGCCCATCAGTTGTATCTCTTTTAGCGGAATCGTACAACCCTCACGTACGTTATGGTGCTGCTATGGCTTTAGGTATTGCTTGCGCTGGAACTGGCAATCGCGAGGCCATTGGTCTCTTAGAACCCATGGTCAAGTTTGATCCTGTCAACTTTGTGAGGCAAGGTGCCTTGATTGCCTCAGCCATGATTCTTATCCAACAAACTGAAGTTCTTTGCCCTAAGGTCACATATTTCCGCCAACTCTATGCACAAGTTATTTCTAACAAACACGAAGATGTAATGGCCAAATTCGGAGCTATCCTGGCCCAGGGTATTATCGATGCTGGTGGTCGCAACGTAACTGTGTCCCTACAAAACAGGACTGGACACATGAACATGCTCGCTGTCGTGGGCATGTTAGTCTTTACCCAATACTGGTACTGGTTCCCATTGGCTCATTGCCTGTCTTTGGCGTTTACACCCACTTGCCTGATCGCCCTCAACTCCGACTTAAAGATGCCTCAGATGGACTTCAAGTCCAACTCAAAACCTTCTCTTTACGCATACCCTGCGCCATTGGAAGAAAAGAAACGCGAGGAGAGGGAGCGAGTCACCACTGCTGTGCTGAGTATTGCAGCAGCCAAGGCTCGCAGGCGAGCGCACGGAACTGAGGGCTCAGCTAGCAGCATGACTTCCTCCTCAACCTCTAAAATGGATGTTGATGAAGAAGAGAAGAAGCCTTCTAAGTCACCAAATCCAAACATCACAGTTCATGGGAAATCTGATAAAGATGCACCTGCCGCCACGGCCGGTTCCTCCAAGGAAATTAAGAAGGAGGAAAAAGAGGGTGAAGAGAAGGAAACTAAAGAAAAGAAAGAGCCAGAGCCTACCTTTGAAATTCTGAACAACCCCGCGAGGGTAATGAGGCAACAGTTGAAGAACTTGACAGCTGTAGAGGGACAAGGCTTTACGCCGTTGAAAGACGTAACTATTGGCGGTATCGTAATGCTGAACCACTCTGGTGACGGTGAACAGTTGCTGGTCGAGCCAGTTGCCGCTTTCGGCCCGAAGACGGAAGAAGAAAAGGAACCTGAACCCCCAGAACCTTTCGAGTACTTGGATGATTGATATTGTCTCTTCAGCTAATTCATCAACAGATGATACTATCTAGTAATAGGATGACAATGAATCATTTTCAATGTATTGAACAATTTATCATCTAGATTAAAATGTTAAAGTACATGATTACTAACAGGAAATTATTATTGTGTTTCAGAAATAAATAAATGTACCTAATTAATTACTTGTTTGTGTTGTTTCTTTTAAACCTCTTGCCTAGTACCTTTCTTCCATGAATTAGATGTCATTTATAAAACAAAACTTCTTTGAGGAAACCCCGATTAAAAGTCGGAAATTACCAGTCGACATTGAGCAATCAGAATGATACAGGAATGAATTGTATTCAGTGCGCAAACTTTGTCAACTTATAGTTTAATAAGTTTCATAGATACATATATTTTTATTTTGTTGTGTTTTAGTACAAAAAAGAATAGTTTTTGATAGCGAAAGATGTTTATTTTGTTTGTAACCGATTGTACGGTCAGAGTCATCAAAGTAGGCACGGCGGCAGCGGCAACGCGAAAGTCGTAATCGGTGTACTGGCTCGGCGCGCGTAAGATAGTTAGTATCCATATTTTGCTGATTTTAGGGCGGATAAAAATGTATAAAAAAAATACTGATGATGCAGATAATGCTGTTAAACATTGTGCACCACGTTTTTTTTGCACTGCTTAAAATTCATCCCTGTATGAGTCATGACTCCTCCATGAGAAGAGGCCTATGCACTGGGCCTATGACTTGTAGTAGGACGATGAAATAGGCTGGTGGTGGGAAACGTGTAAAATGCCCAAAACCTGCCCAAAAGATGTTTTTTATTATACTGCTTATTATGCCGTATAGGCATCTAAAACTATCCATAATCATCTACAGACCTTTTTTAACCCCTTAAGCAAATAATATTCACAAAAATATCTTTTACGATTTTTTAATGGAACAACATCTGTGGATATCCAAATGCTGATAGTCAATTTTCGTCTTGCCCGGTTGTTCCAGTGACAACTGACATTACAGAAAAAGTGTCAGTCATTTTTCAATTTGTATAGGTATTCAAGGTTTAGGTTATAAATTGGATTAGATTAAAAACGTGGTATATTTCTGGCTTTTGCATCAGTGTATCCGGTGTTTACCTAATTTATTTGTAAAATCTCAATCTCAGTGGTCTGAAAGAACAGAAAACAGCAAACATGGATTGGGACTTGAAATACGGCGAATTAGCGAAGGATAAAGACTTCGTTAACAACTGCGAGAGCCTCAAGGAAAATTTAATGGAAGTACAAGAGGTACTGGACCAATTGTTACCCCTTAAAGAACACTACGATAAGATGACACTGCCCTCACAAATTGAACTCGATTTATTCTTGGCGTTCACCTTGAATTCACTTCATTGGATTCATTTGAGGATACAAGGCATCGACCCGACGAAACACCCGATCAAAGATGAACTCCAAAGAATAAAAGCTGTGATGCTGAAGTGGCAAGAAGTAAAAGATCGAGAAAAGAGGCCAGTTGTGGACGTAGAAGCTGCGAAGAGGTTTATCAAGAGCGGCCTGTATGATCCATATAAAGCTACAGCAAGACCACCTAATAAGAAGATCAAATTCTCTGATAATGATGAATGAATGCAATTCTATAATCCAAAATCATTTAAGACTGAAAATCAGGTTCCAAGAGAATATAAACATGAAGCTCTCCATATATCAATATTACACATCCACTCAGTCATTACTTCATCTCCACTCACCAGACATATCCACCAAGAAGTTCTTCAAATGAGTTCCAGTTCCACCTCCAATTAGTAGATAAGTATTTAGCTGTAATGTTATTCTAGATTGCCAATATGTTACTTGTGTTACATTGTAGGTATTTTGATTTAGTCATGATAACTACCTACCCTAAGCATTGTGTCAACACACTGACCAAATTGTTGTGTTATTTATAATAAATTAATTAATGATTTTCTTGCAATGTTGTGTAGCCTGTACTCACCAAACATTGAATCCTAAATTGGAAATGTAGGTATGTATTGTTTAAAAAATGTTGGTTTGAGAAAGTGCAGGGAGATCAGAGTAAAAAAAGGTTTTTTTCTGTCATTTGTGTGACCCATTTAAGGTATATTGTTTGTTAAATAAATTAAGAATAAAAAAAGGTAAAAGTTTAATTTAAAAAAAAACTAAAAAATATGTTTATTTAGTATTATAGCGTAGTAGCCTGGATCTCTGTGTATATTGTACTTGAGCAAGGCAGGCTAGTTTAAGATATTTCGTTCTCAAAATGTATTCTGCATGTTAGGTGAACTAGATTTTTGTATTCATAATTTTAAACATTCATGAAGATTTAAAAAAATCTGTTGAATGAGTGTATAAATGCCCTGTTTTAGTCATATTCTAAGATAAGCTGTTAAGATTTTTCCTAGCTCTTATTGAAATACTCATGTGTGTTTACTATCGAAATTCTTAGTACACAATCAATATGTATATACATGTACATAAGTTTTTGATAAATAAATACATTTTGTATCATAAATGGATTTTATTCAAACTATTAACATCCAGATCTTTATTTGTGAACACCTAAATAGGTCTGATAATAAAAATACATATAGTCGAGCTCTGAGTTTGTACGTACTTTCTAAGTATATCTTAGACTACAATGACTGTGTTTCGGATGGCACGTTAAACTGTCTTTGATCATCCTTGGCAGTTGTTACGGGTAAGTAGTCAGAAGCGAGTAAATCTGACACCAGTCTATCCAAGGGGTATTGGGTTGACCCGATAATTGGGTTGAGGACGTTAGATAGGCAGCCACTTCTTGTAAAACACTGGTATCGCATCCAAACTTAGACTGGAAGCCGACCCCAGTTGGTAAAAGGCTCGAGAGATGATGATAATATTAACATTTAGATATTGAAAATAGTCGAAATCAATTTGTAGGAATGTTTCAAAGATTGCTATAAAGATAGACAAAAGCTAAAATTCTTTTATTCAAAGAAGCCTGAAAATCTGCAGTTTTTAAAGGTCAGGTTTACAAAAGACAGCCCCAACACCACCCCCTTCACCACATCCGGTGTTTCTGCTGGGAAGAAAAATTGCGGAACAAACTTCCCAGCATCACAATTCTATTTGTATAGGTAATTATTTTGTTATAAACGCTTACATTAAATAAATAATTCCTCACAACTGTCTCCGTAGTTTACTAACTATACTACTAGGTCACATCTGGTAGCTTTCTACCTCTACATGTTTTAATCTGTGGCATTTATTTACATAAAAAAAAACACCCTGTCAACACAACACTCAACAGCTGTATCTATGGTCAACAGTGCTGTGAACAGCTGTGAAGCTAGCTTTTTATAGTAATCGTAAATCGTAATCCAGAGCAAAATAATAATAGCTGTGGCCACAGAGTACATTTTAATAAATAAAAGTAGAAATAATAAAAGCTGTAAAGGAACAGAAAGCTGCGAACATGGATTGGGACTTGAAATACGGCGAATTAGCGAAGGATAAAGACTTCGTTAACAACTGCGAGAGCCTCAAGGAGAATTTAATGGAAGTACAAGAGGTACTGGACCAATTGTTACCCCTTAAAGAACACTACGATAAGATGACACTGCCCTCACAAATTGAACTCGATTTATTCTTGGCGTTCACCTTGAATTCACTTCATTGGATTCATTTGAGAATACAAGGCATCGACCCGACGAAACACCCGATCAAAGATGAACTCCAAAGAATAAAAACTGTGATGCTGAAATGGCAAGAAGTAAAAGATCGAGAAAAGAGGCCAGTTGTGGACGTAGAAGCTGCAAAGAGGTTTATCAAGAGCGGGTTGTATGATCCATATAAAGCTACAGCAAGACCACCTAATAAGAAGATAAAATTCTCTGATAATGATGAATGAATGCAATTCTATAATCCAAAATCATTTAAGACTGAAAATCAGGTTCCATGAGAATATAAACATGAAACTCTCCATATAAGAATATTACACATCCACTCAGTCATTATTCATCCCCACTCACCAGACATATCCATCATGAAGATCTTCAAATGAGTTCCAGTTCCACCATCAATTAGTAGATAAGTATTTAGCTGTAATGTTATTCTAGATTGCCAATATGTTTCTAGTGTTACATTACCCACATTTTGATTTAGTATTTAGTCATAAAGTTGCCTACCCTAGTATGTAAGCATTGTGTGAATACACTGACCAAATTGTTGTGTTATTTAAGTTTACTAATAATTGGTTTTCTTGTACTGTTGTGTTGCCTGTACCAAAGCCAGGGGACACTCCCATGGTCCACGCAGGAAGTGGCTCATAGATAGCACGGGTAATTACAGGGGCGTTAAGGTATATTGTTTTGTTCTTAAATTAAGAATAAAAAAAGTTAAAAGTTGATTGAAAACAAAAATGAGTATAAAAAGTATTATAGCCTGAATCTTGGCGTGCACATGTCACTGGAAGATAACAAGACCTACAAGTATATAAATTTTCTAGAAAAATTATTAACTCTCTTAAGTTTCAAAACAAGAGTTAAATTGCATTACACACCCATATTTTCGCAAAATCGCTTTGCAAAATTTATTAACTTGCATATCTTACTATCTTCCAGTGACTCTATAGATTGAACTTCAGCCAGGCAGTCTAGTTCAAGCAAACTAGATATCTTTCATTTTGTTAGTTTAATTTTTAAACATACATGATGATTTTAAGAGATCTGTTAAATGAGTGTATAAATTCCCTGTTTTTAGTTGAGTACTATGTAAATAAGCTGTTAAGCTTTTTCCTAGCTCTTATTTAAATACTCAAGTCTTTAATTTTAAAATGAATGGTACACAACTAACAATTTATACTAACTATGTACATAAGTATTTAATAAATAAAAACATTTTGTATAAAAGAATTTTATTCAAACAATTAACATCCAGATATTCAAAATAGTCAAAGTCAAATTTAGGAATGTTGCAAAAATTATTAATTCTAATAGTAATTAATTATTGCAAGAAACAGCACATTTAAACATCAAGTTGAATTAAAAAAATGCAATAAGTAAATTTATTATATCTAGCTTTGCAATGGAATGGTTTACAAAAGGTAAGAAAACTTTGTTCTTGTGCTCACATCAAGATCAAATAATAAATATAGCAAGAAAAAAAAAAGAAACATAAGTTCAGTACATATTGCAAAACCAAATACAATTCACAAGCAACAATTATATTAAAATAAATATCCACCAGTCTTCTTGTACTTCTGTCCATTGAATAAATTAATAGATTCATAAAATATTTTATTATTAATAAATAACTCATTAATTCCTACTCATAATTATTATTACTTGATAAAACATGTATATTCAGTAAAAGATCATCCTGATAGATGGCACCAAATACATACATAAATGGAATGAATAAAATGTTGTCAATGAACAAAATTCAGGAGACATTTTTTTTATGTGGCAAGTTTATTTCTCAACCTGCAGTACAAGTCCAGCTGCAGAGATATTGTCTCCAGCACCAGCTGTGAGCTGAGCTTCAGTGCATATAAGTACAGGGGCCACACAGATATCAACCTTCTCACCATCCACCTCTTCGTCCCAACAAGATACTGGTTTTGTGGGCTCAAAGAACACCCTGCTGGTGTTATCATTGTCTGTGGTAGTTGAGAAACTGTCATCAAGCAACAGCTTAGTTTTATCCAAGAGAATGTCTTGGCTGTTACACACATATCTGTGAGCTGTCAATGATGCCTTTGCTGCGGCTGCCTCAGTTCTCTTCCAGTCAGAGTTTTTAACAGTCATTATTGCCTGATAAGCAAGAGTATGTACATGGATACGTGTTAACTTACGTTTGCTCTGGTATCGTTCGTTTTGACGTCTTATCAATAAAAAGGTTTTTCTCATTTGATCTAAGGCTGTTGCTACTCTTGGGTTGGAGTCAGCTACGATACTGACTTCACCATATTCTAGCACACTGTATAAATTTGTTAATTCTTGTTCATTCATTCCAACTGAGTCTACAAATGGCAATATTTTGGTAGTGAGGTGCTTCAGGAGCTCCAAGTCCACATAACTTGCCATTTCAAAGTGAGCCAGTGTAGTCAGTGGCTGTGATAGTATTTGTTTCTTAACTAAGTCCAGTCTCTCAGCTCTTAAGTCTGTAATCAATACAAACAAATGATTATTTTTATCTGCTTGTAAACAAGCATTAATTCCTATCTGACAATAAGATAACATGTTATTATAATCATAACATTAAAGTTGGCTGTATCTTTTTTCATTTAAACAGTTAAAGGGAAATATTATATAGGGTAGTGTATGACATACCTTTACCATCTCCAACTTTAAAAGGATAGTTATCCATCATCTGCAGTCCACTAATGACTAGTAAGTGAGGGCTGAAGCCCGGCAAGTGTTCATCAAACTTCTCCAGAGAGCTGAGGAGGGGGTTGTTCTCATCATTATGTACTATGTATCTATTTGCTCTGGGAGCCTTCAGGGTCCCAAACTCCTCATCAGCCTTGTACTCCAGAATCATATGCACATCATCTTTCACAACCTCATTGTCCTCTCCTCCAACAATCTGAATATCTTTAGGAATGTATTTCTTTAGTTTCTTGCTCATTTTGGCTGCAAACAGCACTTTCCACCCTTCGATGTAAAACCGTTTGGCCATAAGTGGGGCATTGCCTCCAATGGCCCATCTTGAGTCAGGCAGTTTTAAAGCCTGTTCTATGAGTTCATCATACAGCTTTCCATTGGATACAAAGCGCCTGAAATTGAGAACAAAAGTCTTGAGTATTAATGTGAAAAATGTTTATGGTTCTAAGAAGGTCAAGTAGAAAAAAAATTATAAGAAAATTAAACCTAATTATAGTAACTTTAGTGGCTATAATAGAGCAGTTATTACACATAAACATGTAGCCTTGTTTGCAATTCTTATCAATGCTAAGTGTACCAAATGTTAAACATACATTTTAATGGTCATTTAAATAACAGATAACTCACTCGGCAGCAGCGCCATGTTTGAAGAAATACGCAAAACTTTTGAGGAACTCCTCCTTATTCGAGATCTCATTGAAATGTTCAGGGCTTCCTTTCAGGTCTTTGTAGTTCAGTAACGAAGTGGCGTTGACGAACAGATCGTGACACGCGCCATAGCCAAGCGCGACTTTCGGCTGTCGTATGCCCGCGCCAACCTTGTTCTCACTCTCTAGGAATAGCAGATGCTCCTTCACAGGAGATAGCCTCACGTCACCTATGTCATTCTTGCGGTAATAAACAGCGTACAGCACGAAACAGAACGACAATATCGAACCAAACTTCACCGGAACACCAGCCATCGTACAAATATAATATATTTATGTATGTAACTTACTGATTGGAATGCATAAGTGATTAGTTTTATTGAGATCCACGTCACCTCATCGTTTTAGTACAGGCATTTATGTATTTAGTATGATTACCGATCTAAATAATTAATATAAAAGTTCGACCCCAGGATGACGTTGAAAGACAATGACAAATTATTGACACTTGGCCATCGATCGTATGACATTTGTGATGACAATGACAGCACAGAAAAAGCGATGATGTTGTGAAATTGTAAATCTGCAGGTTTTTAATTTTGTACCTTACGCATCATATCAAAAAATATAAATTCCTGTAAGTGAATGTGAATGTTGAATTGTGTTGTTGTGAATGATCGCTGGAATGCTTTTGTGGCATCTCCGAACGCCACTGCGCTGGCAACATTCAAAAAAACATAAGAGAGAGAATTTTGCGGTCGTTCAACGAAAACTCGGTAGAAATATTAAATCCCCGCTATTCTAATAACTTGTCTTTCGTTGATTATACAGTAAAAATATACAATTATCTTGATGTATGACTTTCATTGCAAAACCCAAATGAGAAGTGCAAAAACGAACCCTGAGTTCCTGCTGCAAGTTTTATATATTTCAGATTTATCCTTAGATAGATAGATAGATAGATATTCTTTATTAGGTACACCAATGTTACATTTTTGATCTTAAACTAGGTATTTAAAGTAGGTGACATAATGGGCGGTCTTATCGCTAAGAGCGATCTCTTCCAGACAACCTTAGGATGGATTGAGACGAGAAGGAAAAGATTATATATGGTATAATTTTATGGTGGCTTAGTTAGATTTTATTTACTTTGTTGTTTTCAGGATCGGGATGGGAAAGTAGAAAAAAAGCTTCTGGGCTATTTTACTAATGTAGGTAGGTAGGTAGGCGATTATATTATGTTCTGATATCAGCCATGGCTTGTGTGATTATACCATTTCATCCAAATCTGTTCAGCCATCGCTAATCCTTCTTTCAAAGTCAAAGTCAAATATTTTTTATTCATTTAGCTCTTTATATGCACTTATGAACGTCAAAAATTATAAATAGGTTTGATTCTTTAATTTGATAGTAATAAATGGAAGTGGGTTTATCACTTCTATTTATTACTATCAGCTAGAAATTAAAAAAGTTCAATCGTTTTCGCTAACCCTACGCCTTGCGACAGCGTGATGTGTCTCATAAAAGTCGTAGACAAGAATTTTGGTGGTCCCTCACACCCTGCTCCTAAGCCGAAAAATCTATTCGCTCCGAAAGTGGTTAATTGTTGATCTATCTATAACCAATTAATCAACCATAGCATACTAAAAAGAAGGTAAAAGACCGTCAAGTCCCAGTGCCGTTAACGGCCAATGTTTCGAGAAGCGAAGACAGATAGTGTAAATTGGAAAAGCCTGTTCGCGTTCACGCACAGGTATTGTTGAAGACCGACAAAATACTTTCTGCAAACAAATCACCGATGGAAACCGCGATAAGGCTCACTCCTCGCGTAACTCTCGGAGAAGTTGGTGCGTCCGTAACATCAATATTGTTTTAACATTTGGCTATCTACAGGTATGTAAGTAGGTACTTCATTAAGGAGTACGCGATCCTCGGACTCCGATATCTTGCGAATGCTTTCGAAAGCCAAAAAACATGCCGTATAAGGCACAACCGGTCGCGTCGCTCTCCTAAAATGGAAGCATGTATGATGTTAAGAGCTTTAGGCGTAAATTGTCTGTGTCACGGTGTATCGTAATTAATTTTAACAAAGTTCAAGTGTTGCAATTTATTTTTATCTGTTGGAGCTACTTGACCTTTTGGCCTACCTACTTTTCCAAGTTTGTCGCTCTGTAACTGGGTGAAATTAAAATTCGTATAAATATTTAATGGCTCCCGTTATTATTACAGAGTCATACTGCTGGCCCTTGCTTTAATTCAAGTGGCTTGCAATTGAATACAAATTCTAAAATGTTTTTCTTATAGCAATTTTATATATTAAAGTCTTTAGAATTAATAAAACGTATCGAAACGATTTCTCAGTATTTTAACTAAAACGAACGATGAGCAACCTAATGGCCTGAGTTAAGCGCCTGTGTAAATTATAATATCAAACTCTGCTATCTGATTTACAAATATGTATTCGTAGCCTCGTAGGCTCGTTTAATAAAGGTTGTTGCTGTACAGAAGCTGTATATAAACGAAATAAAGGGGACACTACGGTCAAAGCATTAATTTTTAGGTGATATTTAATGTTCACTATGTCATTAAAATGATAGCATAAAGCTTATGCATCGCCTTAAAAATACCTTAAAAGGAAAGATTTTATCATCGTTCTCTGTAATTTTAACATCTTAAAACAACAATAGACACTACTGCTACCATAAAGAGACATAAATATTTTTTTAAGGCACAAGTCAGGCTGAAAAAGTATAAAGGTTCCAAATAAGGTACAGTCACGTATTGTCGCCAAAATAACGCGGAGATGAAATCTGTGTGTGGTGTAACTGTCTGGCGCCGGTGGAGGTATGCTGCCACCTCTGATGGTATGAACTTAGGACAATTAGCCCCATAAAAATAGTAAAGAATTGTGAACAGACGAAAGCAAGTTTTGCATCTCGAATATGGGTTGTGACAACTAGTCGATCTGACCAGCACTATTGAGAGCTTATCGCTATTAAGTTGCCACACCCTTCACACATTCATTTCAGTCTATGAGTAATGCACTATCAGAAGCAATACCTATTGATATTTCCGACAAAGTCCACGAATTTTTATACTTACTCTTAGTAAATTGGCGAAGTTCATTGCATGTATGTTCGTAGGAGGCTCGCCAGTATCGGGTCGTATGATTCATGTCTCTGAGGTCAGGATTACCAGTTCGAGAGAAATGAATGACTTGCCGTCGTATTTCAAGCGATTACGTCTGCCTACTGTTTATTATTAACAATATTATTTCAATTTACATTTTATACGCAATCTTTTTATAGAAAATGTGACTCTTCAATTGCAAATAGTAATTACGGATGAAAAATATATAGAGCAGGTTGACAACGGAAAATAAATGACACTGGCAATTTATTCATAGTTTTCTAGGATTTTGGATGATGCACGTTTTTGTTATTTTCATATGTGCGTGGTAAAGGTGCATTTATTTTACACTAGTTAATGGCCTTGGCCTACAAGCTGCAGTGTTTTTTTTTTATAAATAAGTATACCTATTATCTAAAAAAATCTCAATTACATGAAAAGCGGCTGACCGCAGCACGCGCTGCCTACGAGTAAATGGTTGCACCTAAGTTCAGCTCAGCAATTGATTAAAAATATACGCAGATAGGTACTACATAGACATAGATTCATAGCATCTCTAGATAAGGTGTCCAGTAATTAGGACGGACAAAATTTAATTCTAGCGAGGCACGTTTATCGATATCCATTCCATAACATTTGGACACTGAAGGCGACGTTCAAACTGCTATTAAATCAAATCTATTCGGAGAAATAAACAGGTAAGTAACTACTAAGATCATTCTATTTATTTAGTTTCTCACTAACCACACATTTTCATGTTACCTCTATCTACATATACTAATATTATAAAGAGGAAAACTTTGTTTGTTTGTTTGTAATAGATAAACTCAAAAACTACTGGACCGATTTTAAATATTCTTTCACCATTAGGAAGCTATATTATCTGCGAATAACATAGGCTATATTTTATCTCGGTGCGGGCAGTAGCTCCCACGGGGCGCGGGTGGAACCGCGGGAAAACGGCTAGTGATGAATAAAAGGGATATTATAAATTGCATATCAAATAAATAATCGCCTATCAATTAATACTCATCATTTATATTCTTTTTTACATCAAATAACTTAGTTCACTACAAATAAACTAAATGTTTAACAACACTCAAACTGCAGATAATTCGAAATTATACATCAATATGACATTGCTTTTTTTATTATAATGCAATACACTTAAATTTATTCTTGTACAAAAATACTACATACATAGCATTAATACTGACTGCACAGCAAATTTTCCATATTTCATAGCAAAATAACTATCCCAGTCGCATATTAACCAGTAAGTACAACAAAACCTGTTCATCATATTTGTCTTAATTTTCAAGAAGCCATGCTCGACAAATTAAATGATTATTATAACAAAAAAATCCTGTCACATTGCATTATTTCTAAAAACAGAACAAATTAACTGAAAAAGGTTCGCGGCTTCGCGCGCTTTTTCGTCACTGGAGTGCAGAGTGGCGCGAGTGAGTAAGATAGAGTTCAATTAAAAATATTGTATTAAAATTGAAGCTAGTAACGAAAACAAATCGCTGCAAAACCGACTCCACGTAGTCTTGTCTGCCCTACCCTAGAGTGCAATTCAAAACCGCGTAGGCGCGGAGGGCGAGGCGGCCTGCGAGCTGAGGAGCAAGTAATTTTAACGCTCGCCAACGCGGTTGAGGCTGGCCGGCTCGGCCGGCCAGTAAGCCAAGCTGCGGTGGTGAGCGTGAAAATCATCTGCGACGATAAGCTCGCATTTGACCGCCGGAGCCACGAAGCGCCGGAGCCGTGACAGAAGTGATGCTTGCTGCATGTTGCATGCTTACTTCCATGTTGCATGCCTGGTTACATGCTGCATGCCTGCTTTCATGCTTCAGGCTTGTTTGCATGCTTCTTACAGGAAAATAAAAATTCCAAAACTATGCCAAAAGATGATTCTGACTATAAACATTCTGAAATATGATATTATAGTAGTAGCCTTTTAATGACTACTTATATGAAATGTGTGCCAAAAGGAAATACTGACAATGACTGACAATGCACCAGCCCTATTTTTTTAAAGAACTATAGTATGTATATGCAAGCATATCATCGGACTTGCGATCCGACTCAAGTACGTGGCGCCAGCTGCAGAAGCTAAAAATGTTGCCTATTATTATTAGGGCAAAAAAGGAAACGTGTACGCCCCGCGAAAGCAAGACGCGCTTTAATAATTCAATAAATTACAATTTTGTATTTAATTTTATATTATTTTGCTGGTCTCATTATGCCGTAATTAATAAATAATAAGATGACTGAGACAAATAAAATGCTGTTTCATTCTGAAAAACTGCTGTAAATAATATAAAAATAGAAGCTATATTTAAAAGAAAAAGAGTTAACATGTATAATGTGCATTAAGATTATTAGCTGTGCATTGATGAAAAAGCTTTTGCTTTAGGAAAAATCGCTGTACGCTGCGAAAATAAATTGTAGTGTGTTTAGTGATATTTTGAGTTGAATATTTTGCTGTGCAATCAGTAATTTTGATGGGAATTCGGAATCTTATTGCATAGAAAAAGGATATTTTTTGATTTGCGTTTAAATACTACCCTGAATAAAATAGCCCGGCGAATTGAGAACCTCTTTTTGGGAAATCAGTTAATAATAATTAGGAAACATCTCATGCTGGAAGAGCTAACAGAGCAAACACTAGTTGGGCGGACACTTATTATTTTAGTTTTGTTCGAAATGGACACTAGCCAGCTTTCTTTAGGTATATAGGGTGGCATTCAAACATACACTCTTTTGCAAAAAAAGCGGGCACCTATGCAAAATCTTAGTTTTAAGGACTTTACGTGTATTTCAAAGGGGTTTAATGATTGTAGTATGTTTCTAGCATCAAAAGGGTTAGCCGAGCATGCGTGAGAGTGTATTCTAAATTTGAATTTTGTACAATTGCTAAGAAATTAGTTAAACCTTGTTTTGGACTAATTGCTCGCAGAAAGTTCGTCGGTGTTTTTAAAAGTTTATGAAGTGATTTTCAGAAAACTGATAATGCAGTTTTAATTAATGACTAATGTACCTTTTTGTTAGATCAAAACATTTTCGAAAAACTATGCGTGTTTGATAAAATTTTACCTGTTCTAAATGGGCTATACTGATGATTGTTGGCAATGTTAAGAGTTTCGGTATTTTAGTGTAAAGCGTTCTTCTGTTTAGATATTATACACACGTGTTTTAAAATATCGCTTTTTCATAATTAAACACTATTTAGAGGAGTATCAGTACATTGGGCTGCGACAAAACCAATTTAAAGTAAGCAGTGCCGATCACAACTCGTCTCCTTTCGGACTTTAACATTTTTAAAAATCTTGAAATTCTACAAAATACAGAAAATAGCGCATAGACTGTGAGCACGAGGTCTTAAGGTCTCGTAATCACTGATTTTCAAACAACCTCGTCTCTTGGGAAACTCCGTAGACCTCCAAAGATCTATGAGTCTGAGCGTTCAAATAGCGTGTTTTCATCCCACTGACATTTTATTAAATAAACTTGCCTGCACCGAGATTTCCTAGCATCTACAGCACTTTCCTGCTTAAATCATAACAATAATTGGCTTACTGCTCATTTCTTAAGAAACATACGTTTGGTCAATACTTTTGAATTCTTGACTCCCTTTCAGCGAAATCATCGTTTAGTTGCCCGATACCTATGGAGTTATAGAGAGCTTCAACGCGGCAATAATTAGACTTTTTAGATAGCTTAAATCCTCCTCATCATTTTTCATGTGGTTAATTTTAACATTTATCACAAAATTTGGTATTTTTTAATGTCAAAGTCCGATAGGAGACGAGTTGCGATCGGCACTGCTTACTTTAAATTGGTTTTGTCGCAGCCCAATGTACTGATACTCCTCTAAATAGTGTTTAATTATGAAAAAGCGATATTTTAAAACACGTGGGTATAATATCTAAACAGAAGAACGCTTTACACTAAAATACCGAAACTCTTAACATTGCCATCAATCATCAGTATAGCCCATTTAGAGCAGGTGAAAATTTTATCAAACACGCATAGTTTTTCAAAAATGTTTTGATCTAACAAAAAGGTACATTAATCATTAATTAAAACTGCATTATCAGTTTTCTGAAAATCACTTCATAAGCTTTTAAAAACACCGACGAACTTTCTGCGAGCAATTAGTCCAAAACAAGGTTTAACCAATTTCTTAGCAATTGTACAAAATTCAAATTTAGAATACACTCTCACGCATGCTTGGCTAACCCTTTTGATGCTAGAAACATACTACAATCATTAAACCCCTTTGAAATACACGTAAAGTCCTTAAAACTAAGATTTCGCGTAGGTGCCCGCTTTTTTTGCAAAAGAGTTTATAAACGTCACATTATACCTAAGTATGACTATCATACAACCAGGCCCGCCGCTAGCTGTTTGTTCGCCCGCGTGCAAAACTGATTATGCCGCCCTACGACTACATACGTTTTGACAAAAAATATACATATAACGGGAGCGGATCCAGGGGGTCCGGACCCCCCTCCCCTCCCCCGCCCATTCATATCCATCTTACGTGTCCAACAGAAAGAAATATGTACATGCACCGCTCTGATTGCAGAAAACCCACCTACTTTTGGATAAATAACTATTGCAATACATAACATACATTACACATAACTTTTTATTTACTTGAAATGTTCAGAGTAACCTAAGCAGTCTTGGGTTAGCCCATAAGCAAACTAAGCAATTGCTTAGGGCATCAATGCAGTGCAATCATTACCCAAGTGGCCCCTATGTATTGAAAGATTGTGATTAACTTAAACTAACGCACTTAAATATTTATAACAATGTTTAAAGTCAGTAAAATATGTTATTTGGTGGGTTTCCCGTTGAAAACTTATAAGGCACATTTCATATGTAAGACAGCGCGAGCGGAGCGAGCGCGAAAATTTTTAAGTCTAAGGACACAAAACAAATAAAACCACTGTAAATTAACAAAGCAAAGTCAAAAAGTAAGATATGCACAGAAGTGAAATGCAAAAGCCGCGAGCGAAGCGAGCGCGATTTTTTCCTTAGAGTTTTCATGAAGTAAACATATTATCATAAAAAGCCATAGCGGACGTGCGCGAAAAATGTTTTTTTGGAATTGAATGCCTCTACAATTAAACAAAGACAAAATGCGATATCTGTCATGGAGCCGCAAGCGCAGCGAGCGCGCATTTTTTTGGGGATGCAAAGGGTGAAACAGTCAAAATTGATAGGAGACGACAAAAACTAGGGCGGCTTTTTCTGAAATTTTATTGGTTTAATTTTGCCGCCCCCTAAATAGCATTTGGCCCACGCTATATTGATCTTAAATCGTTTTTAAGAATCATTAATTTTGAAAATGACCTTTCAACAGATGTACCTAGCTGAAACCGGCAGTGTAAGTAATATTCTTAGCGCTGTTGCTGTGTTCGGAAATATTGAAATCAAATCATTAGTAAAAAGATATTGTATTTTTTAAATATTACGTGATAACTCGATAGATTTGCCGCCCCCTAGGATGTGCCGCCCGCGTGCTGTGCACGCGCTGCACGCCCGCTTACGGCGGGCCTGCATACAACAGGAGACCAATAATTTGTCAAGGATCTACAAAACCTTGTAATTATATCACATTATACCAGCTTCAAAACTGACAAAGATCTAAACAATATCTAGAAGTGAGTTAGCCCCGAGTTAAATGCAAATAGTATGAGATTTCTAGGTGTGATACCAAAGCGGAGTAATTTCGTCTCTCTATATGGTTGTAAGTGTTGACAGGCCAGTCATTTAAAACTGAATGTTAATCAAGTGTTGATACATAGTTGGGTGCATTTATTGACTAGATTATTCTCAAGTTACTAACGATTAGTGTCATTTCACACTATGGCGCTTGGGCCTAATTACTGGTGATTTTTTTACTTTTAATGGTTCCAAGATTTACATTAGGTAAGTCTTCTAAGGGCCGCGGGTTCCAAATTTGATTGAATTTTGAAGATTTGCATCTTTAAAAAGTCGAGACTATAAAGACATACTATTTTTTTTAGGTTCAAGAAATTCATATTTGGTTTCTCAACGTCCTAATAGCGAATAATTGACGAGAAATCGAGAAGTCACGTGAAGCTTAATATGCAAATATAAAAATAATGTTAAGTGCTTCATGCCTTTATGGTAGCTGAAAAAACCACAAACTGTTTTAAAACTAAGAAGATAATAGACATTATTGGTTCAGCTCTGTGGTTTTACGTTATCTGCATTGAGCGATGCGTGAAATTTTTTAGTCAGATTATCTCTTTTATCTATCTACACTTAATTAAATCGCTGAATAAATAATGAGTATGATTCTTGCGATTGAGGTAAAGTTTTTGTCCTAATAAAGATCCTTGCACTAGGTTCCGCCTACGTCTTCACCTATGCTCATACGTTTATTTGTAATTGTTTCAGTTTGACGAATTTTGTAAACCCTTTAAAATAAACTCAAACTTTAACCGCATCTTAGAAATTATACAGGCAGATATTTTTTTAACCTGCGCATTATATCTAACACGTTTGTTAATAATGTAGTGTGATAATTTTATTCATAGTTTTGTAATCCAATACCTAATCGTGTCTGCATGTGACAATGCACTTCTCTGTTAGGGGCAATGCACTAAAAAAAGCGTTCGTAGACCAAAGCTAAGCTGCACTTTTTAATATTAGTGTGGCTTACCTACGAAATGACGTAAGTAGAGTAGGTACCTACATAGCAAGTTATGAAATGGGAATGAGAAATGAAATGGGAGTTTCGACTCCAGGATTCGAAAGACTTAGGTACTGTGGCTCTAGAATACGAAAAGCTCTAGAAGAAACTTGGGGGAGTTTTAGTCAAAAAGTCTTTTTGCCCATTCTGCTCCACGAGAAGCCTAGAGTAGGGCTGCCATCTCAAATTTCACCAAATCCGGACTAACCTTAAAAAAACCCGGACATTTGGCGTTAATCGCATATTTTCCCCGGACGAAGCCGAAAAAAAAAAACAAAACAAGACCCAATTTTTTACCCATTTACTATTACCATATACTTAAATTCCATAAGGTGCTTCCTAACATGAAAAGTGTCCGGACACTTCTTGAAACCCCGCCCGGACGGACCCCGGACGGCCTCCAATCGAGGACAAATCCGGGGAAACCCGGACGGATGGCAGCCCTAGCCTAGAGAAGCGTGATTTCTTAAGTAGCAAGCAGAAGCTACCAAAGTATATATATCATGTATGTAGATCTTAGTAACCTTCGTACTATAAGTGTCTGTGAGAATATTTCTGGCAGTAAGGTTTACCTACCTATTGGCTAGATGCGCTTCATTGTATTGTAAGCTCCCAATTACCATGGTGAAGGACAATTATTATTGCAAAAATGCTGTCAACCATTGAGAAATTGCGAATGCAATATTTAGGTAAGCATTAAAACTTAATAAGTAATTACTGTAGATCCGACTTCAGAATCACATAAGTGTAATTACCGATTGTTAGCAAACGTTTCCGGACTCGATCATCAAGCCATTAAATCGATACACTACAATCGATTATCCTCAGAAGATCGTAAGATAGTAAGCTGCCAGTCACAATATCCACGTGAATTAGATCAAATTGAACCGCGTAGTCGGCAGTCAGCTAATTGGCGACGAACGACTAACAGGCGCCTCTTTGCTCTGGAAATACGACAAAAATGCCGTTAATTTTATGAACGCTTTTAAATTAAAGCTTGAGGTTTAGATATGTATCTACTATTAAATAAAGCAACACGTTGGTTATTCTGAAGGTTCAATACATTTTGCTTGTTTTCAAGAAACCACTGGAAAGACGCTATTAAGTTTTCAGAATAGGTATAAACTTAAATGGACTTTTCTTAAGAATTAATATAGAGACCAGAAAGTGTGTATGTATTAATGAAATTGTTTTCAAATAATTTCAGCAGCGTTCAGTGTAAGTATTTAGGTATGTTTTCTTAATTAGATAAATATCCAACACATTACCTATACAGCTTAAAGGTACCTAAAGTAAAACAAGAATTAATGAACTAATTTACCAAGATCATAGACCGTGAAGAAATTGCTTTACAACGAGATGAATTAAACATATTTTTAAACTTAGCCTTTTTATTTGTTATTATACAATAATTTATATCCATTATTGTTATTTTAATTTCTTGAATAGGTTTGAAAATATAACACACCATGTGAGGAGTGGTGTGGAGTTTATTTTAATTAAAATGTTGCTGGCTGTACGCATGTGCGTTGATTTTTTTATTTTTATATCTTCATGTTCTTTTTTTTAAACTGCACTTGACAGCATGAAATTTAATTTTGTACCAGTCTCTTGTATTTGTTGAATAAGTTTTCACGTGTAGTTACGTACATAATATGCCTAACCCTAGCCGTAAAATTATAACCAAGAGCACACGGTGAAAAATCTTTGCACTCGAGTGCAACACGTAACTTTTCATCCCACCTCATCGAGGAAATGCAAAAAACAAAATGGCGCGCACATATGAGTATCAAATTAAATAGAAGTACGTATTAAAGTTCATTTATTTGAAAACGCAGTTTAAAAATGAAACGAGGTTAAAAATCTATGTAAAAACAATAATAAAAATTACTTAATTAATTGAATAATTATTTTAAGCAGTATTTTATTTATTTAATATGTATTTGTTTGAAAAGTCTTATCAAGATTGTCACAAATGGACTATTGCACACGATGTTCTAAATTCAAATCACTTTGCCGCTCTAGAGGATAAAAACGGCTTTTGCACTCAGATACCAAAGGATAAAACTACTCTTTCCGAGATGGTGGGATGAAAACGTTTTTTCCTACAGCTTTTGCCATTTTGATATACTAAGTTCTCTTATTTTTTCTTTAACACCTGTCTAGGAAAATCGTTCGCAGTAAAAAAAAACATGATAATTACCTAATTAAGATGGATGTAATGATTTAAAAACAGGGCAGCCGCCTTTATATTAACGAATAAAAAGTCAAACCTCATTTGAAGCTTCTAAGCCGTTGATTAGCAGCTATCAATGAGCTAATTGGGGCAATCAATCGCTCAGGACTTTCATCAATCAATAGACCCATAATTATTTAATTGGGATCAACTGTCGTAACGGATAGTCGGATAGACATGGGAATCAGGACGGAAATATGAAGAATTAGGGGATATAAACTGTAGCATCAACTGCCCAGACTTTTTCCAACTATGTTGGAGTCGGCTTCCAGTCTTACCGAATGCAATGACCACAGTATTCTACAAGGAGCGACTGCCTATCTGACCTCCTCAACCCAGTAACCCGAGCAATTCAACATGCCTAGGTAAGACTGGTTAGTCACCGTCTTCTGGCTACCCGTAAGGACTGTCAAAGATGTTCAATGACAACCGGGACCTACAGTTTATCCTTCGAAACTTAACTGGATTTTTTATAAAATATGAAACATCCACTGCTGATGTGTCTCCCAAGCTAGAGAGATTTGCCATGGTATGGGTGTTGGTAACTATATACATAACACTGCAATAAAATCATATTATGCAGTTATACATATGTGCATGTCAAGGCAATGCTGATCCGGTTTTAACTTCTAAACAAACGTTATTTTAATTGACTGTTGAATGGGTTTCTGAATACTAAAAGTACCTACTTTACCTACTAGGGTACCAACTTAAGCTTTTTCATGTTCGCAAATAAATCACAGCCTCGGGTGGCATTCCGAAGTAATTTGGTGTTGTTATTTACATGTTTTTGCCATAAATAATGTAGCCATTAATTGTATCATTACATAAGTAGTGAAATAAGGATTTACCTATTCTTCCAAGTAAACCGGTCCGCAAGGCATTCTTGTGACCTTTCCGAATTGACTGAAGTGAGGCTTTAGACTTCATTAAAAGTAGGTAGTATTAACTGACATATTTTTTTACTGAAATGTGCTATTTTACCTCTATACTAATTTATCCTTAATGACTGCATAATGCATTAGATAAGTATCTGGTTAAAAATACGAAAAATATAACGTGATTTTTTCTGTGTTATTATGTTTCCCCCCAATTTTTGAACAAGTTTATATTTTTTTATTGCTATCTTGCGGTTTCATGTTTTTTTTATTATCTGGGCCAATTAAAAAAGGACAAAGAATGGCTTATATCAGGTATTTGCTAATTACACTAGGTACACAATTAAGTTTACCTAGGCTTAATTTAAATTATAATACGTACTTATGTAGTATGCCTATCGTACTTGGCATCTCATAAACAGTAACTAGATATTAAATAGAATTCCGAAACACCTACTAATGTTAATTCTCGAATACCGATCCACTATAGTCCACAGCTATTACTGACTTTATCAATTAGTGTGACCACGCTCAATACTGTTAACTCAGGAAATGAAAAACTAAACGAACGCAATTAATGCAATATAGGAATCTGGTTAAAAACTATATGAATCAAATATATCATTAAAACTTGAGAAAATATGATAAATTACTAATAAAGTATGCTCTCGGTAGCTGGGTCTGTTTTTGTTGAGATTTTTTGAATTGTATCTAAGTCTGCAGAGAAAACTGACGTTTGGAGCGGCCATATTGGATTTGACCGTTGCAATTTGAACTTTATTTCGTTGTAATAGGTGTTAGGGAAGGTTTTGTTAGGCGTAATTATTTGTTCCGATCCCTCAGGTAATGACCAATTAGTGCAAACACTGGACTTATCTTCAATGAAGAGAGATTCTGTTACAGTGTTTTTTGTTCGGTGAACAAACTCATGAATGAAACGACGTGGAACGTTTCACAGACTAGTTCCAGTTGTTTTATTACTTAGTTAACTATGCTTGGGTACGTGCTTTATAATTCGGAAAACAAAGTACGGGCAGCATCTACCTAAACAAATTTTTTGTTAATAAGTCTAGACGGGTATTCCATCTTAATTTTTTCCACTTATTATGTACTTAACTACCTAAAAAGCAGTTTTTGAGAGTGAGTGCGATTTAAAGGGAGTTTCAATAATTTATGTTAATGTTACAAATCAAGTACAAGTCCGAGGAACATTTTATCCCAAATTGAACTAGATTCTTACTTGTTCTTCCTGCAAATTGCGTATTTACAGAATATACATGGCAAGTACGCAAGCGTGTGAAACTAGTCGCGAATAGATTGGAAATCACTTTTTATACAAAGTCTTCCGATGTATACAGCAGCAGTACGCAAATACTCGCATATATTTTGTAGTGGCCAAAGTAACTTGCTTTGTTCCATAATATACAGTGCTAGTCCGCATGCAAACTAATCGTGTATACACTGGAATAGGTGCGAAAAACTTTACGATTCCAATCTATTCGCGAGCAGTTGCATGCTGCCATTTTGATTAAAACACGACCTAGCATTTAATGTTAATTTAAATATTAATAATGCTCGTAAATTCAATTTTTTTTGTATATTTTTTAAATAAGTTGATTTTTTATGGGAAATATAAGTGCAGCCACAAAATTATTTATTGAACACATGATTAAGCTTCCAATTTTACAACATTATTTATACATTGTCATCTAATTTACTAACTCGGCCTCCTTTTTAGTATATTGCCATTTATAACCTTCAATTAAAAAACATTGTATTATAAAAATTGAAGTTAGTGACGAAAATGAATCGCTGCAAAACCGACTCCACGTAGTCTTGTAAATATATTTTATGGTGTCATTTAATATTATTTTAGAAGTTTACTGTTAGAATGCATGCTACAAATTTAGATGCTAAAAAATAACCATCATGCTGAGTTGTATTTAGAGTGGTTTACTTAGAAGATACTAGTGGCTAAGATAGTATTATTTAGATGCTCGTTAATTGTGGGTGACTTAGTAATTTAGAAGGCAACATACATTTTTGGGGGCGTATAATGATATCAAAAAGAAGCCTGTTTAATTAGCATTTTTAATAAACAAACTCAGATTCAAAAGCCTTTTTTATTTAATGCTTTACCTAATATTAATTTTGTATAGTTAAATTTGACCGTGTATAAATTGGAAAGATGCATGTGCACGTCTAAGCTACGAATTATACTCAAGCAGCAAAAATCGTGTATACTTTGAAATCACAAATTAAAAAACCGGCCAAGTGCGAGTCGGACTCGTGCACGAAGGGTTCCGTAAATTACAGTTAAATCAACCTATCTCAAAAACTATAAGAGATACTTTGATCAAACCAAAAATCGTTGAAAGAGTTAATTAGCATGCATCACCTCTATTTTTTTTAGAATTTTATACCCCGTAGTTATAAAAATAGAGGGGGGGGGACATACTTTTTACGACTTTGAGAGCTGATATCTCAAAAACCGTTCACTTTAAGAAAAATGTTTTTTAGAAAACTTTATATCATTTTAAAAGACCTTTCCATTGATACCCCACACGGGTATGTACATCGAAAAAAAAAATTTCATCCCTCAGTTACATGTATGGGGGGCCCCACCCCCAATTCTTTTTTTTACTATTTAGTGTCATATTTTTGTAGCGGTTCATACAACACATATTCCCATCAAATTTCATCACTGTAGTACTTATAGTTTCCGAGTAAATCGGCTGTGACAGACGGACAGACGGACAGACGGACAGACGGACAGACGGACATGACGAAACTATAAGGGTTCCGTTTTTGCCATTTTGGCTACGGAACCCTAAAAACAGCATTACAAAATATCAGCGAGCAGTTTCCTATGGATGCGTTTTGGCTATGTACACTTTGTAAATACGCCTGCAAATTGTCTCTAAACCCATTTACTATTGTTAATGTATGTATAGCAATGCTCTATTTTCTAGTGTATGGAAGTTATTTATGAACATGTAAATAATCTTATCTAATCTCTTGATAACTGATCTACAACACAATTAAAGATATTAGCAATCAATTATTAAAGTATCGCCTTCACGAAACATTTATATGTAATTGGATCCCATTCATTTGAATGAACGCGTACTATACCGTTCAATACTTGCCTTAAAATAGAATAACCACCTTTATTTTCTATGGCATAAACTTCAATTTTCATTAACAGTGGTCTCCGGCCGTTAATTTTAATGTAAACAGTCTCTTACCTAAGGTTGGGTCCAGTGGAATTAGCCAATCTATATTTTCCGCCAATTTTCATTATTGCAACCTTTATGTGGACGTGTTAAGGTTGAAAATGGCTTGGCGTACAGTTTTTGAGTTTGCCGTTAAAATTGTAGATTGTAGATCGGTTCCATCCTTTATATGGGAAATCTGCATCATTCTTATGCGCATGCGACTCGATGAAGTTCGGAGTTGAGTGTTGGGCACCTGAGTGAGTAATGATCAATGTAATGGCCTAATTGAACTGTTTATATACCTACATAAGTTTAAGTACTAAGCCCTAGGACTCAATGAACGAGGCTAAGTTCGAAATTGCTTGAGCACGATTGTTTGAAGAGATCTTATTACAATTTCTTGTTACTGCTGAAGTTCTTGTGATTGTGACCTCTTAATAATATTGTTTAATTTAAATATGGATCTATAATTTAATGGCCGGATAGTTGCAGCATAGTTCGTTACAGGAAAATATCGGAGGAATGCAAAAGTATTCAAAAACCTTTATTTTTACCTAATTCACTCAAGCAAGATCAGTCGGTTTGAATAATATGTATAAGTTACATATTGATAAGGTTAGGTGGACCCTCGAGGAGAAGACGAGGTAGAGACTTTCTTGTTAGGGGGTAACATGGATGCAGCGTAAGCAAAATGTCAGACTTTTACTGACTAAATATTAACTATGTTCCTGCTGGATCCCACAGCCAAATTGTATCTAGTTACCTGATGTGCCAATAATGATACACCGTCATATTAGTCAAACCTCCTTATAAGTACCTTGGCATTTAACGGATTAGTATTAAAAAAACTAACAAACCAACACAGGATGTTACGTAAAATATATAGCCATTTTGCATACAAAATCCATTCTCAATGTGACATTAAACTATGATGATGACGTCATAACGACTTTATCGACTAAATAATAAGCATTTCCGCTGTAGACAGAAATAGAATTATGCAAAACAAAAAAGTTAAGAAGAAGAAAATCAAGTTAAAGTGATAATCTGGTAAAATTCGGAGAAAAACTGCAATAAAACGAGAAAGTAGACAGGAATATTTGAACAGTAAAACGAGTAAGAAAATCTTGGGAAAACTCATTCGGGTGGTTATTTTTCATATACCTAATGTAAACCCACGTCAACTATTTTGCAATGGTTCCATATTTTTCTTTTGCAAATGAAAAACAGTGATATAAGACTACTTACAAAACATCGAAATTGATCATTTCTCCATTTACATAGCTTATTACTTTTTACGGTTTCCACGTGTGTATGCAGGTATAAGTTTGTATTTACTAAGAGGCTCGTTTATGCACGCACGAACACCATAATTAGTATGTCGCTACAACTTATGAATCCATCATTAGCTTTATCTCAGATCTATCTTGTTTATGTTTCAATCACAGTTTCCCGCGTACCACAGACAACATCTTTCCACGAGTACATTAATATGGCCGAATAACCTTTTATGGTAATACGAAGCTCCCGGCTGTCGTGACCAATACTGACTCATTATTTAAATGTTAGGCTACTGTTTAGCTTTTGATTTCATTTGTTATTTGTGTTATTGAGTCATTTGATTATATTCGACCTCTTTGGAGATTTTTGTTTTCATTTTCGTTTCAGGTCTTTTTTATCTTCATTTGAGGTCTTTAATTTATGGTTGCAGCCAGTCGCTTCTTTTTTTAAGAGGGCTATCACAAATTTTCGAGTTTTATACGAGTTTTGATGCGTCATTATGCTTTGGATATAGTCACAAAAAAAAAACAAAAATAAGATTAAGAAAGTTTGATCATTTATCTTGGGGCTGTTTTCAATAAATATTTTAATTTGTCCACGTACATCAGTAAAATCTTTGTCTCTGCAAAGGATGTTTCATAAAATGTTGCTTTTGGGAATCTTTTGATGCTTCAGTACTTCGAGGATATAGCAATTTAACCATTTATAAAAATGCTCAAGATACAACTATATCTTGTACTTGTGCTTGCTTACACCAATTTATTACAATTCATACAGTAATACACCAAAAATAATTCTATAAAACTGAGAGTTACTGACAATTTTCCGTACAAAACTATATTTTTTATCTATGAAAGTATAATCCAAATTCAAATAAAACATATTTAATAATTAAGGTGGTATTGTTATAAAGCTTGAAAAAAAAAATTGGTCTATTTAAAAGGAAAACAATATTTTAAAATAATTTTTGTTTGCAATGCAAACAAAAATCTTGTGACGCGCGGTGTTCAACTTTAGTCAGCGCCAGGCGCTTATCAAGGGAGGACGTATCGCTCGCTGTTGCGCCGCGCAAACGCGCCGGAGCTCGAAAAATATAGCGCAACCTGCGCAACGAACTCGTTTTGATACTAGTGAGTTTTTATTTTATTTATTAGTTATAATGATCTGATTGAAATGTAATATACACAAGTATTAACCCATGATATTGTAATGCGAAAATGTTATAGATTGGGTTCTCTTTTTTTGATGTTGGTTATATAGAAATATGTACGTAAATGTCATCGTCGTTAGTTTCGCTGTTGCATAATAATATTATTGGATATCTTTGATTCTTGCAGGATAATGAAAGCATATTTAATTCAGATTATCAGACTCAATCGGATACCAGTACAAATAATATGGTAAGTATTTTTTGTCACTCGCAACAGACATATTTGTTTTAATAAACTATTTACATTCCTAGTTTTTATTGTTGCAGGAAAATGAAGATACAATACATGGAAGACGAATTATAGATTTTAGTTATTTTTATAAATTAATTACTTATACCTAAAATTGATAAACATGGTGAATAGTTTGGTTGTCGATTAAATAATTTAAAAATTGTAAACGATTATTTGTTTATTGTAACTCAATCGAGCTATTCTAGGTTATAAAATTCATCGGTACAAATAATATTTCATAAACTATAAAACCAATAAACTATTTCGAAAATAAAAGTGGCAAAGTCTCAAGTTTGTTTGTGCCGCGTGGCGGTCCGCAGGTGTGCGTTGCGTATTTCACTAGACGCACACGCGCGCAAGTGCTGCCGGCTATCGTCTAATTTACCTAAACCTGAGCGATTCGATTTTGTAATAGCGCTCTTAAATTGTTTTATTTTTTTGTAGAACATTGATTTCTGCATATGACCTAATTTTGCTTTGAGTGTTTTTTATCATATTTTTTCTTTGTGGTAAGTAAATTGTGGTGTATGATTCGGATTATGAATAAAGCTCGTTGGTTATTTATAAAATCGTTTGTATTTTTTGCGGTTAATTTTGCGCATTTGGACTTGGTCTTAGAAATTATTGCTGGTGTCTACCTATACTATAATATTGTGATGAATAATCAACGAATAATTATATTCTTTGTCACAAGACCATGCAATTTCAAAATGAGATCCAGAAGGATGACAAGAAGCCCAAATTGGAAGCTGAAAAACAATAAAAGAGTAACTAGGTATTAATCCATTCCTGAACTTTTGGCTTGCTGACTCAGATTTTAAAAAGGCATCGTTATACAATACGACTTTAAACGATCTCTAAAGGTCATGGTTTGGTATTACCATGGTATTACAAATATTTAATTTACTTTTATTGTGATTTATAGCTTTGGTCATACGTGTAATAGGATTACCCGGGGATTCTCGAAAAATGTCCTTCAGTACTTAAGTATCTTGTAGATTCGAACAATTTAAGCTTTATCTTTTATACTTTATTTATTTATTATGGTTGACTACGGTGTCTGTAAAACTTAGTTTATTATCCTTTATTAGTAATTCCGGGTATTCATATGCTCTCAGCCTTTTATTTTTTTAGGAAACAACAACACCATATACGACATAACTTAATTATATTGACGTGATTGATACAGTAGACGCATTTCCTAACTACGCAATGGGCTCGTCCGGAAATCGCGGCCCTAAAGACAATGATGCTTACATCCTACCATCTTTAAACTGTTCATCCAAATTGTAATGCCACCTACTTTAATACCACCTCAATCATAGACTGCAGTAAAAAATGGAGTTCGTTAGCATTGTACCATGGACTGTACCTAGGCCTCTGATACTCGCTCACCATTCCTAATACGACTATGTCAGGTGGAGCGACCCTATAAGACGACCAACATAACTTTACCATCAATTAGGACAAATTAAACCTTATTGCTGAGCCATAAAGGTGTGTGACACAATTTGAGCGGCAAAAACCCGGTTGTCATAGACCACGTCGTGTGCAAAAGATCACGACCAATAGTTCATATTGTATTTCTTTATAAACGTCAACAAAAATGAGCGCATGTCCATATATAAAAATTTGCTAGGACATAATGGTGTGAGTTGGTTCGTGTGTGTATCTAGTTTGGTAAACCTTGGTACCTTCGTGGGAATGTTATGGTTTTCTACGTTCTTACTTTGTGCTGATTTGAGGCTTTCACAAGTTTGAAAAGAAGAAGGAGAATTGAAGCTTTCAAACGTTTTAGATTGGTGAAACATGTCTTTTAAAAATTTTAAACATGGGAGATAGGTACTTACCTACTTCGTTTAAAGTTTGTGCTGAAATGCCGAAAATCAATCAAATCAGAGCAATGTCAAAAAATCAATGATAAAAAGCTTACGTAGAAAAATTAATTTAAGTAGTGGCATAGGCATGGATTTTCTCCTAATTTTGTCATGATTTAATAAGGAATAAGGATCTTGAGACTCAGAGCCATTAGGATGTCAGAATAATGTACCACTTTTCTGATTCACACTTTTGAGTTAGGTAATTAACAAAATCCCATGAGATGTGTCAATCATGAATCATGATCACCTTAACTCACCATCTATTTGGCCATTAACATAGGGTTCCTCAAACTTGTGTGAATCATCAAATCGAATTCAAAATCTTTCACAAACGTATTAGATTTAATTTTATAGCCAAAGGTTATTTGTTTCTCAGAACTGAATTCGTAGCATAATTTCTGGCGTCATTTAATGACGATTAGCGCAATCATTCGTTTTAAAATGACAGTTATTTTTAAATTACTTGATTAGGTTAATTTGCCGATTAGCATACCAGTTAACGGCACTTATTTTCTTAGCTTGCTTACTTAGCTGGCTATTCCTACTCATATTTGTTTATATCTTGAAATAAGTATAAATAGGTATGGTTTTATTGGGTGTGATTACAAGTACCTAAGTAAAATTAAAAATTTTATGAAAAAAAAATATCATAATTAAGACATTTAAAATAATAGGGGTTAAAGTATGAAATTGCCGATTTGTACTGAAAACCTAAATTGTATTTTTTTTTAATTTTTAACAAACTTATTTAATCAAAATAGTTGCCATTATTATCTATACATTGCGGTCATCTAATAAGAAGGTCATTTATGCCTTTACGATAGAACTCTGAGGATCTAGACTGCACAAACAGTGTGAAAGAATTTTGTTCTGCCTCCTGGGAAGAAACTTCTTGTGACGTAGATAATTGTCCAAATCACAAAAAAAATGGTCGTCCGTTAGAGCAAGGTCTGGCGAATATGGAGGAAGACGAATAGTTTCCAACTGCAGTTCCTGAAGAGTTAAAACGGTTTATTTTGCTGTATGAGGCCTCGCGTTGTCATGGAGCAATAGCGGTGAAGGTCGATTCATGAGTCGTGGCTGTTTTACTGCTAATTTTTTCAACATTATTCGGTGTTCGGCTGGGTATCTGGGTTTGACTAGGATCGGCGTTCACCGTCTCTCTTAATTTCTCGTTAATCACCTGTCAGGCGGTCTTTCTCATGGCTCGTTCTTCAAGTCGAAGTTTCCACCACGAAAGCGTTTAATCCAAAATCGCACGGCGCGTTCTTTAGCAGACACCTCTTCAAATGCAGCATTGATATTGCGGGCTGTTTCTGCCGTTCAATCCCGCGTCGGAACTCATATTCAAAAATTACTCAAATTTTCGCAGTATCCATCTTTCTTGTTTAAGTTGAATAACAAAAACAATTGAACATCGATAATCAAATGTTTCACATTTTTTAAAAGAAGAACATCACAGAAACCACGTGAAAAAAGTTCCATTCGAAAACCTCAAACCATGAAGGACTCTATGGCAATTCAAAAACCTACTAGAATAAAACGGCAATTTCATACTTTAACCCCTAATATTGAAGACTCCTTGACAATCAATGATTAAACATTTATTATATAGTTCTTATTAACACGAACGCGCCTAATATAATCATCATAAAAAAATAGAGCCAAGGTATTAAAATCGTCGTCCAGCCACCATAAAAGCATGATCCAGTCACTGCTTATAATCGATGTCAAGCTGTCAAGAAATAACAACACTATATAAATTGATGTGATAATTGCTACCGTGATCATTTTTCCCGCCATATTTGGCTATTCGCGCGAAAACATTGTTAGAAAAAGGCTGCTAAGGTTTTATTGGTCTGTCGTTATTGATGATGTCCTCCTAGCCGATTATCGGCTACGGCGGCTGTTCTCATGTAAGGAGATTAGCCAACTACGCAGGACATATTATAGTGCACGAGCATTTGCGCAGACACAGGTGCACTCACTATTCCTTAACTCTCATAGCCCGATGGGACGGTAATCCGACACGACCGGAGAGAGATCACAAGGGCGGATCCACCGTTGTGGGCACGATGGGCATGCCCACAACCTTATTAGACTTGTGACATCACACTTTTACGATTTTTTGAAATCGATAGGCTGATGATAACACTAGGGAACAAAATAAGACTTTTTTTGTTGCATTTAATTTTATGACTGTTGTTTACTAATTCGAGGTCACCATATTTTTTTTATAACAGCTTTAGTTTTTGAGGTACTTTTATGTCCCAAAACTCAAAAAAATTCGCGCTCGCTACGCTCGCGGCTTCTTCACTTTACAGTAGTTTAAGTCCAATCAGTGGCGTAGCGTGAGTATCTGCCGCCCGGGGCAGTTGTCGATTTTGCCGCCCCTTCCCGTGTATTTTTTTTCTAACAAGTGTTCCTGGCTGTTTGTCATTTATAACCGACTTCGAAAAAAGGTTTTTTTTGTATCGACGTTAAACATCATCAAATGACCCTTCCCGCCGTGGGTTAGCAGCGGTGCGGGAGTGTCAGACTCTTACTGACTAAAAACCGTCGTGTTCCGTCGAAGGTCTTTTATGTTCCAGAGCCGCGGTAACTCTTTCGAACAACCCGCAGCCCCGGCAGAAGCGGGAGGTTCTCAAGTAGACTGTTCTTTTATATCTTTGTAACTTGATTTCTTGAAGGTTTTAAAATTCAAATGCGCGAGCGAAGCGAGCGGGAAATTTTTATCGGACTTAAATCAAATATTACGTAAAATTTTGCCCAAACGTACTTAACTTTTTGTTTGTTGACAGATGCAAAAATAAGGGCATATCGTTTTTGAATACGCGAGCGAAGCGAGCGCGAAATTTTTATCGGACTTTAAACAAAAACTACGTAAAATTTAGCCCAAACGTACTTAACTTTTTGTTTGTTGACAGATGCAAAAATAAGGGTACATCGTTTTTTATACGCGAGCGAAGCGAGCGCGAAATTTTTACAGTTACAGTTACAGCCTTTTTATCGTCCCACTGCTGGGCACAGGCCTCCTCTCACACGGAGAAGAATTGAGCATTAATCACCACGCTTGCTCAATGCGGGTTGGTGATTTCAGACTATATAAGGCCAGGTTTCCTCAAGATGTTTTCCTTCACCTTTTTATCAGCCATTGGTGTCTAAGATATACTTAGAAAGTACATACAAACTTAGAAAAGTTGCATTGGTACTTGCCTGACCTGGATTCGAACCCGCGCCCTCATACTCGAGAGAACACACAGAACCACGACTCATAAAACAAAAATTACGTATAATTTTGCCCAAACGTACTTAATTTTTTGTTTGTTGACAAATGCAAAATTAAGCGCATACACTTTCTGAATACGCGAGCGAAGCGAGCGCGAAATTTTAATTATTTTTTATTTAAGACTCAAAACCAAAATTACGTAAAATGTATTGTCACGTGTGTTTTAAGTACCGACAATAATTAGTTTGAAAAGTTTTAACTTTCTTGTTTAATGTTTTGTTATTGTTAGGCAGTTTTATGTAGCGGCGCAGATACTAGTTGCGAACATTTTTTTTTTATTGGGTAAATTTTGCCGCCCCCTGAAAGCTGCCGCCCGGGGAATTTGCCCCCCCTGCCCCCCCCACGCTACGCCACTGAGTCCAATGTCGAAAACGTTAGATTACTTTAAGTTAATATAATATAACGCCCTCTTTCAGCACTTTCTGGTTGTGAAGGAGCGGTGAAGAACAAAACAAACTTCCCACTATTTTTCATTTTTTAGTTGTTTTGGTACTGTTTTGTTCCAAAACTCAAAAAATTTCGCGCTCGCTCCGCTCGCGGTTTTTTACTTGTTTGGGTGGTTTCGTGTCCCAAGACTCCAAAATTTTGCGCTCGCTTCTTATTTGCACAGTACTTTTTCTATAATTTCTATACGTATGTTTGTGGCATAGAACTCAAAAAATTTCGTGCTCGCTCCGCTCGCGCAACTTTATACGGTTTTATGCCAGGTCTTCGCTTCTGGTTTTATAACTTGGTAACTACGACGAAATCTAAAAATGTTCCGGCTTGCTACGCTCGCGCAAAAAACAAAACTACTCACAATCTTTCCATACATAAGGGTGCTTTAGTAATGATTGCACCCGACGATAAATGAGTAGAGACGGAACTGATAGTGAGCATACTTAGTATGCGTTTAGATATATTTAAAAAAAAGTCAAATATCGTCAATCGCGTTTTTAGCATTATTAGATTGGTTCGTAATTTTATTTTGTTGCCCCGGGTGCCACCCGATGCTATGCCGCCACTGGTAATAGTTGAGAAGTGCACCAAATGCGTCAAACCCTCCCTATATTGGCTTATAGGCTACTAGAAGTTATTGATTGAAATAGATTTGGATCGAAACGGTCATTTTTTTTTTTGTATCGGCTCCGACTTTCTCCTAAGTTTATTTTCATTCCTAATGCCAAAGTCCTGATGCTCAGAAACCAGGAAATAATTTAATTCAAAAGTTCATAAACGACTATTATAATTTTTAATGAGCATTTTCATGCTCCGACTTGTACTTTTCTAGTAGCCGTTTCTAGTTCCGATTTTCTAGTAGCTGTGACCACAACCTTTTTTCAGGGCTGGATCCGCGCTTGAGAGATCAGGCGCAGGACCGACATTTACGTGCTCTCCGATGCACGGGTGTATCAATCACCAGCTTCCAGGCTCCGGGCTGCTTTGTGAAAGTCTTCTAAAACCCACAAAGCGATTTCGGCCCGACTCGGGAATCGAACCCGAGACCTCGTGCTCAGCAGCCGCACTTGCGACAGCTAGACCAACGAGGCAGTTATTATCATTGAATTTAAAAATTAAAACGTACTCGTTTCGTAGAAAAGAAGAATATGGGTGCATGATCTAAATTGAACTGACCCAATTGATATTTATCTTCCTCGAAATGCAAGTAGGACCCAAAATGTCACCTTGAGGAATCCAATCTTTTCATCAAGTTTATTCGAAAATTCGGTGGCTATAAATTACATTTGATTTGGTAATGGTTAAGGATACTTGGACATGAAATTTCGTAAGTTAAGCTAACTAGCTGTATTCAGAATTCAGCTTCGTACGCCATGTCGTCATCTAACGATGTTGATTGACGCGCGATTAACTGTTAGCACTCTCTCAACGTAAAAGGATAAGCTTTAGATTGCGTATATTCAGACATAGGTACTTAATATTGGAAATGTAAATTCAGTTAGTTCGTCCGTGTGATTGAACTGCTGAAATGATTATGGTAGTAGTGAGCCTGATAAAATAGCGACGAAAGAATCTCTGGCTGCTGTTGAATACACTATCTTCAATCTAATTAACCATTAAGCCCATGCACTCTGCAATGTAATTAGAACTTATCTCAAAATGGAAAACCTAACTAATCTGCATTGAATTCATATTAATTTGTCTCACCTCTGCCTACTTTAGAAATATTTAGTCTACATACGGCCAAAGAAATCTAAATAAGGCAATAAAACCTATTTGTTTTAAAGTGGTCCGAATAAATTTGGTCCACTTTACGAGTGTACTTACGTGGGACACGGATGAAAGACACATTAACTCAGGTAATAAAAACTCAGTACCAACCTACTGAAACGGCATACCTACCTAATGTTAGAAAAACCAAATAGGCTGCTCGCTTCCGAACTGGCAATAAAACCAATTAATTTCATTCATAATTTATAAGTTTACACAAAAACGGAGTCATAACGAATCTACTTGATTCTTACGTGAGAATTTCTCGTATAAAATGGCAATAAGCAATGTTTTGTGTCATTAAGCTGTGGATAAATATCCTCTAGGTAGCGGCATAAAGTATTTGGCACCCAGCAGGCGTTAGGAAGGCTGACGACAGTTTTTGCGAAGCTGGAATCCTGTGTAGCGATTACTTAGTAAAGTCTCGCTGTTTGCGCTTAAGCCTTCTAAATATTTGCTTATTTATAAAGGGGTGTCTATATTGAAGTTTAGCCTATACATTTGTGCCCCTTATCTACGTAGATACGGTTACGAAAGATGGGTAGTATGCGTTGGGAATTCGCTGTACCAAGTCTTTCTTGATCATTTCCGGGTCTTGACAAGACCCATATCCAAGCACCCATAATTTTATACACCACTTTGCGTCTTGGGACAAGACAAGTAATATAATTAGAACGTAAAAAGGCTTACATAAATTGATATTCACTTAATTAACTGTTTAACAATCTCTTTCCTAAAATGTGTATGTGTGGTATTTACCACACTTGTCACTGCCAAACCGACTGCCAAAAATGGCTTAGTTTTTTTTAAAATAATTTCACTGATCTAGAATAAATAAAAACCATTAGGCACGTTAAGCTAGGCCTTAGAAGTCAGCGGGCGGTGTGTCTCGACGCGGGGCGCTCTCGGCAGTGTGAGAAAAATATCCTAACCCTCACCTAGATCGACAGGCGCCGTCAGCGCTTCGGCTGTCCTTTACCACGCTATTTATTGCAAACCGTGAGATATGACGCGGTTATGCACCGGGTTAATGCTATTACGTTTTTTTGTACCTGAGCAATTTGTATTTGCGTTTGTTTTCATGTCAATTCTGGGTCATATTGACTTAGTTATAGCATAACTAGCTTTCCGCCCGCGGCTTCGCCCGCGTGGAATTCGGTTATATTGCGGTATAAATCACAACTATAAGAAAATCATCAAAAGACCCCTCCCGCTGTGGGTTAGCAGCGGTGAGGGAGTGTCAGACTCTTACTGACTAAAATTGTCGTGTTCCGTCCTAGGCCTTTTATATACCAGGGCCGCGGTAACTCTTTCGAACAACCCGCAGCCCCGGCTGGCCCTGGCCCTACTGGGCCCCACTGATTTCAAAACACCTTAAGAAGACTAATTCGCGGCGAACCTTAACACCGCGATACAGAAAAGCACAACGCCATCTATCGAGCTATCGGGAAGCTCGCGATTGAACAATGAGCTACAGGTTAAAGCGCGAGATATTCGCGCACTTCTTACGTATCTTAAAAAAACAACGTCACAACGTTTTAAAAAGCTATCATTCCACTTCTTACGTATTTTAAAAACACATCGTTACCACGTTTTAAAAACACCCAGCGCCATCTATCGCATACCTCAAGAACTAAATAACTTAACTAATACATATACCAATTAGTAATTCGTTGAATTATAGTTATTTCAGGATAAGTAGATGTAAAAAAACAGTTAAGACGATAAAACAAATTGTACGTCATCCCTCGGGAATTCCTCATTTTCGAGGATTCATTATCGTATCATTTTTTAAACGACACACAGCGCCATCTACAATCCATCCATCAAGCAAACAATATTTTTGTTTTCCCTCGGGAATATCTATTTTTTTCGGGATAAAAAGTACCCTATTATTTAATCCGGACTTCTAACTTTACGTCTGCAAAATTTCAAAGCAATCGGTTCAGTAGTTACGGCGTGAAAGCGGAACAAACAAACAAACAAACAAACAAACTCACTTTCCGATTTATAATATTAGTAAGGATAGGGTCTTCTTTTAAGAGGATTTCTGTTTGGGTACTCTTATATAGTGTCCGTGGGTTGAAAATATGCTGATGTTTTTCCCTGTTTCCTGTCAAGTTTTAAAGAATGGCTTCATTACTTTATATCTGTGTCCCTTCAAAATTACCTGCCTACTCAAAGAGGCATTCACCTTAAAAGTTCAACAAAGAGCAAAATCTCATTCAATGGACCACCAGGAAAAGAATCAAAATTATTTATAAGCTTCATATATACCAAAACTGGGTATTGTATCGTTGAATAAGTATTTTTGCTTGCCTTATTTACCTACTCAAAAGCGCGTTTTGATGCCCACGCTTGCCGCCAACAGAGTTCGACAAAAATGTCGTTTTACTGCATACATTGTGATGTCAGATGACCTTGCAAACAGCACGTGTGAGACCTCCGTGGTTTAAAGGATTTGGCTTATTAATCTGGCTACCATCTCATCTTCAATAAAAAAAAAACTTTCTCTGAGTGTGAGGACATTTTTACGGGCGTCTTATCATCGCTTGCAGTGTTCTTATACTTAGTGCCGTTTTTGAAAAGCTGCAATCTGTCCATCTAGGTATATTCTTGGTGTTCAAAGAACATCTTACATTTTTTCTCTCAGCTAAAAGCTTTGCCTTTACTAATTTTCTCAACTTAACATACTGAGGAGCCTAAATATTAGTAGGTGGGTAGGTAAGCAAGTCTTGCACTTCCAGGCGTTACCTACATCTTGCAATGATCATGGTGCACAACAGCTTACCGAAAAAATGTTTAAAGGAAAGAGTAGTATTGGCGCCGAGAGTTTGTAAGTAAATTGTTTGACCTTAGCTACTAGGTATTGCACGAGTTTTACTAGCTTAACATTCAATAACATGATAAGTATACATAATGGATGACAGTGTTAGTCGTGTACGTACAACATCAATAAATATTGTGGTTATCAATTAAATCATCAACGAACTCAATTTTTATGGTCGACATTTATGATCGAGAAACGAGGCCCATAAACACGGATTTTTAATAGCCATAGGTGCAAAAATATTTTTATTATGGTCACACTAACGTATTTTACCTTACGTTTACGGCCAGTTACATGCATTGTGCTAAATAGACATATTCGATTTATAAATAATTTTCCTTTACATAAAATGAGTCACCATTTTAATTACACTGAACTGTTTTTATTTTGCTCATTTATTTTTAATCTTTATCCTTTAATTCTAAGTATAAATGCGCATGTATTTACAAGTAAGTAGTTCCAATGGCCTACTAGTATGATTGACCCATTCAACTATGGCCTGCTTTTAACTCACTTTTAATTATAAGTAAATGTTTTGTGTTTGTGCATGTCAGAGGTTTAAAGTGCCTATAAAAAGGTGAATTTAAGAATCGTAAAAAATCTTATATGATAATTAGTAAAAATAATACTTATTGTGTTACAAAGTATGAAGTAACGTAGTGTGTAATGCTACCTATGTATTTTGTGGTAATGCGTTTACCATATTTGTCTCATGTTGACAGTTTGAGTCATATTATTTTTCAGCTCAAGATAAGCTTTTGATTAATTAAAGGCCTAAATATTGTTGACGGTTTTCCTTATTTTGCAAGATATTCCTGCGTAGCCTGATTTCGTAATTTTAATTAGCCGTAAATTCGAGTTTAGAACGGATCTGTGGGATAAATAAGGGTAATGAACTCTTTGCTTCAAGGTTTTTTTTTTAATAATTATGAAAGACGTTTTGATTTGATTTCGGCATTAAGTTGAGAGCTTTCAAAGTTTCAAATACTTATGGAATTTCAGTTTTGCTAAATACCCGTTACCGTTACCCGTTGTTTTGCTAGTACTGGCTCAACTAACTTTAAAACAAAAACGGCGAATAGAGTTACTCCCTCACCAGTAAATAAAAAATAACCAAGGTGTCTGTGACGTGTAAAAACTACAACAATAAACAAAATTAGTGTCAATCTAAGCCAAACTTCGAACAGTTTTGTCCTAAAAAGGCACAACCATTCTATATGGCATTGCCAATACTTTAATCAGTACTCCATCTACGTCCAGGTTCATGTATAACTGTCAACGTGAATACAAAATCATAATAATATGTGATCATGATTCGCAGACCGCTTCGCCGTCACGTCAGATAATCGAATAATTCAGGGAACTGTCATGGCTGCCGTATTTGGCGGGAAAGCAATCCGCTTAAGCCCAAATGGGCATGTGGGATACTACTCTTTGGTTCTTTATTGCATGACATGGTGTTGCATAAGTATAAAAGTGTTGCATTTTTACCTAACGCAACGGGCTTTAACTTAGTAGGTACATTGCGTAATAAGGCGTCAGAGTTTTATTTGATGTTTAAGCATAGGTAATTCGCTGTTTCTTGCATAAAAGATAGAGGGAGTTAAGCTCGTTTAAAAATGGTAGATAGTTCACAAGGTGTAACGAGTGCATACCTATTCCATTAACTTTACCTAGGTTCTAAATCTCAAACTGATTTCGACGAACAAGCTTGATACAATTTAATATCTGTGAGAATGGTATAGACGAAATAGGACAAAACCCCATTAACCCTCAAGTTAGAACGAAGACTGTAGATGTCCATGCAGATTAGTATGCAAAAGGGAGTAAGTATTGTGAGTAATTAGCTGAGACCCTTAATAGGTTTATAATTGACGCAATCAGACCGTAAAATAGTAAGTCACACCTTACTTCACTATAACATATCTTAGATAATTGAACGACTAGTATTTACGATGCTTAGAACAACTTGTTTTAGTATTGATTGAAAATGATGGGTTACAGCTTTCTACAGAAGGTATGTGTCACTCAGAATTGGAATTCCAAATGAATCACGGATTTAACAACAGCAATTAATTTGTACTGAGAATTTTCTAAATATAAATCCTGTAAGTGTCTGTTTGAGTTGAAAACATTTATTTGGACTTTGGAATTTTATGACCGAACTGAAAATGGAAGCTTTGAATAACTGAGACATACTTTTGGACAAAAATACCTACTTACTTTATGAACTTTTTGTGTGGTTTTGAAAAGGGAACAGTCAAAAAAACTTAATTCCAAAGTAAATAGGTGAAGTCAGAACTGTACAGTTCAGTAGAACAGATTACACAAAATTAACGAGGCGCAGTAGTAAAAAGCTATTACATTCGTCTTGGTTCCAGCAACTTGTATCGAAACAATGAGAGAGATCGACGCGTGGGCATTGGGCGGCAACATCATATAAGGCGCAGCTACACTGAATAGTATAGAAAAAACAAATAATATCTAATAATCCTTAGTAAATGCGAAAATCTGCCTATCTCATTTTCGATTACACTAAGTGTCTAGTTCACTAGGGACATAAGAATTTATCGTTATACCTAAGCTATCACAAGAATAAGAACGTATGCCATGGCCATCCTCATTATCGGCCTTTTTGTCTTTCTCCAGTGGGTCCTGACTGGCCCTGTTCTCAATTACGTATAGAGAAGACAGAATACACGTCACTGAAAAGAGAGAGGGGAAGTTCATTTTTGGATTTGCTTCTAAGCTAGGCACCTTCTTCTTTACACCTTCATTCTTTGGGAAATCGAGATAAGGCTTGACAGCGCAAAACTGTTTAAGAATACTTCTTACCCATTTTAGCAAAATTCCATCCATGTAAGTACCTACTTGCCTTAGACTTTTGCGGTGCAGGTGGTATCAGGTCCACTGTACGTTTTTCGTATCATAGCTTATTTGTTTACCACTCGGCTAGATTAGCCATCTTCGAATAAATAGCGATTTGTTCAGAGACATGACATTCTATAGGTAGAAGCAAGCCCTTTGAGTTTTAGATTGGTGTTAATCAAAATTGCCATTCTACAATTTCTGGGACTATGCTATGAAACTATGAGGATAATTCGTTTAGTGTTTAAGTTGAAGGGAATTCTCACCTATCATGTATTTATACTAAGGTGTAAATAAAAGGTTTCAATAAAAATAAATGTGAAAGTGATTGAACTTGACCGCTTATCAGATCTTGTTTCGATTTTACTCGAACCTGTCCGTTTTGTAAACATGTTTTGGCGGGATCTTCGCAGAATTTTGTGGCGTAATTATTGAATTCGCGCAGCAGAATTATCTCTCATTGGAATTGATAAAAATGTAAGATACTGTGTTTTTCGGCTTGTTCGTTGATTCCATGGCTCAGCGATGGCAAGTTGGCAGGTACGAAGGGTGCGGAATTGGATCCCGTTCATGGTAGTGCTAGGTCTAAATAGTGTTTTGGGTTCTTGGTGGTAGGTACTGTTCCTATAGTTAAAGCTACTGAACCTACATTTTTTTAAAGCTTAAATGCAAGAACGCAATTCCACCAATTAGGTACCTAAGACTAACTAATTTATGTAGACGTCTGAATTAACGATACAACAAATATCCCTAATGTATGTAAAGAGTTCTTTTTATTTTGTTTCTAATTGTCTGAATTAAAATTTGTGTGACACAGACTTTACAGTCACAAGGTTTTAAGACGTTTCTTTTTGTCGTCCAACGATAAATCGGGCAAGCCCACGCTTCCGCAGCCTATTATTTACATAATCAAACGATCATTCCGCATCGGTTGGCAACTTGGACTCGGTAATGAGTGAAACAAAACGTAATAGGCTAGTTTCCTAAAAAATAATAATTAGTCCGTCTTGTAGATTGTCCAAAATTAAGCGATACGTATTTTTTCTTTTTTAAATTGGATCAGAACTTGTTAAGATATAGCGTGTTAAAGTTGAGTGTGACGTCACAAGTTGCTACAATTTTCAGGACACTGTGACGTAAAAGGCCCCCACTCCTAATTTTTGAAGTGTATTATCTTTGTCATTTTATGTTTAATTAAAAAAAGAAAAAATACGTATCCAATATTTTTTGATTATCTAAAAAGCGGACTAAATATTATTTCATTATTTCGACCCTGGACACTACCCTTGTATTGTTCTTTTTTTGAATGTTGGTAGTACCTAACTAAGTCTATGTAGGCATAGAGATATAGATAAAGCCCTGCGACAATTTTTCAGGTTCATCGAATTTTATATTTTTTTATTTTGAATTTAAATGGTTTAATTTAAATATTTTTTTATGAATCGATGCAAAAAAAATAAGTGCATAAATCTTAGCAGTGTTTCTAAACCTGCTGGTGTGATTGATTGATTTATGCATGGGTATGTAATCAAAAATATACCTAATACTTATTTGATTAATTAGGTGTGATTTGGTATAATTGACACGGATTAGTAGGCAGTTTGACCATTTGTACATTCCTAAATTAGGGAGGTTTATGAACCTGCAGTCATTTTCTATGTAAATTGCTGATTAAAGTTAAGGGTAAGCCTTCAATGGGATTCAAATGGGGTTGGAATCAGATTTATGTAGGAGTTCCAGCGAGCCAATTAATTTTGCTATGCTGAACAAACATATGAGTAGGTAAGTTCTTAATTAAAAGGATCTATTATTGCGCACAACATATAGGTTACCTTCATATCAGTATTTAATACAGTGGCCTATTTTCCTTTAGCATGCTCTACCTACCTGTCTGTAATTTTGAGATAAGCAAATAGTGACCAAGCTATGATAGATATCTAGAATTACTATGAATCGGATAAGCTAAATGAATAGATGCAATTTTAAATGACTTGCAAAGTTTTATCAGTTAGCTCTATAAGTACTACACAGACACACACGTCACGGTGATAAAATAAACACATGAGCTCATAACGATAACAATTAAAATTTATTAATAAAAAATAAATAAATCTCAAAATATATCTCATACAAAATAAAATATAGTTATTTATAAGTAATAATTAATAGTATGGCAAAAGGAGAATTAAATAGTAGGTACCTAATTGGAAATAGTCCGGCAGTGCACCACTCACAACACTATCACGCGAATGTCCGGTCGATGTAGTCGCAGTCGAACTCCGCGAAGAACGAGTCGAACGGCGACAGCGAGTCCTCCGCGAACTCCGACGGCGTCTCCTGCTCCGTGGAGAACTCGGACAGGTCGGAGCACAGCGGCGAGGGCCAGCGCTCGGGGCGCGCGCCCTCGGGCTCCGGGCTGGTCTCCCGCAGCGCCGCCGACAGCGCCGTGATGTAGCGCATGGCCAGCCGCAGCGTGGTGATCTTGGTGAGCTTCTCGCAGGGCACCGGCGTGCCCGTGATGGCGGACGCGGGCACGGCGCGGCGCAGCGTCTCGAAGGCGCGGTTGATCTCGCGCATGCGGCTGCGCTCCCTGGCGTTGGCCGTCTTGCGGCGGTACTTGCTGAGCGGCTGCGGCGTGCGGCGCGCGCGCGGCTCGCGGCTGCGCGCGGCGCGGGGCCGCAGCTGGTACTTGTCGTGATCGGGCATGGAGTGACGCCGGCGGCCGCCCCACGCGACCACGCCGCCCGCGCAACGTCGCCGCAAGAAAAATACGCTCACTCCGCCCACTTGCCCCGCTCCGTTCATGTACAGTCACGCAGGGAGCTTTTAACATTGCATTGTATTGAAATAAAACCTACACAATTACGATAAACATAAATTATGGAAAATACGAAGTGTCAAATGGAACATGATATTTTATGTTGCAGGAATTTGACCAAATTTTATTGTTGCAATAAGATAAGTATCTGCCCACACTTTAGAATGTGCATATTTTAACTTTAAGTATTAAGTCATTCACTCATCATACTAAGTGGTTCCATCCATCGTGGTTTTTCCATAGGAAGACCCAATACCTAATGTAAAAACTTAATTCTCAGTAGTAATACTTATTTTTAAAAATAGGACACATGATGATGATGCATTAAATAAGTGATTAGGTGCTCTAACTAGAGCCATATTGTTTACCACCATAGACACCATAACACTTGACCGCTCTCCTGTACCTCCGTTACAATGAATGAACAACATCCAGCTACATAAGTCATTGGGTAATGGCTAGTAATCCGATTGATATCATTTGCATATTCGATTCGGCATTTCCGTTGTAAAGGCTCTGCGTGGACTAATTGTTTACCGACCTTGCCGAAGTACTCAACTGTTCCTACGTGGGTTACCATCACGTGTAGGCGATCATCGGTGACGCAAAATGTCATTATGTAATGCTACTACTTGATTGCATAGATTGCAATTGCAATTTGGCCCTTTGCACTTTAAGTTAGGCAACGTTATATTGCAAGTTTCTTTTATGCATACCTAAATCGCACCCACGATCTCGCTTCATGAAGAAATTGGTGTTAATTTATTAATGCTACGAAGCAAAAACTTAAAATTACTTTTATTTCCACTACTTATCTCACAAATAATATCTTTTTCATACGTCTATTGAAAACTTTAATTGAAGTTACTGGCTGTCTAGCTACATACCGAAGTCACAGCAAGAAACCAATTAAAAATAAAATTAATTAAGGCGGGAAAATCGTTCCATATTTATTACACGAAGGAGGTCAGCTGCAGTTTTTAGTTAACGCTGTTTTACTTTACTAACAGTTAACTTGTAATTAATTAAGACTTCGTTAGCAATGGAGCAACAATGTAAATTGCTGCTATACTTAGACAGCAGGCGTTACTTACATGACATGAAAACTAACTGCATGGATTTCCTAGAACAATTAACTGACAAAACGGTCTGTAAGTTTCCACCATTACGGTTTTTATTGGAGGTTGACATTATGGATTTATTTGATATGTTTCCCGAGATAGGGGAACTATTGATAAAAGAACCAACTAAAGTAAAAAATATGTGCAACGATGTTTTGTTTGCATGCCTTCAGGCTATCGACCTCGAGATAAAGAATCGTATCGAACATGCGCAGGTTGCCGTAACACTCCGTTTGAAGAGCGTTCCCAGACTTTTGAAATCTAATCCTCGACATTATAATGGCTTGGTGACAATTGATGGATTGCTGATAAGTTATTCGAAGCCGGAGAGCTATGTTTACCATTCCGTTTGGTCATGTCCTGAGGAATGTGAAGGCAGCGAAGTTATCTTACACTACATACCCAAACACCCACCAAAATGCTTTGTGTGCAAAAGTATTCTATTTGAAAACAGCGGATTTAGGCGATGTGGAGAACAAGTGACTGCTACATTTAAAATTCCAGATCAACAACTACTAAAACGTTTTCATATTCCCGACGATTTATTTCCAAAGCTAAATCTCGGATTGAGATACATCTTGCATGTCGTTGTCACGAAAAAGAATACAGTTGTCTGGTCTTTAGAAAAAGTAATTCCTTTGGCTGCACCAATAACTAGCTCCATACCTAAAGATGTAGAAGATTTGTTCAAGGCTTGCAAAGGTATACCTTGGAAGTTCATATACTGTCTCGCTTCAAGTATAGGCGTGAATATTTGCCCTTTGAACTGCTTCATGCACCTTAAGATAAACCTGCTATTGAGTCTTACAAGTATAAAGGCAAACGCGATAACCGGTGCAAGTATTGTGCACGTCTTAGCTGGAGGATTTGATACGAGATATGTGGGGGAAATAATGACTGAAGCAGCTAAACTGGCTGATAGACACGTGATTTTAGGAACAGCCAATTCTTTGGCTTCAACTGCTTTAATAAGCAGTTCAGGAGGAGTCTGTATGCTACCATTACCTCTCCACATCTACCATCAGAAGCAAGTGTCATCTGTTCTCTCAGCTATAGAAACGGGGAATATAAATACTGGCACAGGACCAACAAAGCTAAAGTCCGCAGTTTGGGCTCAAGGCATGGATTTCAAGAAGATGATTCTGTTCAACGTTGCCAGCGTGTTCGGTAACGTCTGTCGAGGTGATTGCGGAGAATACTACGACGAAATAGTCGACTTTATGACGCAGCAGGCCGTAGAACCAGCAGGAGTAGGTAAAGAAGAGATACAAGCCCTGAAAGATGTGGCAAAGTATATTGACCTCGTCGCAGGAGTTGAAGTAGATTTAGATGATGCCACAGAGAATTTGTTGAGGAGTTACTTTCTAGCTGCTCGTAAAGAGAATACAAGAAGTGTTTCAGTCGGTAGCATGAGCGCTCTGGTGGCAATTTGCTTGACTTCAGCCAGGCTTTGTCGTAGGAAGATTGCGAACATTGATGACGCTGTTTTCGCTATTTGGTTACACGTCAGCGGTAGTCCCGAGCCAAGGTTCGCCCCCGAAGAGTACCTACAAACCCCGGCAGACGTGAGAAAATTACAAAAAATAATTAATAACTTCAAAGATTGGTTAGAACAATTTACCGGTAGTTTACTTTGAGTTTTTCCTGCTTTGCGGGTTGCAAGGTGACTTTGTTAGCAGTTTTTTTCATACAATAGGCACTTTGTTCATTTTATGTTTCGTTCCCTATACAAGTACCAGCCTGTGTGCTTTTAAGGAACCAATGTTTTTGAGTCTTTAATTAAAACATAAAGTAAAATTATAGCTGTTTTAATTGCATAAAAGTTCTAACAGAACATAGATTTGCTTAAATTCAACAATATATTTAAAACATGTATATTTTTTATTTTTTAAATGTTATTCATATATTATGCTTTTTGACTAGAACACAAAAAATAGGTATCTGTTAGAATTAAATAAATTCGTTAAAATAATAGTAAATTCCATTCAATAGGTAGCAATTTCAATTCGTTAGTAACACCAAAACATAAAAAATAACAATAGGTACTTAATATCTAAAACTAAGTATTACATAAAGTAATATATCTAGCACCATATTACAATAACTAATTCCTAAAATAAAACACAGATAATAAGGCACATAATTACGTTATAAATCACAATCTCATAAACACTTAAGCGTCTTTTAAAAAGCTAAAGTCTAATATTGATTTGTTCAGCAGCTCTTTTTGGGAATTTAATTTCATAGACAAATTCATTTGACTCTTCCTGATTTTCAGACTGTCTTCAATAATGGACTTTAGTTCCTCGTCATCTTCTAACTTGTTAGTCATTCTCATGCAGTGATTAGACACAGGTTCACCAATTTTGAAATCCTTCTTCTCAAAAGACACCACACTATAAGGAACATTTGCAAAACCTTCAGCGTCTTTCACCACAAGACTGATAGTTGACCAAGTACAGTTTGTCAGTTCCTCCAGAACATTGCTTAGGTCAGCGGCCAATTTATTTGTATTATCTGCTGCATTGAGTACAATATCACCAATCTTGGAGAACTCTGTGCTTACATCCATAAGTTTCAGTACAAATGGTTGTTGGTGAACTTCTTCTAATATCTTGCTTCTGACTTTGAGACAGTCATAGCTTATTTTGGTAATGTCAGTGCATTGCTTCTCCCTTGATCGGTTCATGGATTCTGCTTTTTTATGAGCTAAGAAGGCTTTGTAAGCATTAGCATATACTGCTTGGTAATTGTATTTAGTGACAAAGTTGTTGATATCAGCAGTAATAACTTCATTGCTTCGTCTAGTGGCAGACTGAAGTCTCACTGTAAGTTGAGTCCACGCGGTTTGCAGTTTGTTTATTCTTTCCGAGATATCATCTGTATTCTTGAATATTTTTTCAAAACCACCAAGAAGGTTTGTTCCATTAGGGCCATCTTGTAATGCAGAAATGTGTGTTTTACCAGCATCAGTCAACTGTTTCAGGGTTTCATGTTTAGCTAGAAGATTCCCAAGATTTTTATCAACGGAGTTATGTTTGAGTAGCAATTGTTTTCCTTCATATTTCAACGACTCTGCTCTTACAAACAATCCATTGATAAGTGAGTCATATATTTCCATTTGTGACAAGACAAGATAGAAACCATTTTTGTATAGATTTTGGCTGTTCTTGAAGTTATATAATGTCTTTGGGTGTTCTAGACACCTTTGTATAGCCATTGGCACTATTGCTTTTACATTATCTTTGATGATATACTTCTTATTGTACAAGAATAACATGATGTTTTCATTCCAATATTTAACTATACATTCATCGTCTGCAGGCTCCATATAGTTCATCTGAGTGATTAATATCTGTTCACTCATGGGTATCTGAGTATCATTGAATATTTTAGATTTCAGCATTAGAACTGTGGTTGCCTCATCAACTTCATAAGCTAGCGGGGACAATGTTGCTACAGAAAATATTTTGACTATTTTCTTTGTTAAAATCTTTTCAAGGACATCAAAAATAACTATCTTGCTAGCTGCTTCTTTTTGTTCTGATGGTATGTTGAATGTGACTCTAGACGGTGCATCCCTGCCTCTCAACCTAGGGTCCCACTCTAAAGCAATTCTCAGCCAATCTTCAATGAGAGCTTTGAACGGTTTTGAAATAAAGTTTTCAGGGAACACTTCATTGGAATATTCAATATCACCATGGAAAGTTTCATACACACAAATATTCTCATGAGCCTTCTTCTTTACATGCGGCATCCACTGCACAGGAGCCATGAAAGGCAAAAATGGTCTCCTGCCACAAATAAGTTCAAATGCAACCAAACCGAATGACCAAAAATCAACAGAGTTACTGTAGGTTTTACTATAAATAATTTCTGGGGCTAAGTATTGTAAAGTTCCAACTAGACTGGCACAAACAGAGTTAGAATCTATTTCCTTAGCATAACCGAGGTCAATAAGTTTGTATATAACCTTCCTTTGGCCTTGAACAGCTACATTGGTCTGTACTGTGTCTAATATGTGCATGACTATGTTCTCTGGCTTGAGGTCTCTGTGTGTTATTTTGTTCTGATGGAGGAAATGCATGGCGTTTCTGAGATCACTCAGTATCTGCCTGATTTGTTGTTCCTTTAGACCTGAGCAGGATTCAGGCTTGTTGAGCACCTGTCGAAGGTCACCACCGCTGCAGTACTCCATGCAGAGTATTGGAAGGCGCGACGGGTTTGCGCGCTCCAACCCCGTTTCGAACTCTGGCGGCAGATCCTTTGTCCCCACAATATTGGGATTCCTGCAACTTTGTAACATTTCCACTTCCTTCGTCCATCGTTCTCTGTGTTTCTCACTAAGCTCGTTACCCCACTGGCAAGTCTTGATAGCTAGTTTCTCGTCTGTTTTTTTGTGTTTCCATAGCACTACTGTACCAAAACTTCCTTTTCCAAGTTCTCTTTCTTTTATCCAGTCGCCGATAAAGATTATGTCGTCCATTTCTTACGTGCCTACTGAAGTAGGCAATAAAACAGGAAAACGCAACTCTAAGAATTAGGCTATGATATAAAAATAACTTTGCGTTCAGTCGGTTTACACAAAAGCCACCACAGAGTACATTTGAAAGCCACCACAAACTTTGTTTGATAACTAGGTTTTTTATAGAGTCGATGTTCTTAGTTTATAGAAATAAATGCGTAAAAGGCATAAATCCATTGTTGTAACAGTCAGTTTTGAACGTTTTCACTGTCACATAACACTTATCTGTATTAGACACTTGTTTCTGAGAAAAAAACGACTTTCTTTTAGATAAGTTTCTGATAAAACGATTTAGGATCATCCACGACTTTATTGGATAATCGAGTGGCTTCGAAAAAACCTTATCTTACATTCATTCCGTTTTACGAAATGAAAACGATCAATGTTAAGATTATATTTACAACTAACTTATTCCAATTACTATGACAACATTAAAACGAATAAAAAGTGAAAGTGCTTAATTAATTAATTATTTTTCTAATATCCGCAATAATCTGGTTTTGTTTTCCAACACCACACGTCACCGCGTCAAAACGCAAACGTCATGTCAGTGACTGTCGTCTGTCAGTGTCAAATTAATTGCAGCAGTTGCAGTTGTTGCTGTTGGTTTTGCTTCGTCCGATGTTTATTATTTATGTAATTTTGAACATTAAAATCGCCTTAATTTTAAGATAAAATGTTAGATATAACCACTTCGTGTCGGACTTGTATGAAAGACAATGTAACCTTGGTGGATTTATATGGAACAGTTGAAATTGAGGAAAATTATCTTCAATTAGATGAATTGCTTGTTCAGTGCACTTCAACAGAGGTAACACCAGTGCTAAAACTTGAATATTTATTCTTGTTACATTATTATAATATTTAACTTGTAACATTGTGTAAAATTCAAGTATTTTAAAATTTTATTATTTAGGTGTCCAAGGAGGATGGGTTACCACAACACCTCTGCGATGCCTGTGTCAAGGTGCTCCAAGTGGCGTACACATTCCGCAAGCAGGCTGCGAAGGCGCAGGTTGAATTCAAAAAACTTCTACAGAGTTCCATAAAGCCAGAACCAGATGAAGTCAAATCAGAAAACGATGACTACTTCAGTAATTATGAAGATTTCAATTTTAATCCAGATGTTTCGAAAACTGAATTCAGTGAAGAATATTCATGTACCAAATGTAACAAACACTTTACAAAACAGAAGAAATACTTAAAACATTTAGAACTACACGAATTATCACTAGCGTGTACCGTTTGTGATAAGTTGTATTCTAATCAAAGTTTTTTGGACAGGCATATTGCTAAGCATCATAAGAGTGCATTTCTTGTTAGTGACGAGACCTTATTGGAGCAAATAGTGGAACAAAGTGGAGATGTTCAAGTTAAGACTGAGGCTGAGGAGCCGGCACAGTTGTTACAATGTCCCGACTGCCAGTTAACATTTACGAAGCAGAGATCACTGTCACAGCATATGAAGAAACATAGAAACAAGAATGAGTTAAAGGAGTTTATATGTGATGCGTGTGGGAAGGCATTTGCTATGAAACATTTGTTGAAGAGGCACTTGGCGCTGCACAGCGACGTGAAGATGCACAAATGTGAGAAATGCTCCAAAACATACTCCCGGCGAGATCAACTGATGGCACACATGTACACACATAAAGAACAAAAGCGTTATGTCTGTTCTTATTGCAATAAGGGTAAGATACTCTTCTGTTACCATTTTATGTATAATAGACTTCATTGAAAGTAAGATAACACTCAATGGTGTTACTGTCTGTTTAGATTTCATTCATCTAAGAAAACCTACAGGCTTTGTAAATCACAATATGAAAAAAATCTGCTATTACAGCTTAATGTAAGCATTAGTATAATTTAAATAAAAAAGACTAAATATTTTTTAACTATTGAAATTTTATGAAATGGTTTAGACATACCAAAAAAAAAGCCAAATTACCATTGTTATCATATAACTTGTAATATTCCAGGATTTATTCAAATGTGCAGTCTAAAAGACCATCTTCGGACCCACACGGGTGAGACGCCGTACCTTTGCTCTCAGTGTGGGAAGGGCTTTGCCAACAGTTCCAACCTGAGACAGCATATGATGAGGCACTCCGGCGTCAAGCCGTATGCCTGTCACCTGTGCCCTAAGACTTTTTGTACCAAAGGTTAGTTTATTTTAATGTTTTTTTATCATTTATTTATTTTCTAACATATGATTTACATTTTTAAATATTAAATATAAAAAATTATTTTAATTATTATTGTTTTTCTTAATGGACCAAGATTGGTGTATTGAAGAGGCAGTTCTTCATATTTGGCAAATAGAAGTTGGAAATAATTAGCAATATATTTAATTTAATATTAGGAATTTAATAAAAATGTATTTATTTTCCCTTCCTTTATTATTAAAAAAGTGGGTCTCTTCTCTTATTCTCTCATATGATTTGAAAATGTGGTCACGATATTTAGAGTTTCACATTATTACTTGAATGAGCTTATCTGATATTCAATACAATTGTCATGTGAACTGATAACAACATTGTCTATCTATACTACCACAGTGGCTCAGTCACTTTACAAACAGACTCATTTTCGCATTTATAATGTTAATCATCGAAACCATCATCAAAACCGCATCAAAATCCGTTTCGTAGTTTTGAAGATTTAAGCGTACAGGACCATAGGGACAGAAAAAGCGACTTTATCGCTGTTTATACTATGTAGTGAAGTAAAAATCCTGTTTCCAGGACAAATGACGTCCCACGTGGCGACCCACACCGGGGAGCACCCCTACAAATGCGAGGAGTGTGGAGCCGCCTTCACTAAGGGAAACTCCTTGAAGAAACACTCCTTGATACACCTTCCCGTCAGGCCGTTTCCTTGCGACACTTGTAACATGAGGTATGATCAGTGGCGGATTTACAAATTTGCCGCTAGTAGGCCATTCAATTTTTGCCGCCCCTAATGATTGTGAATTTAATGATATTTCTGTCAGTTACTAGATAATTTTTGCAACCCGCTATGTAACAAAGAGTTTAATGTTGACCTAACAAGTTTATTTGACAGCGAGTTTAAAGCGTAAAACCTCTCAATTGATTTTCATGAAACTCGCCCGTAAAACACCTGTAATACAAAAAAAAGCTAAATTGAAATTGGTTCATTCGTTCGGGTACTATGATCAGAGGCGTACTCCGCATTGGGTGGTACCCGGGGAGGACTACCTATTGAGCAGCCCCTAAAAAAACGACACAATATAATCACGGACTAAAATTGTAATTGAAGTACTTAAAAATCGTGTAGAAATCATTCATGGTACTTTTTGCTAGGTTTAACATAAAGAAACTGGATTCATACCACTGCAAAGTTATAAAGCGCTAACTACATAGTTTATAAAAACCAGTGTCAAGTAAAAAAGCCGCGAGCGCAGCGAGCGCGAACTTTTTTGAGTTTTGGGACACAAAAGCGAAATTATTTGCGACACAAAAGTCCTCCACCTCCTGAGCAGCTTAGAAATCGTCAGCGTAGAGCGTCAGTTGTTTTCGGTTTCTTAACTTTCTTACTTCGGTGCTTTAACTTTTTGTTAGATTGGACTCAAAGAGCGCAGAATAAAGGCTCGAGCAGACCGGATGCGTATGCGTAACCACGCGCGTAGTCACGCGCGTAGTTACGGCGTAACCATGAGTTGTAATGTATGGAAATGTATGAGACAGGCCACACCGCTTGCGTAACGTAGACACGCGCGTCATTACGCAAGCGGGTGTCTCATACATTTCCATACATTACAACTCATGGTTACGCCGTAACTACGCGCGTGACTACGCTTACGTCTACGCATACGCATCCGGTCTGCTGGAGCCTTAAACCAGAAATGATGAAGAAACCGCGAGCGAAGCGAGCGGATTTTTCAATTTATTTTTATTGAAACACTATTGGAATATTTTAAAATTCATGATCACATAAACCTAAGCATATATTACAGTGCGTTTATTAATCGTTTATTTATATATGGATTGTGTACCCATATAATTATTAAAAATAAAAAAAAAACTGTAAAAAAAATCGCAAAAATTGCCGCCCCCCTAAATCTGCCGCCCTAGGCACTGGCCTACTTGGCCTATTGGTAAATCCGCCACTGGGTATGATATTAATGGCCAGTTTCAATAGTCACTGATAGTCTCTGGTAGCCGGTCAGGAAGTTATTTGAGAGATAAACTATAACTTTTGGCTTCTCGGCAGAAATTATAGGCTAGCGACTGACGCTTTATTGATAACCAGTGAAACATTAGACAACAGAATACATACAGGATTTGAGTTTAAAAAAACACTTAGAGGCTATGTTTTAATTGTATTCGTCCAAGAGAGCCAGAGAGTATGCCCTTACCCTTACAACATTAAATGCAATTAAAAAAATAATTTATTCAAATTAAGAACTCTGGAAAAGTTCACCTTTAGCGATTTTAAACGAGTTTCGACCTTATTGTGTAGTGATAAGGTTGAGAATTGCTCAACTGTATTGACGAAGTTGACTTCACGTCATTATTACCGGTTCGTTTGTTTTATGTCAGTTTATGAACTAGTGTAAGATTGGAGACGCTTTTTAGCTGGTATCCAACTCTATACCTGCCTTATCATCTTATACATGATCAAGCTGTGCCATGGTTTCAGGCGCGGTTTGAAAGATTGGATGAATTTTTGATGAGTTTTAGTTTTACGTTTTTTTTTTGTTTTCACTAGGATAGTTTTTATATTTTTTTGTAAATATATTTGCTTTCAACCGATAATCTCACAAACTTCATCTCTTAATAAAAAAATCCAGATTCACCTGCAAGGACCATTTGAAGCGTCACCAGCGTATCCACACGGGTGAGAAACCTTATAAGTGCAAGTACTGTGACCGCGCCTTCTCGCAGAGCAACGATCTGGTCAAGCATACGAGGCAGCATATCGGACAGAATACCTACCAGTAAGTTTATATTGGCTTTTAGGATATCCAGTAGCTATGGAGCCTTTTCTCAACTATGTTGGGGTCGGCTTCCAGTCTAACCGGATGCAGCTGAGTACCAGTGTTTTACAAGGAGCGACTGCTTATATGCCTCCTCAACTCAGCTATCCGGGCATTGGGCAACCCCACACACTACATTTTTCTCTGCTACATGTTTTAAATATGTTATTCATTTTTAAAGCAAACTGTTTTCTATGGAGTTTTTTTTTCCAAAGAATGTTTTAAAAACCCCCAAGAAAAAATATATTATAAGCGCACATTACAATCAAAATAATAAGTGTTCTAACAAAATTATATTTAATTCCAGATGCACAATATGCAGCACCCGTTTCCGTCTACAATCTGAACTGAAGCAACACTACCCAATTCACTTCACAAACGGGAAAGACCCGAACGACCCCCAAGACCCCCAAATTACACCCCCTACCAAAGAAACTGCAGAACCAACCGAAAACAACCCCATTGACGACCCCCCTTTACTAAAAATCAGACCCCCGGAGTTCAACCCAATAAATTACAAAGATAAAGATATGCTAAAGGTAAATGATAAAGGTATGCCTTTGTTAAGTCTGAAACCCGATTCTGATGTTGGGCCCGTTCATATAGATCCTAGTAGAATAGTTATAACTATTAACCATTGTGATACGAATGGTGTTGTCAATGGGATTACTATTAAATTGCCCGATGAAGAGAGTTAAGTATTACTAGAACTTCTTTTTTTTAAAGTCGGCTAAATTATTTGTATATTAAATTGGATGCATAGAAAAAAATATATAAAAAGCTTGTTGTACTGGACAAAAATTTATGGCTATGAATGATATGCGATATGAAATTCAATATTTATTTTCTTATTAGGTTGTTCAAAATCTTTTCTTTGAGATGACTTTCTCAAAACGTGTAACATTAACAATAATTGGTGGCAAACATAATGGAGGCTCTGGACATTGTGCGAGTCGCTAAACAGAAACAATTTTTGACAATAGGTCTGAGCAACGTCTGTGCTTGGAAATTAGTTAGGAACCGCCATTATTTTGGCGAGAACTATTCCTTATAAATTAGTAATAGATATGCATTGTGATGTTTCTCTATCCTACATCGAAGGCTTTAATATAATACGAGGCTAAATTATAACTTAAAATTGGTAATAATTGGTTCAAATCAATATTAACAACGAATGGTATTAAAATCGATCTTGTTTTAGTTTTTAATCATCTTTATCAAAATTAATTTATTTACAAAAAAAATTATGACAAAACATTTTTATTTTCTAGACATAATTACTGTAATAATTACAGTAGGCCGTATTAGTTTATCTTAGAGTGTGGTTATTTATATCAGGATCAATTAGTTTTGTCTAGGCTAAACTGGTTTATCCTATCGGGCTTAGGACATACTAGTTTTGTCTAGGCTGTACTTGTTAATCCTATGGCGTAAAGGAAGAACTACTTTAGCCTAGACCACAATCATTTGTCACTAAAGTATAAGTGACCCTTGTTCTTGTTTGATTCATACCTAGTTTTGATGTTTCTTATGTTTTTATGCCAATTGTTAGAAATATATAGTATTATGTACCTTTTATGTGTAGATATTTTAGATACTAGACATTCCCAGTATAATATTACATATTAGTTAAAATCTGACATTATCAATTGCTCTCTATTTACGTATTTTAATATTTTTAACACCAACTTGTAATATATTATTATTGTAAGGACCGCCGCTTAGTGCCTTCACCTTTTATAAGGCTACATACTTATGTATATACCTATAGTAAAATAATAAACTCTTTTGCAAAAAAAACGGGCACCTATGCGAAATCTTGGTTTTATGAACTTTAGGTATGTTTCAAAGGGTTTTAATGATTGGAATATGTTGCTAGCATCAAAAGGGGCAGCCAAGCATGCGTAAGAGTGTATTCTAAATTTGAATTTCGGAGAATTGCTAAGATAGTGGTATATCCTTGTTCTAGACTAATTCTTAGCAGAAAGTTTGTTGGTGTTTTGAAAAGTTTTTGATATGATTTTCAGAAAACTGATAATGCAGTTTCAATAAGTGATTGTTATACCGTTCTGTTACATCAAAACATTTTTGAAAAACTATGCATATTTGATAAAATTTTCGCCTATACCAAATGGTCCATACTGATGATTGATGGCAATGTTACGAGTTTCGATATTTTTGAGGCAACCGTTTTACTGTTTTGATATTGTACTCGAGTGTTTCAAAATATCCTTTTTTTATAAATAAAAATGATTTAGATCTGTATCAGTACTTTGGGCTGCGACAAAACAAATTTTAAGTTGGGAGTACCGATCACAACTCGACTCCTATCAGACTTTGACATTTTGAAAAAATCTTTACAGAATGCAAAATACAGAAAATATCGCATAGACTATGAACACAAGACTTTTAGGTTTCATAATCACTAATTTTTATCCAAGGTCGACTCTTGGGAAACTCCGTAGACCTCTGAACTTCTATGAGACTCAGCGTTCAAATAGCGGGTTTTCATTCCACCTACATTTTATTCAATAAACCTGTCTGCACTGAGGTTTTCTGGTATTTACAGCACTGTACAGATTAAATCATAACAATGTTGTACTACCTGATAATTTCTGAAGAAACATACGTATGACCAATAATTTTGAATGTATGACTCCCTTTCAGCCAAATGATCGTTTAGTGAATCGACACCAATGGCGTTATCGAGAGCTTCTACGTGGCAATAATTTAACTTTTTGAATAGCTTTAACCCTTCTCATTATTTTTCATATTGTTATTTTTGCATTTATGACCAAATTTGGTATTTTTTAAATGTCAAAGTGTAAAAGGAGACGTGTTGTGATCGGTACTCCAAACTTAAAATTGGATTTTCCGCAGTCCAAAGTACTGATACACTTCTAAATCATGTTTAGTTATAAGGAAGGGATATTTTAAACACTCGAGTACAATATCAAAACAGTAAAACGGTTTACTCAAAAATATCGAAACTCGTAACATTGCCATCAATCATCAGTATGGACCATTTGGTATAGGCGAAAATTTTATCAAATATGCATAGTTTTTCAAAAATGTTTTGATGTAACAGAAGGGTATAACAATCACTTATTAAAACTGCATTATCAGTTTTCTGAAAATCATATCAAAAACTTTTCAAAACACCAACAAACTTTCTGCTAAAAATTAGTCTAGAACAAGGTTTTACCTCTATCATAGCAATTCTCCGAAATTCAAATTTAGAATACACTCTTACGCATGCTTGGCTACCCCTTTTGATGCTAGCAACACATTCCAATCATTAAAACCCTTTGAAACATATCTAAAGTTCATAAAACCAAGATTTCGCATAGGTGCCCGTTTTTTTTGCAAAAGAGTGTATATTATTAGTTTAGTTACTTAGATTGCCTTTACTGCGTCACCTACACAGAATACTTATTTAAATTAATGAATAAAGAAATCACGATCTGATATTTTCGTATTAATCAAAAATTAAATTAATATTCATAAAAATATTGCACGTACATACTCATTTATTTACTGGCAACGCAACTCTCAAATGGATGAACCGATTTGGATGTGGTTTTCTTTAGCTGAAAACTGGTTTGCCAGTAGTAATTCTTTTTCAAAATTATTTTAGTGAGAAACTATTGTCGCTTGTGCCTTTAAAGTTTACCTGCAAGATAATATACTTATTATCTTAAAACTTGCCTGTGACAAGTCCTACTCATAGATATATTTATTAACATTTACAGTCAGTTTCTTCATCAAACGTAAAAGCCAAAGTAATGTCGTAAAATAAAAGTAACGGTCAAATTCGTTTTTCACGATTTTATCTATTAGTTTTGTTACTTTAGCCTTGAAAAAAAAGAATTTGTTACTTTTACTTTATGACATATTACTTTGGCTTTTACTTTTGGTGAAGAAACTGGCTGTTAGTTTTTATTACTCAGAAATAGTTTTATAACCTACGACGTATAATATGACACTATTTAAATATTTTTACGTTTAATGTAAAAAATATGTTTTATGCATTTAGTTAAATAGTGCAAATTATTGTTATAGGCTGTACCTTAGCAGTTCTAAGCCAATAGAATTCTAATTTTACGTTCTAAACAAATATTTTACGATTCTAAAAATAGTAGTAAAATTGTTCTGATTTTATGTGATATTTAAATTCGAAATAATATATGGTAATGTAATAATATAATTAGTTTATACATAAGTTTTTGTTTAAATAATTTAAATCGTAGAGAAATGCCTTAAATTCACGTATATTTTAATGACAAATATAGTTATTTAATTGATGTTTTTGTCTCTTATTCAACTTTTCTCCTGATTTCGACTAAGCAAGAACCTTTATTTAATTAATAATGAATTTACTATTATTTTTACACAATAACATCTGAAATTGATTAAAATGGGAACAGGGTTTCAGTCAGCACTACTTACTAGCAGACACAGGTGTAAAAATTCTTACATATAAAGAGTTAGCGTAGCGTGTTCGCGAAATAATTCACATGTGAATGATTTTGCAGGTTAAAAGCGATTTCTTACGTTCGGATTTCCTAAGCGACACAGTCCGAGTTGGAAAAAATCTGTCGCTCGGTTTTAAACGTCATCTTTTGCCCCGGTAGTTATCAATTGTTTCCTTCACAACGCTCGTAAAGAGTGATGTCGCAAAAAATCGCTTGTGTAAAAGCGCTGTCAATCAAATATTCAAAACGAAGCTCTTATTTAAAAAAAATGTCAAATAATTTATTTCATTTAGGCCTCTACAAGCACTTATGAACCTCAAAAATATAATTAAGTTTGATTCTAGTGTTGCCCATTCCAAAAGTAGCTTCTTATGGAGAAGAACGGGCAAGAAACTCCATGGTTAATCTTTTTAATAGTATGGTATTACAGTTTGTATGTATTGATACATACAATAACAGCATGCGAAGATCATGTAGAATTGCAATTTACCATCTACCATAAACGAAAATAAGACTTATGCATATAAAATGATCACAAAATGAGCATAATGTTCCCCATCTTTGTTCGCTGTAAGTAGAGTACTTGCAGTGGAGCGCATTTGAACCGATACACGTCATCTCTACGTGACCCAATCACGAGATAGGAGGCTTACTACCCTCTAGTTAAATATTTTTTTAGAAAGTCGCTTTGTTATGGTGTGGCCTGCATTTTCAACTGACTTCTCAAAAGGAGGAAGTTCTCAATTCGGTTGTTTTTTATTTTACTGAGTTGCAGAGGTTCTCGTGGCAACAAAATGTTTGTCGTGTTCTTATGAACATTTTAATGGCACCTAGTAGGTAATATTATTATTCAGGATATCTAATTTAATTTAAGTTTGGTAAGGGATGGTTGAAAAGCAGTGTTTTATTCATTAAATAGTAAGTACTTTGAATGTTCATATTAGTACAAAAAATGTACACTCATGCTTTTGAATAAATTAGTTTTGGCCGCTTGATTATAGTATGTTCAGTACAAAAAATGAACATACATTCTTTTGAATAATTTAGTGTTTTTTGCTACGCGCTATGACATCGTAGAGGGCACGCGCTACGACGTAGTAAGCGTAGTAGATTCTTACGTAACTGTAGTTTGTAGTAGGTAGATATAAACAAAACTACATTAAAACAACATCCGTTAGTATAAGTTGATACTTCAAGTTATTTTATAGGGTAAATTGTATATTTATTTAATTAATAAGCAGGTATGTATGTAATAATTAGGAACCTACATGACATGCTGTGCCTGTGTCCTACATTACCTAAAGCATTCATCGCGCTGTAATTGTGCCTACATTTCTAGGTATGGCAGGTCTGATTGGTGTCCGAATCCGACATCTCGTTAACAGTATTCACGTTGGCAAGCAAATATACTACATAGGTAATGAAAGATAAACGATCATTTTGAAGTTTCCCTTTGAAAACTAATTCAGTTCCAGCCCAAAATGCTTTTTGTTAATACATTTTCAAAAAGACTTCATTTTAATTATAAACTTCAAAGAATATCTACCTATTCATCAAATAAATTGATAACATCATTCCAATCTATTGATCACGACTGTTGATTCTCCTTCCAATTTACAATTAAATTATAAATTTAAAAAAACCCCCGACCCAAAAAAAGTACGCTATAATTATGACAAAAGGTTAAAAACGCTAAACCGTATAAAAAGCAAAACATAACTTTTAACACTACGTAAACTAAATTTTGTCGTGTCGCGGGACCGCACTAATTCATAACTTTAGATACGTGTTTTTTTTAATGCGTGTCGTAATTAGGTAGGTATCATTTGATTTATGTAAGTATTTATGAAGGTAGAAAGCGGTCCCCCGACACGTCAAAATTTAGTTTACGTAGTGTTAAAAGTTATGTTTTGCTTTTTATACGGTTTAGCGTTTTTAACCTTTTGTCATAATTATAGCGTACTTTTTTTGGGTCGGGGGTTTTTTTAAATTTATAATTTAATTTTATTTCATGCTTTTTAAAGGAGCTCCTTAATTTTTCCTTCTTTCATTTAATTTATTTTATCTTAAGATGGGGTCGCTATATGCGATCTCGGTCAAAGGAAGCTGTTTAACAATCCTCATGACAAACTGGCTCTGGGAGAATTGCACAGATTGAGAAACAATAAAGAGGGTTGAAACCCTCGGGTCGTGGGGTCCGAATGCGCATACCCTATTTAAAGAGCTGTCTAGGCGGCTGGTTGACGCTTCTCGTGACCAAAAGGCTGGCTATTACCTCGGACAAAGGATCAGCATGGCCATCCAACGAGGTAAAGCTGCCAGCCTCTTGGGTACGCTCCCAGTTGACAGCGATGGGGATGAATTTGTTGACGCCTTTTAGATATAGTGTATATATGTTACCGTAAGATTACAAACATCGTTAGATTACAATCTATCTCGAGAGATTGTAAACTGTCGAATTATTGTGAACCGTAACATCTGATTGCAATTTAACGCATTATTTTTCGCTATATTATAATCTATCGATGAGAAATTGTCAAATTGTCAACTGTCCGAAAGCTCTCTCTGATTGGTCAGTCTTTTTGTAAGATCGACCAATCACGACCAGCCGTTCTGTTCCCATGGAGTTCCCGTAGAGTTAGGAATGAAATAGAGGTGTCAGTTAAATAAAATAAATGCTCTTAAAAAATTCTTCAAGTATTAAATTTATATAAAAATAACTCTTGCATGGAAGTAAGCATGCAACATGCAGCAAGCATAACTTCTGTCACGGCTCCGGCGCTGCGGGGCTCCGGCGGTCCCATGCGAGCTTGTCGTCGCAGATGGTTTTCACGCTCACCACCGCAGCTTCGGCTTGCTGGCCGGCTCCGCCGGCCAGCCTCAGCCGCGGCGGCGAGCGCTGAAACTACCTGCGCCTCAGCTCGCAGGCCGCCTCGCCCCTCCGCGCCTACGCGGTTTTGAATTGCACTCTAGGGGTAGGGCAGACAAGACTACGTGGAGTCGGTTTTGCAGCGATTCGTTTTCGTCACTAACTTCAATTTTTAATACAATTTTTAATTGTGTGTAATTTGAGTCTTAAAAATTAAGTACAATTTTTGATTTTATAAAAAATTAAACCGTCACTTATTTTTGCACGTCAAAGAGCTGTGACACCGGGAGTTTTGACCGCTCTACATCGCTCTCGATCTTACAAAAAGACTGACCAATCAGGGAGAGCTTTCGGACAGTTGACAATTTGACAATTTCTCATCGATAGATTATAATATAGCGAAAAATAATGCGTTAAATTGCAATCAGGTGTTACGGTTTACAATAATTCGACAGTTTACAATCTCTCGAGATAGATTGTAATCTAACGATGTTTGTAATCTTACGGTGACATATATATATATATTTTTTATTGTTCTACTAGGATAGTTTTTTTTTGTGTTGTAAATATCTATGTATATAATATATAACTATGTAAATAAATAAAAATAGTTCTATAAAGATTAACCTTTGGACATTCTAGATTTTCAGCAAAAATATAAATCGGTTTATCCGTTTCATTCCGGCATTTCAGGGTTTCATCCGCCACATCCCATTTCCAGCATCAGGTTCTCGTCAATCAGAAACATGAAGAGAACTCGTCAAGACAAATTCAACGAGCCCAAACTCGATGGCTTTACTAAAAGGCAGTTCAGGGTTACGTCTCCTACCTTCGTGCCCTACCAGCAGACCAGCTCAGTGGTTCCAAAAGACATTAGTGTTTCAAATTTCAGATCCCACATATACTTGCAAGTAAACTGAGCGTGTAACATTCCTATCACATCTAGCAAACGAGCTGATGACCTCGAAGACCTGAACCGATTTCCACCAAACATAGCTAAGAACACTCCCGACTGACATACCTTTTAAACAAAAAAAACCGCATTACAATCGGATCATCCGTTTGGGAGCTACGATGCCACATACACACGCATACACACACACACATACACACACACACAGACACGTCAAACTTATAACACCCCGTCGTTTTTGCGTCGGGGGTTAAAAAGAAAAGCGATCCGTATCTTAGCAACGACCTTGACCCATGAAAATTCTCATCCCCGCGACAAATCAGTCGGAAAACGTCTACTGAACTAAACCCGTAGCGCTTTCGCAAAGACTTTGATATTCAAAGATCGGGTAACCTTTTGCTACGGTACATTTGCTACGACGGCTTGCTACGCTACGTTTACTACGAACGAACTTACATTTATTATTGAAAATTTATGTCAACGCACGTTTTTTTTCACATTTTATTTAAGCTAGGTAAGTTTACAAGAAAAATTATAACGAAATAATGTAGAATAGTCATACTGGATTAATTTATAACGAATACAACACAAACTCCGGCCTTGAACGAAAGCCTTTGAGATAACCGTCTGGGTAATCTTCAAGAGCCATATAATACATCCATAATACCTCTAAAATCAATTGTCGATATCTACTCGTAGAATCCGGCCTCGCTGGTCCACGCATAATCTATGCAACGCTCAGTGGGGCAGGGCGCGCGACCCTTATCAGTGCCACAGTGCGCAGCGAGAGCTCGAAGCCTTCGCACGGTAAGCACCTAACACAACCTCTTTGCTATTTTTCTTACTTTTATTTTTCACTAGGCTGTATGTAGTACTAGCAAAAAATACCTTGATCATATTCTTAATTTGAATGTTTGAATTTTAAGGATTCTTTTTTTTTATTTTGTCGTTGGTTGTTGATTTTTTTTTCGTTTGAGTTTTTATTGTCCCGGCCAGTGATGTTCGGCCTATAAGTTTGGCCTTTTATTACTGATGTTGGGACTTTCAATTGATTTTTATGGGGTTTATGAATTAAAGTATTGGTGTTGGTCGTTTTAGTAATATGTAATCAACTTGTTAGTTTAATAAGTGTCTTTGTTTATGTTTTAATACGTAATTTATTTATGTTTACGTACCTTGTGTCAGCGACAGAATTAGGACACTTGTAGTTTTTTTTGTATTATTTAAAATAATACAAATTAAAGTCGCAAAAACAAAAAAAATATATATTAGCAGTACCCATATTTTCATAGGTATTAGCCGTGGTTGTTTTTTTTTTCACACATAAGTAATATGTAGTTGCATACTAGCATGTTATTTGAAACGAAGGATGTCTTATCGGACTTTACGATCGATAGATTATGCAAGATTATTATTTTCTCCAATAACTATTTTATTACTTTTTATTCACAATTGAAAATTAAAATATACTCTGTTTATAATTGTTTTGAAAAACAATGACTTTTTTACCATTATGCTAAAAACATACATTCCAACAGGATTGTAAGTGAGTACATAAAATAAAAAAACGTGAAAGAATGATTGATATTGGCAGCCTCCTTTTACAACGCCAATAACGACATCATATTGGAAGGTTTTGCGAGCTGGCAATACCTTTTCAATTAGGACCCTCGGCTTTATGCCGGAGAGTATAGCTACCTAGGTACCTATCTATACTGTTTTTGTTTATGTATGTTGAAATCTCTGAGACGTAGAAGAGTATATATGCAACACGTAGATAGTAAATTTTTGTGATGGATTATTTGTAATCCATAAACTCTAAAACGACTAGGCCAATTTTTAAAGTTCTTTCACTATTAGAAAGTTTCAGTTTCTGGGCTATATTTTATCCCGGTATGGTACTGTCCATACCGTACCCACGAGATGTGAGCGAATCCGCTTGAAAATGCTAGTTAATTATGTTTTCTTGAATTATTTCTTATTTAAAATTTCGCTTTAACTTTTTAAAACCGTAAATACTCAACTGCCAAACGAATTGTAGTGTAGACTAGGTACCTAATATAACATTTTACAGATGTTTTATCCGGGACATCGATTTAATATACCTAAATAACAACATTAAGTACACAAATAAAACATAGAAATACTTCATGTACAATATTATAAACAGTGGTAACAGACGATAAAACTTCATAAAACATACGAGTATATTTAAAAGGTACGATTACTATCTGTAGAGGTGAGCTCATAAAAAAGGTTTAATATTAAGGCTGTATTGTAAAGGGTAGGATCTCACAGATAACAATTTCCTACGCTTTACCGAGGTAAGTCGTATATCGTCTATAATAACTACACCTACCATACAGTTTGTTGTGTTATTTCAATGTTAAGTACGCATTTGCCGAATATTTTACTATACTCAAGGCTTTAGTATTTTTAATAGGTCTTTTTGTTACCTAGGATTGAACATTTTTTAATAGGTATTTTTGTTAATTAGGATTGAAGATTTTTTAGACATAGAAAGCTCCATATCCATTGACGTTACTAAATTTTTCGACTTCATATTGTTTATTTATTTTTACATATTTTTTCTTATTGCACGTACCTACCCATATTGCAATGGTCTGCAAAGTATGATAGGGTCACCTCTATTTAATGTTGCTTCATTATGCATGCAACACAGCTTAGCCGATTCGTTGAGAACACTCTACTATGTGAATCTTGCTAGTTAAGCTCTAAGATGGAGCAAAATATTGACAGCATTTTTTAAATATTCTATAGATATCTTGGTTTAAACGGCCTATAAAATTTCTGTAATCAAATAAATAACTTACATTGTTCGTAGGTATTTTAGGAATAGCAGACAACTCCTTCCCCAACATAGATAAAAAGAAGTCTAAATGTTATTCTGATAAAAAACTATATTACTGCCAAGTATCATCAAAATTAGTATTCGAATCAGACAGAGAAACGAACATACATCTTCGCGCTTATAATCATCATCATCATCATCTCAGCCATAGGACGTCCACTGCTGATCATAGGCCTCCCCCTTAGATCTCCACAGATACCTGTTGGAGGCGACCTGCATTCAGGGTCTCCGGCGACCTTTATAAGATCGCTTATAATATTAAGTAAGATAACAAGAATGCCCACTATGCCGAGTATTTCAGTCCTTCCTATACTGTCAGTGAAAGTTTTTAAAAGGACATGTGCATCGTATGAAAGGAGGTTCGAGTGGCGCGCCCCATTTATTAACCGCCTCCTTTGTTAGTAGACAATATGTCCGGCCGGCGGAAAGTTTCACGGACAGATCAATCAATTTTAAAGAGAATGGGGTGAGAAATTGTTGAGAGTTAAAGCTAGAAGGACGAAGTTTTAGAGTACAAGAGATTTTTATTTATTAACACAATCTAAAGCGTGGTATCACGGGATATCTTTGTGTAAAATGTAATCAGATTCTAAAAAGCATTCTTGTGTTAAAACCATAAAATCCAGAGAAGAAACTTAATTAAAATACTGAAGCAGTTTTCATAAAGTTAGTAAATAAAATTAAGCTCTAAAACTACATCAAGATTATGTGATAAAAAAACTTAATTTTATCAAAGTTAGTGTAATTCTTAGCTTCTATTATTAACAAGCCATAAATTAAAATGTAACCTGATTTAAAATTCTAATTTTCGCAATCACCACACAAGCGACTTTTAGTCTCTATTTCAGTAAATCAAAAATTAAACGTACAAAGCTTAATTGGCCGTTCTCTCTCAACATTTAATTAACGAAGCGCTCAACCGTCATATTTTGAGCTCAAAGCCTCTCTGAGGACTGACATTCATAGGTACATACAGTACGTACACTTAGTTATTCAAGATTAGCACTTAGTGACGTCGAAATACGGTTCAAAGTCGCTTGTGTGGCGTGCTTAAGATTCTTCGAATATTCGTAAGGGCAGCCTATTGTCATACCTTCTGGGCAAAGGCCTCTGGTTATATGGTAGTGTCTGAGTGACGGATGACAAAGCTTGCTTGGTAATTCTTGTAAATTAATTTAGATTACCTACCTATTGCTACACTATGTAATATAACTACCACAGTGGCCGATAATTTAAGGGTAATCAAAGTTTGGCTTGGTCGATCCGTGGTGGACAACCTGACCGTCTATGTCCCAATTTTCTCTTTATGTACAGTTTCCTCCGGTTTGATAAGTAGCTGAAATATCACAACATAGTTAGGAAATGGCTAGGCCGATAGTAATATGTATAGGGTTCCCGAAGTGATGATGGAATAAATGTGTAAAATAAAATAGGTAGTTTATTGGTTTTCCCAGCTTTCTCCTTAAAATGTAAAATGGCAGCCGAAGCAATATAGACCATGATATTACCCAATCAATTTGTCCCCGACATTCAAAGTACCGCCAATCGATAATAGGATTCTCTTCAGAATAAGTTTCCTAACATTTAGTATTACTTTAACTTTGAACTTTATGTCCTTTGTCTTAGAGTTCAGTTTGCTTTAACAGTTTTTTTAAATAAGCATTTCATTAAAGTGATTGGTTTGTATAAATTGAAGTATTTCTTTAATGTTATTTCTTTGTTAATGTGTTTCCGTCTGCGTTTACTTCGAAATGTAATAAATTATTTTTTATCACTATTCCTTCTTCCGTGGTTTTGCCTGCTGAACTACTACCTGAACATGGATAAAAAGTAGCCGGCATATTAGGTACTATCGCTATATAATATTACTATCAAGTTTCATCAAAGCCCATCTGGTAGTTTTAACGTTAAAATGTAGATTACATATGCATACATACTTACATCCTAAAAAACTTTGTAGAATTTTTATTTTACTTTTTGTGTCTAAGAGCAAGCAACATAATTTCATAAAAGATCCCATTATTCTAACGACTAATGACGAACCATTCCAAAAAGTCTCGAAAAACAAAGCCTGTTTTAAACAAGGATTAATATCCGTCCTTGTCAAAAATTCCCTGCTAATGGCTAGCAATAATGTCTCGTGAGGGCCTGAGGGAATGAGCGGCATTCCCTTCGAATCCTCCTCCCTTTCGACAAAGCCTTAAGCCTTGATGTACCGAGAAACGCAACCTTTTTGAAGGTTACCAAGCTTTTTAAACGGTTTTATTTAGCTCACCCCGTTTGTTTTTTATTAAACGGTTTTATTTAGCTCACCCCGTTTGTTTTATTATTTATTCATTCTTGGGTCAAATTTAGGAATTGAAATTTCAGTGCCTTCCTGTTGTCAGATTGATCTGAAATTTGGTACACACTTTTATTTCCGATGACAATACAATATAGTAATATCAATAACATTGCAAATCCAAGATGGCCGCCGGTACAAAATGGCGGATAACGTAGGTTTTATCAATCCCATCAATATGGGTATCAAATGAAAGTGCTCAACCAGTAGAATACAATGTACTATATAAAATTCTAATCCAAGATGGCGGCCTCTACAAAATGGCGGATAACGTAGGTTTTATCAATCCCATCAACATGGGTATCAAATGAAAGGTCTCAACAAGTAGAATACAATTTACTATGCAAAATTGAAATCTAAGATGGCCGCCGCTACCAAATGGCTGATAACAATTTTCAAACGGTTTTATTTAGCTCACCCCGTTTGTTTTATTATTTATTCTTGGGTCAAATTTAGTCATTCAAATTTCACCCTCTTCCTGTCAACCGATTAATCTGTAATTTTGTATACACCTTTTATTCCGATGACAATACAATATAGTAATATCAATAACATTGTAAATCTAATATGGCCGCCGGCACAAAATGGCGGATTACATAATATTTTTCCACAACCCCCTCAATATGGGTATCAAATGAAAGGGCTACACAAGTAGAATACTGTCAGCAACCCCAGCGGGGCCCAACAGGGCCAAGGCCTGCCTGAGTTGCGGGATTGTTTGAAAGAGTTACCGTGGCCCTGGTACATAAAAGGCCTACGACGAAACATAACTATTTTTTTTAGTCAGTTAGAGTCTGGCACTCCCTAACCGCTGCTGACCCAGGGAGGGGTCACTTGATGATTTTTGGCGTCGTAAAAAATTTGTCTTTTTTTAAATTAGATTGTAAAAAATTATCAGGTAAGAGACAGTGTAATAATGATGCACTAAATGAATTAGAATGAGGAATATTCGGTAGGTTTTCATTAAATACTAAAAACTAGAAAATAAAAAATCGGTAAAAAAACTTTTAAGTCAAACGGTTTTATCTTATGTGCACTGAAAACTAGAAAATAAAAAAATAGTTACTTACCTGTCAACCTACGTAGGTGGTCTTGGTCATATTAGACTAAAATAAAAACGTGGGGCCCCTCTGAAATCCTACCTATGGCAAAGCATATCTTTATACTTTGGTAGATCATGAGCTCGGCGTTCGCTGGTGAAGCCGCTACGGCTGATTATATTATTGATTGTCAAAATCTCCAGTTACGATTATAGTAAGTCGATGCAATCCACACCTATTATACCTCTAGAAGAAAGTACTACAGCAAAAGTTAATGGGCCCCACGTTTTTATTTTAGTCTAATATGACCAAGACCACCTACGTAGGTTGACAGGTAAGTAACTATTTTTTTATTTTCTAGTTTTCAGTGCACATAAGATAAAACCGTTTGACTTAAAAGTTTTTTTATTTAAGTAGGACCTCTATGGAGCTAGGATTAAAAAAAAATGTTGGTTGATTTGAATTTGGAATTAAGATTTCATGATGGCCGATTACGATAACAAATGAGTACCATTTGTTACAATGACATAATAATTATGTTTTTTTATTGGTAAATGAGGTGAAATTGTGAGTGTAATAGTGCCTCTGTATTTTCTTTTTTTTATACAATACTTACGTGCAAGTAATAATATTCTTGACAGATAAATAAATAATAATGATGTTTAGCAGAAACAAGTTCTATTGTTTTGTACACATGTCTCGAAAAATGTATGGAGTTCGCGAGTACAGTAAAAAGGTCCGGTTAAAAGTAAAAATTATTTCTGTTGCTAAAAATATGACATCATTTATTCACCATTGTTATACTGCCTTTCTATAGGCAATCAAACAATAGTTCTATCTAACAACTAGACACACACACATAGACACAATAACTTTATATGACCTCAATACGCCTACAACAAAACAATAGCAACACAAACACAGTTACGTAGCACGCTCGTAGCGCGTAGCCCGTAGCGTCGTAGCGTTGTCGTAGTCATGCGAAAGACAGGGAGAAATTATTAATTATTATTGTATTATTTTCTTGTCTCATGCTGTAGTAAGTGAGAAGATGAATGTTGGCATATCACAAAAAGTCTGTTAACTGTGTTAATGGTAAGAATATTATTTAATCGATTCTTATAAAACACCAGTGAAATGGTCAAAGAAATTCCAAGTGTTAGTTGTGGTCTTTAAAGGCAGTTTTTAATGAATTAAAGACGTATATGAATACAAAGAAAACTAAAAATAAAACAAAAAACCGGTCAAGTACGAGTCGAACTCGCGCACGAAGGGTTCCGTATTTATAAAACGGACAAAAAATAATTTATTCTAGTTTTCAGTATTTTTTGTTATAGAGGCAACAAAAATACATCATCTGGGAAAATTTCAGCTCTCTAACTATCACGATTCATGAGATACAGCCTGGTGATAGACGGACGGGCAGAGGAGCGAAAACAATAGGGTCCCGTTTTACCCTTTGGGTAAGGAACCCTAAAAATTGACTTGAGATCTAACAGTTTTCTATGCAAACAATTGCATTATTTTTATATTTTAATTCCGCTACCAAGAAGGTACAAACAAATCTTGTCAGAGTGTTAATCATGTCAGTAGTAAAATGATATCTATTCCTATAAACTACCTCCATGGTCCACGGGGTAATGAAGCTTGAAGATAACTACATATATACAGCCACGTCATCAATTGTGATGACATAGCCGAGTTAATATTGTCATGGTTCGTTAACGTTCATCACAAGAGGTGTCATGTGGATGAAATGTTTGTATTATCTACAAACGTATTTAATCTGTAGCACCTAATGTTATGAAGCTGGAGAGTTTGGTCTAATCTGAAGACCAAGTTATCCTTTTTGAAAAATGGTTTCATTTGTTATAGCAGCTTATTTATTGAGGAAGGCTAAAGGACTCCCTTACCGCTGCTAACCCACAGCGGGAGGGGTCATTTGATGATTTTTAACGTCGTTAAAAAAAAAGGAAGGCTAAAGGCTACTTTTTATCCCGGTGTGTCCATTTTCCAAGTCTACTGTTAATATTGTTTTTTTTTTTTTACTTATCTGCCCAATAAAAAAAGTCCAAGTCTTTTACAAGCAATAACGATCAACTTGCGTGGTAGTCACAACACTTCATCATCATCATCATCTCAGCCATAGGACGTTCACCGCTGAACATAGGCCTCCCCCTTATATCTCCACAGATACCTGTTGGAGGCGACTTGCATCCAGCATCTTCCGGCGACTTTCACAACACTTAGTCACAGTTTTATCTCAGAATTCAATTGAAATATCATAAGAATTTATCCTAACTACAATAGAATATATACTTAACTCAGTAACACATATGTAAAAGCACAAAAAACGTAAGTTACCCAAGAATGTTACATTATTCATTTGATTTGGTTCGCTCGGTTGGAGCGCACCGACCCGGCCTTATTGACTACCAAATACTTTTAGCTGCTAGGTACGGTACAGAATAATGGTATAAAATTCTTATATTGGTGGAGTATTTATCATATATGTAATAGATTTTGGTGTAGAATCATAGGCTTCTTTAAAAACGTCATGCCATGTGGTCCCAAAAGTAAATACACCTCTTAATTTTCGTCTTTTTAATTTTTGCTTTAATACCTAAAAGGGGAAACTTCAACTTCACTTCTCTTATGAATAGATAACACGCCATATTTATAGCTCACAGCGAATATTATATTTTCTATAGGCTACGAATAATATAGATCGTGATCACTAAATTATTGCAATGTCAAAATATAAAACGCTATTGGCTGCTCTAATTATTAGAATTTTCACATAATGTGACCTGTATCTCTCTGTAAAAAAAGAAATCACGACATGTATTGAAAACGACTGTTTCGAAACCTCAGCTAAAATGTAGTTGGAACAACTAAAGAGATAGCCTGGCAAAAATAATTAGTAGGAAACGATCGACTGCGCTCGGGAGCGCTCGTGCTCGGCCGATCGAGACGCCCCCATCAGACACACCCTCCCACTGAATTTATTGAAAATTTCACTTTATACGCTATGTTTTTCCACTAAAACTTAGGTATAATGGAAAACTGAGATGAAAAGGAAAGTTTCAAAATACTATGAATAAGCTTTATCGAGTGGATCTGTTTGATTAATGAATATTATAATTAATTTTACTAATTCTATCTGAGACTTATTTATCTCTGGATCTACGAAGGCGATTCTAGAAATAGTTATACAAGTTGAAAGCTTTTATCTTGATTCTTCATTAAGATTTTCAATAGTCTTGTAGTGTATTTATATTTGACACGGTTTGATAAAATAAATGCCTTTGGATCTCAAAAGGCAAAATTACATTGGGTTTTTGTTATTCGGGCTCTACTAAAGGCAGGAGGCTTCCATCAAACCTTAGGTAGTTATATCTAGACTCAGTTGAGTTGTATCACGTATGCTGAGATGAGTAACACACACAGAAATCCTCAGATCTACAGTCGTCTACGGATTCTATAGATCCCACAAGAATTCTATTTTCAAATAAGTTAATCAGGTATTATATAACATATAAGAAAAAATATTTAAAAAGTTGACCCTTTTGTGTAAAATTAATAGAATGAATTACATTCGGTCGATTGAAGGCACACAACTTGGCACATACAGTTAGGTGTATTCCACCTTCATGCATTATTTACAGCCATCGCCCGTTCTCAAGTTCCACGAAATATCACCAATTATACTGGCCTAGGTCGAGCACTTACTGTGCCCTAGCTTCGTATAAGTTATATTTCTTAGAAGTGCATTTTTGTTCTATTGTGCTATCTAATCTATCATTCATTTATTACCACAAAACTAGTGTTGTCACAAGAAAACTGTTATAAATTAGAACTCCCATTTTAGTTTTTGCCAATTTTTTTCAGAACTTTTGCTGAAGAAACATCTGAAGTTGTTTTGTTATTTCAAAGCATGAAATATGAGCAATACGAGCCATTTGGCATCCTATACGTTCCTATAAATGAGATAAATAAGTTATTAAACTTCTGTCTGCCAATTCCAGATGGCGCGCTTCGTAACGATAACCCCTGATATGAGCGAGGCTGTCATTCTTCACCTGAGGAACAACTTCTTCGCTGACGAGCCTCTGAACAAGGCGGTGTCTCTCTGCCAGCGAGGTGAACCTCATGCGGCGTTGGAGAGACTCTGCGCGGTCACTATCGCTGATGGGCTGTCGGTCGCCGCTGTTGAGGGAGATACGGTAGGTGGTCAGGATCTCCAAGTATGATGGTTAGTTAGTAGGAACGACATGGAGGGAGCCTAGGTAAGTAGATAGGATAGACCCTTCGGCTATAGAAGTTTTCGAAAAAAAACTTTTAGTATTGGCACTCAAGGGGCTTCAGAGGAAAAATAAAAGGCTTTTGGTGGGTAAGAACATTCTTTTCAGCTTTATTCACATTGTTAGAGATTTTTTGAACATTTCCTAACTCTTAGGTACGGAAACTGGTTTCTACGCGAACAGATTAAATATTATTTTGTCGCCAGTTTATTTAAAGAGGCAATACAAATATACAAATGACCATAAAGATCAGCCGATTAAAATTACCAATGCAACTGTTTCCAGGTGCTGGGAGTGGGTCTGAACGGCATCTTATGACCCGGCGACATCGAGCAGTCGATCGAGAAGATCCAGCAGTCGTCAGACGAGAAGTACAACAAGATCTTCACTATCCTGTACTCCGTCAGCCAGGAACTCGACCTGTTTAACACTTTCCAAGTGAGTTTATAGCCGTACGTGGAGTTTTAGTAAGTTTGTTGCGTACCTAAACCCAGCCCAAATACATCGACTTAAAACTACTTTAAAACTTGTAAGTAAAAATCGTTTTTGAACAGTTTTGCGAAAACTGGTGTTTATGTTATAGCTGAACTTGAGCCTTACACCTTACACGCTTTATTTTGAAATGGATGCGAATATTACCCGATCAAGATACTAAGTACCTATATATTAACCTTGAAGTAGGTAAGTAATTAAAATATTAACTACTATTTCAGGTAGACAAAATTCTAGAATGCAGGATAATATCGGTGGACCAGCAGGCCAGGGGACGCGGCCTCGCCAAGGAGCTGATGTCCAGGAGCATAGACATCGCCAAGGAAAATGGATTCAAGGTATATATAAACTCATACAATTTCTACACTTACCCTGAAACGAATAAATATATTCGTTTGTAATGTTGGATTTAGAAACAGTCGCGAAGTCCGACACTCAAAGAATAATATCTGGATACCAACCAACTTGGTTGGTTGAACTAAATAATTCCTACATTAAAAACTCATAGATTGTAAAAGGACAGTGTAGCCTATTAAAAGTGAAAGAATATCTATAGAAAATGGTAGTTCCTTATATGCATTTGTGTTTAGTTTACTTAGTATCGATCCATTTGTAGTAGTAAATTAATATTCATTATTTAGGGTAGACAGCTTTATTTGGATCCCCTCTGCGTTTGAAAAGCGATTGTAAAAGGACAGTGTAGCCTATTAAAAGTGAAAGAATATCTATAGAAAATGGTAGTTCCTTATATGCATTTGTGTTTAGTTTACTTAGTATCGATCCATTTGTAGTAGTAAATTAATATTCATTATTTAGGGTAGACAGCTTTATTTGGATCCCCTCTGCGTTTGAAAAGCGATTGTAAAAGGACAGTGTAGCCTATTAAAAGTGAAAGAATATCTATAGAAAATGGTAGTTCCTTATATGCATTTGTGTTTAGTTTACTTAGTATCGATCCATTTGTAGTAGTAAATTAATATTCATTATTTAGGGTAGACAGCTTTATTTGGATCCCCTCTGCGTTGTCCCACTAACCTATATTGATGTTTTACTCGCGTAATGCACGCAACTTTCGGTAATGTCAACAAGAGGGCCCTATCGAAATATACCGAGCATCGATTCATTAAAAAAAATAAAATGAATAGAAATTATTGACCTAATTAACGTTAATTCAACTTTAATCATCAGAATTAAATATTCAAAAGACAATCAAGAAAAACATTATTACACATCATTAAAATAGATTTAAAGGTCTCCAAAGTTTTGACGCCGACCACCGAGCCGAGTCGATTGACTGAATTTCTGAACGTAACGTAAGGCAACTAAATCTTTTGGGATAGTTACTAACCCCTAGAAACAACTAACTGAGGAATAAATTTACAAACGTAAACATAACTTAAATCAACTTGTTTCCAGCTATTCAAAGCCGACGCGACCGGAGCCTACTCCCAACGCATCTGCAGTTCTCTAGGCATGGAGATCATCCGCACAGTCCGCTATGCCGACTACAGAGACGCCTCGGGAACTCCTGTCTTCGACGTACCACCTCCTCATAACGCCCTCGCCATCATGGTGCGGAAAATACCCTGAACATCTGGTCAAACAGTACTTTATTTTGAAATACGTTCAAAATAAGAGTTTTTAGAATCATCGGCACGAATCTTGATTTATTAGCAAATAACCAATCCCGAGTGACGGCTATGACGCGATGCGTTGCGGGCCAATCACCGCTTTAGCCCGCCCCCGCGCCTCACTTCATACCACAAAACTGACCCAATAAATTACTTCTCCGCAGGTGAAGGTCAGCGCTCAAGAATCGTGCCGATGATTATATGCGATACAAAAATGTTGTTTTGTTGATCCGGGCGATAGATAATAATGATTATTTTCAACCTTCAGCCGCTCATGACTCTGTTGTCCCCTTGTTGCATGTTTCGTGATTAGTTTCAAAGGGCCCGGTAAGTTAGCTGGCGTTCCCCACCTGTCCTTTTTACATGTACTTATTACTAAATTGTCGTCATCAGGTGCCATAGTATTATAGTTTCATTAAAGTTTTCTCAAAAGGGCTTTACCGTGTCGGTTTCGTCCCCACGTTCGTCTTTTCAAAAGTCCAGGATTAACCCGGAGCGTAAATTTACGCAAGACAAAATTGATCATTTATCTATTGTTTTATAATTAGCGACATAAAAAACTGCAAAACTGATTAATTGTTTTAACGATACATTTTATTGTCCATAAAAATAATTTTAATTAGTAATAACTGTATGCGATTTATTTAATGACATGGAATGGAGTATACTTAACTAATTAGATTGCCAGTTGTAAGATATTGTTGAGACAATAATTACATACTTTTGATGTTTAACAGAAAAGTAGAACACATAATTTTTTTTAATGTTAGCGTGCTTTTGGGATCTTCCTAAAAGTCTATTCACTTTTAGGATAAAATGCTACATTTATCACACTTTCAAAGCATAAGTGAACATCCTATTTTAATAAATAATTAATACACTTTAAAATAAAAAGATAATGGTGTTCTTTCATATTTGGTTAGCTTATAAAACATGTTAATTAAATTCCTTTTATTTGTTTTTACTAAAGAAATGTTTTATTTGTGGTAGGTGTTATGGCCAATAAACTCAATAAATACTTAGGTTATTAAAGAGTATTGTATATTAAACCATAGCGCAAATTAAGCACAATTTTTAAATATTATGTTTTTTGTATTAAGTACATAATAAAGATTTTTTTTTTAATAAGTATTAAACTGTGTAAACACTTAAAAGTAAACGTACAATATTTGTTATCGTAGTGAGTATATTCGTGTGCTGAATTGTTTGAAAAAATTACTGTGAATGAAGTTGAATAAAAAAAAACCCCTGGTGTATAGTTCCGAACTTTTTAGGGCCTAGATAGAGTTACATTCTTCTCTCGATTAAAAAAAGAAAAGAAAATACGTCTTGGTTACTTGTATGTTTCTTATACATTCACATTCAAAATGTTTTAAAAATATATATACATATACTTACGTAAAATGTATTTTATTGTTTAAAATCAATATATTTTATACTTACAAAAAATACTAAATTCTATACATTTTATCGGAAAACATTTTATACTAACTTTGATAACTTTACTATTTTAACAGTATTTAAAAACTATATGTATATTTTATCGTTTGTAGTGAATTTACACTTCTATTATCTGTAGTTACTATTAATAATATTAAAAAAAAAAACAATATTATCGAAACTTTAAAAATCACGTAAAATGTTGAAAACGCTGATATAATATCTATAATAATTTATCTGTGTTAGATAAAGTAGTCACTGTTGTTGAAGTTGTATTCAATATAACGGATTATATTAAAACTACAAATATAAGAAAATATGCATTTTCATTTATTACCTACTTTATCTACCTATTTCCCAGCCCTGATTTGCATTTACTCATTGTAACGTAAATTAGATAATTATTATAACGTAGAAAATTAAATAGAATCCATTACTTTTATACATATTTATTTACTTTTTATTCGGTTTTAATCCGGTTAGACTGGAAAAAGATGACTATTTACTTTTAATTAGAAATTATATATAAAATTATAAAATATTAATGCTAACCAAAATTCGTTCTGTCCCTACTGGTCTAATGACATTTGCTATTTACCGAAAAATATTTTAATACGACATATATATAATCAAAGTTTAATACATACTTTTTACTTAAACACCCCTAAATTAAAAGCTTTTCACATTGACATTTGCCATCGACAACAATTCCTTGCTAAACCGATAGATGGCGCTGATCATTTACGGCTCATTTCTGAATCGCGGTGTTAAGATTCTCCGCGATTGAATGACCCTCCCCGGTAACTTTCGTTCGGTATCGCTTCTCGGCCTTTTGGCTAAGATCAAAGTGTAGTATCTGTTCTTTTCAGCTTAATATCTGAAAGTTCCCTCACTGAGGGACCAGCATATTAAACTGATTTTTGTAAACTGACGGGATGTTCGGGGCTCGCTCCACTCCTGTCACGGGTCGGCCCGGCATTGCAGTGCCGCCGGGATCGGCCCACATATTAACATGAAAATTCGGCATAATCTTAATTAGGAGCAATGATGTGAAAAGAATTCATTGTAAATGTCAGAATGAGAATTCACTCGTAGGAAATAGCATGAGTAGTTATGTTATATTTTAATCTACACTAACATTATAAAGAGGACAACTTTGTTTGTTTGGTTGTAATGAATAGGCTCAAAAACTATTGGACCGTTTTAAAAAATTCTTTCACCATTCGAAAGCTACATTATTCACGAGTAACATAGGCTATATTTTATCCCGGTACTGGCAGTAGTTCCCCCGGGACGCGGCCGGGTGAAACCTCGGGAAAACGGCTAGTGTTATAATAAACACAACTTTAAGGGCTGATTTTTCAATCGCCAGATAACTCCTATCTGAGAAATATTTTTAAGCCCTAAAAAAATGTCCCATAGTGAATTATTATTAAGTAGATAGAATTACTACTCGGAATTAAAAGCAAAAGCCGATCAAAGAAAACTCTTCTGTAGAAACTATTCAGATAAACCTACATAATATAATAAATACTAAAATTATTCTATGAATTTAAACACAAAGAATTAAGATGGCTATAATTAAGTACTTACGTACCCATTCAAGATAGTAAATTGACATTTTACAAGGTTTATATTTAGGTATTGGACGCACAAGGTATTTTGGAAGCTGCGTAGAAATCTGTACGATACCTTCTTCTCCTACCTACTTGCGCCATAGGGTATCGGGGATCCACTGCCTGTTTGATCAGACAATTATTGGCTTCTTTCGTGGTTTACGATTAATTTCGATGTAAAGGGACTTTCTGAAATGAAGAAAGAAAGAAGAAAAGAACACACTTACACGGTAAATTGTGAAGAAAAACTGCAGGTTAAGTTTGCATGCTCATTTCAAAGGGGTATGATTCTTAATATATATTGCTTTTAGGTTGTTAATTTGATGTATCTTATTTTGCCGACAAAACAAAACCGGGCAACTAATCAGCCTAGTGCGTTAAGTTTTTTAAAGTACTAAAATACTCTAGTATTTCTGTCACCTTTGAAGTAGTTTTGATCTTAAGTGATTTCAACTGTTTGATTTAAACTTTGAGAATAGTGTACTTTAGGTAGTCCCGAAAATAACACTTTCTTGAAATAGTATTTCAATAACTTAATCACATTAATTTACACTTATAATTTACAAGTTGGTTGGTTTTAGAAACACAATTTAAATGTAGCCTATATTTTGTTTATTCTATACTCAATATTCATTTTATTGCATTCCTCAGTGTGTTTCTAAGGTGGTGAATTATAATTCATGAGATCATCATGGACCCTGTCGGGCACAGCAAAGTAAAACTAAAAGTAAAAGTAGGAGAGACGAAGAGAGCTTTATTAGGGTCTACTATATTATCTAGTGACCGTTGCTTTCATAAATATATAACTTTTTTTAAACATTAGAAAATACTATATCCTCTCTAGTAGTCTCTCATCATCATCATCATCATCATCTCAGCCATAGGACGTCCACTGCTGAACATAGGCCTCCCCCTTTGATCTCCACAGATACCTGTTGGAAGCGACCTGCATCCAGCGTCTTCCGGCGACCTTTATAAGGTCGTCTGTCCACCTCGTTGGTGGACGTCCTACGCTGCGCTTGCTAGTCCGTGGTCTCCACTCCAGCACTTTTCGGCCCCATCTGCCATCTGCTCTGCGAGCAATATGGCCTGCCCATTGCCACTTCAACTTGCTAATCCGGTGGGCTATATCGGTCACTTTGGTTCGTCTACGGATCTCCTCGTTTCGGATTCGATCACGTAGAGAAACACCGAGCATAGCCCTCTCCATAGCTCGTTGAGCGACTTTGAGCTTTGAGATGAGGCCGATAGTGAGAGACCACGTTTCGGTGCCGTAAGTCATCACTGGTAACACACATTGGTTGAAGACTTTCGTCTTGAGGCACTGAGGTATGTCGGACGAAAAGACATTGCGTAGTTTCCCGAACGCTGCCCAGCCGAGTTGGATTCGGCGGTTGACCTCTTTCTCGAAGTTGGACCTACCTAATTGGACTACTTGTCCTAGGTAGATATATGAGTCAACAACTTCGAGTACCGAGCTTCCAACAGAGACTGGTGGGCTGAACATGGACATTTGACATAATTTTCGTCTTGTCCATGTTCATTTTCAGGCCCACCGTTGTGAAACTCGGTCGAGGCCCTCGAGCATCATACTGAGTTCCTCCATCGACTTTGCCATGACTACGATGTCGTCGGCAAACCGAAGGTGAGTGATGTATTCGCCGTTGATGTTGATGCCAAGTCCTTGCCATTCCAGGAGCTTGAAGGCGTCTTCCATTGCGGCGGTAAACAGTTTCGGGGAGATAACGTCCCCCTGTCTTACGCCTCTTCTCAATGGAATCGGCTTCGTGCTATGCTCCTGTACTCGGACCGACATGGTGGCGTTATTATACAAACACTTCAACACCTCGATGTACCGATAGTCAATATGGCATCGCTGGAGTGACTCAAGTACCGCCCATGTTTCCACCGAATCGAAGGCTTTCTCATAGTCCACAAACGCTAAGCATAATGGCAAGTTATACTCCTCGGTCTTCTGTATAACTTGCCGCAGCGTATGGATGTGGTCTATGGTACTAAAGCCTCTTCGGAAACCGGCTTGTTCGGGAGGCTGGAAGTCATCAAGCCTGTGTTCGAGACGGTTCGTGATAACCCTTGAAAACAGCTTATAAACATGGCTTAGAAGTGTGATGGGTCTGTAGTTCTTCAACAGGCAGTTGTCACCTTTTGAAGAACAACACCACCCCACCCCTGCTCCATGCTTCAGGCGTTTTGCCCTCGGACAGGACGGAGTTAAAGAGCTTCTGGAGGACTTTAAGTACCGGTGTTCCACCCGCTCTCAGAAGCTCTGAAGTGATTCCGTCCTCACCCGGCGCCTTGTTGTTCTTAAGCTGCTTCAGGGCCATCCTAATCTCGTACAGACTGATGTCCGGGATATCTTCGGTATAATGTCGGGACAGCTTGGCTCTTGGATCTCCTGCCAAGCTGTTGACGGGCTTTGCGACCGAAGTGTATAACTGTCCATAGAACCTCTCAATCTCGCCTAAAACCTCTGCCTTGGTCGACGCTATGCTGCCATCCTCCCGTTTCAGCTTAGTCATCTGGCTTTGCCCAATAGACTTGTCCTTTGCGAACACTTTGGAGCCTTGGTTTCGCTGTATGGTCTCTTTAACACGATTCGTATTAAAGAGACGCAGATCGTGTCGCAAGGACTTGGATATTCGTCTATTGAGCTGCCTATATGACTTCGCGTCGTGGGAAGACTGCAACTGTAGCAAGCGTCGTTCAGCCATGAGGTTTAAGGTTTGGTCGGTCAGTTTATGAGGCCTATCTTTACGGCAAGGTCTAAAAAACTTAGCCCCTACCGTGCGGACAGTTTCCACTAGCCCGTCGTTGATCTCGTCCACTGACACTAAGTTCTCGAGGCAAGCAAAGCGATTAGAGAGCTCGAGTTGAAAGCTTTCCGGGTTTTGAATATGGGACCGAGTAGGTCGGAGCGTAGACTTCATCAGACTGGACCTTTCAAGTTTAACATTGATATTCAGTGAGGCTCTTACGATTCGGTGATCGCTTCCGGTTTTTACCCTGTTGATCACAGAGACATCACTGAATATCCGTCTCTTGTCGGTCATGAAGAAGTCTATCTCGTTTCTCGTGAAACCATCGGGACTCAACCAGGTCCATTTCCTGTGAGGCGGCTTCTGGAAGAAAGAGTTCATCATGAAGAGTTCCTCTTTCTCCAGAAAGTCAGCCAGCCTCTGTCCCCTAGGGTTCCGTTGCCCATATCCAAATTGCCCCACTCTCAACTCATCACCGCTTTTCTTGCCCAACCTAGCGTTAAAATCCCCCATAACAACAGTGAAGTGGGTTTTGGAACTATGTATGGCCCTACTTACGTCCTCATACATAGTCTCCACCTCATCATCGGAGTGTGACGAGGTCGGTGCGTATACCTGAATGACCTTCAGCGAATATCTTTCGGATATTCTGAGTATTAGGTATATCACCCTGTTCGACACACTGTCGATGGTTGTTATGTTGTTTACGAGGGACTTGTGAACGAGAAACCCGACACCACCTTGGGACTTTTGGTCGCCCTCCCGGTAGTAGAGCAAGTTACCAGACTTCAGGGTTACGGTGTCCTCTCCCTCTCTACGGACTTCGCATAACCCTATAATGTCCCAATGTAACTTGCTCAACTCCTCTTCCAGCTCGCAGATCTTTTCGTCAGTCCTCAATGTGCGTATGTTGTGTGTTACCAGGGCCAGTCGTCGTGGGGGTGGGTAGCCGGATCTCTTCCGGAGATTCTTAGCACCCCCTGCTCCGCCGTTACCTTGACCGCTACCCGCGCCAGGGATAGCGGAGCTGCCGGGGACTGGGGGCCTGGTTTCTGTGCTTCTCATTGGGGGGTAATTGCCTTTAATCGCCACGCTTGGCAGGCGGGTTGGCGATCGCAGTGAGGGTATGCAGTACGCGGAGGACGCTGCTGCCCGACCTCCGGTTTGTCCCTTAGTCGCCTCTTACGACACCCACGGGATGATTTGGGGGGAGCGCAATTCTAAGCCGGCGTCCCACGGCATAGTAGTCTCTCGCGTGAGAGGTATTACTGTAAAGAAAGAAATCAGTTGAATACTTTCATTAAAGTATCTAGATCTTTTTTAGAAATATTTCCCCAATGTACTCGCTAATTTTATAAATTCGAAAGTAGTAGTCTATCTAGATCTTTTTTAGAAATATTTCCCCAATGTACTCGCTAATATTATAAATTCGAAAGTAGTAGTCTTTTTACTATAGAACCGATTGAAACAATATTTGGTACACAGACAGTCCAGACCTGAGAGAAGACTTACACCATTTTTAACCGCATGCGAGCCGCAGTTACTTCAAGATGCACGTAAGAACTGCTTTCCCATCTAAATAATCAATAATCCACAAAACAATAAACAAAATTGCTACAGTATTTGCTCACGTTATCTAAGACTGAGCCAATAAAATCAAGTGGCGCCGGACAGTCGCGCCGCGCTGGGAGCCTGCCAACCATTGATTGTGATTGTACCAGTGGAAGCATGGCGGATTTTTATGTGGGAACTGTGGGATTTGAGATGGGGACCTAACTTAAGTTGTGTTAATTTTAAGTAGGGTGTAGTACCTAGGTAGTAAACCTTTGGGTAGGCTTGGCTTTAACACACAGTAAAAGAGTAAAATAAAACAGTAAACTAGTATACATAGCTTCCACCAGTCGTTCCACCCGCATCTCGTGGGAAACTCTGCTCGAACCCGGATAAAAAGTAGTCTATAGCCTTCGTCGATAAATGGGCTGTCTAACACTGAAATTTTTTTTCAAATCGGACCAGTACTTCCAATCGGACAAACTCTTCAGCTTTATAATAATAAGTACCTGTAGATTAGGTGTCAGAATTATGGAATAATTCTACCCTCTGCAGATGGAGCGAATGTCGCACTTGTACCAACTGAAGAAGATGGAATGCTAAAAGTGATCTCAAACGTGTCTGTTTAGTAAGGCGTCCTCGGTTTGACTTCCAATCCAAGATTTTTTTTTCAGCGGCAAACCTGGATCTGCCAGCCCCGATATTTTCCCCAAACACACAAAATAAACAAAAATAGATTATTGTTTATGCATAATGATCCATTCATTATCACTCATCTACTTAAAAGAACCAAACATTTTTTTTATTAGATATATAAAATGTATTATGTAAACTAATTTGACACAAACAATACACAAAACTTGAGTACATTAACCTAAAAGATTTCAATGTATTAATATAGTCTGTGTATTACTTACATTGTTTACTTAATGGCGGAGACGATTTTAGGGTTCCGTTATCTTAGAACTTTCTCGAATTTACTAAAATGCTTAGTTTTCTATAGTTTCTATTCGGAGTACTAAGTAAAAATATGCTTGCTATTCTGCAATATACTCTAAATTCTTATTTGTTTTTAATTAATACCTTTACCATTTTTAACATTAGGTGAATAAATGCCTACTCAAATGGAGCTTTGGTATAGTCAAACGAGTAGAAACGGTAGTAGATCATATACATAAATCATAATGATTATTATTATGTAAAGTACATATTTAGAAGTGCGTGTTACAACCTCGATATTGTAGCTACAAATAAAAAACTAAAGTAATGATACTTAGTAAAGCATTTTTTTTTTCATTTTTCATTTCAATGTTATAACTATAAGGCATGGTTAACTTAATATTTCTGCACTAGCAATGGTAGTGTATGTGTGAAACAATATTTAATGTAAAACCTCAACATACCATACGCTAAGAAATAAACGATATTCTATTCTATTTCATTGGCTTCGAGCTGCGAATGTTGACTACGACTTGTAAAAGTACGCATTTAACTTCCATAAAGTATTAAAATAAATAAAAAAGCTACAGAACCCACATTCCTCTATAATAAATAAATCAAACAAGCTTGTCCACTTTTATGCGACTGTCAATATTTCAGTACATACATACTGCGTAGCTACGCCGGCTACGAGCTACGCGCCTACGCGTCTGCTACGATCTACGAACGGGTGACATTATAAAGGACAGAATGTCCTTTATTTATCAATGGGCTACCATTGAAAAGGACACCCGAGTAATTTGGGCTTTATTAAGTACTTTCAATGTGATTATTTATTTTTATTTTAAACATTATGTTAAAAGGTTTTTCGTGTTTCGGATTTGTTAAATGGTAGCTTTTTTGCAATTTTTTTCAGGTGTCGTGAATTTTGTAAAAGTCTTTATATATTCGTTATTTTTTTATTGGTATAAGAGTGATTTCTAATAAGCCTACCCAAAGTTACATTGATAGTTTGCAATTTTATTTAAGAGCTATACGTAAAATTACTCAACTTAATATGTACACTTGTTATATATACATTTATGTAAGTGCTGTATATTGAGCATCCATTTAATTTGTACTTCAGCGTAAGTAAACATAATGCTATGTATGTCAGGTACACTCAGGCTAACGTGAAAATTACCATAATGACGGGAAGTGTGTACATTTACTCTTGTCACTATAAATAGATGTATTATATAAGCTATTTATTTTAGTTGTCCATTAGCTGAAGGTACTTAATTTTGAAATATAATTGTGTATTAAATAAAATAGAATGTATGTATGTTTGCTGTATCTATATGACTAACTATCCAACAGATTCTGATGATACTTTGCTATCTGTAACACACATTATGGAATGTAAATAAATGAATATGAATAAGTTTGTCTGTTTTTACCTTCTTAGCTTAGCAGCCGCACTAGCATTGCAGCGTATATATATAGAACACTAGCTTCCGCCCGCGGCTTCGCACGCGTAGAGTTCGGACATCGAGTTTCCAGAATTTTCTTTGCTATAAACCTCACGGAGCCCAAGACCTTTCCAACGAATGCAAAACCGTGGAAATCGGTTCGTGCATTCTAAGGTTATAGCGTCAGGGAGGAAAACCCGACTTATTTTTATATAATAGATTACATTTAATCGAAACAAAAACCCTGAATTATTTTAAAGAGAAGAATGGTTGTGTTCGTCAAATTAAGTAATTCATAACATTTGCAGAGTTAATGAGCTCAATAGTTCATACCAACGAAGTAGATTATCATCAACCCACCACATTTCTACGGTAAATAGCCAAAATTCTAAGATCAAGCTATAATAAGCTTTCAATACGCTTATCTCCCAAATCTAGATTCGATGTTCCTTAATATTTCTAAGAACACAACTAAATAAACAGTAGAATACGTCATTACAGTTCGAAACAAATCTCATTTATATACAGCATTTATCGAGCAATCGCTTCAATAGAACTACTTACTGATACACGGGCTGAGAATCCTGGGAACGAGTTAATTCTAAAATTAAACATCCATTCAACAAGGCTGAATGTGGACTGTGAAAGAAATAACTCCCTAGTGAATCACCCTCTACGTAGGTATATAAGGCAGGGGTTTCCCGAACTTCGCCAGTATCATGCCGACGATGGAAGGGATACCACGCGCCCTCGCCGCCCCCACAAACTTTTTACGTATCACGAAACATGGAAACTTTCCCATTTGATAAGGTAAGACTATTTATTTTTAAATTGAGACTTTTATGCTTTTTTATCGTTAGTGGCCAGTAATGGTAGCAAATTAAACCCATTGAAACTGTGCGGAACTTTTAAATCGATTTCCATTTTCCTAGTTAAAAATAGTTTGTTGTTCTAGGTATTTCGTGTTAGATTCCTTTTAATATTTTCAGTATGCAGGCCGGTGAGCGTTTTAATTGACGGTGCTGCGTATTTTCTTAAGTATTACCATAAAAAGCTAACTACCACTAATTGCAATGAGTAATTGACGTTATAAAACTTCTCGCAACAGTTATAAATTTTACTGGGCTTATGAGTGCAATGTTTTAACACCGTTTTCATATATTAAACAAAATAATAAATTTAAAAAATGCATTTATACACATGTTTAGTGAGGTGAGTTAGTGAGAAACTATTTTATACAATTAATCAATGTTTTCATTCATTCCCACACTTAGTTACAAAGAGTTTTCTAACTACTCATAATTGACGTAACAAAACAAAACATCCTATAATTATAAATACTAAAATTAGTTCTAATGACAGGCTAGACCCACAGGTCTAAGACCCTAAGTGGTCGTAATTACACGGTTGCAAGGGTGACATGTTCGATTTCCGTATGCGGCAAAATAAATAAGCTGCCGAAGCCAGCGGTCGGCCTTGACCAGCCCTCGAGTACGATGTACCTAATACTAGAGCTTTAAAACCTCAGAATCAGAATATTCAGAACTTACCTGACATTTCGAACTAGATTTTTAAAACTACTTCGACTTTTTTCTGCTAAAAGTTAAGCTGGGAATTTCATGAGTTAAAGGTGGGATCAATTGGGAAAGAATTGAATTTTCAGAAACATTAATAAGGCCCTGAACATTAAAGCAATGCTATATTTTTAAGTGTTGATGATTAACGCTCAATTGGTTGGTTGGTGATTATCGCTTCTCCGTGTGAGAGGAGGCCTGTGCCCAGCAGTGGGACGATAAAAAGGTTGTAACAAACTATATTTTTAAGTGGGTATGCCTCATCTTCCTGATATCAAGTTCCTGTACTAAAGCGGGAAAATGTATACCTACTTACTCGTATTTGAATCACAACATATAATAATTTTAGGCAATGACTCTTAATGATAATCTATTTTCAAAACGAATAAGAAAAGAAAACATCTACATTTATGATTGAAAAAAATAGGTCAGTAATTATTTGAAACCTATTCCAACATGACCCTTTATTCAACAAAAACTTTGTCAATGAAAAATACAAATACAATATTAGTAGCTTTCGTCAATCAATAGTCAATCCTAATTGTATTTTAACTGCACTATAAAGGGATCAGATTGATATCGATATGTTTTTATAATTATTATGATCGTTGTCCTAATCACTCGCTCATGGTCAACTATCATAATGGTTAGGGTTAAAGTGTACAAACTGGAACAAACTTTACTATTGAAATTCTATTTTGGGTGTAACTATAACATCATCATCGCAGTTACTCCATGCAAAATACTGGTAGGTACTCGTACTCAGCTGCATAAGGTTATACTGGAAGCCGATCCCACAGAAAATTATAACCATAACTGTAACTTAAGCCATTCACCTCATATAAATCGCTTCTTTTCTAAGAAGGTGTAATCATTCTTGAAATTTGGAATGTCGTAGGGAAACCTAAATGTAATACACCTACACCTAGATTACAGGGAAATATTAAAAGAAAAACATATTTTCAATTATTGGAAAGAAAAGTGTTTAGTACAAACTTTTCTTTTAAAGAATTAAAGCAATATGAAAACTACAAAACTAATTAGGAACTATCAAAGAACATAATACTCAAAGAAGTCTGAGTAGCCATTAGTTTTATACTCTATGGTAAGTCGTCGATGGAATAATATGTCAACCGTCATGGTAGTATCGCGAAATGTTCATTAAGTAAATACGGCTAACATTTGTACAGGATATTTGATCACTGTCTCGATTGGCATAAGAATGTCAGTTAAATATGTACTTATGAGAAAAATACTATTTCTGTTATCGTACGTAAATAGTCATAATTATTTTATGGTTCAGCCTCTAGGCATATTTTCATTAAAAACTGTGGAAACATACTTTTAGATAACCGTTAACTATTTTTGCAGTTTTTCATTTTTATAGCTTACCATACCCACCACATCTTATCCCCCAGCATAGTAGGGAAAAGGTTCGGTCTCTGCCATACCTACCAATAGCACCAAAATTTAAAAAAATCTGAATTTAGCAGCACAGAGAATCTGTAGTACTTTTTACTTATTAATGATGCGAAAGTAAGTCTGTCTGTCCGTCGCATTTGACGTCAAAACGAAGATAGTCTCGCTAAAAGTTGTAGAAGGACATTAAAACTGCTTACCCATCTATCCTGCGAGTGAGTGGGTGAAACCGCAGGGAATATATAGCAACTATTCAAGCGTGCAAATAAACGTTTAGTTCTAAATAAATAACTGTACCTAAGAATCCATTTAACAAAGGGCATAATACTGTTGCCAATAACGAGTGTCCTACGTAACATTATCTCTTACTGAATGGCGATTCTAATTCTTTAAGCAAACAATAGCGCTCTAGTCACGCAACTGTGGTCCCACCATTTAGCAATGTCTCTAAATATAGAAAACTAGTGATAGAATAGGAAATACTAACTACTTAGGTATATGTAATTAAATTTAAATCTGTTCTTTTACATCTCTACATAACTTCAATAGATTTGGGGTATCTAAATTACCTCCTGCTCCTGCAAGTATTATATAATAAAGTTCATCGTCTGTGTTTTCACGATAAACTCAAAAAGCACCTACTGCACGCGTTTTCATGCGCTTTTCATCAATACAGATTAATGATTGAGTTAATGTTAGTTCAATAATAAGAAATAAATAAAACAAATGGCAAGCACATGGTGATTCAATCTACTTTTACCACTAACGAGCTTCTGGTATTGGTTTAGCCAAATACGCACCAGAAAGATATTCATCAAAAGAAAAAAGAAACATTATTTCAGTTTTAAATAATTCGTATGATAAAATTGTTTAAAAGCAAAAGTAAATAAAAATTGCCCTGCCTGCTTGCTTGCCCTTCTGCTGACCCTATAAACATGTAGAGGACGACAACTCTTTACTTTTATTAAAACCACTTCATCTATAAAGTTTCTCGCACTACAATAAAATAACCTTTTTCTAAAACTTATTAGATTGAAAGGGTTAAATAAAAGTCACTAAGAAAACGTTTACTATATTGTTAGTTTTACTTATCATAAAAAGTTTTACACTCATTTTATAAACACGTTTCTTATTATTTTCGTTTGAAGATAAATCGGATAAACGATAAATGTAACTTTTATTTGGTTTGTTTTTATTTACCTAATTAGGTACTTAGTTATTTGACCGAACACCGATTACTGAATTCATAATTTGCTGCTCGTTATTCATCCTCCGAGCCTTTTTACCAACTATGTTGGGGTCGGCTTCCAGTCTAACCGGATTCAGCTGAGTACCTGCGCTTTACAAGAAGCGACTGCCTATCTGACCTCCTCAACCCAATACCCCTTGGTTAGACCGGTGTCAGACTTACTGGCTTCTGATAATTTCAAATAATTTGCTGTTCGTGATTCTTCGGCCGAATTGAAGAGAGCTAGTATAATCGCCGAATATTCGTGGCATCTCCCTAAAAAAGTCTTCAAAATTTTTAACTAAATTTTTTTTCACTGCTGGAAAGCTACACTCTTCCCGCGAACAAAGACAATATAATTTGTTCCCGGTACGTCCCACGGGATGCGGGTGAAACCACGTTAAAGCGGCTAGTGGTCTATAAATTAGTCTTTCATGCAAACCTAGCCTAGAAAAAAGTATGGCGTGTGTAAAATTGTTGCTTTAACACTCTTTAACAACTTGAAATCAATTATTTTTTAAAGTTTTTCACTCAGTATTTCATAGTTCCAGTAAGTAGTAACTTAGTGCTATTTAGTTTACCTACTCCGTACTTAAGTTACTTTAACAAACGTCTTATTGAATTTCAGTTTAATTACCATGTTAACAATGGTACAATTTTACATCCATACCTACCTACCACTGGTTTTTTCTTCGCCTGAACTGTGCCACTCCTGGGCAAAGACCTCCCCAGTCTCCACACCTCTCGATCTTTTGAGTGTAACATTTAATCCCTACTAATATTATAAATGCGAAAGTAACTCTGTCTGTCTGTCTGTTACGCTTTCACGTCCAAACCACTGAACTGATTTTAATACAATTTGGTACAGAGATAGAGTTGACCTTGAGAAAGAACATAGGATTTTTTATCTCGGACTTTTGAAGAATTCTCTTCGAAACGCGATATAACCAAACTTTACGCGGGCGTAGCAGCTGGCGGAAGCTAGTCAGTTATATTTGTTTGCCGATGGACAGAAATAAACCAATATAATTTAATCATAAATAATCAAATTCTTATAATATACTTTTATCTCTATTTGAATGAAGATAGAACAAGGTTAACACAAATAGTTATTTTTAGAACGAAAAGCATATTTGTAGCCACGATCCTTAATATTGTGAAACGATGCGTGCCTTCCTATATGAAAATACGTGTATTAATATATCAATTGAGGTTCTTTTTCCCACATAAAATATATTTTTATCAATTAGAATGCTTCCTCAATGAAAACCTGGGAAAGTACCCATGTCTTACGCTTAATTGAACAGTTCATTCATTTGTTAAAATTAAAAATGGTTAAATATGAGTTGGACTCGCGCATATAGGGTTCTGTATCAACAGCTGCTATTTAAATATTAATTAAAATATTTTTACAAACTACCTAATGTTCCGTAAGATGAATAGTTCTAATAGGCAGTCCCTAAGAATCTATCCTACACTTACCTTCCTACTTACGAAATTACTTTCAAATTAAAGATTTTTGGTTAAACACGCAACTCGGAGGATTTAGGCAACCGATTCAGGAAAATGTCATAGTGTTAGACAGCCCATTGAGCCCATTTATCTAGGAAGACTACTTATGTTGACTTTCAATAGTTTTCACGTGTTATACCGCGGGTGGAAGCTAGCAACTGAATAAGTAGAAATATATACTTTCTACCTTATGTAAAGAGAACATAAATAGAATTGATTCAATAATGTATTTCAATTGAGTGGAACTAGTATTATTTTTTGTCTATTGTCCCACCCACGCTTAACATCGATATGAATGAATTCCATTGGTTATGCTCTTCGTATGTTTTCGCTCCAATCATGAGTCATATCGACTTCACTTGGTAGTGAATGAATTGGGGTCATTTGGGTACCTACACCAATTTTTATGAGTGGCCCATGAGTAGGGCCATCCATCCGGGTTTCCCCGGATTTGTCCTCGTTTGGAGGCCGTCCGGGGGACGTCTGGGCGGGGTTTCAAGAAGTGTCCGGGGAAAACCCGGACATTTTTCTTACGAGTTGAATTACAATCGACACACAGACTGCAGAAGTCGAAGTGTCCCAAAACTCAAAAATTTTTGCGCTCGCTTCGCTCGCGGCTTCCTTTCTTGACGCTATCTTTTTTTACGTTTAAGTAGCTACTTTAATATCCCAATATTCAAAAAATGTTTCGCTCGCTTCGCTCGCGGCTTCTTCACTTTGCGGATTTTTTTTATTGTACAAGTTTAGGTGCTTTAGTGACCCAAAACTCAAAAAATTTCGGCGACTTCACTTTACGGTTGTTTGTATTTTTCAACATTTTTTTGTCTAACCAATCAAAAAGGTAGCGCCGTTTTAAAGTCCTATTACTAACAAGAAGCTAACTCCTAGTTTCCATATAAGCTTTCTTATTTATGACCTTCGAAATATTAAGTCATAATCTTTCAATACTAGGTACCTACTACTTGAGCTAGATATGGCCCTGACTTTCCATGTAAGGAAGTACCTCATTCAATTTAAGTATATAATAGTAGTAATAGTAATATTAAAAACTAGGTCTTGTTTTGTTAAAAGAAAAATTCGGACTCGTCCGGGGTAAAAATGCGATTTACGCCAAATGTCCGGGTTTTTTTAATATTTGTCCGGGTTTGGCGAAATTCGAAATGGCAGCCCTACCCATGAGTAACTTTAGTGATGAAACGCGAATTTGCTATCAGTACCTTAGTATTTTCAATTTCATAAGAACTCAATTTTTTCGGTCTTCACCAAATAGATTCAACGAAAAGACCGCAACGTACTATGCCAATTCTTATTCTCCTTGTGCAATTCTTGGTGTCACTCAAATTCCTCTGACACGGAATTGTAACAACGACTACTGAGTAGCATTCTGGGTCTTACGCTTGGGATTTACGTGCCTCCCAGGCACAAAGCGATTTCGGCCCGTCCAGAGAAACGAACCCGAGAGCTCATGCACGGCAGTCGCGCTATGCGACAACTAGAATAACGAGGAAGTTCTAATTCTTATCAAGAGATTTGTTTCTATATCAGCCATCATATAGGCTTTGGAGTGCAAAATGCAAAAAAAAACATTTCACACATTAAATATAACTTGCATAAATTAGTGCCAAAATTAATTCAACCCTAAAAAGGCGCGGCAAACCTCACTAAAACTACAGTAATTCATCATCTACGTTACAATTTCATAGAAAAGCAGAAGCAAGACCTTCTACTTAACGGGGTCAGGTCAACCGTTCACCATGGTTTAGTGCCTAAACTTCAGTAAAATCACCATTATAGTATACACGACATAGGTACCTTCCATGGTACAACTTCTTTTTATCGTAACATTTTTATGTGCGTACTTTTTGTTTCCGTACAATACGCTCGGTAAATTGAAGTTTTTATACGCAGCCTAATGTGGTAATTCGGTCGTGGTAACTGTTTCAGTTTTGACGCGGTTTGCAGGTTATTTTTGGACTTTGATTTGTGACTTCTGCTTGGTTATTGTTATTATATGTTGTTATGAAAATACTTTTTTAATAATAGATTAATAGTGTAATGGAAGATGCTTGTTCCTTCCTTTATTAGATTACTTTTTGTATCTTCTGTCATATATTTGAGACCGTAACTATCAGCTATTTATTACGTTTCACCATTGCTGCGCAAAAGTCGGTCCTGATAAAATCAACGCTAAATCTTTCACATCAAAAATCTCAGACTTTACCATTCCGCAAACTTGTATACAAAACATGACACTTTCCCGTAGTCAGCCCCACAATCCATATGCTAAATAATTCACTAATATATCTAGAAATTCACGACAATCGATACATGAGTAGCCCTTGTTGCATAACAAGCTGCACGGTACAAAAGTGAACCTCCTACCTTCTCTGCAGTCAATATTTTACCCCGTAACTATGGCTAATTTTACACCTTAATCGCTCACTTGATTGCCCCCTTTTATGGCTTCTTAAGCCATGGTTTATGGGGCAGTAGGATTTGGATCGAATATTCGTTGACCTTGGGCGGTGTGGTGCATTATAGATGCATTGGCGGCCGTGAAATGTCGGTTGTGGTATGTTGTGTGGTTGAGTGGCAACTGTTGAAGATTGTTTGAATTGTTTAGAGATGGTGGTTGGTGGTTATCGTGATTTTGATTGAGAATAATTGATGATGAAAAAACTGTCGTCCAATTTTCAAGTCTTCAAATTAGTATAGGTATATAGTTTTCTCTCCCGCGGTTTGAGTAGCATAAACAAGGTGTATTTAAACATGAGTCCACTCCTCCTGATTGGTTCGCTATTATTCAAAGTTTTATTATTCGAAAACCAACTACGATAAAATATATTTCACTAAAGATAGACGCTTCAAAACAACGCAACACGTGTCACTTTGAATTTACACGATGTTTAAAGTGGGAACCTTTAGTTATGGAGAATATGACCTTTGCCACAATGTACAACTACTAATTCCCTCTCATTGCTAGAGATAGACTGACAACTGACACCTACGCAACATTTCTCAACAGTAGCCATCCTCAAAGGAATCTCGAACCAAAATAGCGCAAATGAAGCTTTGAATCTAACTGACGGTTAGCCTACAACCCCTGTTATCTCAAGAGTACATTTATTTATTCCAACGACCTTATTATGTAGTACTTAAAGATTTGGCACAACGCCATCGCGCATACAATTATTTCGTTTAATTTCGGTTTAATAGCCGCTTTGTGTACGGGCATTATGTTTCATTCATAAAAACAGCGGCTATTTAGCGCCAGGGATGTGAAATATCGCACCGCGCGATGCGAGTACGTTCGCTTTGATCGTAGTCAATCAATCGGATCATTTGTCGGTTACATGCCGCATCCTAGTTGTCCGCACAGCTACATACGTGCCTACTGCCGTCCGTCATGTATCCTCGTTGTAATGAAACTCGTTTGTTTGCAGGACTGACGCGACATGAGGTGAACTACAGTCTTCTCGCGCACTCCGCGACCCTAGCACCGATGGAGGATGGAGTAGTTTAAACACATTTATTTTCTTTCGCTGTAGTAGTGCTAGTGGCTGCGACGTTTTGTAATACTGATCAAATCAGTTAATTCCAAATCCTGTAAATGTTTACGCAAATAAGCGGTTGTGCGCAAGGCTAGCGCGAGCTCGACTCGGCATGGACCTCCGAACATATTGGTCGGGTGTCCACGACGACCGGGCAAGTGCAGCTCTAGCCAGGGCGACCACCGAGCGCACCCCGCCCCCACGCCCCGACCCCCGCCCGTCGCCACCACTGCGCTAAAGATGGGCCATTTCGATATAGGCAGGGACCGTAGGAATAATTAGGGGTTTGCGACAAACTACTGACGGAGATTTTGGGTCGTTACCCTACCGAAAGGTGGAAGTAACATTTCCATGAAATCTCTGTTGCTGGTATGAACATATCTAGACGAGTGTCCGTTATGTGCAGGTGAGACCCTGAACGGTCAGCGCCTGATCGAGTTCCGGCTGGGCGCGGAGGCGGAGTCGGAGCAAGGCGAGGGGCTGGCGGTGGCGTCGGCCGAGCTGCTGGTGCGCGCCGAGACGTCGCCGCGCGCGCGCCGCCTGCGCTACACGCTGTGGGCCTTCACCGTGAGCGGCAACGACTCCGCCGCCATCAGCGCGCTGGCGGGCGCGGCGCGGCGCGACCCGGCGCGGCGCTGGCAGCGCCTCGACGTGACGGCGGCGGCGCGGCGCTGGGCGGCGGCGGGGCCGCGCCGCTGCGGCTGCTGCTGGACTGCAGCGGCTGCGGCGGCCGCGTGCGGCTGCGGCTGGGCGGCGGCCAGGCGGCGCGGCCGCTGCTGCGCCTGCTGCTCAAGCCGCCGCCCGCGCGCCGCCGCCGCGCGCTGGACTGCGACGCCGCCGAGCACGGCCGCTGCTGCCGCCAGACCTACTACGTGAGCTTCCGCGCGCTGGGCTGGGACGACTGGATCGTGGCGCCGGAGGGCTACTACGCCAACTACTGCCGCGGCGCCTGCGCCCCCTTCCTCAACTACCACTCGCAGGTGGTGGAGGCGGCGCGGCTGGAGCGAGCCGAGTGCTGCGCGCCCGTGCGCTTCTCGGCGCTGTCGCTCATCTACTTCGGCGCCGACTCCAACATCATCAAGCGCGACCTGCCCGAGATGGTGGTGGAGGAGTGCGACTGCCCGTAGCGGCGCCCGTGTACATAGCCTGCCGCCCGACGCCGCCCGCTCCCGCCGCCCCGCCGCCCCCGCCGCGGCTCGCTTCCGCCGCTCTCGAATCCGATTTAATCCGAATCGATTATAAATAATATTCTCGACTTGTGTAATATTTTGTTCCTCGCGTTCGAAAGACTATATCCTAAAATCGAATAAATAAATGTCCGTGTAGGGAGGGCAGGTGGCGCGTGGGCCTCGCGCCGCGCGTCTCAGGACTGTAGTGTAGTGCGCTCGACGAGACGCGCGGTGCGCGGCGCTCGCGATGCCGTCTCTACACGCCCTAAATAATTTAATACTACGCCGTTTTCTTTCACCCCGTTTGGTGATCGCTTGTAATTATTGTAAACTGTATTATAATAATTATTATAATTATAATTATAATAAATCAACTTTTTCATAATTATTACCACATTTTTTATTTTCCTGCACAATACCTACCCATGGAAGTACCTATGTGTAACCATCATCAAGGCGAATCTGGTTTTCTACCTTAGATTTTCTGACTTATCTTAAAGTCTATATTTTACACGCTGACCTGATTAGTGAGGTCAGTGTGCAAAATAAAAAATTCACTGATTAACTGTGGCAAACCAGCTAAACACAAGGGGTTCAGCTAAGTTCCTAGCTGACCATTCAGCAGTTATGCAAAAACATTATGACATTTGTATACTTATATAACGCTGCAGCAATGACAAATACGTGACCTAAAGCTATCTAAAATCCACCATCAAGTCAGTCCTCAATATTCCTTCAATAAAAAAAAAATAACTGGCCACCTACACACGTTCAACACCTTGTAAAGTACCTACTCGTATTACTAATCTTTTATCCCTAATAATCCCTATACTTTAAAAGAATATTATCGCGGAAGGGAAACTTCTAAATATAAACTCCTTAGGGAAATGTACCAACTACAAGATAACGGATTGATCTGAAAGTATGTGGGAATTTCTCGGAAATACATGATCTATTATCTTCGTACAGGTATCCTATTCGATCTATTATATTCCTAGGTATCTGGTGTTTTAGAACTTTTCATACATTACATACACCTGTGTTCCCTGTAGATTAAAGTAGTAGGCACATTACAAAATGAGAATCATGCTTATTTCTACACGAGTAAAAGACTCTGCTTAGCCTTTTCCCGTTTATAGCGGGGTCCGCTTTTCAGTTCAATCAGATGCAATTAAGTGGCAGTGTTTTACACGGAGCGACTGCTTATATGACCTCTCAACACGGTTACCTGGGCAACACCATACCTTAGGATACCTCATGGTAAGGCTTTGTGGTAAGGATGGTTGTCAGATTTTCTGGCTTCTGACTACCAGAAACGGCTGACAAAGATGTTTAAATAACAGCAAGGCACAAATTAGAAAAGCGTATATAAGTTTAAATAAAAACAACTTGATTGCGTCTCCAATCATGAAACAACATTCAAAGCTATTTTATTATCTTTACCAGTTATCCAGTTTAAGTTTATTATATTTCTGTCATGTCACCTTTAAAATGACATTGACACATTGTATTTAATAAATAAAGAAAATAAAACTAAAGAGGTGAAATATTCTACAATAACTAAATACTCTGTACACGTATTAACGGTATAATTTTAACTCTCGCCACTCCTGATTTTTTTGTGATCAAATTACATACTTCAAAATAAAATGTGTGGTACCACAATCTATCTCTTCAATTAAAAGGTTTCAATTGACTTTGATGTACTCGTATCTTTGGCTAAAATAAAAGGGCAATCCTAAAATAAATACACCTGAATATACTCTGATTTGAATGGTTTTAAAATGTACATTTAAACTTTATGAATGGATGTGAGAAGGTCAAAGAGTTCAGAGATTAAATGTTATTTTTACTTATTAAAGGTGGTTTTAGCTACAAAAGTCATGATCCTTTATTCCATGGAACTTTCCCCGTTGCTGGATCTAGTTTTCGTGCAGTTTATTACATTTTCTTGACTCTAAGTGACTCGTATACAAATAGATGCATTATCAGCCGCGAGAAGATAGAATATCAAATAAATTTTGTTATTAGTAGTAGTAGTTAAAACGTAAGCCATTACATACTTACACTATTTGAACAGTTTCCTTATCTAGAAAACTGTTATACCAATTTCTATACCAATACCTATATCAATTTCAAAAAAGTCACTGTTATTTTGGGCCCACTTATGGGGCAAATATTTTGCTATTGCAATCTATCCGCCCACCACCGTACACTAGTATCTACTACTTCAAATCTCTAGTGTAGGTGTGTGATAGGCAAAATACTTAACTACATTCAGCACAATACCTAGAATACAGAGAAACATCAGAAACATTAAAATAACAATTTCATCGAATTGAAAAGTTCGACGTAATTCGTATCAGATAGAATAAACACTGTTTGATATTTATTTAAAGGACTTATTAAAATAATATGGTATAGACTAGGCTTCCTCCCACGCACTCACATAAAACTGATTTAAAGAAAATGGTAGATAACCTATTTTTTTGATATTCAAAATATACATTGAGGTCAACTCACATATGGGCTAAAAATCTTGCCCTTCATAAAATACTAGCCGTTTTCCCGCGGTTTCACCCGCGTCTCGTGGGAGCTACTTACTGCCCGCACCAGAATAAATATAGCCTATGTTACTCGCAGATAATATAGCTTTCTAATGGCGAAAGAATATTTAAAATCGGTCCAGTAGTTTTTGAGTTTATCCATTACAACCAAACAAACAAAGTTTTCCTCTTTATAATATTAGTATAAATAGTATAGATGAAAATGTGAATGTGAGTGTGAAGTGATGAAAAAACCTGGTATTAGGAGATCAAACAAGATATCAATCAACCGGGAAATAATTAGTACTGAGTGTAGCCTTAAAAGAATATCCAGATGGAAATAATATCTTTTTCACTTTTGGCGACCAAAAAAGAATTATGAGTAGGTGTGCGGAAGAATACTATAACGTACGCATACCTCATTTTCACCAGTATTTTTATCGTCCTACTGGGCACAGGTCTCTTCTCACACAGAGAAGGATTCGCCTTGTTTGCTCAATGTTGGCTGCTGACTTCATAGTCCAGGTTTCCTCGAGATACCTACACCTTTAATCAGTCATTGGTGTCCAAGATATATTTAGAGAGTACATACATATAACTTAAAAAAATTGCATTGGCACTGTCCTGCACGCAAACCTTGCATCTTTTCATATCTATACCTCTCACTAACTCATTCTACAATATAAATTTTCCATGGAATCATTCAAAAAAGAAAACAGAATTCCTACTTACCTAACTCTTTTAATCTTCCCACACAAGTCTTCAGAGAGTCTTCAGTCAATCAAAGAATTGGAACCAATAGGTAGGCGTTCAGAGGGAAACTACCACATTATTCTGTTACATGTATTATTTATTTGTGTCGTGGAAATTAGCACCTAAATACGACAGGCTTTAGTTCTTTTCATATGTTAAAAGACCGGCCTAATCGGACACTCGTGAATGACTGCACAACTGAACACATCGCATCTTGGTAATATTTTGGTACAAGTTATGCCCTGAGTTACGAGTAGTCTTCATCAATAAACGGGCCATAGATAGCTAAGTGTTAGAACACTGAAAGAATTTTCAAATCGGTCTAGTCTAGTAGTTCCTAAGATTAGCGCATTCAAACAATCTCTTTAGATTTATAATATCAGTATCGCTATATACAGATACATTACAGCTGTAATTTCCGTTATCTAACACCGGAATCTTCCACAAGGAAGTCGGAGCAAAAAGATGAGAATCGACAGAGATCTGAAACCAGGATTCATTTGAATAACATACAAAAGAACGTAATAATTTTCTGACAAAAAGCAACAATGTATTGCCGATTGAATATCAATACACAGTGGCGGCCCTAGGGGTGTGCGAACTGTGCCTTCGCACAGGGCCTCGCGCTTGGGGGGGCCTCTCGCTAATATTAAAAAAAAAATAATTAAAAAATACATATATATCTGGTCCAAGAAAACAAATATTTTTCTTTATTTATTTCTTATTCATTCTGCGTTTACTTTTTGAGTTCTCAATTTAACAAAAAAATTGGAACACCAACGTAACAAAAACAACTGGCTCTCGATCCAGTCACGGATTCTTTTTATTTGTGCTTAATTCCGAGTTTAATTTGAGAGTCCTTAAACAAACAATTTTAAAAAATTCGCGCTCGCTACGCTCGCGGCTGTTCACTTGTCAGTACAGTTCATTCTAACATGCTTAGAGTACTTTTATGTCCCAAAACTCGAAAATTTTCGCGCTCGCTACGCTCGCGGCTGTTCGCTTGTCAGTACCGTTCATTTTAACATGATTAGACTACTTTTATGTCCCAAAACTCTAAAATTTTCGCGCTCGCTACGCTCGCGGCTGTTCGCTTGTCAGTACCGTTCATTCTAACATGATTAGACTACTTTTATGTCCCAAAACTCTAAAATTTTCGCTCGCTACGCTCGCGGCTGTTCGCTTGTCAGTACCGTTCATTCTAACATGATTAGAGTACTTTTATGTCCCAAAACTCTAAAATTTTCGCGCTCGCTACGCTCGCGGCTGTTCGCTTGTCAGTACCGTTCATTCTAACATGATTAGAGTACTTTTATGTCCCAAAACTCTAAAATTTTCGCGCTCGCTACGCTCGCGGCTGTTCGCTTGTCAGTCTCGTTCATTCTAACATGATTAGAGTACTTTTATGTCCCAAAACTCAAAAATTTTCGCGCTCGCTGCGCTCGCGACTTCACCTTGCACCGTCCTTTAATATACAAGTTTAGGTGCTTTAGTGACCCAAAGCTCAAAAATTTTTGCGCTCGCTACGCTCGCGGGTTCTTTATTTTCCACTTCTTTTTTTTTCATCCTTTTTTAGCCGAACCTAGAAGGTAGCGCCGCTTGTAAGTCCGTCTATTAACAAGAAAATAACTCCTAGCTCAAAACAGACTTTTCACGTAGGACAAAGGGCCTCGCATAGACCTGCCGCACGTAGCCTCGCAATGGCTAGGGCCGCCGCTGTCAATACACCATCGTCGAGGCTCCGTAGCGATCCGTCGCTGTATCTTTACTAAGGACCCGATGCCACTGCAACTGACGCGATGATAGGATATAAAAACTTACAAAACAAGTAATTTTCCGTTAGAAGCTCTTATTGCCCATGTTCAAAGATATTTAACTAGTACCTATAATATGTTTAAAGTCTTTTCCTAAGTTATAAATACCTACACAAAGGACTTTCTATGCAGCACCTATTGTTATACGTCTCTGACTTTTGTCACTAATTTTGGAGTCATTCCTTGTTACTTCTCATCGACATGCCTAAGTATGTACCGTATACTCCGTACTTATATTTCAGGAAAATCAAATTATTTTCACAACTAATTTACTGAAGATTACTTATAAAACTACTCAATTAATTATCTCTTATCGTTGTATTTAGTTTAAGACCGTATATTATCGTTTGCTAACTAAAAGCTAGTGTTAACATATCTTCCGCCCTGCCAATGCAGTGTAGCTAACACTCGTACAAAGTTGTCGCGGGTCCCGTCAGACGAAGTGTCCGCACAATGCTTGGCGCCGCGGAGTCGCACCTCGGTTACACCTAGGGTTGCTACCGATCTTTTTTTTACGCTTTATGGTTGATTGCTTTTTCGACTATCTCTGTGTATCAAACATTTAGGCTGCGTTCAAACAAAACTGACTGTCAGCCACCGAATATCCGCGTCTAAGCATATTACGCATAACATATCGTCAGTTAGATGTGAACTGAAAGTGAATATTGTATGGTAATACAATAAACTGCATAGCGTTCGCTCACATTTGGCGGATGACAGTCAGTTTGGTTTGAACACAGCCTTAAATTGGTCGATTATTGTTGTTTATTTTTTTTTTGTTTGATTAGCAAGGATTGAGCCCGTCTTTTTTGTGTTTTTCTTATTTATTTGTCACAAAACAATGAAACAGTTCTCGTTTGTAATATGCTTTTGTGATTACAATCTCAAGCCCAGATGTTTATTCATTTTCTGATTGCGTACAGAGCGCGTTGCAATCCGATTTAATTCTTTTCTATTTCAAACCCAATGTACACTCATTAGATTAACAAACCGTCTTCTTCCATTTATTTAGTGCTAACATTTCCCAACCCTACAAACAGCAGTGATTGAAAGTCGCCGCACAGCCCTGCGTCGGCAGTTGTGACGATTCGGGTACGAGTGCGTGCGATCGATGCTCACCGCAGACGACGCGGCGCCGCCGTCGACACTCGCGCTACACTCTTGGACCTTCTTGGTATGTAGCTGGCTGAATATTTTTTTTTTAAATTTCGAATGTCTTTGTAGAAGTCTTGATATATCGAGAAGATTTGAATTTCGAATAGAGAATTCTTAGTTTTTTTAATTAGAATCTGTGCGTAAATAAAATCTTTTTTTTGTATTACTTATTTTATTTGGAGGTTATAAAATGTTTGCAGTCAGACGGTGCTAAGCGAATAAAAACACAGGTAAGAATATTCGTTTTTTAGGTCGATTAGGGGTTCACAATATTAATGGAAATAAATTTTTAATGCGAAATGCTTTTTTTAAAGTAATAGACAACTGCAACGGCTAATCGAATTTTCCATAACCTAAATTATTAATTGTCGAAATAAACTCAAAAGAGCCCTTTATTAGATACTTGTAAAAACTAGCCTTCGTATCCTGTTACATATTACATTTTATTCATGTTTATTTTTATGCCAGTGCTGTAAGAAAAAATATGGGATGGGAATAAAATATTTTTCTAACAAGCCAGCTACTTACATAGAGACGTTTATCTCGATCCGGCGCCCGCCAGTCTGTCTGACTACAGTAAACAGGCTACAGTTTGGTAGATAATGCATCTCGCAAACAGACTTATTCCCTTGTCTGGAAGCTTGTAACTGCCAGCCCTATTCGCATTATAAGCTTACGCACACATTGATGCAGTATGTGTTTGTGTGAAGTGCACTTTATTACAAGCAGTATCTGTCAAAATCAAAAATCGAAGTTTAAAATTGTTTAAAAGGTACACGTCAAAGTGACAAAACGACGTCCTGGCTGTAAAGAAAAAGGAAGCAAGTCGGATACAAAACTATATTTTGAGTGCAATTTGTTATTAATAACACAGGTCAACAGCATTTTTGGTGCAAAGGTGAAATATACAATTTCTTGTAGGATATTAGATACGTAATCGAAGTCCAGAACATAGAGTTGCACTAGCACGTAGGGATTTAGAGATATACCCCTCCTAAAGTACCAAAAACGCGATTTTAACGATATTTGACGATTTTTTTGAAGTACAGCAAAATAGTTTTTTTTGTTTCTATCTATAGCATTATATAGTACCACTCTTCCCGATTGAAATTCATTTTTATTTCCAACGTTAAGAGTTTAAATTTTCATGAAATATGTATACAGCTACGATAGTTCGATCTTCCCTATATTTCATTTGGCCTGTTAGTATGAAAAAACTCCACTTTAGTTATAAAATGGTATATATCGGGAAATAAAACTCGCAAAAATATAAATTAAAATGGGGTTAATGCGGGGAAAGTAGTACTATATGATGCTTTAGTTAGAAATTCCTATAAATTTCATAAAAAAACGCGTTTTTGGTACTTTAGGAGGGGTATATCTCTAAATCCCTGCGTGCTAGTGCAACTTTATGTTCTGGACTTCGATTACGTATCTAATATCCTACAAGAAATTGTATATTTCACCTTTGCACCAAAAAAAAAATTATAATTTGTTGACCAGTGTAAGTTACTGGGTAGAAGATTTGGACAGTGGTAAAAACATAGGGTCGCTTTCTCTTCATTTCAATCTTAAGAACTGACTGTAGGTTCACTTACGATTTTAATATTTATTCTCTTATTCTAACTTGCTGTGAGAACGTACTACAAAGTGAAATATGATGTGACTTTCATAGTTCCTGGCTGTCATTCTAAATTTGAAAAGCGCAACGTTCCGTTCAAAAAGAAAAAATACTGGCAACTCTATTATGACGCACGCACACAACTAAACATGTCTAGCCTTTTTTTATTTGAGTACTAACCATAGAGTTCTAGACTGCGTCGGTTGTCTGGTAGATAATGAAGTGCGACTGTTGAACTTGGGGTCGCGGGTTCAATTGCCGGGTAGGGTAAGTGAATTATTTTTGCACTAAATTATTTGGCAATATGCGTAGAAACTAAGTTTCATATATACTTCAAAGTTAATGATAACACCTCGTGTGAAATACCACGCCCTTTCCAAGGGTTCAAACTAACACCATATCAAATTTCACTGTAACAGGTTCAGCCGTTTAACCGTGACGGCTTAACAGACAGACAGTATTATTTTACATTAAGGATTCAGTGTGACGTACATACATTATATTGTAAATGTAAATTCAGTATATGTCAGTAAATACAGACTTAATCAGATAAACATTAATTTATAATGTGATCAAACATAGATCTTATTATTTCGTACGAATGGTATTTACTTAGGTACAAATATTATTGCTAAAGTCTAGATTTCTGGAAAGACTAGATTCTAGATAGGAGGATGTTAACAATTCTTGTATAACTTAACTACTTATTTGAGATAACGTAGATTCACACATATAATTTTGTATTACTTAAGTAAGTCTTAGCTATAAAGTCAGACTTTATATAGGACTAATATATATTTTTTTATGTATTTGTTCCTTTATTTCAGGCAACAAGGGCCCACAGAAAATACAATACATAAATAATTAACAACACAATACTTATAAACTGATACATTAAAAAATAAAAACATTTACATAAAATATTTTTTTTAGGTCATTCTGACGAGGATTTTTTGTACCAGTGCATTTAAATAATATGTTTCTTCCAATTACCACACCGATTCGTTTTTTTCCTCTTGCACTCAGAAGCAATTTGCAGTTTTTGAGAAAGGAGGCCAATTAGCCCACCATATAATTCATAGACGGGAATCACAAGCGTGAAACGATCTTCAGAGACCAACAAATAAAACTACATACTTCTGTTAAATGTACCAGACATTTCCAAAATACTCAAAATAGATTCGTAGATAAGCTAGCAACATGACAAGACATTCAAACACATGATTCACATAGCTATGGTTCTGTGCGGTCTAGTGTTCTCACGGAATAAGGAAAGGTGAGCGGAGATGCCATAATGCTGGTAGGTCAGGCACCTTCTTCTAGGTCAAATTCGTACGGTGGGCACGATCAAAACGATCAGTGAAGACTGACCTAACGAAGCGTTTGGGTTCTTTGAGACATCTGTCAACTATGTTTGATATTACAAGGGTCCAAAGAAGGCGTATAAGGGAGAAAACTGTAACGTTTCTCGTCACCGGTTCACACGCATTTTGATGCGCTTCTCAGGTGATTTTCCGATATGGCACCTTTTTTTTTAACGACGCAAATGACCCCTCCCGCTGTGGGTTAGCAGCGTTGAGAGAGTGTCAGATTCTTACTGACTAACAAGCGTCGTGTTCCGTCGTAGGCCTTTTATGTAGGTACCAGGGCCGCGGTAACTCTTTCGAACAATCCCGCAGCCCCGGCAGGAATTGGCCCTGCTGGGCCCCGCTGTCCGTTATAGCACCTCCGCCTAGTAATTTGTTCTCCATGAGTGTACCCCACGCATGACATTCCCATGGCGTACGGTCACATACTCGAATACCTCTGGTCTCTGCCTACCCCTAACTGTTAATCTACTAATGTTGATGTACCTAGTTACAATCAACCAAGGACCATTTTCACCAACAACGTAAACATCGGTTTTTCTTAACCACTGTTAACTTTGAAAATTGTAACGTGAAACATATCAAAGAGTTGTTTTAAGAAAACTTTCGTTTATGTTGTCGGTGAACTCTAGCCTAAAGAGTGCGTGTGTTGAATAGCAATTATATCGTTCTATGAGACAAATTATTTTTATTGCATAATTGTATAACCAATAACCAACCAGTCTTACCGTAGGGTATTGGGTTGCCCGGGTAACTGGGTTGAGGAGGTATCATCAGCCTAACCTTGTATTGATTAACCTTATTTATTTATTTAAAACACCTGAAACTATCTTTACAGGATCTGTTATCCTAATACGACAGCTAAGAACTAAACACTATTTAAAAACTACATTATTTATTATAATTACGTCTAAGTATTCCAATAAAGTGATAATTTATATTGATGATGTATAAGTAATTTTATAAATAGCGGGATCTAATATATGCCGCATGTTTTCTAAATAAATAGCTGTTTCCCCTGTCCTTAAAATATAGCCTTCGTCTATAAGAAGATAGTGTAGCTTTCCAACAAGAAAGAGTTATTCAAATCGGTTTCCAGTTTCGGAGGCCGGGTACAAAAAAATAGTATTTATAATTAGTACCTACATAACATGAAAATAAGATAACATTAATAGCATAGCTTTTTTAGCTTTTTTAGGCTATAGGTAACATCAGTGCATACTTGCCTACGACCATTTTCCTAATGAGAGCTTCGTCAGATTTCATAAAATACTGTTTATCTCTCTCTTTTTTGAGCTACATCCTGAAGGAACTATTCCAAATAAGCAATGCCATTATGCTGGTTTTTACGTATTTACAAAAAAAACATTAAAATTCATACAGCCGTTTTTCTGTAAAAACATAGAGACATACTCCACCCCATACGACCTATATGAATTGGTGCAGTGGCGGATTTACCAATAGGCCAAGTAGGCCAGTGCCTAGAGCGGCAGATTTAGAGGGGCGGCAAATTTTGCAAATTTTTTTACATGTTTTTTTTTATAATTGAGTATATGAGTACACAATTCATATATAAATAAACGATTAATAAACGCAAAATGAATAAACTGTAATATATACTTAGGTACTTACGTGATCATGAATTTTAAAATATTCTAATAGCGTTTCAATAAAAATAAAATAAAAAATCCGCTCGCTTCGCTCGCGGTTTTTTCATGATTCCTGGTTTGTTCTGCGCTCTTTGAGTCCTCAATCTAACAAAAAGTTAAAGCACCGAAGTAGCAAAAACAACTGACGATTTCTAAGATTTCTATGCTGTTTATGAGGTGGAGGACATTTGTGTCCCAAAACTCGAAAAATTTTTCTTTTGCTTTTTCACTTTACACTGGGTTTTTTTTTTCAAACTTGTTTGAGTATTTTTGTGTTCCAAGACTCAAAAAATTTCGCGCTCGCTGCGCTCGCGCCTTTCACTTGACAATAACTATTTTCTTTTGGTGTTATTGCATCCCAAACATCAAACATTTCGCGGCTTCTTCTCTTTGCAGTGGTTTTTTTTCCACTCTTATTTGGGTAGGTATTTTTGTGTCCCAAAATTTGAAATAATTGCGCTCGCTTCGCTCGCGACTTTTTCACTTTACGACGGTTTTTTTTACTCGTTTTGGTACAAAATTATTGAGTTTTGGAACAGAAAAGTTTTTACATTTGTCGTTTTTTTTTTGGCGGGTGCTCAATAGGTAGTCACCATGGGTGCCACCCGATGCTACGTCGCCACTGAATCATAGCACCCGAACGAATGAACCCATTTCAATTTAGTTTTTTTTTTAATACAGGTGTTTTACGAGCGAAAATCGATTGAGCCGTTTAAAAGTTACAGAGGTTTTACGCTTCAAAGTCGCTGTCATATAAACGTGTTAACATTAAACTCTTCGGTACATAGAGGCTTGCAAAAATAATCTAGTAACTGACAGAAATATCATTAAGTTCACAATCATTAGAGGCGGCAAAAATTGAATGGCCTACTAGCGGCAAGTTTGTAAATCCGCCACTGAATTGGTGACAACCACGATGACAAGTTGACAACATTTATTTTCTTTCCACCACATACTCTTCGTTACTTAACTCCTGTACAACTAGGTACAGTCAACTTCAGGTCAGTGGTAACAGTTTCATAGGAAAATCGTACTTATTACTATTGAGTTAAGATGCATGACAGTTACCACTGATGTGCGGTCTACGGTACTAAGAACACATACTTATGGTGATGTGACCTTAAAAGGCTGCCATAGTACTGGTTTGCCAAGTTATTAGAAAGTGTTCTCTGTCTCCCTCGCACACCACCGTAAGCTCATCACCTATCTCCCTCTACACATACGAGAACAGATTCATTTGTTTATTCCATACTCAGTCTTCGCAAGGTGCGTTTGCGCCGTTTAAATTACTAAAATAAACACGAAAATACGTGAAAGTGTTCTAAAAATAAATTTCAAAAAATGGACGACGAAAATGTGAGTTTTGCTTATATTATAAACTATTTATATCTAATCTAATCTATTGTCAAATGATACCTAAGTTTAGTGTTTAGTTTTATAAAAAGCAATTAAGTAAGTAGACATTTTATAATAAAAATTATCTACATGATTAAAAAATATAATGAATTTAATCGTTTCACGTTTATCAATTCATTAAATGAAATCACTAATATAAACTACTTAAATATATATATATACATACATACAATAAATACTATATGCATCTTTGATAGAGAGGAGAGTAGTGTTCTTTCAACTTCCGTTATATGCGTGAGTGTAAATAAAAGTTGTCAAATTCTCTTTCCAGGATCAGAAGATAGAAGAAAAGGAAGAGAGAACTCTTAATAACAATACGGAAACGAAGGACAAGAATACAGACACCGTTCAACAAGACCTAGATTTAAATTCAGATAAATACAAAACAAAGCCTGAGCGGATAGCTCACACAAACATATTTTTGCTAGTTTGCATAGCAGGCATATCGTTAGGAATACTTCTGCAAGTAATAAATGCCGTTAAACGAAGTGAGAGTGTTGCCAAAGATTATCATCTCGAAAAACCATTGAAGTACTGGGTGTATAAGAATTCTACAAAGGCCAACGACTTGAATGGCTTTCTCAAACACGTACATTTAGTTCTAAAAAGAGTAGGATACGAGAAAAGTACAAACGAAACGCCATGGAACTTACTATGGGCATTCGAGACCCCTTTTAATGAACTCAACCTTCGAAATTTAAGCTCTAATCAAAAATTAAACCATTTCCCCGGTACGGGGTTTATCACTTCAAAAGTAGACCTAGCGACTTCCAATTCGAAGTACATACCAAAGGCTTTTAGACTTCCAAAAAATAAATATGAGTTCTTAAAGTACGCAGAGCAGAATAAAGATGCGATGTTTGTGCAAAAGTATAACACACACAGACACGTCTATTTGAAGAACGTGAGTGAAATAGATATGACTAGCGGGAAAAGTTTCGTTCAAGAGTACGTGCGAAATCCGTTCTTAGTGGATGGACATAGGTTCGATATTGGCGTGTACGTGGTGCTGAAATCAGTGAACCCCCTGAGGGTGTATTGGTACAAAGGCGATGTTTTGTTCAGGTAATTGTTTTACATCATTTAATTTGCGAAATACATACATTATCTTTGTATCGTCTTGCGATGATGTTTAGTGCTATCTAAGTTCTTAAAAACAATTGAAAATATTTCTGATTACAGATACTGCTCTGTCAAATACCATCCCTTCGATCCAACTAATTTGGAGAAGTACGTGGTGGGAGATGACTACCTGCCTACTTGGGAAGTTCCCTCGTTGGCGCATACCTACACTGCGCTGGGCAACACTATGAAAGAAGCCTTCGATATCTATGTTAGGTCTATGGTAAGTTCAACGACGTCTGTATATGGCGAGGTAGTTGGGGGCATCGACTGTCGTGATGCGTATCGTGGGTTCTATTCCCGCACGGATTTTGTATTGGGGTGTTGCATGCATTTGAGATTGAATATTTGTAAAGGGACAAATGAATGATAGTTTGTTATTGTTGCACACTGTACACAGTGTACACTTTACGAATGCATCAGAACCATCGGTAGGTACCTACCTAATTGTCGAATCAGTTGAAACCGAAAAAGTACTTTGTATTTAATCTATACTAATATTATAAAGAGGAAAACTTTGTTTGTTTGTTTGTTTGGTTGTAATGAATAGGCTCAAAAACTACTGGACCGTTTTTTTAAATTCTTTCACCGTACGAAAGCTACATTACCCACGAGTAACATAGGCTATATTTTATCCCGGTATGGGCAGTAGTTACCACGGGACGCGGGTAAAACCGCGGGAAAACGGCTAGTTATCTATAGGTAGGTACAATTAGCTCAAACCCGATTTAATTTTAGTTTTACCACAGATGATAAAATATTGGATGTCTATCAAAATTTATTTTAGTTTCTTTTAAACACACGATGTACCTAAGTACCTAACACTTAACCACAATAAATCACACACATGAATTTAAAGGGCTTGACAGTTCAATTAGCAAACTGCTGGTTAAATATACCTAGTATAGTACCTACTTACCATTTCTCAATATTGTTTTGCAGGGCAAGGATCCGACAGTAATGTGGGAGGAAGTGCAGAACGCTATCTCAGAAATATTCTTTATGAAAGAACATCATATCATTGAAGCGGTAAGTACGCGTTGATCATTAAGAAAACATTGTGAATAGAACTAGTGAATCACAAGAAGAAAAATTTGGAAAAGGTTGCGATTCCGGACAGTGGTAGATGAAATTGCAAGGAGCAGTTAGTTTGAAATTAAGTTTCCACAAAATAATCTAATCTGGTGTATGCTTACCAGACCTTAAAAAGTCGTGGTGGCCTAGTGGGTAAAGAACCAACCTCTCGAGTATGTGGGTGTGGGTTCGATTCCAGGTCAGGCAAGTACCAATGCAACTTTTCTAAGTTTGTATGTACTTTCTGAGTATATCTTGGACACCAGTGGCTGATAAAAAGGTGAAGGAAAACATCTTGAGGAAACCTGGACTATAGTCTGAAATCACCAACCCGCATTGAGCAAGCGTGGTGATTAATGCTCAATCCTTCTCCTTGTGAGAGAAGGCCTGTGCCCAGCAGTGGGACGATAAAAAGGCTGTAACAGTAACAACGGTATGCTGACCTATAAACTTTTGATCCAAATAACTTACCAAAGTTTGTTAGATACGACAGCGTATACCAAATCAATTATAAGTACAGTTAGCCAAAAACTGCACCCTCCTGGTGACTGGTGAGGTTCATTTGAATTTGAACGTCATGAAACAAGCACGACGATTTTTCCTTGGACTTTTCGTTAAGGCCGTGCGATTGTAGACTCACAAATATTTATCAAAACTGGAAGACCACTTTCTTTACCGACTGTGTACCTAAATAGGTACCTACTTACTTGAACTGAATTTATCTCTTTTATACAAATATAATTATAATAAATTCATTTATAGAAGTGACCATGGCTCATAATAACTTTATCTCTGAATAATTTTCAGTTGAAGGGGTTTGCATCTTCAGAGAACTTCTTTCAAATGATGCGGTTTGACTTCTTAGTGGACGAGAACTTGAAGGTTTACTTATTAGAGGCCAATATGAGCCCTAACTTAAGTTCTCATCACTACCCACCGAACCAGTTGCTGTACGAACAAGTACTCTATAACTTGTTTTCTTTGACTGGTGTCACACAAGAGAATGTTAAGATGGAAGGGTAAGAATCCAATGTTTTCATAGTTCCTACCATTTTGATTCCTAGACCGCAAAACGTACCTAAGCTAAGCCAAACTTTTTGTTGGGTTTTCGAAGGTTTATAAAGGTCCAAAATTGGTATAGTACGTAATCATTAAGTATTTAATTTTTATTGTACCTATAGAGGTAAACGAATGAAGTCAAGTTTTCTTTTCTAATATTTCTAAACAAAACCTTGCGTAGGCAAAATGTTTTGGCATCGTAAAACATTATTTTACGATCCTCGTGGTCAGCCACATGTTCAAATGTCGTGGGTCTATGATAGAAAATAAATATTGGACAAAAAAGTCTTCAAGATTGTTTGTAAAGTTAAGAATGCACCACCTACACCTTCCTATTTTTGTTTGCTCTTCTTAACGTTTTGTATGTGAGCTGTCTTATAAATTCAGACTTTTTCCGAATAACCCTTTTCTTGGTTGCAAATCATCAAATTTTAATTAGGTAGCCATCCGGCTATGGGTGCAGCTTGAGGGAGTGTCAGACTTTTACTGACTAAAACCCACCATGTTCCTTCTTAAGCCCTTTATGTACCAGGGCCGCGGTAACTCTTTCGAACAATCCCACAGCCCCGATTCTCAAATACTTACCGATGACGACCACTGCCGTGGCGGCCTCTAGCGGCATGAGTTGTAACGCCTCGAACACCCAGGCTGTGCTGTGAAAGCTTCTCATGTCCGGTAAAGTCCATTTCACGAAAGAAGTCCCGCGGAAAATTGTGGAACTGTATATTTTTGTACATTTTTACTGAGCTATCACATAGACACTAGCGCTGCGTCTGCAGGACTTCTTTCGTGAGATGGACTTTAGATCGAGACGGTTGCTTGCGACTAGTTGCGACCATTAGACAAATTTGCACTAATAGGTATACCACGACTAAGTAGGTACCTGGTGTAAGAGTACCTACTACTCAGTACCTAAGTATATACCTATACTTTTAACTTTAATATAGCTTTGATGTCTTACAGTGATACAAAAGGCGCTCAAAGTATGATATCTGCACAGAAGAATATAGGAGTATTTGGCGAAGAGTGTAGGACGATATGCAACGACAACTGCAGTGCTTCGGAACTGTGCTCTCTATGCAAGCCGTGCCTCGATGCTAAGCTGAAGAAGAGCTTGCTGGACGCCTACAGTGAATTCTTACATAAAGGCGACTTTAGAAGACTTGTTCCACCGCCTATGGTCCCTAATAAGGTAACTCTAGTTCTTGAGGACTTATGAATATGTGCTGGCTATTTACCCACGAACTCACCTCGTACTTATTCTACTTTTCGACCTTATAAAACGGTACCTATCATATTGCCACGTCCCGCCTTTTTTCATTTAAATTGTTGCAAGTTGATAGAAGCGCGTCTAAATAAGAAGAGTGCTTGTATTTGTAAGAAGGTATCCTATCGAACAGAAGGTCGTTATAGTATGGCAACAGAAATCTTTCCGAATTCTGTTGACACACGCTAAAATGAACACTATGTAACTAAACATATAGTTTAGTTTCCTAGTTTCAGGATAGATTTGAGTAAATAAATAAGCCAAATAAAATCATTATAGAACTCGTGATATCTAGATTTGGTGGATAATCTAGATTTCAGTTTTGTAGTGTTATTCCAGGATCGATGTGTAAAAATAGACCTTTACTTATTATTGGAATATCATCGCGTGATATCATCAGCGATAAATGTCAAATTCTGCTATGTAATGCTATTTCGCTTATCTATACTTGTTTGTACTGTCTTCTCAAATAGTTATATGTTTTTCTTGAGTAAAGTTTGACGCCTGGCTTCATAAAGTCACAGACTAATGTAGGTTTTTTTGTTGCAGGACATAAAATCATTATTGGAAAAATACAAAGATTTGTCCACAAACAACAGACTTCTACATTTATGGTATCAAGGAAAATGTAATCAAGACATAACATGGTGTTATTAAATAAAAAATATAATTATTAAAATGCAGCTAATTTATTAAAAATTACATATAAACAACCATTCATTTTTTATTATTATTGGACCATTGATTGCAGTAATCCTAATATGTAACTACCTAAATCTTCATCTTGGTTAGTCCATGAGACATAGATATTCTTAGTACTATCCTCTTCCCCCTCAACTTTGATAAGTACAGATTCAACAGATATGTTAGCCTCCGAGATTGTGATGGTCCAACCTTCCAACTTCTCTGACAGCAATGTCTTCAGTTTCTCAGCAGTCTTAACGGCTGGACCTGGGTCTTCAAAGCGAACTGTACTTGTAAACCTAATTATGTGTCGGTTTATACCAATTTCGTCACACATTTCATCAATATCGAGGAGAGACAGCCTGTTGTCCCTGACACACAGGATTCCATTGACGACCCGCCGCCGTTTGGGGTCCGGAGGTTGCGCATTGTACCGCACGGCCTCAGCCTTCAACAGTCTCAAAGAAACATCAATAGGAATCTTTGTAGGAGTGTTGATTGTACAAGTTTCTCCATTTGCAGGCATGTAACAATTAATTTTGAATTCCTTTTCAATCTTATCTTTCAAGAATTCCATTTTCTGTGCCTCACCATGAACCAAGAGCACATTCTTGGGTTCACAGTACTGTATCAACTGCATGATTCCCTTAGCATCAGCATGGGCAGAGAATGACATGTATTCTACAGCCATTTTGACTTCAACCACTTGGCGGTTCTCAAACTCAACCTTTTTAGCACCATTAAGGATTTTATGCCCTACTGTACCTTGGACACAGAAACCTGGCATTATAACCATGTTCTGCTCATATGGAGCCCATTTCTTGAATATGTTGAGAGACAAACCTGCATGCAACATGCCCGGGGTGGCGAACACAACCATAGCGCCAGGGTTGTCAATGTAGGACTTGTCAAAAGGCTTAATGTGCTTAAAATCAAACATATTCCTTTGCACAAAAGTCTTTCTTATCTTCTGATTAGTCCAGGTTATGAACATCTTATAATAATTGTTAGCTTTCTCTGTTAATCCCAGTGCAAAGTAAACTGGGTATTTCAAATTCATTCTCTCCCAGTATGTTTCCAATAAAATACAAAGTTCTTGAGCTCTTCCAAGTGCAAACACAGGTATGAGTACCTTGCCACCCTTTTCAACACATTCATGTACCTTCTTGAGGAAATCTCTCTCTCTGCATCTTTTGGAGTCTCGGATAGTTGTGGCATATGTTGATTCTGTTATTAGTAGATCTGGTCTACATTTATCTATCCATGCAGCTCCTAGATGCCTGTCAGGAGTCATGTTGTAGTCACCAGTGTACACAACTGACTGGGAACCAACTCGGATCCAGAACATAGCAGCACCTAGCACATGGCCAGCATAGTATGCCTTAATCTCCAGCTCATTGTCAACCATCACCGACTGGTGCAGAGTTACTGCTGTCACCTTCTTTATACAGTCTTTGATCATTTGAGATGTAAAGAAGTTAGATTCTCCTTTCCTCTCTACAGCAACTTTTCTCATGTCCTCAAGTAGAATAGGTGCAATAGCCTTTGTGGGATGGGTCATGTAAATAGGGCCTGTGTAACCCACCATTTCGGACATGTAGGGTAGCGCTCCGCAGTGGTCAAGATGGAAATGTGAGATAATGACGCAGTCTATCTGACTGGTGATCGGCCCTTCAGGCACAATATACGAGAAGTCTGGAAAACGTCGTTCATCGTTATAACCCATGTGCATTCCACAGTCCAACATAATGTTTTTACCTCCCATAGACAGCAGTATACAGCTACGGCCGACATCTTGCCCTGCTCCCAGCGGAGTTATCTTTATATCGGGCATGATGAAATATTATCACACTCTTATAAAATTAATAATCTCAATTTTCGCTTACTTTATTGGAATGTTTAAAAGTAATCTCGACATATGAACTTAATATTCATAACAAAATTAGTTTATTACACTATTTTCCTCAAGAAGTCCTTGAAATAGTTAATTATTTATTTAGCAAATACAAAAAGTAACCTCAGGAGAACACAAACTTTGACACTAACTCGCTTGACATGACAGTTGATGACTTGACATTTTATCATTTTTTTCTATCCCAAGCCAAAGCATAAACGGCGAGAACATAATCAAAGGGTCATCGGGTGATCTTTTATATTCATACAAATTAGTCCAACTTCAGTTAATATCACATAATAAAATTAAAAAAATCTTGTCATCCATCAGCTTCACTTGCGACATCGCGTCATGCATCGCGTCACGTTAATTTTATTTATCTGTTCGTGGTTTTGTCATTTTGTGTCACAGTGTCAAGTGTTGTCACTGTCATCAGTGTTCTGTCAAGTGTCAATGTTAATTTCTATGTTTAGTGCTGTTGTTTAGGATTAGCATCAAAAAAAGGATTATTTTCCTCATTTCTTATCAAGGTAGTAATTCCTATTATGTTTAATTACAATTTTAGGTACCGACACAATACTTATCCAGTGTTCAAATGTGTCGTTCGGCAATTGGCTTAAACATAGGTGGCTAACAATTCGCGTAGAAGCGTTAATTTGTTTTGATAAGCTTATCACCGTCTTCCACAGCAAAGCGCGCCGGCTCGTGGGGCAGACGTGTTCATCTTCCATAGAGAACTCCGGTATATCACCATTTAAAAGAGGATTACTATAATGTCTGGCGAAGGCTCCAGTATTGTGAATGATAATAGGAAAGTGGCTCTGATAACCGGCATAACAGGGCAGGTACGTGCGATTCATTGTTTATAGGTATTTCACGGTAAATAACGCAGTTTTGTATTTCCGTTTGGGCCACGTCGGTCCCAAATTAAGTTGTTTTATAGTTAATTTCACGCTTTATGGCCAAATTTTAGGACTGAACTATGTTTTCTTTCTTTTATATCCGTTTTATTGTAAATCCGTTATTGTTATGTTTTCCTTTTATAGCATTTTAATACATAGTAAGAATACCAATAAAGATTTTTAATAAACAAAAAATTTATATACCTACAAACAACACATTCTGGATTTTACATATATTTAAAATATGATGGGTAGGTAATGTTTTTAAATAGCATACTCATACAGTAACCAGATATCTGGCTAAACAGATAAAATGATTCAGCAAAAGTAAATATTATATTGTATCGACTTGATTTTAAAATTTATTCTATCCACAAAAATTAGGATCATCAACGTGAACCAACTGCCATTCCCAATAAATTAAGACTGAGTTACTCCAAGAGTTACAGTATTTTCCTTTTAAATAGTAGTTAATCAATTATATTTTTTTCCAAAAGAAATCTGTTTTCGACAAAAAAATGCACATAAATAAGTAAAAAAAAATGTTACGCAGTTAAATGAAATTCTTAGTACTTATTTTACTGCTTCATTTTTATTTTGAATATTCTTGTATGTTGTTTATTATATTTATCATGCTTCAAACTCCATACTCCAAAAATCTAATGGCTTACTTTCACATGTATATATTACACACAAAGTTATGATTATTTTCCTATTTAGCCCAAGAATGTTATTTTTCCTTAAACTTTGAATATAATAAGTAGGCATAATAATTTTTAAATAATGTTGGCAAAAATAGCTAGCATTAAAAACAACCAGGAAAGATTATTTGTTATATATTTTTAAATGATGAAATAAATAAAAAATATATAAAGATATCTAGTAACATATATCCTTATATATTGTAGGATATCAAAACTATTTTGACCTTATCTTTTGCAATACCTATTTAGTGTGGATTAGTAAAAGTATGTTATTGTAAATCAATTAGTTGGTTAAATAATCTAATAAAGATGTAATAAGATAGGGTAATTCATATGAATCTGTCAATGCTATCATACATTTTACTGTAATATGTCTGTTGATAATTACCTAACTGATTTACTGCAATTCCCTGAAATCAGAAATGTGTTATCAAAACAATTACTGAGTAACAAATAGATTAAGAAGTAAAGTGATTTTAATGTATTGGATTGTTCTTTTGGTAGCACAAAGGCGGGACTGAGTGTACCTACATGTTAAAATCATGGTAAAAGTTAAAATGAAGTGGTGAAAGAGGGGCGTTTTGGGGTGCTGTCATTTTTGTAATTTTGACATTAAAAAAATGCTATTTTTATTAGCCTACTTTAATAAATGATTTTTGACTTTGACTTTGCCAGTATTACATTGCTCTTATAGTATTCTATTTTAAAATACTCAATTATTCATACTAAAATAAATGACTTTATTAGAATGAATTTATCAAGACGTTCAAATTAATTAAGTCATGCTATCTGCAAATGTTAACTTTTTTTAACTATTGAAAGAAGTCTTGATGTTTGCATCAATTGTTAAAAATGTGAATGTTGTTGTAAACTCAGCACAGTTTGGATGTTATGACATTGTTGCATTGATAAACAAAACGCCCATAGACAGGAAATAGATGCCATGTTTTTTTAATAGTGATATATCTCCTCTCTGATAGACAGTAGTGATACATTTTAGTGATATTTATTTTTTATCTAATCAGACTCACTAAAAGCATCCTATTTTTAAGGATATCCGTTAATTTTTCTTGTAAATTCACTAATTGAATAGATACAATTTAATTAAGAGATTGCTATCATGTATGATAAGATTAACTTTAGGTATACAAATAAAAATATTACATAGTAGGTCCATATGCATATTGTTAACAATTGTGTCTTCATAGGCTCCCATTAATTAACCTTCTAATAACATTTAACCACCTTATAAGAAAACATATTTTTTTATTTATTCAGTAGGGCTGAATAAATATATTTATTTCTTTTATGTTATTCATATGTACATATGTATGTATCTATATTTATTTATTATTACACATCTGGTTTGTTTGCCTTTCTATAGAAAAGCACCAGTAAATGAGTCACTATTACATTATGTTGATTAATTAATTACTTAATAGATAGTATGACAACACTTCGTCATTTTATTATTGACCTAAATATGCTATTCAAGGTTACAACTAATAGCACCTACATGTTCCTACAATAAATTAATGTATACAAAATGTGTATAAATTATTTCGGATGACAAATGACTTATAATACATTATTATAAGTATGTACATCAGTTAAGATTCCAAGATTCCTGCTTTTTTGTGTTTCTCTAAATTTTTTATCGTGACTGACCAAGAATTCAGTTATGTTTTGTTTTGTAAAAATATATTACAAACACCCACTCTCTTATCTAATTCTTAAAACTTGCCTCTAGCATAAGTACATACATACATAGCAGCATATTTACATATTACTAAATAACAGACTTAAAAATTGTTTTATGTATATTAGTATTTATTTATGTATTGCATATTTTATCGGCCCTAGCTGCCTGAAATAAAGGCGTAAATCAAATAATTTACTTTTTCCTTTTAGGATGGTTCATACCTAGCCGAGTTCCTGATAGACAAAGGGTATGAAGTCCACGGCGTGCTCCGTCGATCGTCGTCGTTCAACACGGGCCGCATACAGCATTTGTACGGACAACCCGCGTGCCACACGGGTGGGCGAATGCATTTACATTATGGAGATCTCACTGATACAACGTGTTTAATCCGCATTATTACTAAGGTGAGGTAATCTAAATTAATATTATTCATGTACCTAGATGACGAGTTTGTTCTGACACCAGTCTAACCAAGGGGTATTGGGTTGCCCGGGTAACTGGGTTGAGGGGGTCAGATAGGGCAGTCGCTCCTTGTAAAGCACTGGTACTCAGCTGAATCCGGTTAGACTGGAAGCCGACCCCAACATAGTTGGGAATAAGGCTCGGAGGATGATGATGAGATGAAGAGTTTGTCCGATTTGATACATCTCTTTAGTTAGTAAGCTCTTTTATTGAGGAATGTCATAAGCTACTACGCTAATTTCCCCAATACAGTGGCCTGTCTATCCAAAGTGTTCTTTGCGTTCTAAAATCTTATTCACATGACTTAAAAAACATTGAGCGACTGAAACTGCATCAAAATTTGATGATTCAAAGTATTATTTAGATGTGAAACACTATAAACACTATGTAGTACTACTTAACTACCATACCAGCGTTGAACAATACCTACATTGCAGCTTGCTAACCAAGGCCGATACATAATAGTGGTATTACAACACAATACCATAGTTCTACGAACTCTGTCACTATGCACTCATATTTACGCATGCATTGATGCTTGTCATGATATGAGATCCGAGCCTAGCTGGTGAAATCTACCATTAAGGTATACTTTAGTATCATCTTCCGAGCCTTTTCCCAACTATGTTGGGGTCGGCTTCCAGTCTAACCGGATGTAGCAGAGTACCAGTGTTTTGTTTGACACAAAAAAAAAACTAAATAACCTTTCAGGAGTAACTCCATTTCGTACATTAAATAGCATTAAGTACCTACATCAGAATAAAGGTACAAGTTGGCAGCCGACCGCAGGCGACAACTGCAGACGACGTGTCGCAACGACACTACTGGTTTCTATGTATTTCTATGAAATTCCCTCCGTAGTTGAATGAAGCGACGACATGTCGTCTGCAGTTGTCGCCTGCGGTCGGCTGCCGACTTGTACCTTAAAGCTGCTTTTTATCCGTTTGCGGGAAGTAGTCTCTCGGACATGAATAAAACCGCGCGATATTTATAAATGTTCTTATCAATATAGCTCTGGTTGCTTTTACTACCCTGAAAAATACTATTTATCTATTGAATGTTTAAAATTTTCTAATTCCGTACTTCCGTACCTACTATTCATTAATTTTATCTCTTTGATAAGCTTGCATAATGTAGCAGTTGAAAGCATAAAACCTTTCTTCAATTTAAATCCTATTTTTAAGTACTTTTGCAATCTAATCATCCAGAATTCTTTTAAAACCTTATTAACTGTCATGCTGAAAATTTAAATAAGTACCGAGAACACCGCGTACATACATTATTTTCACGAATTTAGGTTGTGTTAGCAAATACGGGCAAAACTATATTTTTTTCATACATGAGAAAAATATGCGGTCTAGTCTAGTATTATCGCTCAACAATTTATTACTTAGGTACGGTAAATTAAACCATTTAACTACAAACGAATTATTTTCAGTTAACAAATCGCCGATTCGACAATTTCACAGCTGGTTATGGTTTGGTTATCGTTGTAGTTAAATGGTGCAACTGGGTTATACTTACAGCCTTTTTCCCAACTATGTTGGGGTCGGCTTCCAGTCTAACCGGATTCAGCTGAGTACCAAAGCTTTATAAGGAGCGACTGCCTATCTGACCTTCTCAACCCAGTTACCCGGGCAACCCAATACCCCTTGGTTAGATTGGCGTCAGAGTTACTGGCTTCTGACTACAACTGGGTTTATACTGTTAGGCAAATAAAATATTGTACGTCAAAAGTGGATGTTTGAGTGGATAATTCTTACATATCTACATATTGTTGACTTGTAAGATTAGTAATCTGTCTTTAATTAGGCATTGCTATGGTTTCGCGCGTCGGGGCTCAGTTTATCTCGTTATATGGCATGCTTAACTAGCATGCAATAATGGTATTTGAGAAATTACTCTATGACGGTAATTTTGTGCTAGTTTTCGACCTTGGTTTTCAAAATTACAAAATACTATATAGAAGAGAGTTTGTGACTATAAATGGTTATTCTTCTGCAGGCGTCAACAGCTAAATTTATTTTGATGAAACTTAGCAGTACTACCTATACAGTTTGTTCGGATACCTAGTTCATTCAGGAGCGGGCGAAACCGCCAGAGGAAGCTAGTTTTTTGTTATAGACACTTATATAGGACATTTAAAAATATACAAGTTTGATAGCAATAAAACGCGAAGCAAACACCAAACTAACCACTTCTACAAAAATCGTCTAACTTCAAAAAAAAAAAATCAAGGTCAACCAAATTAACAAAAACATATTCTCAATTTTCCCACAGATTCGTCCCAAAGAGATTTACAATTTAGGAGCTCAGTCCCACGTGAAAGTTTCCTTCGAGTTAAGCGAGTACACAGCCCAAGTGGATGCCCTGGGTACCCTGAGGCTGTTGGAAGCGGTCAGGGCAGCTGGCATGGAGAAGGAAGCTAAGATCTACCAGGCTTCTACCTCAGAACTGTATGGAAAAGTGGTGGAAGTGCCTCAGAATGAGAAGACGCCTTTTTATCCGAGGTCGCCTTATGGTGAGTTCTTTTATTATAATTTTTTAATGAGAATTTTTTAAAAGGTCATTTTGTCTCAAAAATAAATTATGTGGTAGTCAGAAGCAATAATGACTACTACGTAATATATTAAATATCTACACTTCTATACAAATTTATAGACTTTTTTTACTACTGAACCAACTTATTCCAGAGTACCGGCTATATTTTATACAGAGTATAGGCTATATTTTATCCAGGTACTCGAAGTAATTTCCACGGGAGGTAACCGCGGTAAATAATACATTATTTATAAGTTGAGAGTGCAAAGTGTTAGTAGAGAGAATGTACTTAGTCTTTGAGACTAAAAACCGATCGCCAAAACTTGGCATTGTGTTGAATATAAACGATAATTGTAAAAGCGGTACAATAAAAGTATAATAAGCGTATAATGTTTGTATTTACGATTTTTTAATAACCGCAAAGACTTTTATGATTTCACGCTTAGAGTAATTTTTAATTATTAATTTATGTATGCCTACCATTAAGCGCGATAATATGAGTAAAACTTCTAATTAAACACTTAAAAGATTATGGTTTTCTAATAAGCATTATCATTGTTTTAATGCAAAACATATCGCTGTCAAATGATCACTGATTGACCTATACAATTGCTTTCTACCAGGTACCCGCGTTCCGAGGGAACCACATCCGGATAAAAAGAAGCCTAGACTTTACTATCTGTTTACCTATTCAAACCCTATTCCAAAACCTGTTCAAATAGGTTCAATTGCTTCTATGATTTTCATGTCGAAATACGACCATTGATTTTATATTACATCTTTGTTGTATAAGAACTATTTTTTTTATGAAAACTTACTCTACTTTATTGAATCTCTCTATCGCTCCAAGATTTGCTGTTAGAGAACCCAACTCTGGTTTAAGGTCGCGTTGTACGTAACCTATCTGTATTAAGTATGTGTATTAACACACTAGCCTCTGCCAGCGGTTTCAACCGCATCCCGTGGGACCTTCTACATAAATCCGGATAAAAAGTATTTTATAGCCTTAGCCTAAATGGACCATCTAAAACTGAAAGAACTTTTCAAATCGGACCAGTAGTTCCTGAGATTAGCGCGTTCAAACAAACAAACTTCAGCTTTATATTATTGGTATAGATATAGATTTGAGTGTTCAATAACGTATAACAATATATTCCAGCTTGTGCAAAACTCTACGGCTATTGGATAGTAGTGAACTACAGGGAAGCATACGGCATGTTCGCGTGTAACGGCCTCCTCTTCAACCACGAGAGCCCCCGCCGAGGCGAGAACTTTGTCACCAGAAAGATTACCAGGGGCGTCGCCAAGATAACCCTGGGCTTGATGGAGTACCTCGAGCTTGGTAACCTGGATAGCAAAAGAGATTGGGGACACGCTAAGGATTATATTGAGGTATGATTTTTTGCTTTTTGAGCTCTTTCTTTTGGGAATTTATTTTTAGTAATTGTACATGAAAACTGTGTTCATCATTTTCATGAATTGACAGGCTGTCTACGAAATTTTCGAATTTACCTTATTTATTGCATTGTTGTACTCGAATAAAAAGTCCACATGCTAATCTGACACATAAGCGAGACCATTGCAAAGTTTTATCAAAATCCGTTTGTGCATGAAAAACTAACAAACATACACACATAGTCACATACTTTCGACTTTATAATATTAGTGTGATATTTCCTCAACAACCGGGTTGAGGAGGTCAGATAGGCAGTCGCTCTTTCTAAAACACTGTTAGTCAGCTGTACCCGTTAAAACTGGAAGCCGACACATTTACAGATGATGAATTAACCTAACCACCCATAACTCCTTAGGCCATGTGGCTGATGCTGCAACAAGAAGAACCAGAAGACTTCGTAGTGGCCACTGGAGAAGCGCACAGTGTCCGCGAGTTCGTAGAGAAGGCGTTCTCTTGTGTCGGACGCCGGGTGTCGTGGCGCGGTACCGGCGACGCGGAGACGGGGCACGATGCTGACTCCGGGCAACTGCTCGTCAAGATTAATCCGAAGTACTTTAGGCCTACTGAAGTGGTAAGTGTCCCATGTGGCTGATGCTAATACAGGAGGAACCTGAAGACTTCGTAGTGGCCACTGGAGAAGCCCACAGTGTCCGCGAGTTCGTAGAGAAAGCCTTCGCTTGCGTGGGACGCCGCGTGTCGTGGCGAGGCAGCGGCGACGCGGAGACGGGGCACGATGCTGACTCCGGACAGCTGCTCGTCAAGATTAATCCGAAGTACTTTAGGCCTACTGAAGTGGTGAGTCTTGTAGTTTTATTATTACTCATTTATTTGAAAGTATTGGTGATGCCCTCCTAGCCGATAATCGGGAGACATCACCAGTGCCAGCACATTATAGTGCACAAGCATTTGCTTGGACACAGGTGCACTCACCATTCCTTCACTCTCGCGACCAATGGGACGGCAATCCGACACCACCGGAGAGAGATCACAAGCAGGACCGACCTTACATGCTCCCCGATGCCCGGGTGTATCAATCACCAACTTCCATGCTCCGAGCTGCTTCATGATAGTTCCTAAAACCCACGGCCCGACCCGGGCAGAGCTACGCAGATTTCAGTTGAAAACATTACTCTCTCTTGGTCACTCTTGGTTTGCTGTTGTTACAGTAAATACAAAGTAAGAGACCCATAAAATATTAATGGAAACACTCAATCTTTTTACTTTCTAAGAAAACATAACTTCTGGTGTAAGTAAAATGTTTCTGAAACCCAGTCCAAATATTTAATATTATTTACTTGTAAGTGTAATCAAACATTTATCTAAGTACCTATTCAATTAAAATCAAAACCTAACAGCTGATATAATCACTTGACCCATTAAATAATAATACTTAAATACTGATAGTATGATAAAGATAAACATGAAATTAGAATAGAATCAATATTTGAATACTGTTAAAGAAACCACTTCATCAATATCTGATTTTAAAACATATCACTAAGTACACTTGAAATAATCTAAAGTATCCGTATACAACCAGACCGCTTTCTATCTATGTGTGGATTTGCTTACTAGAAATGTCTTATAAGCAAATCAACGGATTACAGGTAAATCCGCAGTACCTAAGGCAGTTTTGTATCTTACTTAACCTGATAGTGTGGTTAAACGCGCATATCTCCGAAACTATTAATCCTACTAAAAACAATATTATTGCAGTCTTAGACATGGTATATGTAGACAAAATGCAATGCAATCTAAATGCTTGTGCACTATAATAATGTCCTGCGCAGTTGGCTAATCTCCTTACATGAGAACAGCCGCCGTAGCCGATAATCGGGTAGGAGGACATCATCATCATATGTAGACACATTTATTGAAGAAGGCAATTTTTTTACCTGAGTGCTCTAATTCCTTGTGACGGTGAAGAAAGCGCGGAAAATATAATCATCGGCACAAATCTTGAGCGCTGAACTTCACCTGCGCAGAAGGAATTTATTGGGTCCGTTTTGTAGTATGAAGTGAGGCGCGGAGGTGCAGTGCATCGCGTCATAGCCGTCACTCGGGATTGGTTCTTTGCTAATACTTCTGCGCAGGTAAAAGTCAGCGCTCAAGTTTCGTGCCGATGATTCTACCTGGCTTATAAATAACAATAAAACTCCTTCCATGGGACTTATTTCAGTGATTTTAATTTCAGGACCTGCTTCTGGGTGACCCATCCAAAGCCAAGCAGAAGCTAGGCTGGGTGCCTCGAGTGTCCTTCGACCAGCTAGTCAAAGATATGGTGGAAGCCGACCTTGAGCTGATGAAGAGGAATCCGGAGGCGTAGGCTAATAGGTAACATAAATTTTCTTTTAATTACTTATTTCAATTAGTTTTGGATAACAAAAGAGTTCATAATAATGAAATTAAAATAATTAAATAAAGTGTACATAAAAATATTTGGATGAAATTTGATTGCTTCAGTCTCAAAGTCTCAATACTGAAGCTATTTTCTGTTTTTGTATACGGAAGTCTCCTGAAAAATGGCATTAATAAGGGAGTTTCATTTTCATAAGTCATTGCTATATGCCATATTCTAAAAACTCAAACGTCTATTTTTAACTGACTTCCCAAAAAGGAATAAGGTCTCAATTGGGATGTGTTTTTTTTATTACTAAGTTAAATATTTTTACCACAGGATCAATGCAATTCTTCCACTAGAAACGAGCATTTGAAGCGCGTGTGATTTCAAATAAGAAGACTGTTGCTAGACGTGCGATCTCCAACTATCACAATTAGAACTATTGTATAAAGGGCAGTACATTGTGCCTTTTCGAAGTTATCTAGCATTTGTTACAAGGAAATAGCTTAGAAACTTTTTTTTTCAGTCGGTAAATGCCCGTGGATGTTTTTGCGTCCAATTTCTTGGATTGACGCTTGAATGGTTATTGGGTCAACTTTACAGCAACATCTGTACTCGCATTTGAGAAGGCACTTAACTCAAGGTAAACTATCTTATATATATACAGATATACAGTCATGGACACATAATTAAAGACACTGTTGGAATCTTAAATTGCTGCCGCATTTCATCTGCATTTCTTTTTTCTGATTGCTACTGGAACTTTATTTTCTATTTTAAAATATTTAAGAGGGCATTGTGAAATATTAAAACTAAAGACTATCTTCAGTGATCCTTCGCGACAAGTTTTTTTTCGCTTTATCCGAATCTCGAGCGGTATGAACCATAACGTGGCCTGGCCATATAATTAAAGACACTATTTGCTCAGAGGAAGAAATGCAAATTATTAATATTATTGATGATATTTTTCTATAACAACATTCCCTACACTGTAACTAAGCATACTAATGAATACTAATATTTTTTTTTTAGGTTTATTTCCTTTTACCTCAATGACAGCACGACATCCCTAAGCGTGCAAGCGGTCAGTTTTGTTTTAAGTCGCTACGGGAATTTTCTTCCATGCTTCATAAAAATCTGTGTAAAATTGATCAATGTTTCATGTATGACTTATCGCCATTGTGTTTTCTGGCCGATCACCAGTTTTTTTTTCTATTAAATTTGCGATGGGCCTAACCACAACCGTCATAAGTTGCTCGATCAAAGAGTCCTTTTTACTACTCTTACAGTGTTTTTCAGAACTTTTCTAATTTGGAAAGCGCTAAGGACCGGTAAATTACGCTTAGCATATAACAAGATGCTATTTCTAAAATATTATAGTACTTGAATTCGCCTATTTTTAATAATATCTTTCTAAAAGATCACCACACCAAGTAGTGAAGAGAAGCCCCAATACTATTACTTTTTCGCCTCCTATGTTTGAGAACTTTCTTAGTGTATTTTGGTTCTATCTCATGTTTTGGAGGCGACTAATTTCGATACATTATTTTAGGATTATTCGTATCCCTTTGTTTAATGAGAAAAAAAAATACATTTTTGAACACTTGTTAACTGCACCTTTCACATTTGATAGAAATACCCAACTACAGTATGGACACGCGGTGCTTTTCCAAAAGTAACATTTTCCGATACCCATGCCTTACAGCTTTTCCCGACCCGGTTGTAGTCTAAAAGTTCTGCAGACACAATTGTCGTCCTTTTAGCATCAGATGACTTCCAAAAAAACCAGTACCGAATCATGTAAATGGTTCACTATTTGCCTATAGCACCGCCTTAAAGTCTGTTTGCGGACAAGTTTTCCTTGGGGTCGGTTTCGAGTTGTTCTCAAACCCTGCCTTTTTTAGTGCCATTGATAAGAAATCTTTAATAATAAATTTATTACCATGTCCTTACTATAGATCAAGTGGTATGAATAAATCCGTATGTCAAAATATAATATTAATAAGCCTAAAACATTTTACTTACCAGAATTTTTGTTCTAGTCTTATTGATAGGACTAAAATGAAATTTTTTAACGAAATAAACCTAAATTATTACCTAATTCGAGTTTTCATAAGTATTTTACTCACTTCTAAAAAAAAGTATGGCAACTATTTGTATCTTTCGTTTTTTTTTCTTAACTGGGCTTTAACTGTCTTTAATTAGCTGACCAGCCAAGTATCAGCTACAAAAGTTAGTGTTCATTTCCCATAGAGCTTTATATCTAAAGTATAAAAGAAAGAAAATATTTTTTGTCCTTAATTTAAAGAACACAATTGTAATGTTTGTTTTAATAATTATTACACTACAGTTTATACCGTGCTTAACCTCATGTCAGTACCATAACTATTTATTTCACTTCGAGTCGGGGGGTGTCTTTAATTATGTGTCCATGACTGTATATAAAACAAATAAACTACTATACTTACTGCTTACTAAAATCATTATTTGTTATTATAGTGTTTAATTTCTGCACCATACTCGCAAAACCAACAGTTACATTGATTGAATCAATATTACTTTCAAACCGAGTTTTTAAATGAAATTGACATCAAGGTAGTTTACTTTAAGTTAAGTGCCTATTTAAACGGACGATAATTTGAGTGTACCAAAAATTACACTAGAATGCTATTGTGATAATTTAAGATACATTCTACCTCTGTCCTGTTTTCTTATATTCAGTCATTTCTATAGAAATTTACATTCGCTTTTACGCATTTATTAAATAAAGTAACATTAAAAAATGTTCCTAAAATTGGGTCAGCATTTACCCCTTTTTATGTATGTGCAAAATAATGGCTAGTTTTTGCGAATAGAAAGTTTTTCTTTGGACCGGGTTTTATATTGCAATAAAGCTGTGTAATAAATTATTTTAGCTTACATTATAATTACAACGGCTTAAATAGTGTTTCCATGGACAACATAAACGTCAGTTTCTCTTTCAACAACTGCTTACTTTTAAATATGTACGTAAAAATTCATAGTTAACGTTTGTTTTAAGTAGAAAGGACGTTTATGTTGTCGGTGAAATTGAGTCGAAATATGAGTAGTTTTAACTACCAGGTTTTCTTTTATAATATAGCGTGAGAGATATGAAATTCACGAGAGAATAACAAACGCACAAATGTAACCTCCCTGAAATAATCAAATATGGCCCACAATATTAAACTCAAGTTTACTCTAAATCTAATTCTAATCGAGGGAATGAGATAGAGATTTCCTCAATCCAATTACATTTTTGTATCGGTCTATACGCCATAGCTCCTAAAAGAATGAACCGAGTTGGATGCATTTTTTTTAGATGAAAGCTAGTATTCCAACGGTGGTTTTAACAGCCGTTTTTAAGTTCTTTGCTATTTTTATGAATATTTTTTTGTCCTTTATTATAAAACAATAGATTAGAAGCATTTTAACCAGTGAGTTATTTTAATTAGTCCAAGTAAACATAAGCTTTAGTTTTTAAAACGGAGAATTATCTCATTAGTTATAGTATTTTATTTATACATAAATATTTCTTATTTAACTATGTTTGATATGTGAAACATTCAATAGGGAATTAAATGTATACTTTCAGGTATAGGTAGTGCAATTTGTATTATAGGTAAAAATAAACTGCGTATGGTTTTAACAATATTGTAATATGTACAGTCAACTTCAGGTCAGTGGTAACAGTTTTATAGGAAAATCATACTTATTACTAATGAGTTTAAGGTGCATGACAGTTACCACTGATGTGCGGTCTACCGTACTAATTTAATGCTTACTAGTTATTTTTCGTATAAAACTTATATTTTGTTTGTAAGCTTGGCTGTTGAAAAATTCTCATCAACAAATATTATTTTTTGTTATACATGAATGAATGTTTATGGAGAAATTATTTACTTCGTTTACTATTATTTTAGAAATATTATATTCATCACAAAATCTTTTTTGGTGTACTTACTGTTACTTTGAAATTATACTAAAAACAAGCAATTTTCATTATAAAAAGGCTATATCATAATACTGTCATTTTTCGAGGTGCTGTCTCTATTAACTTCATACAGTAATGTCGGAAACAGGTTAAGAATAATTTAAAAATGTGTTTGAATGCCATAAATCTGTTTAATTTAACCAATAGTTTGTTTGTAAGAATAGTTATAAAGTATAACTGTTAGTTTTCTGTATCTATGTTATTCATATTCCATTGATTATAATAGTATGAGTAACCGAATTATTACAATAGTTATGGCAGTTTATATCACTCAGGGGCTTAATTATGCTAATATTACTTAAGCGACATACGATTGATAGCCAACTAAGATTCAATCACGACTCAATAACAAATGAAGCATATTTGTTATTAGTATTTTTTTTTGTTTTAAATAAACGTTTTATCCTTTTATGTGATTTAATAATATAATGTATCATATAGTCTGTAAATGGGTTGGTTGCAAAATGATTTTAGAGCAGACTACCCTATAGACCAAATGGAATGTCATTGGAAAACAATTGGTCTTATATTAGTAGCAGAATTCCCGCTAAGGTTAAAACTGCTATTGAGATTCAATTGATATTCTATTATCACATAATTAGCAGAATTAAGCCCCAGTTCGCACGTAATTGTGACATTCCACTTGTACATAATGTACAGATGTTAAACGTATTGTTACACTATGCCAGTATTTTGTTTTAACATGTAAATAAAAATATCATTGACACATTTGTCGTTTCATTTTAGAACATTGTCATGTTGCCATCGATTTCCAAAAGAACCCGAATAAGTCATATTTTACGACTTCCCTTACTAGCTGACTGTGTAGTTTACCTTTCGGGGTTTCATGCGTGTGAGCGAAGACTACAATGCCATGCAATACTTGGTAATACATACATCTTTTCATAGTATTGTTGATTAAAGGCCCGTTTCAGCGCCCTGCCAAAGAGGTTTCTCCTTGGAATGACACTGAACTCGATATCAGTCTCAAAACCTTAAAATCTCAACCCCATGCATGTCATGCCCCGGACACGCATGTCTGAATATCATGAACCCACTTGCCACTTACTATCTTTGGTCGGGTACCATATATGAGTAATCAAATGATGAGACCATATCAAGAAGTAACTCATATTTCACACAATTGTGGAAAATTTGTAAAAGCAAGGAGACAAGCAAAAATAAAAACAATGGTCAAAATCTAACACTATATTATACAGCAATAAACAATCGTAGAATCAAAATATAAACTATGATTCCAGCTATCAAACTGTTCAATATTTCCAAATATACTCATGAACTCCTTAAAAATGAATACAACTAAAACTATTTACTATAGGTACAGGTACAATACGTTTTCATAAAACATAGTAAGTTGCATATCAAGAATTATTTAAAAAGATAATATATTAATCAACCAATAATTACTATAAAGGATGATTTAACACTAAGGTCAAACATTCAACACAAATGCATGTGATTTTTTAAGTTTTTAAACATCTTTCAGGTTTTGATTTTGGTAGTAAGGTAGACCGCACATCAGTGGTAACTGTTATGCACCTTAACTCAATGGTAATAAGTACGATTTTCCAATAAAAGTGTTACCACTGACCTGAAGTTGACTGTACATTGAAACGAAGCTTCGTTAATTATGTTTTAATCTTTGCGTCTCTCACTGGTATCATGTAACTAGTCGAAAAATAAATGTTTTTGGCATACAAAGGCACTCAACAACGTTCGGAACGACGGAGTTCTTATTAAAAAAACTATTATTATAACAGACTGAAACCATTCAAATTACCAATTTGACCCCTTCCAAAACTTAAGGGTAAGCTTATTGTACAAAATTATTTACCTTAGAGTAAGTTTCTAACAATAATTTTAATCTATACAGTGCCAGTCATTATTGGTTAAAAACCTTTTAAATGCATACGTTATTAGGTGGTTATTTAGAGACTGGGTTTATGTACTTTTCAAAACAATATGAGTAATGATACAAATCTATAATTATTTATCATAATCGTTTTATTTACATCTTAATTTCAGAACCTGTCTGTGTAAAGTGCATTTTTATTGCAACAAAAAGTACTATTATTAAAAAAGCTTACATTAGCTACATCTAATAACACAGGTCAACAGCATTTTTGGTGCAAAGGTGAAATATACAATTTCTTGTAGGATATTAGATACGTAATCAAAGACCAGAACATAAAGTTGCACTAGCACGTAGGGATTTAGAGATATACCCCTCCTAAAGTACCAAAAACGCGTTTTTTAACGATATTTGACGATTTTTTTGAAGGACAGCAAAATTGTTTTTTTTGTTTCTATCTATAGCATTATATAGTACTACTCTTCCCAATTGAAATTCATTTTTATTTCCAACGCTAAGAGTTTAAATTTTCATGAAATATGTATACAGCTACGATATATCGATCTTCCCTATATTTCATTTGGCCTGTTAGTATGAAAAAACTCCACTTTAGTTATAAAATGGTATATATCGGGAAATAAAACTCGCAAAAATATAAATTAATGCGGGGAAAGTAGTACTATATGATGCTTTAGTTAGAAATTCCTAGAAAATTCTGCTGTCCCCAAAAAATGACATCAAATTTCATAAAAAAACGCGTTTTTGGTACTTTAGGAGGGGTATATCTCTAAATCCCTACGTGCTAGTGCAACTTTATGTTCTGGACTTCGATTATGTATCTAATATCCTACAAGAAATTGTATATTTCACCTTTGCACCAAAAAAAAAAACATAATTTGTTGACCAGTGTAATCACATACAAACAAAAAATCTACAGCAAACTTTACTCAGATTTTTTATGCCATACAATAATATAACAACATAGATAGAAATTAAACACAAAACATCATAGATCTTTAAAAAAATAGACGTCAATATATAGCTAACTTTACAGTTACAAAAGTCCAAATACCACACCCTGATATATGTAGTTACACAAAATGCAAAAAACAGTGGTATTTTTCTCCTGATTTATGAACATACTGGGGAATTTTTCACTGTCAACCTATTATCGACATTATCTATATCGAAACAGAGTCTAAAATCAATTAACACAATATATTCATTTCAATTCTCTTCATGTCATCGTCTACCTAGCCTTTTTCTAGGCCTAGCGGGATGACTAAAGATGAGATAGAAAACATGCAGACTTTATGGCTTCTGACTACCCGTATCGACTGCCAAAGATGTTAAAATAACAGCCGGGACTCACCAATTTATCGTGGTCCCGAACTTTTTCATTTTACAGTAGTTTTATATTTTAGACTCTATTTCAATGGGGAAAAGGTCAATAATAATTTGTCAGTAATTTCTGGCTACTTAGATATTTAATAGAACCTAAAATCATTTACGACTATCATGCAGTCAGTAGTCCATACTCTTCTTGTCACAGACGAACTGATTTTATACTCTATTTAAAAAGGGAAAAAGATGATAATAATTTTACAAGGACAGCAATGATCTCCGGTACTTTTAGTCGTATTTTTTACAAGCTTTTATTTGAACGTATTGTTCTCTATATCGATCTTCTGTCGCAGAACGCCGCCGAGTATGAACTCCGTGGACACGACAGTGGCTCCTCGCTTCCGGAGCGAGGGCCACGTGGCGTTGTCTTTGGGACAGGATACGCAGATCCAGTTACTTCCGCCCTCCTTCCATGTACCGCCCGAACATTCCACTATTACTGCAATAATATAGGAATATATTAGTTGGGTTGTTTATGTAAAGCGCACGTTTACAGGCAGTTATTTTTAAAACAACTACAATGAATGTTCAAAATACCTATAGGTATAGTTGTTTAAAGTGAACTTGGAGCTTATTTCTGTCAGTGTAGCTAAGTGGTAGACAAACCACTTAATCACAATAGTTCGGCACTTTTTCCGGGAAAGCGCTGCAATTATTACAATTTTATTCAAAGTCTAAGTTAATTTTTATTTATTTCAAATAGGCCTATTTGGAGTCGGCGCAGTATGTTTTCTTCTTCCATAGTCTACTGTCTACAAAAAGCGATAAAGCTATGATATTAATAATATTCTAATTTTGACAATTCTACAGAACTAAATAAAAATATCGAGTGTTTTTATAAAATTAAGTAAATATATAAATGCAAAGTACTCACATTTCATCTCCGAGGCATTTGGTTGCACGTTAGGCGTGGACGAGACATTGTAACCTTTCAAGAAGTTTCGCTTGCTTGACAATGTCTTCTGCAAACTGAACTGGAATCGCTTCTCGGCCGACTCGTCTTTCATCAAGTATAGCCACGGATCTGAAATTAAACAAATATATGTTTTAAAAGGTGGAGAATGGATTTTTGAAGTCTGTTTTATGTTTAAAGATTGTTTTGGATTACTTTTGTACAACCAAATTAGCCTAATTATAACGAAGTCAAGTCTCATATATGGAGATCAGCCAACTGCGGAGGACATAGAGTGCACAAGCATTTGCATAGACACAGGTGCAGTCACTATTCCTTCGCTCTCATAGCCCGCTGGGACGGCAATCCGACACATTTACGTTGCCTCACGCAAGTTTAATGCTTCAGTGTTCACCTGTTTGCTGATAGCCTGGTAGCGGGCCCAGACACAGCTAGGAAACGGAACAGATAATGTCGACTACGTATCCTAAAACTTTCTTATGTTTTTGTAGACTTACCGACAATAATTTTCGTGTCTACGCAGGCCTGCACCCAGCTGGGCCCGACGATGGGCCGGCCGAGCCCCACCGCACACAGCAACTTGAACGTACGCTTTATCGACACCGTCAGTACCACGGAGCATTGCATCACGTCTGATACTATTACTGCTCCTGTATAAAAATATTTTTTTTTATGAAAAATAAATAAAAAATATATATGCTTGTAATAAGAAAGATTTATAAGAAATTTCGAGTCTTTTCAGTTTAATTTTGACATTGAACAGGAGATTGCATTTTGACAAAATATTTGTGAAGCTAGTAGCAAAATTCAACCTCTAATCGCAAATCAACTAATAGACAGACTATAGAAACCATTAGTTTAGCAAGACTATAGAATCATATTTAAAATTATCTACTGAGTTCAGTCTACAAAAAAAACTTACGTTGGTTAAAAGAAAAGACAAATCATCCCCAAAAATTACAATTGGTGCCAATAGTCAAAGATCTTACCTAGTTTCTCCAATTTCTGTTTAACTTCAGCACTGGGGAACGCAGTGAACAGCACATGTTGGGTTTTCATCTGCCTCGCCGGTGTCGCTCTTAATGATATATTACTTATATTGCTAACTGTCGTATTATTATTCTGACTCGTAGTACTGGTACTAGTGTTGCCACCCCTTGTACGTTTCGGACTCGGCGCATCACTGTCAACCAAAGGCCTCTTGACACACTTAGGAGACTCGGGGCTAGAACTCGACATATTGTAAACAGTACTCTGTTCGTGTAAACTCTTCTTCAAAATAGACTTAGGACCTCTCTGCGAGTCCTCCAAGTTCTCTACAGGCTTTCGCTGCCTTTTACTCCTTCTTACTTCGATTTCAGGCGATTTCGATCTCTCTTTCTCTTGTTTTTTGACTGCTGAATTTCTTTTGTTAACAGGTTCTTTTTTAATGTTTTCTATTTCAGGTTTCTGTTCAGTATTCTTATCTACAGTGTCGACTTTCTTAGATCTTGTTCTCAAAGTACGAGTTGTTTCTTCTTTGCTTGTATCTTTTTCCGCTTCGTTGTTCTTCTTGTCTTTTCTTGATTCTGATTTAGTTTTTGTTTCTTTCTTTTTAGGTTTTTCAATCTTCACTTTAATCTTTTCTTTGGGTTCGCTACTTTTACTGCCAGTTTTCTTCCGTGACGTGCTTGTTTTTTTTTCCTCTTTGACAATATCTTCAATTTTAGATTCTTTGTTAGCCTTTGCCTTTTCGTAAGTTTTGAGTCTTTTTATATTTTCTATGATAATATCTCCATCTATTTGGTCCTCTTGTTCAATTAAATAAGTTGGCTTTAGCATGTCAGAGGATAACTTTTTATTAGCTTCGATGCAACCTTTCATTTTATCGGTGGGTTTTCGCTGTCGAGTGATAACTCTCACTGGTAGCTTATCAACATCCAACATTTTAGTAAGGTCTATCTTTGGAATAGATTTTTTCTTCTTGCGATGTACTACTGGAGTAAACTGATCTTCTGAATAGTTTTCTACTTCAGATTCACTGGAGGAGTCAGTGACATTAGCTCTGCTGTGCGACGACACATTTTTCTTAATTTCTTGGCTATCCGGTAAATCACTGTCTGTGAATACAAACGGCTTCGTCTTCTTAGGAGTCGACATTTCATCTGACGAGTCACTGGGTATTCTCTTTAAAAGAGCGACATTGTCATGTTTCACTGTTTCTTTAGATTTGTCATCTGCAACTTCTAAATCATTTTGAGTGCACAAATCTTCTAAAATGTCTTGCGTGGCATTATAATAGTTATCATCATTCACTTGCTTATTTTTATCAGCATCTTTCGGCGATGCTTTCGGAATTTCTTTACTTTTAAGTTTTATTGAAGATGGTACCTTGAACGGGCTTGCGACCTCTTTTATTTGTTTCTTAGGAACAACTTCAACATCATTAATTATTTGTGCAGGCCGTTTATCAAACGAAACGTTTTTAGATATGCTCGGAACTTCAACAACATCTATAACTTGGGTGAGCATGTCTTCAAATGGCACTTTCTCTTTCACATAGTTATCTAAGTCAATTATTTGCGTTGCAATGTCATCTTCATCAGGTTTGTCTGAACATGCATCATTTATTTCAATGATTTCTTCATTGTTTACAACGTCTTTCTTTTCAGGTATTTTTTGGGCCGGGATTAAATCGATATCTTCACAATCCGTAGAACTATCAGATTTGATCCTATTAACTCTCTTTGATGGGTTCACATTGCTATTTTTGTCAATTTTTCCTTCTTTTGTAGTATTCTTCTTGATTGGTAGTTCAGGTATAATTTGGGTGGGTGCGATGTCAATATCTTCGCAATCTGTGGAACTATCAGATTTGACTCTAGTTGTCCTCTTGACGCAATTGGTGTCATTTTGCTGCTTATTCTTTTCACTGGGTAATTCAGGTATTTTCTGAGTTGGCAACATTTCTATATCTTCACAATCTGTCGAGGCATCAGATGCTATCCTCTTATCTCTTTTAGATGCAGCTGGACTAGATTCCTTAGGTATAGTTTTCACAGGTTCTTCTTTAAATGGCAAATCATTTTGTAGTATATTTTGCGAATTGAAATCCTCGTCAAATATCTCCCCGTCAAGGTCATCAAATAACACCTCTTCTTCTGAGGTATTTGATTTGTCTTTGGGCTCTGATTTTGATGAAGCATCCGAGATTTTCTTATTTGTCAAATTATTTTTATTCGCAACTTCTAATGCTTCATCGCATAAGAAAGGTTGCGTTTCTGCGTTAAATATGTCTCTGTTATTCTCTTTATTAGCTGCGTATATGTCTAACTGCATTTCATGTTGACCGGTAATTTTGCGAACTTGAGGTAAATGTTCTGTGGAAGGCACTTGTGTGTCTAAGCTGTGTATAGAAGGTGACGAGACTCGTGGAGGAACTTGTGTATTCGCTGTGTATATTGAGTCGGTACTTTCGTTAGCTTTAGCACTGGGCACTTGCGTGTCCAATTCATGAATATCATCTATTAAATTTTTACCAGCTTTGAGAGAAATTAATGATTCATTCAAACTCTTATTAGGGTTGCTTATAAAACTTAAGGAATTTGATAGTTTGGAAGACTTTCGATTGCCATATGTTTTAGGGGAGGTCTCTGGTTTGGTTGATATAGGTTTAGCATTTAAATGTATGAAGGAACTGTTGGATAATCTAGATTTTGCGCTTCTGTTTTGTGGCGTAGCAAATGAATCATCCTGGAAATCAATTGTATTATTAGTGACACGTATTTGCAACAAAGTAGCATAGTGATAATAAAAATATATTATTGTGTCATACTTTAGTAGTTATAAATTAATATTTACAATACTCCTACAGTAACGTACACGTTTTTTATTTATTAAATGATAAAATAAAATGATCTTATTCTAGAACATACCCGATCACTGACATCCGGTGATTCTGGTATCAAAGTTGTAGGAACCTTGTTTATCTTGGAAACATGCTTAATCACCATAGGTGTGTCCGGTATATCTATTGCTTGGGTCATAGGCAATTCATTATCTTCTTCTAGCAGCCTAAATACACCGAAAATATCCCCAAATTGCACTGTGTCACCATCCCTTAAAGGCTGAGGTACGTACGGTTGTAGTATGTTCTGGAAGTGACACAATAATTATTTATTATTTTGTCTATGTGTTCTAAAATGCTCTTCTTAAAGTAAACATGATAGGGTAGTGGTTCTTTAAGCATCTGGCTGTGCAATAGACAATTTTGTTACAAAAAAAAATACTTTTTTTAATTAATTAAATTTTTTAAATTAAAAATTAAAATACGTGTACAATACTCACATTCAATAACTTCGTTTTGTTAGCAGAATCTAAGTCCATAAGCATGAACTCTCTACTATTTAGTACGTTTAACACAGCATGTTGCCTCGAAACAGACTGAAAAAAAAATTGGATTAGCTTTAAATCGAAGGACAAAACTATCAGGTCCTATCTACTAAACAAAACATAGGTAATTAATTAATTAATTATTATTCTTTATTGCACACATAAATACATTTGACACACTGAAAACGGAGACATTATGCACAACGGCGAGCTTAACCCAGAGTTGGGTTCTCTTACAGCCAACCTTAGAATGAAAGAGTGATTTGATGGGGTAGGGCAAATGTGCAACTTTATACTACACAACACAACACAACAATTAGGTACAATAAATACTGTACATAATAACACATTGAACAACGTCACATAAATGTAATGAAAGGAGTGTGCACATTACAGACATAAATATGTGAACTGAATACAAATAAGAAACACTATAACTTTGTTACTGCACTGTACTAAAACATACATAAACAGGTCAAATCTCCAGGATAAACACATATTCACTTGAAAGATTACTTAAATATAACATCCAAACAGAACAATGTATTAAATAAAATGAAGTTTGTACAACAATAAGGCATTCAGTTCAATCATTTTTAGAAGACGGACCAATTTAAACTGGTGTTTTCCCTGTTGTTTCCTGTTTTGTCTATAAATGACATCATTATAGTGATATAGTCACCTATACTAGCCTAGATGTAACATTTGCAAGTTTATTTCATATGTTTGCATTTCAAATCATGTTACCAACCACTTCATACATGATACAGAATGCTCATCTTTGGCCTTGGCTCATCCATAAATATAAAATGACAACATTATTGATAAAACACAGTGCAACACACTTACAGATAAAATAGATTGATAATAGTATACATTAACCATATATCTATACTAATATTATAAAGCTGAAGAGTTTGTTTGTTTGTTTGAACGCGCTAATCTCAGGAACTACTGGTCCGATTTGAACAATTCTTTCGATGTTAGATAGCCCATTTATCGAGGAAGGCTATAGGCTACTTTTTATCCGGGTTTGTGCAGAGGTTCCCACGGGATGCGGGTGAAACCGCTGGCAGAAGCTAGTATAGCATAAGCTGTACTTGGAAAATGATTTAATAAAGTTCTTGTTTATAAAATCATCATCATCCGCAGATTTGGAGGGTCCAAATGCGTGTTGAGTTTATAAAACCTCGATTAACTTACAAATTATTATAATTTATCAAACATTTTGTGTCATGGGTTTCCACAAAGTAACGCCTGATTCCATAATTTATCTAAACTGCCAGTTATCAGTTGTGGCTGACGCAGATGGGAATTAATTTGTATGTGAATACAAAGTAGTCCTTACCTTGGTAAATCAGGTATTTTCCACTAACACACATTTTTTTACAAATTGGACCAGTTGTTCCTTAGACCAAATTGGTCAACTTTATAATATTATTTATATATTTTTATTTAAGTAAATTGGTATTATTTATGCTTGCAAATAACCACAACCTTATCACATTAACTAAATGAATCAAATAAAAAATGTGGAATAAGAAATGTAGACACTTATCAAATATGTCACACTTTGTTATCACCAGTTTACTACTTTTTCCTTATTTATTACTTGAAAAATTATAGTTTATCTCTAAATATTCAAAACAAGCTGACATAAAATCAATTGTTTGTATCATATTATTAAATTACAGTTTTATCTCTAAATGGGGATCCCCCAATACATAAACAAGCTGACACATGTATTATCAGCTACTTCTTTATATTTAATTCAGTGAGGCCTTCTAAAATTCGAAACAGAAATGTATTATAATATTTTCGTTCTGAAATTATATGTTTAATCAAAAAGGTCATATGTATGTTATGTATTCTAGTAGCTATACTCCATTAGAGTAGGCGCTTAACAAAAGATTAACAATCTTGGCATATATTTTTATTTAAAAGCTCAGCATATACCTACAATATATAACAGTGACTTAGTCAATTATTTAAATCAGTAGATTAATATCTCTTTGTGCAAAAAGTTCTATCAAGATTGTTTGCCCTACTTAAGAGTATTACATTATCTTTCTGTAATTAGGCATATTAACAAAAATGTTTCAATTTCTTTCATAATGTAACTATCGAAGGTGTATATAAAGGTGATAAACTAATAAAGAAGGATTTTTTTGTTTGTTTTTACCCTAAAGCTTCCGAAAATACAGAACAGATTTGAAAATTTCTCTATTCACCTTTGGTAAGCTACATTCGTCCCGAGTAACATAGGCTATATTTTATCACAGTATAGGCATTACCACGGGAAAACAGCAACTAAATTGATATTTGTTAAAGTTCTATTATCAAATACTATACTCTATTCACGGAAGCAAGAGCTAAAAGGTAAACAAAGAATGACACTTTTTCAACATGGCGGTATAACCCGACCGATGACAAAACGTCACATTTTTGTGCAAAATGTTCGCAGTATCTGTGATTTTGTCATCGGTCGGGTTATACCGCCATGTTGAAAAAGTGTCATTCTTTGTTTACCTTTTAGCTCTTGCTTCCGTGGATAGAGTATAGCTTCCGCTCACGGCTTCGCCCATGTAGTGTGTTGATAAAAAGTAGCCTATGTGTTAATCGAGGGTAACACGTATCTACAAACCGAATTTCAACCAAAGTTTTTGCGTAAAAGGATAACAAACATACATCCATACATTCTCACAAACTTTCACATTTATAATATTAGTAGGATTTGTACTCACATTTAAGTTAAGTACGATACTACATGTTTGGGGATCTCTGCCTATTTTGTTTGGGCCTTTCAGGACTGGATGTTTTACTCCACATATGCCCAGGAATCCGACCTGTAAGTAAACATAATTACATATAATATTGTGTGTATATGAGAAATAGGAATCAAGTAAAGTTTTGTTATTCATGTAGATTGTTAAGCATTGAATTTGACATTGAATCTAGTGGATAGCTGACCTGATGCACATACACAGCTTACATTTCAAGTATATGCCTATACAGTTCTATCTAGTGACACAAATAGGTACATTAGGTACTGTGTGCAAAACAATAAGTATCACAATTTGTTAGTATTCCATTATAACAGTGAGCTATTCTAATGCTCCTGCTCCACCTGCGTTAGCGTTAACGTTAATGTCAATGGCCAACTACACGTTACTTATTGCATTAAAAATGCGTGTTGGCTACACTTACGCAAAGAGTTAATCCCTCATGAAGTAACGCGTTAACATACATTAAAGAGATTAAACTCAGACACACAAAATAATTCTAAAAACTAAAGCTTTCTCATTTGACCATTCCATTATCGTGCTCGTAAAATGCAGTTACAACTTAAACAAAGTGTCTACACTCGTCCTTGCATGCGTGCAATGAGATGGCATTAATGTAGCCAACATCACTTAGCGCTCTAAGCTACGCACTAAAACCCTTTGATGTGTCCAAAAAACCGACACCCGAGTTATCGCTTAACGTATAATGCTATTAATAATGCCATTAGTATAAATTGCCATTAAAACGTTGGCCACATCTGCGTAATGCCAAAATTTAACGCGTTAAGACGCAGGTGGAGCAGTAGCATTAGGAAGTTCAGTTTCTCGATAATTACAATGGTCTGCAGGAACTATCAACGAGAATCATCCAAACATATTGCAGGTTAAAACATAACTTGAAATTCAACTTATTATGTATCTAACGTTTCTTATTATGTTTATGTTATTAAATAGACTTGGTCAGCTACTGATGTCTTGTTCAAGCTACATAATAATGCATATTTTACTGCAATACATTTCCTAATTTGGTCCTATATCAAGAGTTGTCAAAATAAGCGCGTAATTTCGTTGTCGAGGCTTTCTGCGTTTCATGAAAACATTATCCACTGACCTGTTCTGGGCACGTCCTCTCCGTGTTTGTGTCATATAAATTTTGAGTACACTCCAACCTCTGAGTACACTCCATATTGTCCACTATTTCATATCAATTTATAGCTTCTGATTTATTAACAACACCAGTAAACGCTTTCACTGATTGTTTACGCCGTTGCCGCTCCTCTCGCGCGCCGCTTTTATTATTTTCCCTCAATGACAATTGACAAATCGTTTGACATAAACGACTAACGACTGTCATTTTATTTAGAAGCATTGCCATTAAAAAAAAAACTCTTCGCTTGTTTAATTCTTACTAAAATAATTTAGTTTTTTTACACTAACAGCTACTAATTCAAGCACCCGGTTATAAAGTAGCCTGGAGCTTGATTCTGATTAGAAGCATCTTGATTTGGAAGCAGTTATTAAAATAAATCCAGACTGCAAACAAGCAAAACTTGGGATGCATGCATAGCAGGATATACGGCACGGATAATGAGCTCTCGGCGGAAGAGTGGAGTCGCTTTGCGCACTGTAAACTTATGGCAATAAAACAAAAGGTTAGGGCTCAATATCCTTGCCAATGATTATATTATTCTACAATCTACATCCATGCATGCATGTGATGATGCACACACATCATAATCATAGCAACACTAATTCTCGAATCAATCGAAGTTGACAACTCTTGCTATATAAATTAATCTGTGGTTGACTTGACATTGCATGCCTCCGTAATTTAATGAAATTGTAATAGGTATTTTCACAACAAAAATATGTGTGGATACATATTAATTTTATGTGAAAACTTGTAGATTAATTACTGAAGTCGTTTTTAAGATTTATAGAATAGATCGTGTAGTATATACCTTTAGTTTATGATTAAATTTTGGTTCTTGTGTTTGTGAACATCATGGGGAGTGAAAAAGATCGATTGTCGGACCCGGGCGACGGCGAAGATATACCAAGTGATTTCTTCGACGACTTCACCAGGGATGAGTTTATGGAAGGTTTGAGTGTTATAGACAGCTGGGACGATGAAGATGGGGGCGGCAAGCGACGGGAGATGCGGCGCATCAACATGGAGACCATCGACAGTGTCAAAGACCTCCGGGAACTGATTAGTGATAAAGAGGACACCAAACAGAGGACTCCGAATATAAAGTTCGAAGATAAGTACAAGTGGCGCAAGCAGGACCACGAGGGAGAAGGCAGCAGCACATCCGCGGATAATTTCACCAAGCCCGGCAGCAGGCGGGATCCGAACAAGACCAACGAAGCCATCAAGAAAGACAAAGAAGTAAAAGTGAAAGAGTATCTTGCGAAACATTTGGAGTCATCGGATGATCTTCGGCCACCTGGCACAGAGTTGGACGACTATTTTGATGGTGATAAATCTAAAGAACGTAAGAAATCTCCAAAGCGCGTCTCGGAGGGCGTGGAACCTCCTCCGCATCGCCCCGCATGGACGAGAAAGGAACCTTACCGAAGCCCTCGTCGCTACAGCCCTCGTCGCGTGAGCCCTCAACGTCGAAGATATAGTCCTCATTTTCGCAGAAGTCCACCACGCTACATCCGACCGCGATTCAGTCCTCATAAGCACTTCAGGAAGCGGTACAGCCCTCCAAGACACAGTCCAAGAAGATATAGTCCTTCACGTCCACGCGCACACAGTCCCCCACGCCGGCGGCGATCATCCAGATCTCCTGTGAGGCGGCCTTACGAGTCTCGAAGATCACGCTCGCCAAGATCTCGTAGTCCACATAAAACTGATTCTTTCCTTTACCCAAATGATCCACAGGGAGCACCGGGCTACCCTCTTGATAATTCTATGACCTATCAGCCAGAGCTAGGCGCCGTATATAGTGCTCCTAATGAATTTTCTAGTGTTGCTCCTGGATATTCTTATCCTCAGGGAATGGCGTATGGAACTGGTTTTCCAGCTCCATATAGCTATGGGACACAACCGACTATGCCGGGCAGTGTTCCCGTTCCCGGGCCACTTCCTCTGCCGACTATAAACCCTGTGCCAGCACCCCCTCTCAATGCAGTGCCGGCTCCTGCCATGGTGCCAGCGCCTGCATCTACTCTTCCTGTCTTAGAACAGAAAACACCCTATGATGCTTTGGCACAAGTAATAATATTTTTATTTGAGTTCATTGTGTTTTTCAGTTTAAGAATAACAATTTATTATAAGTCTTCATGTTTCAGTTAGTTGCAGAGGGAAAAATTTCTCAAGAAGATTATCTTAAGCTTGCACCAAATAAAGGTAGAATTTAAAAACCAATTCATATAAGTGTATATTGAGAATGAGTTTGTTACAATAAAATCTGTATAAAATTATTATTACAGGTGTAAGCAGTTGTTTGGATTCAAAAACCATGACTGGAGGTGGGTATATCATCGTAACCCACAATATAAAACAAAAACTAAGTATAGAAAATTTTATACCTAATTCAATAATTCATTCAATATTGATAAAATTGAATTTAGGTTCTTTTTTTCTTAATTTAAATTTTTGTTTGAGACAATCATTTACATGCAGAATAAATGTGGTTTTCAGTCGCAAATTGCTGCCTGCAATAATTTTAAAACAAATGTTGCATTTGCCAAATTGTTGTTACAGTGTCATAAGATGAAAATAGTGCTACTTTTGTGTTTACAGTTATGTCTCGGTGCAATGAAGCTATAAGGAAGTTGGAGAAGTTGGTCCTGCCCAATCATTTGATGATGAACAACCATATTATTGGAGTGGAACCTAAATCCTTGGAGTCCAAATTTTGTTCGCCGCTGAAGAGACAAGCAGTAATCGAATTCAACTTCACAAAGACCAATGGACCCACATTGGCACAACAGAACAAGCAGTTGGTGGAGAGCATCATCACTACTATTGGATTGGATAAGGTGGTCTCCAGATACAAGAGGAAACTGCGTAAGGACGTGAAGGATGCTGCTGTACAAACAACAAAACCCTATTGCGACGTATGTGAAATACGCGAGTCCACAAAGTTCCACGAAGTTGGCACGGTTGTTGATCCTGAACACTTTAGTTGTACTGTTCACACGCAAGTTGTGGAACACGATTTAGTTAATTCTAAATCTGTGTTCAACCCGACCGGTAGTGCTTCTGAAGGAGCTCCTATCTCTATATCTCACCTGACTCCGGCGCAGTTGGTGTCCCAGCTGGCGGCGCGCGCGAAGACGCTGAAGCAATCATCGCCTGTACCGCCATCAATGCATCAGAACCAGTTCGGCAGAAGAAACCCCAACTACGACTACGACGGCAGAGGTGGAGGCCAACAGCAATATCACCATGGTTACAACCAGTATCGTTATTAAAAAACCTGGAAGGCAGATTGACTGAATTCTATTTACAGAGCTGTGGTTAGCATAAATATTTTTAAACATCAACATTTACTCATTACGGTCAAAATGATTTTGAAATAAAATAATTTCCTATAGTGTACGTATTCCTTGTATTTTTCGGACCGATTTTTTAAAGAACAAACATGTTTTATGGTACCGCACTCCATTAATTAAGATTTATTCTCATGTTTTATGCGTATAATGACGTGACTATGTATTAATCATTTAAAGAACTACCTCCATAATTTCTTGCATTGTAAGGATGCCCACACACGTGCTGATAATGCTGTAGCTGGGCTGATAGAATAGAAAATAAAGCCTAGCCATAGCCTTCCTGCATTAATGTGTAAGGGTCGTCCCATAATTCCTCACCATTAACTGTATAGCCTTCAAGATAACAGGAAAAAAAATGTAAATATAAAGCTGTATTCATAAATGGTGCAAGGATTGGCGGTGCAGCGTCGAGTACTGAAATTTCTTGGAATCGTGGACTGCCGCTCGGAACGACGGTGAAGAGTAATGCCCTGAGACAGCTACGAAGAATAATACTTCATTCCTGATACCTGCGGAAAATAAAGCTGTCGAGGGGGAACGTCAGAACTTTAATGAGTCATCCGATACGATGGACATCTCTAAGTACATATATAACCACTTGATATGCACATGTAAGCATTAGTTTGAGCCAAAAAAATAGATGAGCAATCGTATCGGATTACTAAATGATAAATAAATGTTATGCCAGTGCAGTATGTGTGTGCATGCATGGTTTCAGTGATATGCACGTTGGGCCTAGCAGTGTATGGCTTGCCCAGAAAGTTTTTGAAGTGCAACATTAACCAAAACACCTACTGCACTGTATATTTCCTTATCGAATATTAAAGTATATATGTTTCAAATTAGTTTCATTAAAAGTTTTTATTTCTTTGTGTCTATGTATACTGTTTATCTCATAGTCTTAGAAGTTAATACGATATTGTTTTGTGCATGGTGATTGGATGCTGTAAAACATATTTTATGAGTGTACAGTACCTAAGTATGAGTAGCAAAAATAAAATCTTCATTTTAAAAATTGTTTTATTGATAACATAAATATGTAATATATTTTCTATTCCTACACTAACAATAATATACACTGCATAATTACAACTTGCTTTCAGAAGCACAGAATTAATTTATGTCGCATCAAATTGTATTTCTTAATTTATTATTAGGTAAACTGCGAAACAAAACCAGACATCCTGTACGGTAAGTACTTTAAGTGGAGCTCGATTCTGCAAATTTTACTCAAGCGATATACGATTCACATCCGACTGAGATCCAATCACGACTCAACTACGACATATAAAATATAACGTCATTATGAAAAGCCAACGGCGGGTAGCAGCGAATTAGCAGCTATCTAACAACAGCTGCGTCATGCCTTTCATGTGTGCCACTTTAATACTTGTGGACAATATTGAGCATTGCTAAGGGGGATAGGAATTAATGCAGTTGTATCAATCGCCTTAAAAAGGGTTTATTCATAAAATACATGATTGCTATATAAAAAGGTATGAAGCAATTACATTAATTTACATCATTTGATAATAACCGATAAATCATAAAAACAATTTATATCGTATTTTAAGAATCATAAATTACGTAAGGCTCTGGACAGACTGACCGCATTTCAACAGCACATTGCAGTTTGAATGCAGTTGACACTGCAGAAAAAGGTGCAGTCCGATTGCAATCGTGTGAATTGTTTGGGTTGCAGTTCTATTGCAGTCGCGTCAACTGCAATTTGCAGTTGAAATGCAGTCCGTCTGTCTAGAGCTTATTATTATTCTTTTCGTCTTTCCATTTGATTTTTATTATAATAACAAATTAACGGTTATAGGAAGTTTACTTGCGATTTCTATATTAATACCTACCCATCGCTATAACTCAATCGCACTTGTCAAATACCTAGACGTTCATATCCATGGTCCGCCAGGTAGGTGAATACTGATAATCGATGCATCGTAGGTAGGTACTTAATTTGTTTATCCATCTAAAAAGTCGTCTAGCCATTTTTCAAGATCTTCTGGAGATTCAATAACTGGAGTTTTCTTTGCTTCCACTGGTATGTGTGCCGCTGAAATTATTAATAAAAATATTTTTTAGACTGAAATTGTTTTTTTTTTAATCCTTACTAAGACATGACAGTAAAAAGGAGCATAAGGAGGTCCGCTAATTTATTTTTTATTTGAACATCTGATGAGGCTAACAGTTTGAGCCAGAGTGTTAAAGATATTTGTAAGACTCGGTCCTGACCCTGTGCCATTCTGCTTGCACTTCAAAAATTAATAATTTATTTCGAAAAACTATATGGGTAGGTAGATGTAACGGATCTCATTTTGAATTTAATTTACTCGTCGCTTTAAAATGTCGTGTCGTCAAAGGCCCATAAGTTTACGTATTTTAGGTATTTACACTAGATGAAAAGAAGAGAATAGTGGATACTAAAAAGACGACAAAAGCATTGATAAATGACCTTACCTTTGGTACTAGCGGAGGTCGGCGGGAGGTTTGTTTTAGGAACCTCGGGTGTCGCACTAGGGGTAACCGGACTCTCCTTAGTGGCAACTGGTTTCTGTTCCGTATGGCACACAACTTCTTTTGCGGGAATTCGAGTTACAACTTTTTCGATTTCGGGTAATTTTGTAACTTCTTTAGTATTCCCAAAAATTAGATCATCATGTTCTTCATGTTTAGAGTCTGCTTTGTTTTTATGTTTTGTCTCATGAATTGTTTCTTCCCTCTTTACATTTTCTTCGACTTTCTGAGTAGGTTCGTCTTTTGTTTCTGTTTTTAAATCTGAATGATCATCATTGGATACATGTTGCGTGTTATCTGGCTCTGGACTAGTTTTACGATCACTATCGCATTTAATTTCAATGTCATTACTTGTATCTCTTTCTTTCTCTACGTTATCCTCCTTCATTAGGTTTCCAAGTATTTTATCTTGAGCTTCTGTTTCTGGGGTAGAATAAGATTTATCATTGTAATATTTCTGTTTGAACCTTGTTGATCTGTTATTCATAGTTAGAATATCTGTTTCAGAGAATCTTGTTTCGTCTATAGAGTTTCTTTTATAAAATGGAATAGAGCAGAGTGCGATATTCAGTTCTTCCATATTAATATCAAAATATTCGTCGTATAATGAAGGGCCTGTGTTCATGTCCCACGATTTTTCGTGTTTGAACTGGAAATGTCCGCCGATTGATAGTGGAGCTTGTATTAGTTTCTGAAAAAAATATGTAAATATTACAGGCACAAAATTATTTTGAGCTTTAGAAAATGGCCTTAAAGTCATGTTACACATTGCTATTCTAGTATTCTAGGCATTTTTTACAATTATTGCAGATTGTGAGAATGAAAACTAAAACAAATGAATTCTTTATGACATACTGGCATTGGACAAGTATTCAATATGTTTGTTTTCAAGAATGCGATAGTAACAAGAGATCATCAATGCCACTTCCCACCTAATCCTTCATTTTGGTTTTGAAAACTATCTTACCTCATAATCAGCTCCCATATTTTCTTGTTCTTCAATTTCATCATACGTATCAATAGGCATCTCATACTTAGACCAGTTGCTTTGAATTTCTTTCTTTTTGTATTTTGCGCTTTCTTCTTCAGTAATTTTGAGGATTTCATCTGTTTCTCTTTTTAAATTTTTGAAAAATTCTGGAGGAGGACTTTCGTATACTGGTTTTTGAGGCACTGTAACTGTAGCAATTAAAAATATATAAAGTTTCCTGAATTAGTACACTCAATTTTTTTAAATTATTTCATTAGTAAAGTAATAAAGAAGAATATTTTCATAAAGGCTCTAAACGACTGTACCGATTTGACCATTCCTGATAACATAGGCTAATTTTGTCCGAGTCCAAGAATGAAGATCCCCTTGGACATCGGTGAAACCATGGGAAACAGTATTGTATAAAGCACCTTTTTAATAGGGAATTATATTTACTGTTTGGTATGAGAATCTCACAAACTCAAGTAAAATGACAAAAAATATAGGTAAGAGGTATATAATATTATATTATATCTTTTACTACACTAAAGAATGATTTATTTGCTATAAGTATAAATACAAAAATAATCAAAGAAACCTCAAAGGATAAATAATAAGTTATAGGACTATACCGAAACTATGAGACAGCTAAGACGCATCATATTTTGAAGAGTTTTGCTACAGTATTAATATACCTTTGGGAGCATTCTTCGGCTCTTCCGTTTTCTTTTCAGCCTTTTTATCAGTTCCTCCTTGCTGGTGTCGCTGTCGAGGCTTCCTCTGGTCTTTTGGATCGCCTCTTTTCTTGTCACTGAAACGATTGTATTGCTTTATGAATGAGGGCCCAACAAGTATGTTTATACTATATGTTCTAGCTATTAGTATGAGCTGTACTTACTTGTTCTTTTTCGAATCTTCTGGCATAATTTTGGTTTGTGGAAAGCTATTAAATAGGCTACAATTCCAATAGCCGGCAAGCACTACCAGATTTCTTTCGGATCACGCAAACAGCTGTTCAGTCAGTGTTCACTGACAGTGACGTTAGTGCGTGCCATTCTTCGAATGACAGATGTACCACGTTTCGTTACAAGCAGAAAATAAAAAAATGTATTTTTGTGTTCTATAAATATTTGAATTGTCATTCAGTCTAATATGTATATCCCACCAAAAACATTAAATGTAAAAAAAGCCAAGCCTCTACGCAATTCTTCCACCTTAAAAAGTTTTGAGATCGCATAGAAGCCAAGTCCTGTTCAACTTTATTTGTAACAATAAGTAAATATTTTGTGATTATATCAATAGTTTTGTTCACATTACAATAATATTGACTTGGCCATGAGCACAATAAACTACAAATATAATACAGCATCTTGAAGAGGTGAAACTCGGTGAAAGTCAAACATAAAGTTTAATATCACAGAATTAAATATTTTTAGTTTATTAAATTGTTACTAAACGACCGACAATCAGTATCATCCAAGATCAATGAACTGCACGTAGGTACTATGGTGCATGTTAAGTCCATGGTGATCTCAAATTCCAATCAGTCCAATCGTAATTACAAGGAGCGACTTTCAACTTGTGCTCATGGCCAAGACAATATTATTGTAAGCGTAACGACTGCCAAGGATGTTCAATGACAGCCGGGAGTCGGGACCTACAGTTTAACGTGCCATCCGAAACACAGTCAATGGTGTCTAAGATTTACTTAGAAAGTAAGTACAGAAGTCAGTGTAGAAAGTACATACAAACTTAGAAAAGTTTCATTGGTACTTGCCTGACCTGGGATCGAACCTGCGCCCTCATACTTGAGAGGTTGGTCCTTTACCACTAGGCCATCACGACTTCATAATTCACGAATTCACGAATTGCACACAGTTGACTGTTGAGCTAAATATCTATCACTAAGCAAGTCCCTTCAGAAATCGAAGTGAAGAAGAAGTGCTACATTACACGACTAAAACATTGACTAAAAAGCGTCACTTACATTTCCACGCAATCATGTTGTTACATCTAAGCAACAACCGAGAAACCCCCGTATTAAAATCAGTGAACATGTAGCCAGATAAAGAGGCAACACTTTAATGCTGCTTAACCAAATCTTATGTCGTTCAATTAGAGTGCAATTTTGCTTAAATTTTGTAATAAGATAAGGCTTCGCTGGTAGTCAGTGTTTAGCCACAAAACAGTGGATCTCAGAAGGGAAACCTGCGAAAGTTCTCGCTTTTCCCTACTGTGTAACTTAGTGGTTAACGTTCTGTTTTATGTTCATTACACAAAACATAAGAGTTTTTTTTTCTGATGAAGGGAAACCAGGTTTAATTTAATGTTTTTATTTAATGATAGCTCAGCTTAGTTTGCCGACCAAGCTCCAAGCAAAACTTAAAATTTTATTTAAAATTTTGACTCGTTTATCATTGACGTAGAAATCTGCCAATATCTTTGGGCTCGTACAGAGTCAGTGGGTCTTCTTCTCAGTCTCTCTGTTATTGAATGATCGTAGGCGAGTTGTGGGCGATGGTGGGTGCTCTCCCGAATGCATCACTCGCTTCCCGTGTCACGATGTACGCCCCCGAGCCTCAGCCGGCAGACAACAATGAAACTGCAGGCGTTTAACGACCATAAACCTGTAGTTACTGCATTTATGATGGTTACTTAAATAAAAACAACTTAACCACTGACCCAAAAGTCTCTGAACACGAACGGACATCAGTTGAACAGTATTTCTACTATCTAAGTATTTACCGTCGTAGGTACCGTACAAAAAGAAAAAAAAATCATACCGGCCGAATTGAGAACCTCCTCCTTTTTGGGAAGTCGGTTAAAAAGCTGTAAACAGTCTGGCACAAGTCGAAATGCCCGAACTCATAATCGCATCTACGTTTCAATATGCTTGTAGGTAATTTGTAAAATCATTTTTATTCTGTGATTTTGCTTATAAAACACCCCAATTGGTAGGGATGGTCTGCCCTATTCTGCAGTGCACCCCAAGTGCCACTAAACCTTGTGAACACTGTGGGTGGGGTGTTCGAGCAGCGTATGGACCTACTATCTTAAAATCCCTAAAAATCTTGATTTTAAGAACACCCAATCGTATAATTATTTTATGATTGTAGATGTTTATAGATAGGTTTATAGATAGGTTCTTACAAATAATTTACCTACTTTCTAAAAAAGCTATGGCTATAAACACATAAACAGCATAACCATAGCTAAAATACACAAACGTGAAGGACTCCGCAGGATTTGGGAACAAGGAAGGAAGGCCGGGTGCGGGCGGGATGGCGGGATATAGGGTGACGCACAGCGCATGCGCTACGCAAGGGGCGGCTGCGCGCAGTCGCCACGCGCCCGTCCTCAAATCAACATGGCGCGCTCCCACAGCGTCCTTCAAGGACACATTTGACAACCCCGCCGCAAAAAAATACGAGCCAGCTGTCACCCGCTGACACAAACCGATCTGATAAAAATTATAAAGTGAAAATTGTGTGTTGTTTAAGTGCAGTGCAAAGTCAGTGTGTGTTTACTAATTTGGAATACCGGCTCCCGTACGCCCCAATTGTTTCCGCAAGGTAGGTATGTAAAAACAATAATAAAGTGGGTGATTAATTTCTTTCATAATGGTCCATTGAGTGGCTGTTTACTTTGTGTGTGGATCGTATTTTATGAGAGTACGTAGGTAGTACGTTTAGAGGTACGTGTATGTATATTGACCACACACCTTTCATGACCTACCCCCATAAGTTTCGTCGGCTGGGTGTTATCTCGGTCGTTTATTTTAATCTCATCGCCCCTCTGCTCCCAACGATTTATAGATTCGTCTGTTCGTGGCAGTGGCTTGAGATTGCTTTTCCGCAGTTCATAGACTGCTTGCAATATAAGAATATGGAAGTACATGCTAATACCTACCTACTTATCGTAAATATTTCTGAGAGATGATATTGTTGGACAATTTCTTCATTCTTATGAAAATCAATGAAAGTATCAAACGGCAGCCAATTTTTTTCGCAAATCTTGCAGTCTAATAGAAACATCTAGAAAGAAAATTATGATTTACCTAGGTAATACATAATTATGTACTTGCTAAGTAAAATATCGAATAACATTGTTTTTATAATGTTTATGTAACCTCTTCTATTTATAAGTTTCGCAATCACATAAATAATTTCCTTCCTCATCAAAATGTTTACCTAGTTATTATAATAAATCAGCGTTCATAAATTCTGAACTTTATTCGAATGTTTAAAGAAAAGTAGATACAAATTGAGTCATCATAACATAGGCATGAGTTTCCCACACCTACGAAGGAAGCAGAGATAATCCCATATCCATAAGAATATCGTTTTGGCATGAACATCATGCAAAAAGTAATGAAACAGTCAATTTACACACACAGACGCTATATTTGTAAGGTACTTACCAGCTTACCCAGATAGAAAAAACTACAAACTACTGTTAAGTAGTTAATTACGAAAAATTATTCACGAAATAACTTATGTACCGAATATCGAAATTTTGCATTCGCCATCAGCGAATTTTAGAAAATTTGCGAAGGAACAAGGAAATTCACACAGGAACCGTATTAACAAGCATTCCTATTCTTCTTTCTGCCCATTAATGGCCTTTGTCTATAAGCCATTTCTAAATAGGCAACCAACACACGTAGTATTTACTCAGAGATCAGTTTACCATATTTTATTACTAACTGATCCGTTCCACTTCCACGTTTATTTCGCTACGCATAATCTAGCAACAAACAATTGTAATTCTAGACTCGAATCGTATGACGAAGCCTAGGTAATGTCATAGATGCCTAGCTAAGTTCACATTTATAAACACTTGAACATATTCGCATAATTAAACGCAGGGCTTAAAATCTAATTAATATTTTAATGCAATTAAAGCCCGTGACAGCAGCAGAATACTCGCAATCAGTTTCGGAATCATAGATTCATAGACTTCGGCGTACAACCTTTGGGGTTCACCAACCTGTAATTAACTTATCATTTAGCTGATTCGGTCTATAAACTGACTATATACATAGGAGGAGCTTATTATATGAGCTACATAAACGTTATTTTAAACCTCTTAAGGAATTGTGGTTACTTACCGACTACATTAATATACAAACGCAAAATGATGAATTCCTAGTCTAGACAGGAGCATCCGTTGGTGACTAACGTTTTTACAAGAAAAATGTCATACCCGAAAACTGACATCATTTTACGCTTTTCGGCATTCATATTGCGTCGACAGATGTCTCGATATCATTACAAAAACTGGTTAAAATTTTCGTTCCCAGAAAGCACCGCTTTACCCAAAACATCTTAATTAGGACGAAGTACCAACAGGTGTTGCGAAACACCACACCCGGTTGTTTCATAAATGTTTACTCACACAGTCGCCGTCTTATAGTTACTGGCGAATTTATTCCCTCTAAGATTACGAACTTCTCCACAAATTGTGTATGTACTTACTTGGTATATTTGAGTTTAAATCAAATATACGCGCCGTTGTTCCCACTTAGAATCCTGTCATAACATTTAGCCGACCACAAATAAAAGGCGATTAAGCCCCATTCAAGTATCAGTATCGTTATTACAAAGCTCACTGTGTGGTCTTGCTACTATTGTTCAACAAGCATAAACTTGTTTTCGTGTTGATTTGGTTTCAAATATTTATTGAAATCATATTTGGGTTATGTATTTGGTTATTCAGATTCAAAAGCTTTGATATTGTCCCCGAATAATTTATGTTAAACAAGTACAGAAAATTTTACAATACGCTGTAGGCACGAACTTCTTAGGCGCGTAAATCTTTTTTCTCCAAATTAGTCATCAGATTTGAATTTTCCCACGTCAGAAGTCCTACGCAGTTAAAGCGAGGAGATATTGACTATGACATGGTCTATTAAATTAACACGGTTACGGTTAATTGACTTTGGCAATGAACTTTATGATCTACATTAATTAATGTTGCATCTACTTCACACATTAGAACTGGCTGTATACGCAATTACAGTAAAACCTTTATGTTTCAGTCCTATCCGCTATTTTATATTATTATAAGGAAGCTGCATCTATGGTTTTCGCCGCACAGGACATTTATAGGCTTGGAAGAATGCCAACCAACACAAGAACTCCTTACATAAGGGCTTGCAGAAGCGCTAACACTTGGATGTTTGATTTGCACATTCATTTTATTATAGGCAAGACCTTTTTTGCTCTCTACTAAAATATAATGAAAAGATTCTCAAGAAAGACCATCACTATTGGAAAAGTTCGTACAATGAATTGCGTGTTTACTCGACGCCTGCCCATGAACTTTGTTTCGCTGAAGTTCTCCCATAAATATGGTATATTTTATCGCGGCACGGGCCGGTTCGCGAGGTCTTTGAACCCCCGAATTCCCCTCAGATGTTTAAGCCACTGCTATATTTAGAACTGCACATTCATACCAAATCGGGATGCGGGTGTTGTTGTTTTAAATCTAGGAATTATAAATATTTGAAACCACTGATGTTTCACACACCTCTTGCTTGGTTATGATTTTATGAACGCTTTTAAATTGGTTTACTTATTTTTCTCCAGCTTCCTTATCGACATAACATAAATAGGTGATTGCAAAGAAAGAATGAGTCTTTAGTTTACATTTAGCATTAATTATATCATAGCAAAGTATCCAAAGAACATTGTAAGCCACACAGATCGTAGAAATCACAACTTTCTATTTAATTCCCACCCAGTCATGATCCTTTGGGTCCGGTGCCCTAAAATTTCTGCAGCTGCTGCTTAGTGGCAGTTGAACTTCGGTTGATACAGACTCTTTACTGGGTATGTATTTATCACATATTATTGAACAATTTATCTCATTAAATAAGATGAAACATAGTCTCAAGAGGTATGTTGCTGGATCTGAAGTAAGTAGTGTACACTTAATATTGGGTCTTCATTCTCACAGCGAGTTTTTTCTTCAATCTTTATTTGCTCTATTGTATCCAATGACCTGTCCGATCGTGATTCAATTCGTATCTTTTTGCTATTCAACTGGATTTGTGATTTTCTTTCGCGTGCTGCAGAGTCGTGAGCAGAATTTAATCGTCTGATATAATTCGACGTATTCATTAATTACTGTTGTTTAAAGAAAGGATTAAAAGTCGTAAACATTATTGGCGGTCCGATCTTTTTATACCGCCAGAAGTATTGTATGGGCAGGGCAAGTCAGCTTTAAATGAGTAATTAATTTCGTTTCATTTTTATAAATACCAAGGAGTTTAATTTTTGATTGGAAGTAAAATTGGTACTTTGGTATGGTTTGTGGCGAAATTACTTCGGTAACTAAACCAGTAATATAGGCTCAAATAGCGTGCAAAAAGCATTTATTTCCTTCAAAGTGACTTAGCTTTCACGACATAACTCTTCACGTGAGAGGCCGTTTGAAACCCTACATGAATCTGGATGACGTATTGTTTCTCCCTACATGGCAGGTAATAAGAATCTAGGGACGCGAGTGCACGCGTAGTGTCTCATTTCAACATCGGCTGCCGGATCAATTTACCTACCACATAGCCTGTCTCTCTCACACACCTTTTTGAGACAGGGATAGCGACAAAATGCATATTACTTTTGAAAAGAAGTATGATTAAAAGTTCTTAATCTGTGCACGTATGACAGCTATTTTTATTTCCCCGCAGGAAATGATTGAGTTTTGTCAATCCACTTCCTGATGTAATCATACGTTGATGTCATCATTGTTTTTGGTAATGAATGTGAAAGACTTGAAGGCTTGAATATTTAAAAAGTTGATGTGAATATAAAATTTTGCATGCAATAATCATATATGATTTGGAAAAGGAAGTGCTTATGTAGACATTTCTAATATTAGATGCGTTAAAACATAGGTGACAATTACAATTGATATCGTACGTCATGATCTAATTACAGTAATAGCTTACATTGTCCACAATTATTACTTTATTAGTTACCTCTGTGAATGGCCGTACAAAAGGCATGTTGTTAATAGCAACGCCGTCTATTGTAATGACTGCAGCTGTACGATCGATATGAAATGCAGTAGTTCTGCACTCGCTCCAGATTAGAAAATTATTATCGTTCTACACAGATTTTGTGGCTTTTGCCTTATGTGTTTATCTTGCCAGTTCCTTTATGGATCCAGTGCTCTCTGTGTTCAAATTATTCATGCCAGTGCTGTGCCAAAATTCAGTTTTGTGGACTTCTAAATCATAGGGGTGAGTTATCTGGGGTTATATTTTCGGCTTATTATTTCATTCTATTAATGAAGAATTGTAATAAATCATGACATGAGAATGTTCATAGATTGAGCTTTGTTATTTGTCTATTGTAGCAATTTGACCATTGAAAATATAGCCCGTTCTTTAGATAGTGTAGTTTTATCAACGATTTCCTTTCCCAAATTATTTTGCAATAACATGAAGCGATTAACATGTGGCGATTATGTCGCACGAGTATGCTCATCTGCAACCAAAACTGGTCGTTGTTATTCGATTGTAATAAAAGGCCCAAAAATACCAAAATGATGTAACACAAGATTGTGTAAGATCCGAATGACCATCGGAATTCTTACACTTCCAAATAAGTAATCGACGTGAAAAGAGAGATCCATGGCCCGCAGTTATGCAAAAACCTCGCTATCTAGTATAAACATAATTAAAAATGCAAAAACATGACTAAGACTTACTCATAGTGTGCAAGTACAGTTTTATCTTTCCTATTTGTATTGTACGTCCTATTTGGACGCGCAATGGCTCAAGAATGCCGCTGATGATTTCACTGGATAATCTTAGTTTTGTTTATACTTGACCATATAAATAGGTGTTGTAAGTAAAGGATACTTGGAATACCTACGTGAGGTTGAACTAATTATGTTACGTACGTGTCATATCTTTAGGGAACATGTAGGAACCTTGTAAACACGCCTATTTAACATACGTGCGATAGGTGTACATGGAAATAGACTATTTTAAGATAGTCACAATGCTCTGTTTTATATTAAATAAGTAGGTAAAAATTGTAGATTGTCAAAATTAATTGCGTTGCATTTGCCTGAAAACCGAAGCATTTCCTACTCCAATTTATGGAAATTTGTTAAACGGTCACTTTAATTAAAGACAGAATTTTTAAAATACTGTACACAAAAAAGACAATTTCGATAATTCGCTAAATGCGACAACTAACTGACGGCACGCGTGCGTTCGCGCATGATTCACGCACCGGCCCGCGCTTGGCGCATGCGTAAAGCGTGTTTCTGTACCGGTAGTCAGGAAGCGGACGGACGGACGTCCGACACGCAACTCTCACTCTTACTCACTAGACTTACGACCTACATTCCTTTTACTGGATCAATAATTTATTCACCAGTGATTAACTGAGTTCACGATAGAATTTTCTAACGGGGAAATGAAATGATTAGTACTGATTAACTAGTCGTTAACAACTTTAGCAGGTAACTGTCAATTGGTTAGTTTACTGAAGATTATCATTTTTGAATCGATTACCACTTTAGCTAGCTAGTAATTGCGGTACTTACATAACCTACTTATCAACGAGAACAATGAAAAACTACTTTAATTAAATACGATTTGTTCGGTAAATAACATGGAACTATCGTAGACCGTACCTTTGATTATAATTAAGTAATACAATGTTTTACGGGTAGATGGCGCTGTCTGGTCTGTTTATAAGTTAGAAATTTTCATTCGTAGAAGAAAGGACGAAAGATGTTTTTCAAGTCCATTTTCTGAAGGAAGCACTTATTTATTTTATTAAGACCGCGAACAATGATCTTTCTCCTAAGCCCAGGCCTTTTTGCATGAGAATTGTAAGTAAAAATTTTATTCATGCTGATTTAATTAAAAACAAAATACTTGGATTATGAAGACCAGTTAACTTCAGCGATTTAGATTACGTCCCAATGGAACAAGCGAAAGTACCCTGAAAAAAGTTCAGGTGTTCATCACAAATTAAAAAAAAAAATCATCAAGATATTTACAAGTTTTACACGTGTTTACATAGGTAACCGCGAAATCACAACAATTGGAAGGACATAGACAAATATATAGAACTAGTTTACCAGCTGAATAGTGCTAATAGAAAGTGAAGTGTGAAGAAAAATATCCATGCAATAAACATTGTTCTCACTAACATGTTAACAGTTAACACTTTCGATAGGATATATGTTGCATAAGTTAACGTAACATTACATACAAGTGCAGCTAATGAAGTAGATAGCATAAATTATGAGCTAGTTATAAGCTATTGTGTTCAGAATCTCGTTTCGCTGTCTGGTTTTGCTGGGTTTATTTTTGAGGATGGCGGTGTAAAAATCTGCTAGTGATTTTAACTCTTCATGTTAAGATCCGAGGGTGTTTTTTATTTTTAAGTGAGGAATGATTTCGTATAAAAAAGCTTCAGTCTTCAATATAAGAATTTCATCATCTGGCTGATAAATTCATCAACTATCAATATCAACATAAATAATGCTGCCGCTTAGTTGGAATGCTACCGATTACGTCATTATTTTAAATGTCTTGTATTAAATTATTCGTCCAACCATTAGATGACCTAAGCTTCTTACGTTTTAGGCACAGATTGCAGGTCATCTGATTCTAATGTGTATGGAGATGAGATGCATCTAGATGTGTGAGGTTAAACGGTTAGTGTGTTAAAACAAGTGATTTCTTCACACCATTTGCCAATACATTATCGATTTTTTGTGATTTTATCGATGATTTCAGTCAAAAATCAAACTTTTCTAAGAATACATCTAGGAAGATCAACTCTTTCAACACTGCTATTAAATAAACGATCTTTGATCGAAATAGTATCTATGGGTGTTCGAAAGCAAAATTAAATGGATCCATCTTGTTCTGAGGGTCCATTGTGACTATGGCAGGATCAACTTGGTCACTAGGCATTACGTACATAGTTCAGGTGTTGTCATAGTCCAGGCATTGTCATGTAAACTAAATTAATTCTAGTAGACCAAATGGTCTCTTAACCGCTCCAAATGGCTCTTTCTCCGAATGAATTTATAATTCCTATTTCTTTTCTCCCAACTCATCCGTGATGAGGCATACATGAATCCACGTGTGTTATATTATAGTATAAACAAATAGTAGTCCAGCAGTCAATGGTGGAACATCCGTGTGTCTGTGACCTGTATTCAATGGTCACGTACCATATGGCCTTCGTGATCTGTTTGCATTCGACCCGCGGACGATACCCCAGTGATGGGCAGAGAAAGTTACTATCGATACTTTTTTAATGGTCGATTGTAGTTTTATCGTTGCATTTGAACCATGTTGCCTAGCCAGAATAATATAGTTAAAATGAGTCTAGGTAAGTTTGCTTTTCGCAAAGTTCGTTCTGAAAAACTCATAGCTTTTAACTGAAGTGACTAAGTACTAACTTAATCATACTGAAATTATGTGAAAACATGATTGTACACTTTCCTGCTTTTATCACAAGGATAACTTTTACAAAAGCAAAAGAATATGGATCGATACAGCAATTTTGCAACGATAACACCGAGTTCTTTATCTCTTACTACTTTATCAAACATTGTATTGTATTGGAAACATCGACCAAACATATCGATGCCTAACTTTACAACACTACAATGCATGAGGATATAAAATTAATTGTTATTCCATAGGCACATGAGGTGGTCTCCTTTCTCCAAAGATTCAACGACAAATCTTAACTTTAGAAAGAAATATTGGTGAAACCACCGAAGACGTTTTATGGCCTTTTAGTGAAATGGGTGTCTGTGCGATGTATCTTAATGTTGAAGTACTATAGAACTGATCTGAAAGTAGGTAGGCAGGTATTTCAGAAAGCTCTTGTGCACTTTTAAACGTCATTGTAGAGATGTTTAATACCTAAATATTTTCAACTATCTTCAAATGCAAGTTTAAGTTTTTAAGGACGAAATAAACTGAAGCCTAATGAATGATTCACTAGGCTGCACATCGCCAGACAACTTCAAAGGAAAATGTAAAAAAATATGGCAGACATGCTACCTTTTACATTGCATCTCGCGTTCCAACGTGGAGAGGAGTTACTTGTGCAAAGATAGAGGAATTCACACTTGAGACGGCTACGGACGTGCATTTTCTTTGCGAGTTTTTAACTTAGGTATCACACCTATCACATAAGGTCAGGTTCCACATTACTTGCTTATTTAAATTGATTAGAATTAAACAAAAAGTAGCTGTTTGTACATAGATTCCGAAGAAGTTGCATCACATTCTCCAAGATTGCGAACATACGCACAAAACACGTAGGTTATTGCAAGTGAACATCTTCCTCGTATGTCGCCATACCTTCAGACATCAATCAAAACCGTCAGTGCGCGACGCTTTTGTATGAACCCCGTGATATATACAGAAGCCGGCCACAGGATGAAAATAGCAATAAAGCGATTGCCTATCCTCGCCATCTCACGACCGAATGAGATATTTCAAGTTGCCGAGTAATTCCAAATCGATTTGTATCGATTTAAGCGTGGTCGTGTGACATAAAGCTTTCAATAGAACGCCTCCACGACAATACAAACACTCCAACAGTGCTATGTTTAAATGTGCATATTAATTCCTTTTCATATTACTTATTCTCATCAAGTGCATACTTCTTATTCACAATGCGTTTGTTCGCGCGATCAATATGGTGATTTAAATGGCGGACAATAACAGTTTATAATTAAACGTATATTGCTCAGCAATCAGCAATGTGGGTAATGAAAAGTTGGTAACAATGCAGAGAAATTATTTTGACACGTGACACTCCTTGCCCGAAGCGAGGATATTAGAAAGCATCAACCTCTATACGTGGCTTCTCAGTTTTATGGAATACGTGTGAACCGATTCGGATGGGTGGCCTTTGTATGACTAATGACGTTATTGTTGTCGATATTAGTATGCCCCTTATTTACAAAGGGATACTTTCTTTTTATTGATTTGTTTCGGTGCCAATTAAAAAATTGTGCGTGCGCATTGTTATTGTAATAATGTTACATTTTGAAATTTGAGGGCAGCAAGAATATTAAATTCTTCTAAAAGGTAGTGGATGTTCTGCAGCATCAAAATAGAACTTACTATGCGAATTAAAATTAGCGCCCCAAACTTTTCGAAAGCATTTCGCTAATAGTGCAAATTGTAACTAACCAGACGAACTGCAATTAAACTAATGCGCTTACAACACATTTTGTACAACACAAAAATATGTAAGCAATTTTGTAAAAACCTGCTTTCATATTTACATCACCTGTCGGGTGTTTAAGCAACATACGAATAAGTGTAAATTGGAGCCTGGCTTGAAACAATGGGTGATCGAGATAATTCGAGAGCATTGTTCTGTATCGATTCGCGCCAAGGTCATTACGACACCCACACGAACACAGCCTTTGGGGTAGGCCGTCTGAGTGACGGATGACAGCGGTTGTGACTTGACTTCCTATTTTTTTGCTGAATAGCGGGATTTCTGAACTATTTATAATAATTGTATTCTCTTTAAAAAGTTTGCATATTGGAGCCTTTTACACGCTTTCCTTTCTCTAACCTAACCTAACCATTGTATTCCATATTGACCAAGTAGCAATCAGGATTCGCCTCCTACTACAAAGTACAAGAGAGCATTTTAGGACATTTAGCTCGGTTTGAACATGTCCAAACCTATGTACATCTTCAAACCGGGCCAAATGTCCAATCACCACTTTAATTCCTAATCCGCCTAAATTTTACTTCTGCCAAAAGTCTTTTAAGTTACATTTTTAGCTTGGACCACCTTCCAAATGTCTCCATTTCAAATCATAAGTTGACAAGTCCCGCCCCTCTATGATACTGCTATGTCAAGTGCGGATATGTCGAAACTAACATTGTTGTGATTATAATGCTCAATCCGTAATGGTTCTCTTGTTACTGCTTAATTTGACAGGTCTATCATTTTGATAGGAGTCTTGATTTCAATTACATTATTAGTGTATGTAATACACTATGTAGCTTCAATTAGCTAATTGAAGCCACTGATTTATAAATTGAAATCGAAATTGATCGGATCTTCAATTTAGCCAATTGATTATGTAAATGTTGCTTTCCAAAAGATATTTCTTCAGACAAAAGTCGGGTGATTCGAAAACCGACCCCTTTGCGCCTACAAGAAAAGTATTGATGTCTGCTAGGCTGTTCTAAAAATAACGTCACCGCCGTGATTGTGTGCTATTACAGTTGTGTCGAGCTAGCTATATCATGTGCCCCAGACGCACTCGTCGCGTGTGTCTATTCTCTCTACCTGGGGTCGTGGGGTTGTCAGCCGAGGGTGAGACATTTGATAAGACTCGGAAAGATTAATGACCGTCTGCGTTTCCCCTCTTTTTTGTGCTTTCTATCAGTTATGTCTTGTGTTTGAGAATCAACTTTTGGTGCGTTTATTGATTTTCGATTTGGGAGGAATAATTGGATAGTGACAAGGCTAATCGTAATGTGAATTTGTATCATGCATGTATAGCTCAAAATATCTCTTCCTGTTGTGTTGTATCACAAAATAAATAATTGATACCTTTCTTAGTGTCCCGTTCGATAAGGCATATTGACGTAATATTTTTTTAAATTTATTTTTTATTTCTTTCTTTCTGATTGATAAAGCTTTTGATGTAATGACAAGCACGACACGGTGTGCTCTTGGCACGCTATAGTTGCTATGTGACTGCGCTAACGCCTAATGAATAGTTCGCACTTCGCCGTAATTGTTACCCAGTGCGCAAACTAAACGCGAATTGATCTGAATAGTAATGCTGTTGGAAACATGCCGTCGAAGTCTTTGAAACCTCCATATTATGGCTGTTCTTTTACCTAATGTACTCCTCTAAAAAAACCTTGGCTAAAAAGGTGTTTTTGGAGCAGATTCACCGACAAATAATGTCGCCATTTCTAGAAAAGACTGTGACACAAACAATTACGAAATGAAATGCAATATTCATATTATGCATTCGAGTAAGTGAGATCATAATAGATTTTTTAACATGTCAAAGGTTAGGTTATGTTCTGAACTAGTTGCTGTCTGCATTTCTTAATTCACGGTAATGAGGATAAATGTCGAAATTATTTGGAACATCATCGACGTAAAAGCTTTGCAAAACATATATTTTTTTGAGATAAAGTATCAAGTTACTTGAATATTTATTTTATACTTCGTATCGTTCTTAGTGTTTCTGTCACCGAAATGCGTAATTTATTTAGTAAAAGGGGACCGTATGTTTAGTATGCAAAGCACCGTGCGGTTTGGTGGGCCGTGAATCTTGACGTCATTTAATAGACCCGGATTTCGCAGACAATGTGGCTCCTCAAAATGTAGAACAAATGGTTGAGGAAAGATAAGGAAAAAGTATTTTCTTTGTCTTGTGGACACATTTTGTGCTAGCTGTTTTGTTTTATAGGGCTTCTATTTTTTTGTATTTCACCTTATTTTTTTAACTATACAATTCATATAGATTTCAGCGAAGACTGCTATTGATCCTGCCCTGCTTAGACTATAATCTGTCCGCTAATAGGAAGAATTGCATATTTCACCTACTGTAGAGTAACAGATCGTGCTATTAGTTCATCTACCTTTACATATAACATCGTAAATTACAGCATAACTATACGTGATTATCGGTGTTTTCCTGTTTATTGAACTAAATATGTATCATGAACACATGCGAGTATATTTAGCGTGCCGTCAATTGTTACGTTAAATCGAACATTTGCTTTATATCATGTTCAGTTTCAGGTATTGTTACAGTTAGTTTATGATCAGTAGTTCCTATATATTTTTTGGTAAAATATTGGTTATGTCATAAATGTGTCTGGGCATTATTAAGTTTGTGGAAAACTGCTTTGTCTCCCAAAATTGCAACGTGCTTAACTTCAGCGACTTAACTAATTTCAGGTTTGCCTTTTAGGTTATTGACTGTCATGTTCAATTATTTATTTCTTTACAAGTTAAGCTTATCGCATTCAAAAATATGTGATCTTAGCTGTACGTTTTTTTTTTTGTTTGTTTACGCTAGAGCATATGCTCGCGAAACAAAGGTATGTTCACTTTCACTCAGCTTGGCATCCCGTTCGGAGGTCGTTGGGTCGGCGCTCATCAGTTTTATCTCTTGTTGTTTTTTTTTTGCTTGGTACCTTTGCATTGTTCATTATGACAGGTAAAAGGTATATTGATTTGGTATATGAATATTTCACTATTAGATCACCTGCTTATATCACAAAATTAGTAGTTCAACTTACACCAGTCTCAATCGTGAAATCCCAATGCATTGGTTTGTTTGCGTTGAAATTAAAAGTGGTTGGATCGATTACAGTTTTGGAAATGTTAGGTTTTTCTAAACCCCACCAGGGCACATCACCATATTAAAACGTAGTACTTGAGTTTACTTTAAAAAACTGACACGAGACAGCCTACAAATGGGCGCAGCGTTCAAGATTCCTGAGGACAAGGCCCAAGGTTAGCAGCTTAGACCAACAAAAAGCGGATACCTACATAATTATCTATATCTAATCATTACATCGGTTGATTTAATCAGCTTTTTTTGGATTGTCAATGTATCACCTGAATTTAAGTGTTTGTGGAGCTTTAAACAATTGCGTATTTGGTGTAAAATGCGTTTTTCTTTTTTCATCGGACAGACGAACTTGTATAGGATTATACTGCTTTATTTATTTACTTTCTTCTGCGTTATGTTGATCTGTTACGATTGCCAAAATTGATACTCATTGCCTTATGGTATTAGAGGTGGTTGATATCCTTATATTGTGTAAGAATTGCCATCGAAAATTCTGATCGATTTTAATTGTGATTAGCCGACACCACAAATCTTCCTATGTATTCTACGTTTTCTGGCGATTTATAATAAAGTCCAGGTGGATTTTCGGTTCTTCTTTAAGAACATGAGCCAGCTGTGTGTGAAGAACATATAGGTAATGTTGGTCCCTCTGTTCCCTGTGGTAGATACAGCAATCCGAAATGACGAGCAAGGCAACATATGTGTATGAACAATTGAACATGTGCATAGACCCCAAGTTAATGTAGAAGTAGGTGTAGCTGATATACATGCATCTCATTTACATGATAATAGTATGTCAAGTCAGCGGGTTCCGTGTTGGCCGATGTTTTTATTAGAGGTTTTTTCTTCTTCATAAAACATGAGTTTATTATGGCGCCATGGTTTACGACTTGTTTGACTAGCTCTATGGTTTATTTTAGGTGGTAATTAAGAGTAATTGCTTACTGGTGTTCTTTTTGTTTCAGGTAAGATCTTTGGCTACATGAACCGCGCCGGTATGCCGTACACAAATAGTTGAATATATTAAAAAAAATATACACCGAATGCAATGTAAGTTTAGTGCCAATAAGTACTTTGTATGGAGTAGTTATGCGCGACAGATCGAACATATTTCTGTGATGTTCTAGTTTAAAACCACTCCTATCTGCCGTCATCATAAATTATGATAATGTTGCGATGGAAGCTTTTTTCGACATTTCACATCCATTTAAATTAATTGTTATTAATTAGTGTCACGAGTCTTTACGGAACACAATAGCATATTCAATCAGTTTCAGTGACTATTCGTATCTGTCATCTCTGACTAAATTCCAGTCACACCCGAATATTTGATTGTTGCCTCTACGATTAATACCCACTAACCGAATAAAGTCCTTCGCATATTTCCCACTGTATTATTTGCTATTAATTAGTTGTCGATTGTGTGCCCAATATTTCGATTAAACACGGTTATTAGTGCAGTTTAGCCGCACCCACACACCTACAACCCCGCCGAATAAATGCATACGAAACTTGACAAAGGAGACGTTGCCTTGAAGATTTGCAATCGAATATTCCAGAGTTTAGGCATGTTTGGGCCAATTAAGTCCTATCTATTGTAAATGTACATTTTGGCCGCACCCACCCACCTACTTCCCTCGTGAATAATACATGCGCAATGATGTCAAAAGGGGAGATATCACCGTTAAGGAAACGGCTCCTTAATTAATTAAATTGTTACACGTGCTGCAAAGGCTAAGGGCGAGTAATGCTAAAAGTGTAAAGAGTTTTTAAACGTGGAAGAATGACTATAATATGCTGAATCATTAATCAATTGAATAAAAATTGACGAAAAAGTATAGTTACTCCAGTAAGATTTACCATCAAGTAGTTTTTGAGTTCGGTATCATATTTAGCATGCGATAAGTAGCGACAGAAATTAATAATTGACGTCAATATAAAATCGATTAAACCGTTTTGTAAATTATAGATTAGTTAGTAAGATTGACTGACATAACCACCCCAGTTCTGGTAACAACAGTCTAATAGTCTAATTACTTAAATGCTAAAGCGCGCTAAAATATTTACCGGCATTTAGTCTATTTAGTTTTACTAATAATATTCTAGTTATCTAGTACTACAGTTTCGGTTGACAATTAAGTGTAATAAAACATTTATATTTTCCGTTTTGAGGCCAATTTGTATATTTTATTGTGCCCTTTATCTGAAAGTTAGTTCAGCTTGGCCTACTAATTGCTTAGGCGCCAATAATTTAGTAATGAATTCATACCCGTATTAAAGGGCCAGTTATAATTGCCTATAAATATATGCTTGATCGGTCGTATATCGAGCTATCGCAATGGTTAAGATGAATCGTTTCTTGCTTATTTATGACAACCGATTATGAGTCGATCGATTCGATTGGTTAATCATTCGAATGCATCGATTTGTAATCTCGAGAATATGTTGATATTATGTTGCTAGCGTGACTTATTTTTGCGGTGAAAAGGAAGAGTGCAGTTAAAAAATGACTGCGATTAAACTAATTAAAATAAACGACTGTTAAAAAACAAACGTAATCGAGGCAATTAATAAACGAAATAAGTTATGTCATTGCTGTCTAGTTGACCGATGTTTGTTTACGTTCGCAGCCATTAGGCAGGTTTTGAACTTAGAGGAAGCATATTAGGAGTTGGCCTCACTAGAGGAAACGCCTCTGTGACGTAACAAAAAAAAATCGCGTTCGAAATTAGAATTGCAAAACGAATTCCTTTGCCCTTCTGCGAAAGTTTTCGGCGCCATTTTCTTGATAAGTAATATTTTATGGCTTAAGTTATGTCGTTTTAAAACGTTTGCATTTCCGCATAAGCAATTTAAACTAGTTTTGTCATTTGTCTTGTTATATTAGTGCATAGTTACGTGATGCTATAGCGAGGTTAATTATCGTACATTTTATTTGATTGGGGTTAATTAACTTGTTCAATTAATGGGACTACTCGTTTTTATTTGTTGGCAAATTATATTTTAGCGTTTGGGCGCCTAGTGCCGTTTGTCAGGTGCATAATTTATTGCTTACTTAGTTGTTTTTTGGGTTTGTTTGTTTGGCTTTGGCTTTCCAAAATATGACTGTTATTACGACAATATTGCTATTATTTATAATTATTTATTTATTTACACAACCTTACATCTACCCTTACAGGACTTGCCTAATGCGGCAGATGGGTTCTTATTAATTTATTCTAAACTAAACTAAAAAAACACATACACAACAAATCAATACAAACACATACATCACAAATCAACATATACAAACTTAACTAGATTCGTAGCACACCACCCTATAGGCCACCACCCTATTATAAGTTTATTACATCACAACTATTTCTTTTCATTTCATACGCTCAAAAATATCTATATGTTAGTATTTGTAGGTACTCAAGGAACAGATATCCCACTACAAACTCAAACACAACTCTTTCACCCAAATGAATATGCACCCATTTAACTTATCAGTCTCACCCAGTATGAAGAACAACACGAGACTGCACTTAACCCAGTCTGAACACAAAGCTTCAGTAACAATGTAGGTACAACTGTTGAAAGGGAAATGTTAACAGTGCGAAAGTCGAGCAGAATGCAAGAAAGTGTTGCCATTAAGGAAAGGTCGCTGAAATAAGGTTGTACTTGAAGTGTTTGGTGAGGTTAATAGGCGGTTGTAAAGTAATAAGTATAAGTTAAAAAATTTTGGCAACGTTGAACTTAGTCAGATACTAATGACGACGATAATTTTTACTGGATGGACCACCACCATATTTTTTATAAAAAATAGCTAGTGATAAAAGCATTATGTTTAACCGAGTAGTGCGATTACTTAATTATTTTTTTATTGCCAAAGTGCTTATAGAGGTACCTACATTCGAGCAGGTACACAGTATTTACAGAGAGTTGTTTACATAGATTTTTTATTGCCATTGTTCCTAATTGTGTCGAGGCGACAACAGGCCATACGCCGTGGAACGGGCGCCATCACAATAATGCCTGATGAGCTAAAACCACAAAATACATAGGCACAGAAGTCAATCTACATACAAAGCGCGTTCGAGTCACGCAGACATAGGTGTCTATGTGTGCGTGTTCACAGACGCGCTGTCTCAAAACAACTCAAAACAGTGCGAGCGCGGCTGCCGCTTTCTTGAGATAAGCGCGTCACACACAAGGTAGATAAATGTGCACGCGTTATGATACCTACCTAACTGTAATTTGACTGTAATATTTTTAATTTTAATAACAAAAGAAAAAGTAATAATGGAGCAACAAAATTCGTATTATAATTGTTCAGTGGACGGTTGTTTTTATACAACAATAAACAGTGAATTGTCGATTTTTTAGCCTGCCGTATTACCTATAGCACAAAATACATAGGTACAGAAGTCAATCTACATACAAAGCTCGTTCGAGTCACGCAGACATAGGTGTCTATGTGTGCGTGTTCACAGACGCGCTGTCTCAAAACAACTCAAAACAGTGCGAGCGCGGCTGTCGTTTTCTTGAGATACGCGCGCCACACACAAGGTAAATAAATGTGCACGCGTTGTGATACTAACTGTAATTTGACTGTAATATTTTTAATTTTAATAACAAAAGAAAAAGTAATAATGGAGCAACAAAAAAAGTCGTATTAAATTGTTCAGTGGACGGTTGTTTTAATACAACTATAAACAGTGAACAGTCGTTTTTTTAGCCTGCCGTATTACCTATAGTATGTACCTGCTTATTTTCTCATATTTCGATGGTTCGTTTAATAAACGCAGTTGGTAGATACAGTTAGGTGGGTAGGTAAGCGCCCAATGCCGTAATAAGTTTTGCTAGTGTCGACCCAGGCGAACCTCCCAACCTACCCTCAAAGATTATTACTAGTAGGAGTTGATAATTTTTGTGATCATGGCGAGAGTATGTTGTAAGGTAGAATAAAACTCGCACCTCAAGGTTTCTGTAGGCAGAAGCAAGCTTAGATTCAGGGACTGTACCAACCCATTACATCCAAAAATATTTTTTTCGCAAGTAAAGAGTAGGGTAAGTATATATTTATGAATAACAAAATTATAAATTGCGGTTTCTAAAAAAGTTCGGTATCTCGTTCAAACGAATTTCCCTTGAAAGTGTTTATTAACCTCTTGTAAGCCACATTAAATATTTTATTATTAGGTATTGGTTTATATTTCATTTTTCCTGTTTTATTCTCAATAATAAATCAAATAATTAGATACTAGTACCACTACCACGTTAGTTTTATAAAAAAGTTGACAGCCCTAGCGCGACCGCCGAGTTTAGGCATGAAAAGTGAAGTACATACATGAGATTGACTTCTGTTCTATTTTGTGCCTATAGTATGTACCTACTTATTTTCTCATATTTCGATGGTTCGTTTAATAAACGCAGTAGGTAGGTACAGTTAGGTGGGTAGGTAAGCGCCCCGGCGGCGGCCTCTGGCCCAATGCCGTAATAAGTTTTGCTAGTGTCGACCCAGGCGAACCTGCCTACCTACCCTCAAAGATTATTGCTAGTAGGAGTTGATAATTTTTGTGATCATGGCGAGACTATGTTGTAAGGTAGACGAAATAAAACTCGCACATCAAGGTTTCTGTAGGTAAAAGCAAGCTTAGATCAGGGACTGTACCAACCCATTACATACAAAAATATTTTTTTCACAAGTAAAGAGTAGGGTAAGTATATATGTATGAATAACAAAATTATAAATTGCGGTTTCTGAAAAAGTTCGGTATCTCTTTCAAACGAATTTCCGTTGAAAGTGTTTATTAATCTCTTGTATGCCACATTAATTTTTTTATTATTATTGGTTTATATTTCATTTTTCCTGTTTTATTCTCAACAATACATCAAATAATTAGATACGAGTACCACTACCACGTTAGTTTTATGCGCATAAAACAGTCTACAACCCTAGCGCGACCGCCGAGTTTAGGCATGAAAAGTGAAGTACATACATGAGATTGACTTCTGTTCTATTTTGTGCTAAAACACCGCAATTACTTCATCGATCTTTACTTAGCTCGGTTAGGTATTAATTAGATTTAATTAATCAGCATAGTACCACTGTTCTACATAGCTAATATTGGATTTTCCTTATAGGAAAAGTAGCGTCGCATGATGATATACTGATTTCCGCGTTGGAAACGGAATCATAGAGCACTGAACACGACAACCTTGATCACACGAAAGGCGAATAGAAAATATTTTAATTATGTAGTAGGTATTGTTTATTATTGTTGTTACTTGAAACAAACGACGATTTGTAAGAGCGTTGGGGACAGCTGAATGTGATGTTAGATAAAAATTATATTAATCTACATTTACTACTTTATTTTGCAGTCGATAAATAAGAATATTTATATTCTGAAATTATACAAAGTCTAGAAATACAACTAAAATATTTTTCAACTTAGGTGATTTGTTGATAATAATGAAAAAGAAGTGATTTATCTAACTACACTGCATTTTAAGAATGTTTTTTATTTTTATTTTTAGATACCTACATAAGAATTTACGAAAGTAAAGTTTTTTTCTTCAGGTAGGTACTCAATTGTTGTGGATCTATTCTGCTGTATTACATGGAGCATCGATAATATTTGAAGCTTCGTTCACACGAGTCTATATCCAGACGGATTAGCAGGCAAAAATGCGTAGCGCACGCAGTTAGTCTGAACTCGATAGTATATCGTATGTGTCTGGCATACAATCATAAGAAAAGTATTATCTTCGTGTGAACCCAGCGTTATATCGGGTGTGTCGTTCACAATCACATTAAATCATATCGCATATACTTTATGATATTCTATGGCGAATTGTAAAAAAAATAACCTAGTCCATTCAGTGGTTTAACCACAGGAGTCATTTTTCGTTTTTATAATTTACAACATCATGTGTAAAGCAGAGATAAAGTTAGGAGTATCGTATGTTTTGATCAGTTGACAGCTGTCAGTTTTCAAGGGAGAATTTCAGTTGTTTGTAATGACTGACTTTTATATGGTGTTCTAATTTTTGCACATTTTTATTCCATTTACTTTGTTTGAAAAAATCATTTTTTTATTTTTACGTATTTTTCTTTTATCTTTGTGTTAATCGACATATATTAACCAGTATATTAATGCATTTAATTTAATGTGATTATGAACGACACACCCGATATACTACGAACTTATCTTAGAACAAAGTTTAGAACAAACTTGACTAATTAATATATTTTCTTCATGCCATCTGAGCTGTAGATAAAATAAGGCTTTATTTCAACTTTTCACTAACAATAATATATGTGATACAATTTAAATATAATGGGATTGTAAGTAAAGACCAGGCATGATTAAAATGACAAGCTAACTTTAAATCGATACTTGAAGTTGCCACTTAATTATGATACCAAGTTTAATGACATTTTATGAATGATTAATAGCTTATTAAATAACGCTTGGTATCAGATATGTCAACATTGTAAAAAAATACGTTATTTAATACTGACAGCGTTAGTTAATTTGTAATAATTAATTTTCAATTATTTTGTATAAAAACTGGGCGCTTATCGATTGCTAATTAGCATACTAAATAGTTGATACACCAATGTCAGCCTTGGAAATAAAAAAGTGGCAATCGATCACTTATCTCGACGTTTTATCAATTTCCTTATATTTGAGACATTTTTCTGATAGTTTGTGTCCTTTATATCGCTGCACACACTTCCTATACATATGTATAACTAGGAAAATCCGACGCATTAAGATAACCTAAGTATAGGGACGGAAAACGACAACTATGTTAGCTAGAATCATCATCTCCCGAGCCTTTTCCAAAGTATGTTGCGGTCTAATGGGTGCAGGTGAGTACTAGGGTTTTACAAAGAGCTTTCTGATCTCTTCTCAACCCAGTTATCCGAGCAACCCAACACGCCTTGGTAAGACTGGTTACTTGGTAAGCTAGAATCACATACTCCTAAATATAGTTTTACGGTACCTGTTACATAAAACGCACGGAACATGGTGCTCGGAACTGAGAAAAATGAGTTCCTCTATCATAGCCCATTATACCACTTACATTCTCATTGATATTGGTCGGTAAACCATAATAGTTATTATTAGTTAAATTGTTAAACTAACCGCAATATGATTACATATTTATAGTCGCACCTCTAGGAAATGGTCTCCCGTAGTCTGTACAATAGCTTATTAATAATTTATTTCACGCCTACTCATATATGGGAAGCAAAGCTTTCAATGTTGGTAAACAAGGCAAGTGAGATTGGAAATGTTTTCAAGTAAGTTCTTATCGTGAAGTTGGTCCTTAAGGCCGCGTTGCGTAAGTTAGAGATCCTGCTATACCTGTTGGTTGGAGGAAATGTAAGTCTTTTGGAAATTCGCTAGAAAGATTCCGTTCATGAAGGTGTCCTAAATGGTGGTTCTGTTAAAGCTTTAGTACTAGCTTTAGTAACTTCAAGCAGATCTGGTCCTTTGGTCGATCTGAACTTTGGGACGAAAACTGAAACATCACTTAGTTTTAAGTGGTTCTCAATCTTTTTTTTAGCACTGTCATCTTATGTTAATTGCCTTATTAGTCTTATTTAAAAGTTTTCAAAATTACCCAAACTCAGAATTGCGGGAGAGTTTTTGAAATTAATTTATTTAGTAGATCTACCTATATGTATGTAGTATATTTTTAACACAAATATGTATATGCAGCTGAACAAATGAACAAACCCTTTAGGTAATCTGGGTGCAGTAAGTAAAGGTCAGTCGGTAATTACTAAAGTAAATGTTTGGATTGACTCATTGGTTTATGATTTTACACATTGACGAATGACTGCGCTATGATTTATTGAGGACAATTTAAGGCTAGGCGGTACTTTTTACCATTGTTGGGAAAAATGACCCTAACGTTATTTTTATGTACCCTAGGTTTCGGTTTTTGTAATGATTGCATTAGTAAGGTCCTGTGGTAACTGGAGAGAGTGGTTTGATTCATGATTATTAAGGAAATTATAATATTTGTTTGCCTGTCTATTTAATGATGTAGGTACGTTACCTGTATCTTAGAATTCTCTAGGCTATATTTAGATTATTTTATAACCATGTTGTTGAAAAATTTCGTATGTGAAGACGACAGCTAACAAATAAAAAAGGAAGGAAACAACAATAATTATATTCCATTCTTCTTTTGTAACCTCTTAGAAAGTACTAAAAACCGCCACAATTCGCTGACGCAACATTTAATTGGTCAATTAATCCGTCATGTATGTTTCTTCGCCAACGGAAGCTTTCCGTTTTATTGTTTACAAAGCTCAGTGGCCCTTCACCGGTTTCTTAAGTAATTGAAGTATGGTCACGGAGTAAGGAAGCAGAGGACATGCCATAATGCAGGTAGGTCAGGTGCTTCTAGGTCAAACACTTACGGTGGGCATGAGCAAAACGATCAGTTACGTGTGAACTAACGAGGCATTCAGGCTCTTTGGGACATCTGTTAAAGATTTTTGGCATTACAAAAAATGATTCGGCTCCAAAGAAGGCGTATAAAGACGAAGACAGTAATGTTCCTCGTTCTTCGCACACCCGCATTTGGCGCGCTACTTCCTTAGGAGATTTTCCGTTATGGCACCTCCACTAGTCATTTTGTTCTCCATGATTATGGTGTATAATTATTTTCGCCTATTACTCAATCATGCCGGAAGATATCTCAGCTGTATATTGACGCGTGGTATGTAGAATATTTTTTTCCACTTATTATTTTTAGTAGTTAACTTATTGATTTGGTGGTTCAGATAAGATCGGTGAACTAATTATGTGTTAGAGTCGTATAATTAGCGTGTCTGTTAATGATAAACGTGTTGTACCTGTTTCTGTGGTTACCCTTATACCACAATAGTTTTTTAAGTCAAATGTTTACCAATTAAATCTACATGTCTGGTTGCAGTCCATGAATAAATAGAAGAAGTTGCATTTTTCTTTGAAATAATGGCTTCAAACAGAGAAGCCATTAAATAAACTTTGGAGTGTCACCTCGTTCTCTTTAGAAGAATATTTTCGTTGTGTGGTCTTAGAGCTAAAAATACGGAAGACACTGCTCTAATTTGTCGAACTAATCTGTCAGCTCATTAATTTCCTATAGGGGACAGATGACCAGAATATTTAGTGTCTAGCTAATGTCTTTATTTAGGGCGGTTTTTAAAGAGATCAGCTATATAGAAATATATTTTCAACTCTCTTCTCTGTATGTATTGTGTGTTGTATTTTCGCATATATTATCAGGATAGTCCACTTCAGGATAAAGTCCAGCATCTCACAATCCCTAAAATATACTACAGCTACCTATATTTTTCTATCAGCAGTTATTGACAGAAGTCACACATTCCGTCAAAGAAAACTTTATGATCGCTCAATGCATTTCCTCTCGTGTTCTTCTAAAGTGCACTTCTGATTACGACAGTAAACTCCGCAGGTGGTATTCCCACCGTTCTCAGGCCATTACAGCCCTAAGTGGGTTAATAACTGAAATTAAATCAATAATTTAGTTTATTTATACTTTTATTACGCACAAGAGTATAAAGATATCGACGAAAGTGGGATATTTATTTTTATATTGGTATATAAGAGGAGACCTTTTATGCACTTTCTTCGAACAGACCATTGTTGCTATGTGAAAGTTAGGTGGAAGATTTGAGATTTTTTTAAATGCATTCCACTGCGATTTTAAATTAGGAGTGAAGTTGCGTAAGGCGTTTTAAAGGAGTTAGTTTTTATTATTTAATTCTTGCTATGACATCTCAATAAAATTGATTCATCAGCGTTACAAAAATGTCTCAAACTTTATATAAACGCTAAATGGTATTTCGTTGTATGTTATGTTATTTTAGAAGCTTGATTATTCAAGTATAAAACGCTTGTTCCGGCACTTACCAATTTCGAAGATCACTTGTATAAACAATTCCTAAAAACATCCGATCCATAACCATTTCCTTCCTAGATCTAAACCCATCAATCCTACCATTCGGTACTTCTCACCACCATACTTTTATGGTGTCTGTTAAATTACTCGACCAACATCCATAGGAATCAGTCGTCACGGTCATTATACCGCTATGGTGTTTTGTTTTCACCATACCAGCTGTCTGCCATAGAACATATGTATTTTTAACCTTAGGGATATTAAAATAGTACCAGGAAGAAATGGGGAGATATTTTAAAAGGTAAATGCGGCTCGGATTTAGGAAGTAGGTTGGAATAAAGATACGAGTTAAGTCTCCTTTGATCAAAAAGATGGGTCTATCAACATTCTTTGGGAAAGAATGCTCTAGGAATTATGTCGTCTGTTTTTGTGTTTTGTAATGTTGATTTTTTTTTTGAAGTTTTAGGCATGTTATCTATTTTAAGCGTAGTACGTTTTTCATCTTTGGTAGCTGCGTTTTTATCGTCTGTTTCATAAAAAAACAGCTTCTAAGAAGTAATTTCATCGATAATATTTCTTCATAAAAAACGTACCTACGATCAACTCACTCCGAAATCAATATAAACGATTTGTCATTTAAGCACCCACACCTTTCTTATTTCATCACGTTTCACATAGAAATTTTAATGACACAAAAAGATTTGATATTTGATACCTACACCTTGACAATGGGACCTTTGATGGTGTTCGTGATTTAGTTCCGATGTGCCAATTTATGTTTCGGTCGCCATTATAACTTGAGGTGGCGTAACGAATTTCTGCCGCCGGCAACCATTTAAGAGTAGGTAATGTGTGCAAAAATAATCAGCCGTTGACACAGTTCAATGTAGATCAGCAAATTAAATTAAATAAACTGAATAAGTAACTGCACATGCTATCTCTAAATTGCTAGGAAATTGCAGTTATGATTTCTCTTTAAAAGAGACAGTACTAGTCGTTAGTCAGATGGCAAACCATCCTTTTATTCCTTAGAAGTTCTTTACCCGTTTATAATCTAATTTACGCTCGCATACAATCTCTGTGATGTTTCCCTTTCCGTAAACTTACAGCGTTTATCCACCATATCCTTGCTTGGAGGTTCGTGCTATGCAAGACGCGTCCCTATTGTGTGCCATGTAGGTTGAAATTGGGTTAACATCACCACCCATGGGTTTCACGGAGTGTTGCATCCACATTAGTGCAACAACATCGCTTGATGATACACCAACATTGTTGTACTGGAAGTGATACGCTAATATATAAAAAAAGTCTGTAATAACTAAACGTAATTCAGGAAACTTAATAAAAATGATGGACAATAGAGAGCCATTGTACAAAATTCGCTTAATTTTACCGATATCCAAACATAATTTCATACCGAACGAGGTAAAAGTGGAGTAAAATAATATTTATTGGGGACCGAGTCCATTAGTATCTAGTATATTTTTTAACTGCAAAAATAATTCGTCTCCTCGTGAAAACAAATGAAGTTTTACGCTTTTCATCCTTAATGATACCTTGCTTTTGAACCTTGAACCTTGTATTAGAATTTGTAGCCACATCATACAGCAGTTATGTAAAAGTGGATTTTCTTAACCATGGCTCTTCTAGCTACTACAGAACGAAATATTATTATTTATGTGAAGAATATTATCATTATAATGATGGCGACGATGTGTCGAAAGCATGGCCGCGCCTTATGGGGTAACTGGGCTATGGTGGGTTATGGTGTAGATGATGTTCCATAACCGATGACAGCTTTAAATGTAAGTGCAGCGCAGATTTGAATGGGACACGTGGTTTTTGAAAGTTAGAAGTGTATTTAGGAGTTAGAAATATATTAGTAGAGGGTTAAGAACTTCATAAGATCACAAAAATTTTGAACGCAATGTAATAATAAGTAACAAAGGTTTGCTTATGCATGTTGCAGAAATAAAGATATCTCGATGATTAACATCGAAACATTAACATTTTACAGACAACATAAAAGTATTTTCATTAGCTTCGATTCCGATAAATGCATTATCTCAACAAGATGTTGATTGAAACACTCGATTAGGTGTTTGATATAGATCGAGAGATACCTGAAGAGAAAGTAAATCGATAATCGTGATCGAATCGGTAGTTCGATTTATGTAGATCCGAGTTGCATTTTACTTTCGAGCGAGTACGGAATTAGGAAGTCTGGCAGGCAGCCAAACATTCGAAGTTGGGAATCTGATCAAATAACTTTTGAAGCCGTTAACGGGGCTTTAAAAGTTACATTTAATATGCCGTTTATAGCCTCCATTAGATAGAGCTTTTTAATTACTGTTTTGTGGGATAAAATAAAACTAATCTTTCTAATTAACTTCCATCAATTTTTATGAACATGAATGATATTATGGTACAGAAAACAAGCCCAGACGATCATGTTGAGAAAATAAAGAAATATCAACGTTAAATAAACAAACAAATGAAAATCAATAGATATCTATAACAATAACCAGAAAAGAGGATGCTGCCACTAACAACCTACTATCGGTAGTAACGAGAGCGTCATGCAAACAATTAGGCGTACACTACCAAAACACGGAAGCGTAGGATGCTGTAATCGTTATAAATACGTCAAAATAATATAGTGCTGCATAGAATAGCGAGCTTATGACGTCATCACCAACCGGACATGGGAACTGCATCGGAAAGCAGACTGGTGGTCCAATACCGGTTCTAGATTGCTTTGTTGGTGGCATAAGAGCTGGGCCTACTTAGATATGTTCCGAAGATTTTGCATGAAGGGTTTTTGAGAGTATGCATGTTCAACAGATGGCCAATGTTTAGTCTGCTCTTATTTGCAAAAATATTGACTCATTTTATACCATGGGATAAAATTATTTCACACCATTTACTGGTTAGTACCCTACATTAGTCAAGTCTTAACTAGGCCAGAGTGCAAATAAAAGCGACTTCCAATAACCAAGATTTACAGTTATCGACACATAAAACTATGATTGAGGAACACAATTTCAAAAGTAATGCATATCTAAATAGTCATAAATCTGATCTAAATACTCGTACAAAAATCATAGCATGAAAGTAGGAACCACATCGACAGAAAAGCCCGTATATCTGCGGTTGGGTTGTGAAACGCGGAGTTACCCGGCTAGACGGAAGCAGATCTCATAGCCACCAGCTACCGTACAATACGCATTGTTATCGCACTGACTCAAATAGATTCAGCGTCTGGGCGTCTCCTTATCTGCCGTGGCGTAGCAACTTTTGCCAAGAACATTTTTGAAAACAATGCCTGGAAACTCAAGATTGAAAATGTTCGTAATCATAGCGTAGACAGTGTTTTGTTAAATAAAATATGTACAGCCTGAATGAAGTTTGTGAAACTAATCTCACTCTTGGGGAGTTGGTCAGCAGCAGTTTATTTATGACAGTAGTTACAAAATCTGACCTTACAAAAGTAGAGGTGTGATGATCTTGAACTAAATTACTCAGGAAAATCCATAACGTTTAACTACAATTATCAAATTAAACAAATAATAAATTAACTCAAAGGACTATTTGGGTCAGCACTAAAAGCATTTATTGGTCACTGCTAAGCGTACATAACAAATAACTAGTTAAGTAATAACTCGCCGGTAACATTTTAATGGGAGGCATACAAGAATGTTCGGGGTGTAACAGGAAATAAATCTTAGCAACCATTGATTTGTGAGAAACGCAATCTTGTGAGTATGGGGCGTGGAAGGTCACAGTCAGTTCACATACAGAAATAGATTAAGTTACAAGCTGCAGGCTTTTAAATCCTACAACTAAGTATTATTTTGTACGGCTTATACAAATCGTGTATTCTGGTCTTATACTGAAAGATTGAGTCCTTATATTTAAGAGACCAATTTCTTTGAACATGATTGGACCCCACAAGAAACACAAAAATACATAACGCATCGCCAAGGTATGAACACGGAAAAGCAATGTGTACCAGAAGACATTAAAACAGATGTACAAGTGTACAACATACTCTCCCACGTCTCATGACTTGCAGCTTACACAGTAGATAACACAGATCAAGTGGTCTGTCACTGTGGTCGGTTTAACTAATCAATCAGAGACGCGAGACTGGCCCACATCCGCCAATTTGTACTACGCATTGTTTTTATTTCTATAACCCTCACACCTGATAATTTCCTTTCCAATGTTTCAACGGAAGTTTCACTTTGAGATACTGAATTTGTAAGAGATATCTCATAACACTTCAATGCACCAAAGGTTAATCTAATCAAAGTACCGAACGTAAACGAGAATGGTAAAGAAAGTAAAAGTGGCGCGGAAATTGTTATGCTAATGTATCCGATGATGTGTTGTGGGAAAAAAGTTCTAGGTGAGCATAAGTAGATTTATGAGTAGCAATAATTATATTTGAGGCTGAACCTTCTAGCAATGGTTTTGGTATTGCCACTAAAATGAAGATAAGAGTATACAAAGCATTTAGAAGGTATGCAAGAGTAGACTTTTCCTTGTATAGATTTACAATACCATTGAAATCGATTTTGATAACCTTTGGAGCATACAATTATATCGTTTTGAATCGTTAAAGATACAATTGAAGTAAGTTTATAAACATTTCAAGTGAATTGTAATTCCAATGTGCATCGCATCAAAGTTCAAAAAGTCAAAATGAAGACAGTTTGTGAAAGTCAATTTCGAAAATAGGTGGGTACGTGCAGATTGTTGAAGAAATTATACTGTCCATTTCTTTAGATTGATCGTTTCTGATTATGTTGTATAGAACTTGTACTACCTTGTACAATTGAAATCTCTTCGATTTTGTCACACTGTTCATTCATCATTTTCCTCGAAACTTTTCTTAGAATAACATCACATTATTCCAAGTATGTATGTGTCTCTTAATGAATGGCTTAGTAACTTCCAGAGTAGATCCAAGATTTTCGAACGAAACAGTTTGTTCAATAGCATACTTCAAAGCGTAATGGTTCACATTTTATATTCTGTTTTTAATATAATGATGTAAACAATAACAATTGTTTGACCCCACCACTCACCTGTAGGTAAATACGGAAACGTAGAAACATTTCTTGTCGTGGACAATCCCCATCTCATAACTAGCCTTCTGCACTTAGGCATACTTACTTGTTTTTTTTTATCTCAGTCTTCATCTGTAGAGCATTAATTAGGGTTTGGAGCATTAATAACAGTGTATGATCGCTTGTATATAAAACATTCGTGTTTTAGTTATGAAGATGATTATTAAATCTTTGCCCTTGATGGTCGTCACATCATGTTGTTATCGTATATTATCTTGATTGAAAGCATCTCTTCGTCTTTATCTTCATACGTCTTCATGTTTTGCATAACATTATCTAGAAAGGTGAAGTTAGTGAAAAAGTGCGTTCGTGTTACATGGGCATATTTTGGGTATCGTTCACAAAACCAGTGTCGGATTTCAGTGTTACTAAAGACATGAAAATTGAAATTACACGTGGACTGGCTTTGCCACCAGTGTTTTGGAACTCTTTTTCGGAGAATGCCAATGTAGTGGTATAGTCATCATTATCATCTGAAATGGTACATCCAATTAAAGCAGCATTGATATGCGTAACAGCGTGCAGACCTACAATTTCATATGTGACCGATTTTATTATTGTTACAGGTGAGTACTCCCGACTTCTGCATTCAAACGGCATCCGCAAATAAAAATAGACGGTAGACGATTGAAGACGAGTACGGCACGGTAAGTAATGATAGTTGTTTTCTACAACTATTTTCTCTGACGTGCCGTGACATCGCTACCTACTTCGGTTCAGCGGCTGCGATTTCGATCCGCGCCGGTCGATCGCGGGTGCGTGAGCGCAGTCACCTGCCGCGACCACCGACCGCCGCACGTCGCGCCCGCGAGATGCCGCCAATTGCGCCTAAACGATCTATTCTGTTCACTTTTTGAATTGACGATTTTAGGCGCCAAATGTTTTAATTCCTTTTTGGTGGACTGTGTTCTTGTGATTATTTTGTGTGCGACTTATTTTACTTGGAGGCCTTTTGGACATGGTTTAACTTTTGTTGTTGTATGGTAAAGTTGTTTTGTTGATCTCGCGAATTTCAGTTTCAAAAGCAAAACTGTTTCACAGATTATTTCGCTTGACTTGAGTACCTTTAGATATCAATACAAAAATAGACAATAAACGCACAGTGTTTGAAAGTAAATAAAAATAAGAATTTGAAAAACAAAATGAATTCTCAAAGAGCGAAATAATTTGTCAATTTCTTTTGTTTTAAGAGAGCTGAATTGTATAATGTAAGGGCAATGAACCTTTGACTGAAATTATATTTCAGAAAAATCCTTAGATTAGCATCTTGTACATGAGATTTTTTTATTATACCTTTGTTACGACAAAAATAATTAATAAGGATGCAAAGACCAATCTCAACAGTGATAATTAACTGCAATTAACGTGTTGGATACAAATATTCAAGTACCAATATTTGCATATGCAAATAGTCATTCGGGGAAGACTATTCTCATGATTGTTATGATAAATATATTGGTCGTGTGTTCCATCGATTAGTTACAATTATTCGTACATTGTTTTCCTTGGACACATCATATTTTTCATTGTTAGTATTCAAATTGTATTTTTTTTCCTTATTGAAATAGGAAGTTTTATTAAAATATCCACGTTATTTGTGCAATTAAAAGTATGAGCCTAATTTTCCTTAAATAACTGCCCGCATAAATAAATAAAAAAGGAATCAGGAAAACTAACGTCACAAGAAAACTAGGACTATGTGGGTTTTTTAATGTAAATAGCTGTTTATATAAAATACGTATTTGCATATGATTTAATGTTATAATATTTATGTATACCTAGAATTTTCTATGGGCTTTGCCTGGCCTGAGTTAAATAAAAACAAAATAAATCGAAGCAAACAAATCACCTTGATGCCCGTTTCCACAAAAAATAGTTCGCATGCCATCTGTTATTGTATACCACAATTGAAAAGGCCCATTCACCCTAACCTTTTGGCGAAGGCATTCCGTTGCGACACACTGTGCAGCTATGCATGCAAGCGGGGCAATTTTACACGACTCATCACTTAGTGACCCTTTATGACTATTTGTCTTTTAAAGTACCTACTGGGTATGTGGTCTATTTTGTAACGTTACTTTGACGTGACTCCGTAGTTGGTAAAGCTTCGCTGCTGAAGAAGTATTGTTTTGATTTTTTTTTTTGTATGTACCTAAAATGGAAAATTCATAAATGATAAATGTTTCATTGGCATAAAAATGAGGCACAATTATATTGGAAACCCTGGCTCCTGAGCTACAGGCTATATTTTATCTCGCTACGGGCAGTAGTATCCATTTGACGCGGGTCAAACCGTCAAAAAACGGCTTGTTCAACTATACATTCATTCAGGCCTGTCAGTATCATGTAAAGTTTACTTTATCAGACTTTATTACGTATCTGATAAGTAAGAGTTTATTTATGTTTTTCAATATCGATTGCATAGCTCATCTTACCTTCTAAAGTCCTTTTGTAATTGCATAATCGCTTTACATTTTTTTCCATTTGGTTTCAATGAAAAGCGTGACAATGGAATAGTTTCGATTAATTGTTTCCAATTAGAAATTGTTGTTATTTATCATTACTCGATTACAATAGACGAAGATTCTTTCTGAGTAATTCAAAAGCAATAGTTTGTTATTGTACAGTTATTTATTTATTACACTTGGTATGAGTACTGTAAATATTACATTCTTCCGTTTATCACTAGGTATCCGCTAGCCTACATATGAGAGAACTTTTTATACGACGTCATAAAAACTAACACGTTAATAAGTTATTAAAATAAACTTTTATATCCAGCGGTTTTGTAGTAATCAAAGTAATTGGGAGTTAAGTTAAGACTGTCGAAATAGTTTCATGAAAACCCAGCTGGTATCCAATTTGGACATGCCTGTGGTTGTTTTTCGTCATCCGGTAATGTTGTGGATTTCAATTATTGATACCTTGATCATTCACTTTTGACAGGGTGACAAAATCTTATTTCTTAAAGCGCACAGGCCTGTAAAAGATGTTGAAAATTATTTGTAATTTTGATTGTTTAATACAAAAAGTACGCGTGCCAATGAATCTTTGACCTAGGTTTCATTATTTTTTATGTTGAGTATGCATATAATCTAAATTCTGAAGTAATTTACGAGTAGTTTTAATTAGGTTTTCAGTTCATAATTTTAAAGGTGACGTAATCAAAACTCGTGCCTTAATAAATATTAGCGCTTTTGAATGAGACCATTAACATGTTAATTATTGTAAATATAATCAGTATTGGTCGAATTGTCTGCTGCAATGGTAATTAACTCGACATGGCGCAATGTTTACATAGGCCACTTCGTTAAGGACAGACTATAATAATGCTTTACGCTGCCAACACGTTGCAAGCCTACTATAGAAAAAAAAGTTAATCGATACATGTGTTGTTGTGTCCGTTTTCGAAAGCTATCGGAATCTAATAAATTAATCGTTTGACCCGAAATCGATAACTTCGCTTAACTAAACACCTACAAGGCGTGCAGAAACATGTATTAGTTAGTGAAAGTGAACTACAACCAAATTCGTTTAACGTAAGTAGTGTTTGCACGTATTCATGCCCACACAATGGACCTGCTTCTACGTGTTAACTATAAATAGACAACCGATATTTGGCTGTTACCATATAAAATGTGAGAAAAAATCTAGGCTTAGTTTTAACGTGAGGTGTGAACTAATATTGCATAATGTGATGTTTATAGTAGAAAATGGTATTTGAAGTGAGATTGTAGATAGTTTCAAATCTTTTAGTTCATTTCGTAGTAGATAAAAAGTTTAGAAATGATCTCAATTTTCAAATCAATGGCATTAAATTCGATATCAATAATCTACCAGATTGATGTAAGGAGGACGAATTTTACGAGAAAGCGTGGCTCGTATCAACGTTATTAGATTTTCTAAATGCGTTGCCCAAATGGCATGAAATTGCTGGGTCGGTTATCAATCCTCACAATACTATGTTACTCTCGTTTTCTTTGGTATGTTAACAAAAAGTGAGAAAAAACATCACCGTCTGGCAGCCGAACCGGTTGTGTTAGCAACGTAACATCAGATTCAGGAATAAAAAAAGAAACATTTCATTTCGGAATTGTGCAACATCGATTATGCGTTTTGCGTTTAAAATAAATGATCGCCTCTTTATTGGATACCTGTTTTTTGACGTTGATGCATTAAGCCGCTTTAAGTTGAAATTAACCGGTGTTTGGGCGACACGCTATATTTGGAACTTTTTTGTCAACCGCTTGGTGTTACATTATTACTAGACAGCAGTTTTACGTTGTTATATTTTTTCTATCGCCGTTCCAAAGTCTACTGACATAGTTTCTAAAACTGCATGTTCAGGTTTACGGAGATTTTCTAGTAGCTGCTTTTATATGCACTAGATTCCTATCAAATGATGTATAGTGCATTCTTCCTGCAATGTTCCGGTGCGCTCTTGCAAAAAATCTCAAGCGAAGGCTTCACTATTGTTTCATTCCACGAACAGATTGACATTACAAGGTCCACGGACATCCTTTCATTTCCAAAGCCTTCGTCGCCTTGCCCTTTCATGGCATGACCTCGAATGCTGGTCAATTCGATTAATATTTTGACCTTTTTCCGTTTATATGACCTGTCCCTTTAGACGCATTGTTTGTCCGTGATAGACAGACAGTAATTTATACGACTACTTGTCTTTATTGTTTAGATTATATCGGCTGAATAAATTTAAAGCAGCGATCGTAAAATATTTCGAAGAGATATTTGGACAGCCGAGCCTCGTTTGTTTTCCGGTTCATCGATTTATTGACCTCTAGCCGTGCCCCACACAGCGCTCTTCTTTGCTCTCCTATCTTTTACTGCCCATAAACATAATGACGCAAATTTTTCAAAAGAATACAAAAAGGTTCTATTCCTAAAATGTGCTTAAATTAATATTCATCATCGTGCTTGTGATATAACGAATGTCTGCGAAGGTTTCAAATTACAATAATATGCAAGAATCCAGTGAAATTGTTGTTTAAAAAATGGTGGTTTCACCGCCTTTTATAATTTGCATTTAATTGTCATAGGCGTGGGTAAGCGTGGAGATTTAAGTGGATTTATGCGAAGTGTTAATCTTGAAAACAAAAAAAACAAGGTGCGATTATTTTGCATTGTAGTATCTTTTCAGTTTCCCAAACCACACTCCATTATTTCGTTTGCGTATATTCTTCTTAGTGCTTGTATCGTATGTAGTCTTGTCGTCATTAACCTATTGACTTAATTCCTGCTAGTATCAAAACTAAGGGTCAATTCACACTGAAAGAGCAGCGGCCGGCAGCGGCCGTAAGAGCACGGAAAGTGTAAGAGCGCGGCGCGGTGCGGCGCCGCGCGGCGCCGCGCGGCCCGCCGCGCTCGCGCTCAATCCCTTGCAATTACGGCCGCTGCCGGCCGCTGCCGGCCGCTGCTCTTTCAGTGTGAATTGACCCTTACAAGCAATGTTTTTGGAGTATGATTTTCATGACCCGCAGCTTCTATAGCAGTAAACACGCGACCACCATTGCATGTCCCAAAAAACTGATCACCAGCTGACATTCAATACCATTTCGATTGATCAACAGTACCACATAATTTTGCAACGTTTGTTTCGTAAATTTCATTACACCAAGTAATTATTCGTATCGGTTGACTTATTTGATTGTTATCAGCGTAATGCCCCGTGCCGACTATTTGCTGTTTTACTAGTATGTGTTATAATGGCATGCAAATTATTCCGTGTTGACCAGTGCAGCGTGTCCATAAATGTTGCCACTAATTCGACGTAGACCTATTTTCCTGAATACTGTTTTGATTTACTATTGTGATTTATTAGCGTTCGGTGTGAATGGTGTTTTTTGTTTGCTTCTATTTGAAACAGAGTTAATTGAGCTATGTTGTGTTTAATTGTCAGCAATCAATACGTTTAGAATTGTAAATATTTGTATTGTGCGCTCGGAAGATGTAGTCAGTTTCAAGTTTTCACTGGGAACTAGTGCAAGTAGGCACTTTGTATTGAATTATTGTTTAGTTTAAATACTTAAAAAAAAACGATTAAATCTTCCATTGGTCTCAAAGTAAAGTAAAGTTGTCACATTTCCAGTTAGTTCGCTATAGAGATGCTAAAGTGAGTAGTGCGATGTGACAGTTTCTGAGGAGTTTCAACAAAACACAACAATGTGCAGCAAGGAACAAATCAACCATGTGCTCAGTAAGATCAATGTGGTAAGTTTTACTTTCATGGTTTTTAAAGTGTTTACTACTTACAATAGTTTTAAGATTGGTAGGTATGGGTGGAGTTTTTTGTAACTTCTTTCGTATGGACTTAGCGGTTTTGTGATCAATCAATTGTTTACTTTCAGTTTCATCAAGCAATATAGTTACATTATTTAAATAAGCATTGTTGCCCTATCGTTTATTAAATGTTTAATTAATTTTGAATACAGGCTTTAATCAGTGTTAATGTTTAAATTAAATCTGAATTTCAATTATTATTTGACTGACATGATTACCGTTAAACATTATTAACCTTTTAGAACAGTTACAACAAATTAACGATTATGTCCGAGTCGACTAATCTGAGTTTAATATGAAACTCTAATTGGTTACAATTTGACAATAATTAGAGACTTAAACGAAGGTTGGTGCCAAGGTTGGTCTTGGTGTTGGCTGTCCAACCCACGTAGATACAATTACTATGGATGATCAGGGAAGGAAAATGTACCATTGACATTGGCCTATAAATGTCAATGGCTTTAAAAATGGTTGCAAACGAAGCGTGAATAATTAACAAGCGTATTGTACTGCAGCCTGCAATGCGGTGGATAGAGGTGAAACCACGCCTGCAGTTCAGAATTTTATAGTTGTATCGCATGTTGCTTTTAAATAGCTTTAGCTTTAGGTGTTAGCGTAATAATGTAGTTTGAATTAACTGTGATTTATTTATGCGTACTTATTCGAGGAATTGTTCACTTTCTAATATTAGCTAATGGTCTGTTATTCGGTTTAGCATTTATCAATATAATTTTCACTATCGAAAGTACCTGAATTGATGGAGCTGAAAAAAATACTTAGAAGATTACATGTATTTTAAAAGTGATTCTATCATCCTGTAAACAAATGAATAAT